>NC_140579.1:13575443-14179024 GCF_964204655.1 Triturus cristatus | reverse complement strand
ACAATCCTGAAGGCAGAGTGCTTGGTTTTATGTGAGAGGGTGCCCAAGCATGAGCTGAGCCCCTCTGCAGCTTTCAGAAATACTTCCTTATGGCTGTTCTGTGATACAGCCATACCATATACTCTTAAGTGCATTATAACCTTGCGGTAAATGCTAACTTTGGGATGGCTGCATCAAAACACGTCGTGTTTGGTGTCAAACGCTTTGGAATACTACACCCCCGCCAGTCCTGGCGGCGGGGGTAGCATTCCACCCTCCTAGAGTGAGAGACATGTTCACACTGGCTAAGCCCGGTTAAAACTTTCCAAAGAAGGGATAGATCTCTGTGAAGGGGATCTGTCCATTCTAACTCCTCTATAGGGACCTCTGTCTCATCTCACAGAGGGAGGGAAACCTCCCAGGAGAGGAGAGAGAGACTGCTGAAGTATGAGCAAGACAAGTTCAACCTCAGAAAGCAGCAGGTGGCCTTAGATAGGGAAGCCCTGGAGCTCTACAGAGCTAGTAAAAAGGAGGGATTAGAGTCCCTTAGTGGCAGCAATTTCCCTAGAGATAGGGAGAGGTCTTATGACCATAGAAACCTAAGAAAGATTGTCCCTCCCTACCAGAGTGGGGTTGACATCCACAAATGGATCACTGCCTTGGAGAGGTCCTGTAAAGTACAGAAGGTCCCTCAAGGTCAGTGGGCAGCAATCTTATGGCTTTCCTTTGAGGACAAAGGTAGAGATAAGCTCCTCACTGTAAAAGAAGAGGATGCTGATGATTACCAGGTCTTGAAAAGTGCTCTGATAGATGGGTTTGGCCTAACCACTGAACAATACAGGTTAAAGTTCAGAGACACCCAAAAAGCACAAAATCAAGACTGATTTGACTTTGTTGACTGTGCTGCTAAGGCTCTTGAAGGTTGGTTATTGGGCAGTAAAGTGTGTGACTTCAAAGGATTGTACAATCTGATAATGAGAGAGCAGATTCTTAATAACTGTCAAAATCTGCTGTTGCACCAGTACCTGGTAGACTCTGATCTGACCTCTCCCCAAGAATTGGGAAAGAAGGCAGACAAATGGGTCAGGACCAGGGTGAGGCAGAAGGTACAGAACCAAGGTGGTGACCCAAAGAAGCAAGATTCCAAAAACTCTGATAAGGGTGGGGACAAGGGTAAAGACCAGAAGTCTTCACCAGGGCCCCAAAAATCTTCTTCAGGTGGGGATTCACAGGCTAACAAAGGGAACGGCCAAAAGAAACCTTGGTGCAAAATCTGTAAGCAGAAAACTCACTGGACCAGTGACTGCACCAAGGCCAAAGAAAATACTCCAGCCCCCACCAATGCCCCAAAGACACCTGCTCCCCCTAGTGCAGGTACAATTGGTGGTGGAAATACACAGAATAAGGATGTAGTAGGGTTGACCCTTGGTTCTGAGATGGACTCTGGCCTAGTCAGAGTACCAACTCAGGCTGTGCTTGTCAGTGATGGGGGCATGGAAATGTCCCCCTTTGTGAACCCCAGCAACCTGGGCAAATACAGACAGCAGCCTTTAATAAATGGAGTAGAAGCTTGGGCATTCAGGGACACAGGAGCAAGTGTCACAATGGTGACAAAAGATCTTGTGGATCCTAGGTAGATTAGACTTGGTGAAATGTACCAAGTGACCAATGCTAGCAATGTCAGAACAGACCATTCTCTGGCTGTTGTTAACTTCTCCTGGGGAGGGGTAACTTTCCTTAAGAAGGCTGTGGTAAGTGCAGACCTACCAGTACAGTGCTTGCTTGGCAATGAGCTAGAAACCTCAGCTTGGGCTGAAGTGGAGCTTAGGACACATGCAGAAATGTTAGGGATCCCTGCACATGTCTTTGCTGTGGCCAGGTCACAGGCTAAAATGTCTAAAGCTGGATAGGCCCTGGATTCTGGAACAATGGACCAGGTGCCTCCCAAGAGAAGGAGCAGTAGGGTTAAGGCTGAGCCTTCCCCTCTGACTCAGAAGGCAGATCAGTCTCCTCAGGGAGATGATCTTGAGCCTGAAGAAGGAACTGTCCCAGAGGAGCTAGCTTGAACCTGACCAGGTTGAGTTCTTGGGGACAGGGGGCCCTTCCAGGACTGATCTGAAAGCTGCTGAGGATGCTGCTGGGAATGCCAGTGGCATCCATAACGTTTATTGGGATGATGGACTCCTATGTTCAGAGAGTAGAGACCGCAAGACTGGTGCATCCAGGAGGTTGGTTATACCTCTGAAGTTTAGGGGTTTCCTATTGGCACTAGCCCATGATATTCCCCTAGCAGGACACCTAGGCCAGAACAAGACTTGGGACAGAATTGTTCCTCACTTTCACTGGCCCCACATGTCTGAAGACACAAATGAGTTTTGTTGCTCCTGTGTAACCTGCCAAGCCAGTGGTAAAGCAGGTGGCACTACAAAGGCCCCCCTGATACCGCTACCTGTGGTGGGGGTGCCCTTTGAGAGGGTTGGGATTGGACTTTGCTTTTCGACGCCTGGGCTTCTGTGTGTGACCTGATCCCACGCCATAAAAGCATCTCACGCTGTGCATGATATTGGACAAAGGGCGCTACAGACAATCGGTCTGTTCTGGGACTACTGCGCACTCGGGACTGCGAGGACCAGGGTGCTGTGTGCATCGTTGAACAGCTGCACCTGGCCCTCTTCCTGACTCCTCCCCTACTCCCGCCCCCCTCCCTCCTTATCAACACTGCTGCGCCCAGACGTGCTAGCGGGACGCGCGCGGGTCTAAGTCCGGGGCGAAGACCGGGCAAAGAGCGGGCCGTTTTGGGGCCTGGGCCCCCTTGGGTTGCCTGCAGTCTTCCTCACATCTGGAGTCGCGTGTGAGACCATGTCAACTAGAGAAACAAGGAGCAAGAGTGCTTTGGCGACTGGGAGGACAGTAGGTACATTGGACACGTACGTTAAACCTTATCTTTGTGTGGTGTACATCTGTGGGGGGGAAGTTACTCGTCTGTAGGATCGCTGGAGACGGCTCTCCCCGGAGACCTCTCCCCTTGTCCTCGTCCGAACCTCCCGGTCCGTCTAACAGAGAAGGACCAACGCAATAGTTTGGGGTTTTCCCCCCGCATCTGCATTAGCCACTGCAGGGGCCGATGATCTGTTTGCACCCGGAAGTGGGTACCGAAGAGATAGGGCCGGAGCTTTTTGAGGGCCCACACCACTGCGAAGGCCTCCCTCTCGATGGTGATGCCAGCGCTGTTCTCGTGCCAGGAGGCGTCTGCTGATGAAGGCCACTGGTTGGTCAAGTCCCTCGGAGTTCAACTGGGAGAGGACCGCCCCGATGCCATGGTCGGAGGCATCCGTTTGTACGATGAATTCCCGACTGTAGTCGGGGGCCTGGAGCACAGGGGCAGTGCACATGGCGGCCTTCAGCTTCTCGAAGGCCGCTTGACAGTCTGGGGTCCAGTTGACCTTCTTCGGGTGGTTTTTGGATGTGAGTCCCGTGAGGGGCCCCACAATGCTGCCATAGTCCCTCACGAACCGCCGGTAGTAGCCGGTGAGCCCCAAGAAGGCTCGGACCTCGGTCTGCGTGACTGGAGGCTGCCAGGACTGAATGGCAGCGATCTTGAGTTGTAGAGGGGCCACCAGACCGCTTCCCACTTGGTGTCCGAGATAGGTCACGGACCCCTGCCCAATTTGGCACTTGCTGGCCTTGATTGTGAGGCCGGCCCGTTGGAGGGCCTGCAGGACCTCTCGGAGGTGGTGGAGGTGGTCGGACCAGTGGCGGCTGTACACAGCGATATCGTCCAGGTAGGCGGCGCTGAACTCCTCGAGTCCCGCCAAGACCTGGTTCACCAGTCGCTGAAAAGTAGCTGGGGCATTCTTCATGCCGAATGGCATGACTTAGAAGTGGTAGTAGCCATCGGGGGTGGAAAAGGCGGATCGTTCTTGAGCCCGGGGTGTGAGACCGATCTGCCAGTAGCCCGCTGTCAGGTCGAAGGTGCTGAGGTAGCGGGCAGCCCCCATGCGGTCGATCAGTTCATCCGCTCGGGGGATGGGATGTGCGTCGGTTCTGGTGACAGCATTCAAGCCCCGATAGTCGACACAGAATCGGAGCTCAGGAGTAGTGCCGGGGGCAGCAGCTTTGGGGACCAGCACGACCAGGCTGGCCCAGGGGCTGTCCGAGGGCTCGATGACCCCGAGTGTGAGCATCTTTGACACCTCCTCTTGGATACAGGCCCGTACCCGATCTGGTACGCGGTACGCCCGATGTCTGATAGGGGGACTGTCCCCAGTGTCCACGTCGTGCAAGCACCAGGGGGTGACCCCTGGGGTGAGGGAGAACAGGGTCGCAAACTGCAGCAGGAGGTCCCGGCAGCCTTGGCGCTGTTCCGGGGTGAGGGCATCTGAGAGTCGGACCCCGTCCACGGAACCATCTTTCTCACGAGTCTTTAGGAGATCAGGGAGAGGCTCGGAGTCTTCTTCTGCTCCACTGTCTGTAGCCATCAGGAGGCTGAGCTCCGAGCGCACAAAGTGGGGTTTGAGTCTGTTGGCGTGGAGGACCCGGAGGGGGTTCCGTGGAGATTCCATATCGATGAGATAGGTGACGGGGCTCTTGCGCTCAACCACTTTGAAGGGCCCCGTCCATTTGTCCTGCAAGGCACATGGTTCGGTGGGGGACATCACCCATACTCGTTGGCCAGGTTCGAATTCGATGGAGGAGGCATTTTGATCGTACCATTTTTTCATGTCCTCCTGACTGGCCTCAAGGTTCGCTTTCGCCATTTCTCTGAATCGCCTGGTCTGATTGCGTAGGGTCAGGAGGTACTTGAAGACGTCTGGAGGGGTCTTTAGGGGGGCCATCTCCCCACCTTCTTTGACTAGGCTGAGGGGCCCTCGCACCGGGTGTCCGTACAAGAGTTCGAAAGGGCTGAAGCCGAGGGACTTCTGGGGGACTTCTCGATATGCGAAGAGGAGGCACGGAAGTAGCACATCCCACTGGCGACGGAGGGGCTCTTCCAACCCCCCAATCATTCCCTTGAGCGTGCGGTTGAACCGCTCAACTAGTCCGTTCCCTTGAGGGTGATAGGGGGTCGTGAATCGGTAGGTGACTCCGCACTGTTGCCAGAGGGACTTCATATATTTTGAAATAAAGTTTGTGCCTCTGTCGCTGACGACTTCTCGGGGGAAGCCCACCCGGGAGAAGATCCCCAACAATCTCCCTGCAGGGGATGGACTTCACTGTGGAACATCGACCTGGCCAAGACCACGCCAACGCGGATGGCCTGTCACGCTTTTTCCGCCTCGACGAGGAGATTCCCCAAGAGGATGGGTGACTCTCCCCGCCTTCAGCTGGGGGGGACGCATGTTGGACAGGCCACATGAAGGGCTTGCTCCCTCCCCGCATGACAGGGCCCGAGCCCCGGCCCTCCAGGTGTTACCCACAGAAGCAACCCGCACCCCGTCTCAATACGGGACTACTGCCCCCGGACATCTCTGTATCATGGGGCCGAACCACTACCGGCTCCCTCGCCCGGCCCGGCCGCCATCTTGGACACTGCACCACGAGGCCGCGTGGCCTCAGCTCGACCCTAACCCTGGGCCTGGCCAGGCCCCGACATCCCGGCACCACCATCCACCCAGGAGGTGAACGGACCACTTGGCAGGTCAATGGGAGAAAGAAGTGTCGATGGCTCTCCCCCGCCAGGTGCCGATCGCCCCCCAGCTCCCCCGGGCGCTGGCTCCACCCCCCTGCTGGGTGTCTGGACTCCCTCATCCCGGACCTCCCGACCTCCAAGTGCGAGGGTCCGGACATCAAAGGGCACCAGACCTATAACTGGGGCAGCTCCAGAGCAGGAAGGCAGTTGTATCCTGGAGTCGAGAGACACCGTGAAGAACTCATCCTTGACGGACCACTGGCGCTGCCGTAGCCCTGCCTTGCGAACTATCGTCCTGCCTGCTGGCGCTGCCGCAACCTTCTGCATCCTCCATCCTCGTCGGGACCTGCTGGCGCTGCCGCGGACCGTTGTAACTACCACCTTCGTCGGGTCCTGCTGGCGCTGCCGCGGACCGTTGTAACTACCACCTTCACCGGGACCTGCTGGCCCGTCCATCCAGAACGCCGAGCTCGAGGATTGTGAGCTATCCATCATATCATCGCATCTACCAGATTGGTAACAAGACTGTCCCGCTACCCCCTTTCCCAACCAAGAGACTAGAATCGAGGGGACCCCGGAGTCCTGACCTCCTTGTACCATTCTATCGTACCTCAAGATTGCTTATAAAGAACGTTAAACCTTATCTGTGTGTGGTGTACATCTGTGGGGGGGAAGTTACTCGTCTGTACGATCGCTGGAGACGGCTCTCCCCGGAGACCTCTCCCCTTGTCCTCGGCCGACCCTCCCGGTCCGTCTAACATACACCCTAATAGATATAGTTGTCTTGACCAGGTAGATTGACTCTATCAGGGACAGGGTTCCGCGAGTGGCAAAACTGTTAGTGCTATTCAAGAACCTCGTGCCTCTCGATGGTAGAATTTGACACCTACTAACTCCCATGGTCAAGTAACTAGTCCACCCAAGCGTGTACTAGGCCTTATTAATAACAACATAACATTGATAGCCCCACCCGTTTCCAAAGCTGGCCCTACTATTCCATCGATCTTGGAAATACCATTGCATGTGCCACTGGCTCCAATGATGGATGTTGTACCGGAGAAAACTGGTGGACACGGACTAGAATTGCTTGATGATGTTCTAAAGGTTCTTTCTTGGAATGTTGCAGGCATTGCCAATAAATTAGATACGAGCGACTGGGACACCTTAATAGGCAATAGTGATATTTGCCTCTTCCAAAAGACTTGGGCGAGGGAACCACTGTGTAGAGTGGGTTATGCAGTGTTCGAAATAAATGCGATCTGGTCTGGCAGAGGGAGGCCATCAGGAGGATTGGCGATTTGGGTAGCTAGTCACATTGGGTGCAACGCAGAGAGTCTACCGACTCCCTCGCAGGATATACAGTGTGTCTTACTTAAGTGGCCTAATGCTGTAAATTTAGCAATCATCAATGTGTATTCTCGCCCTACAAGTGTGGCCATGGAATCCTCCACACTGGACGATCTCACGTGCTTTTTGAGTCGTCTCCCTAATGATTATAAGGTAGTGTTGGGTGGTGATTTTAATTGCCACTTTGAGCCCCTGGAAGGTTTAAAGGAAGGTGCTCTTACGGCGGAAGATGACTTTTGGGGTGTTCCCCCATGCCAATCCCCTCATGTTAAATCTTGGTCCCCTCTAGCTGTCCAAATCATGTCCCTAACATTAAATTTTTCTTTAAGGGCATGCAATGGTCGCAGTACTTCCGATACTCCCTCTGCATGCACTTTTAACAGGAAGAATCATGAATCCAGGTTAGACTATGTTCTTGTGGATATTGGTCTTTGGGCCAAGATCTTGGACTTTAGAGTAATAGTAAGAACCGACAGTGACCATAACGCACTTACAATGGTCATGGTGCACCCTATGGGTGCTGCTCGTTCACTTTCTGCTGAGTCCAGTTATGATCCTGGGAACCTGGTTCTCAGCTCTAATAGACGCAGGGTTAAATGGGGGAAATTGGCGAGCTCAGAAGAGTCTATAAGTAAAATTTACCAGCTAGCACTCCCCAAGCTAAAAGAATTGGACATACTAATTATGCAGCCAAGAAACTTGGAACTCAATGAGAAGCTAGCCTTAATCCATGAAGACCTAGTGGCTGCCTTGGGTGAGGTTTTTTATCCAGTGGTACCCCTGAGGAAAAAAAAAACTCGAACCCCAACCTGGTACAATTCATCCTGCAAAAAGTTCAAGTCTGACCGAATAAACTCTGTTAAATCAGGTTCGGATAAGGGCAAAGTTGTTGAGCTCAGGCGGAATTACAGGAAAGCCATGGCATTGGCGCGTTCAGAATGGGACTGGAACAGATGGCAGGACCTCACATCAGCACTTGAAGCGAAGGACCTGAGAAAATTCTGGTCCCTGGTAAACACCGGTTCAGCAGAACCTAAAGCTGCAATGGAGCCAAACTTTGCAGCATCTGTATGGGAGGCCCATTATGGCCAACTCTATCAAGAACCACTTCAATATGCTAATGATGGGGATGTGGTTCCCACCGTTGTCTGGAATTCACTCTTTTTGAGGTGGTCAGTGTAATTCAGGGTTTGGCGAGGGGGAAGGCCCCTGGTCACGACAGGTTGCCTGGCGATCTCTTTCGTCTCCATCCAGAGATATGGGGCCCTTATTTTCTCATTCTCTTTAACGCCATTCTGGGTGGGATGGAGATTCCCTGTACTTGGCTGGGGGCTGAGATAGTGCCTATCTTCAAAAAGGGCTCCCCTCTTCTCCCAGCCAACTACAGGCCGAAAAGTCTCATAGATGTCCCCCAAAAAATGTATTCTCGCCTCCTCCTGAACCACCTCACTGAGTGGATGGAGGAAAATAAAATCCATAGTCCCCTTCAGGCCGGCTTCAGGAAGAACACGTCCACCATGGACCAGATCTTCCGTCTCGTTCTCCTCTATTGGAAAACCGCGAGTATCGAGAGGGGAAGGCTGTACATGGTGTTCGTGGACCTGAGGTCAGCTTTTGACCTGGTTCCCAGGAAGAAATTATGGGAGACTTTAAAGGAGATGGGCGTTCTGATCCATCTACTAAATGCCATTATTAGGCTCCATGAGAATAATTTTGCACAGGTCAGGTATGGGAGGATGGGAGCATTGACATCAAAATTCCCGGTCCTTAGAGGGGTCAGACAGGGTTGCGTCCTTACGCCAACCCTGTTTTGCCTCTATGTTAATAATGTCATAGCACATCTTGACATTATTAACGATAATGATGCCCCATCTTTGGCAAGCAAGAGGGTACCCGCTATTATGTTTGCGGATGATACCCTCCTGCTGTCCAAATCCCCGATGGGGATCCAACGGATTCTAGATGGATTTGATCTTTTCTGTAAGCAATATGGTCTAGAAATAAACACAGGGAAGACCAAGTTCATGATATTTAATCCATCACCTAAAACCAGACCTAATCCATCTCTGAGCTCAGAAAGATTGGAGAGGGTGAAAACCTTCCAGTATTTGGGGGTAACTCTTCATGAGAACCTATCATGGGAACCCCAGTGTCACGCTCCGTGATCGCCGGCACCGCCACGAAGATCCCAGAAGAACTACACGTCCCAGAGGCGCCGCGGCCGCCCGATCACGTGACCTCCCATCAGCGAATAAAGGACCACAGCCACCCCGGGGGCGTTGCCTATGATTCTTGCAATCTTCCCAACGGCTCCCCGACTGCCAGCTTCGCGGTTTCCAGCCCGCCAACCTCTGCAGCATCTCGGAACTTCCAGCGGCCCTCCGAGCCATCGAGACTCCGCCCTCCTGTACCGGTGAGGTAACAGACGCCGTCGCAGCGAGGTGAGTGACTCTGGGCTCGCCGCTCTCCTAGCTACGCCGCAAGTCGAGACCCCCGGCCCGTCGATAACTCAACGGGCATCTCCACTCCAGACCCCCGACACTCCCACAGCCCTTGGATTTCCGGGCGCGCAACACCTCGGAGTGCGCTCCTCTGCTCACGGAGGAGCCGTGAGCATCGAGTAGAAGCGCGGACATCTCCGAAGGGTTTCCCGCAACCCTCTACAGCTTGCTGCTCGTTTCTCCCCAGACTTTCGGGAGGGAACCGAGCGGAACGCTCCACCTCACTCCGCGACAAAAGGGGAGAGAACCCTTCCGGGCCGGCGCTCCTCCGCTCACGGATTTCCGAGCGTGGAAGTAGTAGCGCCACCCCGAACCTTGCTCCCTCGAGTCGTGGTGACCCTCGCATCCTCACCCTTCTGCGACAAGAACCTCAGCTTCGTAGAGTCTGGTGTACCAGGTACCAGGGTCTTTTCCACTCGACGAGAGTTATAGGGAGGGGTACAGGTGTCCTCGCTCCTCTTCTCACCCTGTGCTTCTTTTCTTCCAGGTCTCTCTCTTCCGGCAGTTCCCATCCCGTTTTCCCTCGCTCACCCGTCTCCCTAGTCCGCGTGTATACTGCATTCTCCGGGCTGGGGACGGATGGGAGGGGGACCCACACACAGCATCAGTGCCATCCCGAGGAGAAGACCGTAGATCGCCGTGACAGAATCATAGGCCCACGAAATACCTCTCCTCTTGATCGCACTGATCGCTCGCCATGGCCACGTTGGACGACGTTTTAGCAGCGTTGGCCCAAGTCCAGCTGGAGTTAGCAACGTCACGAGCAGAAACAGCAGCCCTACACACACGCCTGGACCGCCTCCAGCAAAACCCGTTTGATGCCGGGCCCGTGCTCCCGTCCTCGACCCCGCACGTAGTGGTGGAAATGCCTTCTCATGTTCCGTTGGCCCCTCCGGAACGATTTCACGGGGATATCCAGAAAGTCCAAGTCTTCATGACCCAGGTGCTCTTGGAGACGACGCACTCCTGTTCGATTGGGACACCTTCCGACAGGAGTTCGAGAAGACCTTCGATCGGAGGGTGGACACCTTCTCTGCGGATCGAGACCTCCTTGACCTACGCCAAAACAGTTCGGATTTCTTAGGGTACATCAATAGCTTTTGGCGACTGGTGGCTGAAACGGATTGGCCCGAAACGAAGCAGACCGCTATCTTCTACCGGGGACTCACCGAGGACCTGAAGGACATGATCGCGCAAATAGACCCACAACCCAGCACCTGCGCGGCCATGATAGAACTGGCCTCCCGATTAGAATATCGGCTGAGAGAGAGAAAATGGGAACACAAGCGCAAGGATAAGACTCCCGTGTCCTTTGAACACCCTCGTCTGCAGGAACCAGCATCGCAGAGACCAGTTCCCATGGAAATCGGAGCGGTGAGAGCCTCCCTCACCCTCAGCGAAAGGGACCACCGGCGCACACAGGGGCTCTGTTTGTATTGTGGCAAGAAAGGCCATTTCATGAGGGAATGCCCCGTCCGCCCAAAGAACAGCCGACCCCGGGTGGGGCAAGCCGCCACCGTAGCCAGCGATGGACCGGTGGGAAACCTGAACGCTTGAATGAGCAAGGAGGGGCTCCTTCAAGCTGTCATCACATCCCTTCCCTAGAAGCAGACACCTCCCATGAGCCCGACCACTTCTATCTGACCGTGCAACTTGCCATCGGCCCCGAAATCCACCTAGTACGGGCTATGATTGACTCGGGAGCAACGGGCTGCTTCATGGATACCCGCGAAGCCCACTGGTTGGGAATTCCGCTAGTGGCGAAAGACACCCCTGAACTCGTCTATGCCGTGGACGGCAAGGAGCTGGAATCCGGTCCCATAAGGTATACCACCCCAACCCTGAAGGTGTCCATAGGAGAGGAGCACAGCGAGTGGCTCACGTTCAACATCATACAAGCGCCCCGATGTCATCTTATCCTTGGATTACCTTGGTTACGGCTGCACGAGCCCCGAATACACTGGGCTACCAACTCGGTAACCTTCTGCTCTCTTTTTTGTCGCACTCGGTGTCAGCACTGTGAGGTCACTCCGGACCCAGACAAACCAACCGCACACCACGTAGCCACAGCCGCGGAGAAGGACGTGACACTTCCTACCTGTTACTCCCACTACAAAGGAGTGTTTGATCAGCAGAAGGCCGAGGTCCTCCCTCCACACCGCGACTACGACTGCAGGATCGACCTAACCCCCGGAGCCAGAGTCCCATGTAGCCGGGTGTACGCTCTCACAGATCCGGAAACCCGTCATCTCCGTGAATATCTGGATACCTACCTGCGGTTAGGGTTCATTCGCCCTTCCAGATCACCCGCAGCATCTCCCCTCTTCTTCATACCGAAGGCCAACGGGGAGCTACGCTGCTGCATAGACTATCGCGCTCTCAACGCCATGACCATCAAGAACCAATACCCACTGCCACTGATCCCCGTGTTGTTGGAACAGGTGCGAGGAGCTCGATTATACACCAAATTGGACCTCCGGGGGGCGTACCAACTGGTGCGAATACGAGAGGGGGGCGAGTGGAAGACGGCGTTCAAAACAAGATTCGGCCTGTTCGAATATTTGGTGATGCCTTTCGGGCTCTGCAATGCCCCGGCCGCCTTTCAGTTCTTTTTGAACGAAGTATTAAGGGACTTTCTGGACATCTATGTAGGGGTATACATAGATGACATTTTAATCTTTTCATCCTCGGAAGAAGAACACGTGGGACATGTGACATCGGTGTTGCAGGCCTTAGAGAAACACCACCTGTTTTGTAAACTCACCAAATGTGAATTCCATGTTGTGAGAAGTTGGCCTGATATGTAGTGCTCACTATTCTAGTGATCACTGTGTATCATTCCAAACGACCCTTATTGATGATTGGTTGTAAGTCAACCTTATAGACCAGCTATCCTAGTAGCGTGGATACGAGCAGTCTTAGGCTAAACTCTAGAGGGCGTGTTAAGCCAGCTGTTTACCATCACATATACCCCTTGAACACCAAGTGAAAGGACACCACACAAGTTGGTATGAAAATAAAGGATATTTATTTATAACAAGACTACCCTGGCTCTTTATGAGTCAGGGAGCTAAGCACAATACAAAACTCTTAGGAAAATACTTCTGGTTGCACAATTTACACAAATGCCCGAGGGCACGAAACCATTACACTGCAAGTGGAAGGGGAGAAGTTAGAAAGTCTAAAGTTACTGATTCCGGAGTGATCCGATCAGTGGGACTAAACGAAAAAGGAACTGGACACTTGTAAAGCGAACCTGCGATGGAGCACCGAAATGCTCGAGTTACCTAGCCCAGAGGCTGCGGCTGTGGAAGGTTCGGCAAGATGTCGGAAGTCCTCGTTGTAGTCTCAGGAGCCTGAAAGAAGAGTTGCTGGCAGGCGACCAGTGTCGATGTTCAGCGGGATCCAAGCCTGGATCGGTGATGAAGGAAACCTGAAAGCAGAGGGGACTCAGTTCTCAACCGCTAGCCAGCGATCGTGCGGGTACCAGGAGGGTACCGGCTGAAGTCACCTCGACCAGGTGAGTGGATGACGTCGGACTCGGCTGTTCCTCGGACCAGGAGGCGCGGCGGCGACCAGGATGGAGGGCGAGCCGTCCCACGAAGGTGTCTGCTGTCGATGATGCTGGGCCCAGGAATGGGGCAGCGGATCATGGCAGTGGCAAACCCACGCGGTGGAGTCAAGATGGAGTCTGGAGTGGACCAGGAGGGTCCGTGGTACTCCTCTGTTGAAGGGGAGCAAGAGCCAGTCTGGAGCAACCAGACTAGTGATGAAACAATCGTGGTGCGTCGTGAAGAGGGCCACAAGCCGGTCGGCAAGTGGTCGAACAACGCGGTGAACAGCAAGGAGCGGAAGGGCCCCCACGCAGATCTCGTGGATGCTGGGGAGGCAGACTTCGGTGCTGGAGCTGCTCAGGGTTAGGGCTTCTCAAACCCTAGGTGCACTCACTCGAGGGTCCCTCGGTGGGCGTGCTAGATAAGCATCGTGCAGGTTCTGAAGATGGCTGGTCCCGCCAGTCTCGTCACACCTACGGCTCTCAGCTGGGCCGATGAGGTAGGTAAAAGGTCAGAGATGGCAGGGGACTCGGGTCTCGTCGAGCTGGGCAGTCTTGATCCGTAGGAGAGACTTACAGCAAACCGCAAGCGCTTGGATGGTGCCTGTTGGTGCAGGGTGGCTACTCCTTAGCCACAAGGGAGAGTCTTCAGAAATAGTCAAGAGTTCCTTTCGTGGAAAGTAGTTCAAGATTCAGAATTATCCAATTTGGGAAGGGGACTCGCTTCTACCTTTATTCTAAGAAAAGGGGCTGGCCCGTGACTAGGTTCTACCTATGGGTGGAGCCAGGAGGGGGGTGGTTACACCCCTATCCTTTGTCCGGCTTCGCCCCAGCTCAGGGGCTGGTGTGCCCCCGAAACTGGTTTGAGCCTGGCTATGCACAGTGAGCACCGGGGTGCCACTTGCAATCACCTTCCTTTCAGCCCTGCCTACCTGGGATACACAAACCCTGTCTGGGATGGTGCTAACACCGCCCTCGACAGGAAACCCTTTGTCCAAGCTCCCTTCGCTGGAAGGTCTCCCAGCAGCAGGAGGTCAGACTTGTGTCTGGTGGCAGCATCCATTTTGTGATGCTGAGGCTTGAGTCAACTTTAACCAGGGTTCAAGGTTACTTCCATGTCGTGCCCCTCTAGAAGGGGGGAATGCTAACCCCGTCGCCAGAACTGGCGAGGGGTTCGTATTCCAATTCGTATGACACCTTACTCGACATGTGTAGGTGAAGCGATGCCAAAGTTAGCAAATAACTGCAAGGATTATAATGCATTTAAAAGTAGTTGGCCCGCGTCACCATGGAACGGCTATTAGGACTTGGTTCCCCAAGCCGTCGACGGGCTCAGCTCGCGCCAGAGCACCGTCCCACATGATTCCCTGCACTCTGCCTTCAGGATTGATAAGGCCTGCCATAGGAGTGACTGATAGGAATCCATGTGTCCATTTTAGGGTTAGGTGTAGGAATACTACACCTACAGCAACGGGTGATTACACCACGTTGCCCCAGCTGTCGTGCAGCCAGTTGTGTCAGATTTGGGCGGCCATTCCAGGGGTGGCATAATACATGCTGCAGCCCCTGGTAGGCCCTGGGTACACGGATGCCCTGGATACCTGTGGTATGCTGAGACAGGGACTGACAAGGCGGCCCAGTTCCCATTGGTGGATGCACCTAATGTACATGTGTGTTAATTTCGAGAGAGAACAGCTAGGCTGTGGGTCTGATTGGCAGGCCCACAGCCGGGGATAGTCGTAAACCAATGAAGCAAAAGCAAAAAATCTGGGTGATCATAGGATTGCAGACCCTACTCTCCTACATGACCCCCCCCCCAAACTTTGGGACAATAAGCTAACCTTGAACAGGTGAGTCTTCTTGCTCTAAGTGGAAATACCTGGACAGCCCATCTGCATTGCCATGATCAGTGCCAGGTCTATGCTCCACTGTGAAGTCCATCCCCTGTAGGGAAATGGACCACCTAAGTAGTTTGGGGTTTTCACCCTTCATTTGATTTAGCCACAAGAGGGGCTTATGGTCGGTCTGAATCTTGAAGTGAGTGCCAAACAAGTATGGCCTCAACTTCTTCAGGGCCCAAACCACAGCAAAGGCCTCCCTCTCAATAGCTGACCAATTCTTCTCTCTGGGGGTCAGCCTCCTGCTAATAAAAGCTATGGGCTGGTCATGACCATCAAAATTCAGTTGAGATAGAACAGCTCCCACACCCAGCTCCGAAGCGTCTGTTTGGACAATGAATGGTCTGGAGTAGTCTGGACTCTTTAGGATAGGTGCTGTGCACATGGCCTGCTTTAGGTCATCGAATGCCTTCTGACAGCTTGCTGTCCACTAAACTTTTTTTGGCACCTTTTTACTTGTCAGGTCGTTTAGCGGGGTCACAATGGATCCATAATTTCTGACAAATTTCCGGTAATAACCAGTCAGGCCCAAGAAAGCTCGAACCTGAGTCTGGGTGGTTGGAGGAGCCCAGTCCTGGATGGCCTGTATTTTGCTCTCCAATGGTTGAACCTGGCCTCCACCTACAAGGTGGCCCAGGTATACAACCTGTGTCTGCCCTATCTGGCACTTAGTGGCCTTGATAGTGAGGCCTGCCTTTTGCAGGGCCTCTAACACTTTCCTCAGGTGGACCAGGTGATCCTCCCAGGTGGAGCTAAAGACAGCGATATCGTCCAGATACGCCGCGCAGAAGTCGTCCAACCCAGTGAGAACTCGATTCACCAGCCTTTGGAAGGTGGCAGGTGCATTTTTCAAACCAAAGGGCATTACCACGAACTGATAATGCCCACCCGGGGTAGAAAATGCTGTTTTGGGTTTGGCCTCCTCAGCTAACCTGATTTGCCAATACCCAGCTGTCAGGTCAAACGTACTTAAGTAGCTGGCCGAAGCCAACCGGTCGATAAGTTCGTCTGCTCTTGGTATTGGGTGGGCGTCAGTCTTAGTGACTGCATTGAGACCTCTGTAGTCCACGCAAAACCTCATCTCTTTCTTACCGCCCTGGGTGTGAGGTTTCGGCACGAGAACTACAGGACTAGCCCAGGGGCTGTCCGAGGGCTCAATGACTCCCAGCTCCAACATTTTCTGCACCTCCGTCTTGATGCAGTCTCTGACATGATCAGGTTGCCAATAGATTTTACTCTTTACGGGCAGACTGTCCCCAGTGTCGACCTCATGGGTACACCAATTGGTCTGACTGGGCGTCAGAGAGAACATATGTCGAAAGGATTGAAGAACCTGTTTACAATCCTTTTGTTGATGTCCAGAGAGGCTGCCACAAAAGACAACACCATCTACTGACCCATCGTCAGGGTTCTGAGAGAGCAGGTCCGGGAGAGGGTCACTCTCCTCCTCCTGTCCCTCATCTGTGGCCATGAGCAAGCCCATGCCCTCCCTGTCGACATATGCCTTGAGCCTGTTTACATGGAGCACCCTGTGGGGGCTCCGGGGAGTTCCCAGGTCTACCAAGTAGGTGACCTCTCCCTTTTGCTCAATGATTGTGTGGGGCCCAGACCATTTGTCTTTGAGTGCTGCTGGGGCCACTGGCTCCAGCACCCACACCTTCTGTCCAGGCTGGTACACAGTCAGGACAGCCTTTTGGTCGTGCCAAGCTTTCTGTAATTCTTGGCTCGCCTCAAGGTTTTTAGACGCCTTTTCCATGTACTCCGCCATCCGCGAGCGGAGACCGAGTACATAGTCCACAATGTTCGATGCCGGCTTTCTGAGAGGTCTCTCCCATCCTTCCTTTACCAAACAAAGGGGTCCCCTTACAGGATGTCCGAACAGAAGCTCAAAAGGGCTGTAGCCAACCCCCTTCTGCGGGACCTCTCTGTAGGCGAACAAGAGGCAGGGTATCAGGACATCCCATCTCCGCCGAAGCTTTTCAGGTAGTCCGTGAATCATCCCTTTTAGGGTCCTGTTGAATCTCTCAACAAGCCCATTGCATTGTGGGTGATAGGGTGTGGTGAACTTGTAGTTGACACCACACTCCTTCCACATTGCAGTCAGATATCCCGACATGAAGTTTGCACCTCTGTCTGAGACGACCTCCTTAGGGAAGCCCACTCTGGAGAACACTCCAAGTAGGGCCCGTGCCACCACAGGTGCTGTAGTGGTCCTAAGTGGAATAGCTTCAGGATACCTAGTGGCGTGGTCCACCACCACCAGTATAAACTTGTGCCCTGATGCTGTCTGGGGTTCCATTGGTCCGACAATGTCGATCCCCACTCGTTCAAAGGGTACCCCCACCACCGGTAGTGGTATGAGGGGGGCCTTTGTCGTGCCACCTGACTTACCACTGGCTTGGCAAGTGACACAGGAGCGGCAAAACTCCTTCGTATCTTCGGACATGTGGGGCCAGTGAAAGTGTGGAACAATTCTGTCCCAAGTCTTATTCTGGCCTAAGTGACCTGCAAGGGGAATCTCGTGGGCCAGGGTAAGAAGGAAACCTCTCAGAGACAAGGGGATGACCAGCCTCCTGGTCGCACCAGGTTTGGGGTCTCTTGCCTCGGAGTACAGGAGTCCATCGTCCCAGTACACTTTGCGGGTACCTGTGGCGTTCCCTGCAGCCTCAGCAGCAGCCTGCTGTCTGAGGGGTTCAAGGGAGGGGCAGTCTAACTGTGCCTTCCCCAGGTCTTCCCTGGAGGGTCCCCCTGAGCCCAGAAACTCAACCTGACCAGGTTCAAGCTCTTTCGGCTCAGTTTCCCTCAGTTCTTTAAGGTCAGCCTCCTCAGAGACTTGATCCACGACCTGGGGCAAGGGGGAAGGCGAAGCCTTACCCTTACTGCTCCTCTTCTTGGAGGGTGTCTGGTCCGTTCTTCCAGGATCCAGCACCTGTTCAGTGGGGCACCTTTTGGCCTGTGACCTGGTCACAGCAAGGACATGTGCTGGCAAGCCTAACATTTCCATGTGAGTCCTCTGCTCCACTTCTGACCATTGTGACGTTTCCAAATCATTGCCCAACAGACATTCTACGGGGAGGTCTGAACTAACCACAACCTTTTTCGGGCCACTTACCCCTCCCCAGGAGAAATCAACAACTGCCATACTGTGATTGGTAGTGACGTTACTGGCATTGGTCACTAGGTAACTGGTACCTAGCATGATCTGTCCAGGGTCCACAAAGTTAGGCGTCACCATGGTGACACTGGCACAAGTGTCCCTGTAGGCCTGAGCCACTTTTCCATTAATCAAAGGTGTCTGTCTGTAGTTGCCCAAAGTATTGGGACTGGCATCAGGGGACATATCCATATCCCCTGTACAGACAAGGACGGCCTGAGTGAGTGTGCCGACTAAGTCGTCACTCCCCTCGGTTCCCAAGGTTAACCCAACTAATGCCTTGGGAGGCGCACTACCACTGCTGACTGTACTAGGGGTGCAGGTGCCTTAGGGGCTGCAGTGGCAGGAGTTTGCCCTCCTTTCTTGGTGCACTCACTAAACCAGTGAGTCTTACTTTTACAGTATTGGCACCACCTTTTTGACTGGCCTTCTTGAGTCTTCTTCTTCTGTGAAGCCTGACCCCCACCCTCTTTGGTTTGTTGGGGACCTGTCGAAGACTTCTGCTTATTGTGTTCGTTCTTGTTACTACCCTTCTGGTCTGCTTTCTTCTGACCACCCTGGTTCTGGTTCTGGTTCTGCTTGACCCTTGTTCTGACCCATCTGTCTGCCTTCTTTCCCAATTCTTGGGGAGAGGTCAGATCCGAGTCGACAAGGTGCTGATGCAACAATTGGTTCTGACAGTTGTTTAAAATCTGTTCTCGCATGATAAGATTGTACAATCCTGTGTAATCAGTAACCTTGCTACCCAGCAACCAGCCTTCCAAAGCCTTAGTGGCACAATCGACAAAGTCAGTCCAATCCTGAGACTGAACTTTCTGGGTGTCCCGGAACAGCACCCGGTACTGTTCCGTGGTTAAGCCGAACCCATCAATCAGTGTGCTCTTCAGGACTTGGTAGTTGTTAGCATCCTCAGCTCTAGTAGTGAGGAGCTTGTCCCTTCCTTTACCTTCAAAGGAAAGCCACAGTATAGCTGCCCACTGACTTGGGGGGACGCACTGGACAGTGCAGGCCCTCTCCAAGGCAGTTATCCACTTGTGGATGTCGTCCCCTTGTTTAAAGGGGGGCACTATTTTACTCAGGTGTCTAGTGTCTATACCCCTGTCTTTCTCTCTATTGAGAATGCTGCCACCAGTGGGATCTAACCCACTTAACTTCTGCTCTCGGGCCAGGGCAAGTCTTTCTTTGGCGAGGGCAAGTTCTTCCCGCTCGATCCTCAGATTGACTTCCCTCATCTTCGCTTCATGCTCCCTTCTCTGAGGGGACGTCATTCCTCTCTGAGAAGATGCCTGAGAGACATGTGTATGAACCGATCTGCCAGAGCCTCTGGAGAGAGACCTAGCTCGTCCGTTCCCAAGGTTAGGCCTGCTTGAGCGTGGGCCCGGGGCTCCCCCAGTTCCATTCTCATGCCTGCTTAAGTTGGTCCTTGTAAGCCTGCCGACTACCACTGGACCTTTGTCTGCCTCGTCTCCTGATAACTCCTCCTCGTCCTCCTCCTCTGTGTGGAGGTCGAGGTCGGGGTCACCGAGGGTTCCCTCTAAGGGAGGCATGTTCCCATCAGCACTGGGGGGACCTGTGTTAGAGGACCTCCTAGCATCGTACGCCTCTAAGAGACCTATCAGAATTGCGATGGTAGGGTTAGAACCCTGGTTTAGCTTCCTGGAGGCACACAGTTGTCTCATCTCCTTGAAGCTAAGAGTTGCATATCGTGACACGACCTGTGGAGGGTCACTGACCACTAAGGGAGTCTGCGAAGACTCTCCGTGGACCGACATGCTTTTCTAGTGCGGTGTAAGTAATGCACCTACCTACACTATGTGTTTACCTACTGATCCCTTGCTAAGAGTTGTAGTCAGGGTGTGCTAAGCCCTGTTACACTACAACAGCCGGTTCAGTAGAACTCGGAGTATTCTAAGTTAAGTTATATGTACCTGGGTACTTATGTGATCTTTCACTGCGATATTCTTAGGATACGTGTGTGGTAAAACAACAGCAAGCTCAAATCCCACCACTGCCACCAATGTGAGAAGTTGGCCTGATATGTAGTGCTCACTATTCTAGTGATCACTGTGTATCATTCCAAACGACCCTTATTGATGATTGGTTGTAAGTCAACCTTATAGACCAGCTATCCTAGTAGCGTGGATACGAGCAGTCTTAGGCTAAACTCTAGAGGGCGTGTTAAGCCAGCTGTTTACCATCACATATACCCCTTGAACACCAAGTGAAAGGACACCACACAAGTTGTTATGAAAATAAAGTATATTTATTTATAACAAGACTACCCTGGCTCTTTATGAGTCAGGGAGCTAAGCACAATACAAAACTCTTAGGAAAATACTTCTGGTTGCACAATTTACACAAATGCCCGAGGGCACGAAACCATTACACTGCAAGTGGAAGGGGAGAAGTTAGAAAGTCTAAAGTTACTGATTCCGGAGTGATCCGATCAGTGGGACTAAACAAAAAAGGAACTGGACACTTGTAAAGCGAACCTGCGATGGAGCACCGAAATGCTCGAGTTACCTAGCCCAGAGGCTGCGGCTGTGGAAGGTTCGGCAAGATGTCGGAAGTCCTCGTTGTAGTCTCAGGAGCCTGAAAGAAGAGTTGCTGGCAGGCGACCAGTGTCGATGTTCAGCGGGATCCAAGCCTGGTTCGGTGATGAAGGAAACCTGAAAGCAGAGGGGACTCAGTTCTCAACAGCTAGCCAGCGATCGTGCGGGTACCAGGAGGGTACCGGCTGAAGTCACCTCGACCAGGTGAGTGGATGACGTCGGACTCAGCTGTTCCTCGGACCAGGAGGCGCGGCGGCGACCAGGATGGAGGGCGAGCCGTCCCACGAAGGTGTCTGCTGTTGATGATGCTGGGCCCAGGAATGGGGCAGCGGATCTTGGCAGTGGCAAACCCACGCGGTGGAGTCAAGATGGCGTCTGGAGTGGACCAGGAGGGTCCGTGGTACTCCTCTGTTGAAGGGGAGCAAGAGCCAGTCTGGAGCAACCAGACTAGTGATGAAACAATCGTGGTGCGTCGTGAAGAGGGCCACAAGCCAGTCGGCAAGTGGTCGAACAACGCGGTGAACAGCAAGGAGCGGAAGGGCCCCCACGCAGATCTCGTGGATGCTGGGGAGGCAGACTTCGGTGCTGGAGCTGCTCAGGGTTAGGGCTTCTCAAACCCTAGGTGCACTCACTCGAGGGTCCCTCGGTGGGCGTGCTAGATAAGCGTCGTGCAGGTTCTGAAGATGGCCGGTCCCGCCAGTCTCGTCACACCTACGGCTCTCAGCTGGGCCGATGAGGTAGGTAAAAGGTCAGAGATGGCAGGGGACTCGGGTCTCGTCGAGCTGGGCAGTCTTGATCCGTAGGAGAGACTTACAGCAAACCGCAAGCGCTTGGATGGTGCCTGCTGGTGCAGGGTGGCTACTCCTTAGCCACAAGGGAGAGTCTTCAGAAATAGTCAAGAGTTCCTTTCGTGGAAAGTAGTTCAAGATTCAGAATTATCCAATTTGGGAAGGGGACTCGCTCCTACCTTTATTCTAAGAAAAGGGGCTGGCCCGTGACTAGGTTCTACCTATGGGTGGAGCCAGGAGGGGGGTGGTTACACCCCTATCCTTTGTCCGGCTTCGCCCCAGCTCAGGGGCTGGTGTGCCCCCGAAACTGGTTTGAGCCTGGCTATGCACAGTGAGCACCGGGGTGCCACTTGCAATCACCTTCCTTTCAGCCCTGCCTACCTGGGATACACAAACCCTGTCTGGGATGGTGCTAACACCGCCCTCGACAGGAAACCCTTTGTCCAAGCTCCCTTCGCTGGAAGGTCTCCCAGCAGCAGGAGGTCAGACTTGTGTCTGGTGGCAGCATCCATTTTGTGATGCTGAGGCTTGAGTCAACTTTAACCGGGGTTCAAGGTTACTTCCATGTCGTGCCCCTCTAGAAGGGGGGAATGCTAACCCCGTCGCCAGAACTGGCGAGGGGTTCGTATTCCAATTCGTATGACACCTTACTCGACATGTGTAGGTGACGCGATGCCAAAGTTAGCAAATAACCGCAAGGATTATAATGCATTTAAAAGTAGTTGGCCCGCGTCACCATGGAACGGCTATTAGGACTTGGTTCCGCAAGCCGTCGACGGGCTCAGCTCGCGCCAGAGCACCGTCCCACATGATTCCCTGCACTCTGCCTTCAGGATTGATAAGGCCTGCCATAGGAGTGACTGATAGGAATCCATGTGTCCATTTTAGGGTTAGGTGTAGGAATACTACACCTACAGCAACGGGTGATTACACCACGTTGCCCCAGCTGTCGTGCAGCCAGTTGTGTCAGATTTGGGCGGCCATTCCAGGGGTGGCATAATACATGCTGCAGCCCCTGGTAGGCCCTGGGTACACCGATGCCCTGGATACCTGTGGTATGCTGAGACAGGGACTGACAAGGCGGCCCAGTTCCCATTGGTGGATGCACCTAATGTACATGTGTGTTAATTTCGAGAGAGAACAGCTAGGCTGTGGGTCTGATTGGCAGGCCCACAGCCGGGGAAAGTCGTAAACCAATGAAGCAAAAGCAAAAAATCTGGGTGATCATAGGATTGCAGACCCTACTCTCCTACACATGTCACCACGGTGGAGTTCCTGGGGGTCCTGCTTACCCCCGATGGACAAGTCATGTCTGAGCGCAAGGTCCAGGCGGTGACCCGATGGCCCCAGCCGAAATCAGCGAAGGAGGTCCAAAGCTTTCTTGGCTTCTCAAACTTTTATCGGCGATTCATCCACCACTTCTCACAAATGGTGACACCTCTCACCAAATTAACACGAAAAGGAATACCCTTCCTCTGGTCGCCTAAGGCCCAAACAGCATTTGAACAGCTCAAGAATGCCTTCACCACCGCTCCCATCTTGCGCCACGCGCAATCTGATCTTCCGTTTATAGTGGAAGCCGACGCCTCAGATGAAGCAGTGGGAGCCATTCTTTCCCAACGCCACCCTGACACGGGCCAACTCCACCCGATGGCCTTTATGTCCAGGAAGTTGAATCCAGCGGAACGTAACTATACCGTCTCCGAGAAGGAGCTACTTGCCATCAAAGAAGCGTTCATGGAATGGCGTCATTTGCTAATGGGGGCCCGCCATCAGGTGACGGTGTTCACGGACCACCGCAACCTCCAGTTCCTGCGGTCAGCCCGACACCTCTCTCCCCGGCTGAAGCGATGGGTGCTCTTTTTTGCGGAATACCACTTCTTGGTCACCTACCGGCCAGGAACGCAAAACAAGAAAGCCGATGCCCTCTCAAGACAAACCCTCCCACACCTCCCGTGTGAGACACCTGACCAGCCCATCCTCTCACCTGAACAAGTTATCGGTAGCATGCACACCGAATCGTTCCTGCAAGGGGTGAAGCGAGGTATACGAACAGGGGCTTGGTCCTCATGGTTAAAAAGGCACAGGGAATGGTGCATACAACAAGGCCTCCCGTTACACGGATCCCGGATATTGGTTCCTACTCTCAAACTCCGTAAACTCGTCTTTACCTGGTGTCACGACCTCCCTAGTGCAGGGCATACGGGAGGCGCCAAGACCCTGGAGAAAGTGATGCGGCAGTTCTGGTGGCCCTCCGTTCGACCCGATGTATTGCGGTGGGTGAAAGAATGTGCCATCTGCGCCCAAATGAAAAGCGATCACCAAAAGACCCAGGGCCTCCTAATGCCACTACCCACGCCTCAGAACCCCTGGGAACGCATTTCCATAGACTTTGTGGTGGGGCTACCGAAAGATCAAGGGTGCACAGCGATAGTTGTGGTCATCGACTATCTCATCAAGATGGGATTTATAGCCTGCAAACAGGTGCCCACAGCGGGCGCATTGGCAAAACTCCTCTTGCAACATGTGGTGAGGCTTCACGGACTACCGACGGGAATTGTGTCCGACAGTGGGGCACAGTTCACTGCAAGGTTTTGGAAGGTGTGGTGTGATGCGCTGGGCATACACACCTCCCTCTCTACAAGCTTCCACCCGCAGACAGACGGGCAAACGGAGAGGCTAAATCAGACACTCAAACAGTACCTGCGGTGCTACGCAGACCAAGCTGCGGGCACCTGGGTGGACTTGCTATGGGTGGCTGAGGTGGCATACAACAACTCTCAACACTCCTCCACCCGGCAGTCTCCATTCTTTCTCGCCACGGGGTTCCATCCTCGCTTCGTCCCCTTCCTTCTCCCTCGACAAAACATCGGCCTTCCCGATCTCAAGAGCCGGCTTCAAACCATCCACTCATCCCTGAAACAGGCCCGTGCTCACCTTCGGCTTGCTAAAGCCAGATACAAAGCGCAGGCTGACAAACATCGCAGGCCCCGCCGGTTTACCGCAAGGGAGACAGAGTGTGGCTGTCCACGAGGAACCTCCGTTTTCGAAAGCCCAGTGTTTTCAACCCCAAGTTCATAGGGCCCTACCCAGTGGTCAAACACATAAACCCCGTAGCGGTGCAATTGCGTCTTCCGCCACACATGCACATCCATCCTGTTTTCCACGTCTCTCTCCTCAAACCCTCGCACTGTCCAGTACGGAGGGCTCCTGCTCCGGTGTGGATCAACCAAGACCGGGAGTATGTGGTTCGCCGCGTGCTGGATTCCAAACTGGTGAGGGGTAAATTGTGGTACCTCTTGTCCTGGAAGGGGTACGGCCCGGAGGAAGACTCCTGGGAACCCGCATCTGCGGTGCACGCCCGCCGCCTGGTGGCTGACTTTCACCGTCGCTGTCCGGCCAAGCCCGGGGGCACCGGTGGCGGCAGTGGCGGGTGAAGGGGGGTGTGCTGTCACGCTCCGTGATCGCCGGCACCGCCACGAAGATCCCAGAAGAACTACACATCCCAGAGGCGCCGCGGCCGCCCGATCACGTGACCTCCCATCAGCGAATAAAGGACCACAGCCACCCCGGGGGCGTTGCCTATGATTCTTGCAATCTTCCTAACGGCTCCCCGACTGCCAGCTTCGCGGTTTCCAGCCCGCCAACCTCTGCAGCATCTCGGAACTTCCAGCGGCCCTCCGAGCCATCGAGACTCCGCCCTCCTGTACCGGTGAGGTAACAGACGCCGTCGCAGCGAGGTGAGTGACTCTGGGCTCGCCGCTCTCCTAGCTCCGCCGCAATTCGAGACCCCCGGCCCGTCGACAACTCAACGGGCATCTCCACTCCAGACCCCAGACACTCCCACAGCCCTTGGATTTCCGGGCGCGCAACACCTCGGCGTGCGCTCCTCTGCTCACGGAGGAGCCGTGAGCATCGAGTAGAAGCGCGGACATCTCCAAAGGGTTTCCCGCAACCCTCTACAGCTTGCTGCTCGTTTCTCCCCAGACTTTCGGGAGGGAACCGAGCGGAACGCTCCACCTCACTCCGCGACAAAAGGGGAGAGAACCCTTCCGGGCCGGCGCTCCTCCGCTCACGGATTTCCGAGCGTGGAAGTAGTAGCGCCACCCCGAACCTTGCTCCCTCGAGTCGTGGTGACCCTCGCATCCTCACCCTTCTGCGAGAAGAACCTCAGCTTCGTAGAGTCTGGTGTACCAGGTACCAGGGTCTTTTCCACTCGACGAGAGTTATAGGGAGGGGTACAGGTGTCCTCGCTCCTCTTCTCACCCTGTGCTTCTTTTCTTCCAGGTCTCTCTCTTCCTGCAGTTCCCATCCCGTTTTCCCTCGCTCACCCGTCTCCCTAGTCCGCGTGTATACTGCATTCTCCGGGCTGGGGACGGATGGGAGGGGGACCCACACACAGCATCAGTGCCATCCCGAGGAGAAGATCGTAGATCGCCGTGACACCCAGGTTGCAAGAAGCCGGTTAAAGCTGTCCCAACTGTCGGGGGGAATCTTGAAGGTGGCAAATTCCTCTACTTACAAACCTATTAGTCCGGCAGTTGAGATGTACAAAACCCAAGCAAAAGCAGCTGCATCTTATGGAGGAGAATTCTGGGGGTATAAAGCGGGTGTAGGAATTGTCAATGTAGAAAATAATTTCTTAAGGCGCCTCTTGGCCCTTCCTCGTGGCACACCCCTTCTCCCCCTAAGATTAGATATGGACCTACCCTCCATAAGAGATGACTTGGAACTAATGCCACTAAGATTCTGGCACAGGCTTTGGTCTACCGCCGAGCTCATACATTATAGGCAAGAGCTCGTTCATGTTATTAATTTGAACCTCTGCGGGAAAATCCCGTGGCTGGCCTCCATAAAGAAAGAACTTTACCGGCTGGGACTCCCTGAACTATGGGAGTTCCCTGAACAAGGCTGCCATAGGGTCTCACGCAAACGCCTTGTGGGTATATATAGGTAGAAATGTTTTGCTTCTCTGGTCTCTGCACCCAACAAAGGTATTCTGACTGATCGATTTTTGGAATTCAAGGATTCATATCAGTTTGAAGGGATTATGGACATTATTTTCCCTATTTTAGCTAGAAAATTGTTCATTCAATGGAGGCTAGGGACTCTGCCTATTAAAACCTTTACCTATAATTGGTCAAAAAGGGATGATAAAATCTGCCCAGGTTGTTGCATCCATGATGAGGAAGAAATTTATATTTTGTTTTTCTGCTCAGCCTATAATAGACCAAGGAAATACTGGCTGGTTCCACTATGTAGAAATCTGGGCACAAGGAGTCATTTGTACTCGTTTAGAATTTTGAAAACAAGTACTGCTCCCCACATAGTCTTTGCAGTTGCTAAATTTTTAACGGCTATATGGCAGATAAGGTCCAAATTACTTAAAGTCTGACTACTGTGGTAATGAATTCTAAATTATTCCTTGCAATTTGATATCTTTTGTATACTGATTTTATGGATGTTATTAATGTTTTTTTTTATTTTTTTTATTACAAGTGTTTGTTTTATCTTGTTACTGTATATTTGCATCTTTTATGGCCTAATTGGCCGAAATAAAGAAACTATTGATTGATTGATTGATTGACATTGTTGGTCCCATGGAAACAGCATCTGGGCACAGGTGTATACTGGTGGTAGTGGATCATGCAACCAGGTACCCAGAAGCAATTCCCCTAAGGACCACTACAGCACCTGTGGTGGCAAGAGCTCTCTTGAGTGTGTTCTCAAGAGTAGGTTTTCCTAAGGAGGTATTATCTGACAGAGAGGCCAACTTCATGTCAAGTTACTTAACTGCAATGTGGAAGGAGTGTGGCGTGAATTACAAGTTCACCACACCCTATCACCCACAATGCAATGGTTTAGTTGAGAGATTCAACAAAACCTTAAACGGCATGATCAAAGGACTCCCAGAGAAGCTTAGGCGAAAATGGGACCTTCTCTTGCCCTACCTTTTATTTGCATACAGGGAGGTGCCTCAAAAGGGGGTTGGTTACAGCCCATTTGAACTTTTGTTTGGACACCCTGTCATGGGTCCATTGTGTTTGGTGAAGGAATGATGGGAGTTACCTCTCAAGCCCCCAAAGCAAGACATAGTGGACTATGTACTTGGTCTCCACTCCAGGATGGCTGAGTACATGAAAAAGGCAAACACAAACCTTGAGGCTAGCCTGGAACTGCAAAAAGCCTGGCATGACCAAAAGGCTGTACTGACTGTTTACCAGCCAGGACAGAAAGTGTGGGTGTTGGAGCCTGTGGCCCCAGCAGCTCTCCAGGACAAGTGGAGTGGACCCCACACTATTGTTGAACAGAAAGGGGAGGTTACCTACTTGGTAGACCTTGGAACCACTAGGAGTCCCCACAGGGTACTTCATGTCAACAGATTAAAACCATATGTTGACAGGGCAGACATGGGCTTGCCCATGGCTACTGATGAAGGACAGGAGGAAGAGATTGACCCACTCCCTGACATGCTTTCTCAGAACCCTGATGATGGGTCAGTTGATGGTGTAGCCTTGGCAGGCAGCCTCACTGCCCAGCAGCAAACTGACTGCAGGAATCTCCTCAGCCAGTTTAGACATATGTTTTCTCTGACTCCAAGTCAGACCACCTGGTGCACTTATGAAGTGGACACTGGGGACAGTCTACCTGTGAAGAATAAGATCTACAGGCAACCTGACCATGTCAGGGAATGTATAAGGACGGAAGTTCAAAAGATGTTGGATTTGGGTGTCATTGAACCCTCCGTTAGCCCTTGGGCTAGTCCAGTAGTCCTGGTACCAAAACCTCACACCAGTGGTGGGAAAAGAGAGATGAGGTTTTGCGTAGACTACAGGGGTCTCAATGCAGTCACTAGGACTGATGCCCATCCCATCCCTAGGGCAGATGAGCTGATAGATACTTTGGCCTCTGCCAAGTTTCTAAGCACATTTGACCTAACAGCTGGCAACTGGCATATCGGACTAGCTGATGATGCAAAGACAAAGACAGCATTTTCTACCCCTAGTGGGCACTATCAATTTGTGGTAATGCCCTTTGGTGTGAAGAATGCACCTGCCACTTTCCAAAGGTTCGTGAATCAAGTCCTTACAGGCCTGGAAGACTTTTGTGCAGCATATCTAGATGATATTGCTGTCTTTAGCTCCACCTGGGAGGATCACCTGGTCCACCTAAGGAATGTTTTGGAGGCCCTGCAAAAAGCAGGCCTAACTATCAAGGCTACTAAGTGCCGGATAGGGCAGAGTCAGGTTGTGTACCTGGGCCACCTTGTAGGTGGACACCAGGTTCAACCATTTCAGAGCAAAATCCAGACCATAATAGAGTGGGTTGCTCCAACTACCCAGACTCAGGTGAGAGGCTTCTTAGGCCTGACTAGGTACTATAGGAGATTTGTCAAAGGGTATGGATCAATAGTGACACCCTTGAATGACTTAACTTCTAAAAAGATGCCCAAAAAGTTTCAGTGGACAGCTAGCTGTCAAAAGGCATTTGATGACCTGAAGCAGACCATGTGCACTGCTCCCATTCTGCAGAGTCCTGACTACTCTAAGAGGTTCATTGTTCAAACAGATGCATCTGAATTGGGGGTAGGGGCTGTACTGTCACAAATGAATGAAGAAGTTTAGGAGCAGCCAGTAGCTTTCATAAGCAGAAGGCTGACCCCTAGAGAGAAACGTTAGTCAGTCTTGGAGAGGGAGGGAGGCCTTGTCTGTGGTTTGGGCTCTGAAGAAGTTGAGGCCATACTTATTTGGTACTCACTTCATTGTTAAGAGAGACCATAAGCCCCTCTTATTGCTAAAACAAATGAAGGGTGAAAACCCCAAACTGCTTAGGTGGTCAATTTCCCAACAGGGGATGGACTTTACAGTGGAACATAGACCTGGGAGTAACCATGCCAATGCAGATGGACTCTCTAGGTATTTCCACTTAGAACATGAAGACTCAACTAGTAAACGTTAGTTTAATGTCCCTGCATTGGGGGGGGGGGGGGGGTTGTGTAGGGGAGTAGGATCTGCTTCACATAGGTACCCCCACTTTTTGCTGGTGTTTCACTGTTTTTCGACCTTAGTCTGGCTGTGGCCCTGCTAATCAGGACCACAGCCTAGCTGCTTCCTCTCTAAAATGGTTTCCATGTACATTAGGTGCATATCTAATTGGATTCTGGAGTGCCTTATAAGCCCCTAGTATATGGTATACTATGTACCTAGGGCATAGGTGCCTCAGAGGCCTACCAGGGGCTGAATCATGTATTATGCAACCCCTGGGAAGCACTCCAAAATGGCACCACAGGTCTGCTACTGCAGCCTGGGTAAAGGTGTGCTTGCACCCCTTACAGTGGTATAGGCTACCTATATCCACATATATATACAGACACATATAAACCTATAAGTCACTCCTATGGAAAGGCCTTGACAATCCTGAAGGCAGAGTGCTTGATTTTATGTAAGAGGGTTCCCAAGCATGAGCTGAGCCCCTCTGCAGCTTTTGGAAATTCTTACTTATAGCTGTTCTGTGATACAGCCATACCATATACTCTTAAGTGCATTATAACCTCGCGGTAAATGCTAACTTTCGAATGGTTGCATCAAAACATGTCGTGTTTGGTGTCAAACATCTTGGAATACTACCCCCCCCCCCCCACCAGTTCTGGTGGCGGGGGTAGCATTCACCCCTTCTAGAGGGAGAGATATGTTCACACTGGTCAAACCCGGTAGGACTTTCCTGAGCCCTGGCATCACAAAATGGATGCCTCTGCCACAGACACGGGTCTGGCCTCCTGCTGCTGACCGAAACTCCGGCAGGAGAGGCCTGGACAATAGGTTTCCTGTCGAAGGGAGGTGTAACCACCTCCCCAGACAGGCAGATGTGTATTGGGGCTGGGCGGGAGCACTCTCTGGTGCTTTGAAGTCCTGCACTGGGGGCACATTTGCTGTCCCTGTGTATAGTCCAGTCTAAACAGGTTGCAGGGGCTACCTGCCCCTGCTGTGGCGCGAAACTGGACAAAGGAAATGGGTGTAACCACCCCTCTTTCCAGGCCCACACATAGGTGGGGCCTTAGAGTTAGTCCATCTCCTAAACTCACTATAAGTATAGGAATCCAGTCCCTAGGACTTTAGATTACCCTGGACGAAACTCTGCAACATATATCCTTGACCTTCGATGTTCTATTTCGACTAGAAGACTGAAGAACAAGTTACTTACCTTCGGTAACGATGTATCTGTAAGAAACATTAGTTAGTTAGATTCCTCACCTTAGAATATCCCCAGGCGTCAGACTGGATCCGGAAGATTTTTCGTCAGCAATACCCCTTGCGCGTTGCTAGGCGTCGTCTGCGGCTCCGCGTCCGTCGTCGGCGTCGTGCACCGGAATGACGTCGTCGGAGTACTTAGACGCCGCCCTCGCGCGCTGACGTCAGTTCTTGTACATAGCCTTCCGCGCCAGGAACGCAGAGCCATGCAAAGACCGACACTGGTGCCAAAAATAAAATCTAGGGGCCTGAAAAGGGTAACCTTAACCCTAGATGTCAGTTCGCAGAACGGGGAGGATGGGTGGGTCGGTGAGGAATCTAACTAACTAATGTTTCTTACAGATACATCGTTACCGAAGGTAAGTAACTTGTTCATCTGAAAGAAACACGTTAGTTAGATTCCTCACCTTAGAATAGATACCCAAGCAATACCATCCCTGGTGGTGGGTCTGCGAACCAAGATCACACAAGAAAGTCCTGGAGGACAGAACGGCCAAAGAAGCCATCCCTCCGGACTTGGCTGTCAAGGCAATAATGTCTGGCAAACGTGTGTAGCGAAGCCCACGTCGCCGCCTGACAGATGTCCTGCAAAGGGACACCCCATCCCAAAGCAGTAGTAGCCGCTGTGGCCCGAGTAGAATGGGCGCGCAGCCCAACAGGAGGGTCCTTTTTTGCCAAGGAGTAACAAATTTTGATGCACAAAACGACCCACCGAGAGATGGTCCGTTTGTGCACAGCTTTCCCCTTCTTAGCACCCACGTATCCAACGAAAAGTTGGTCGTCCACCCGGAACTGCTTTGTGCGGTCCAAATAAAAGGAGAGCGCACGTTTTGGGTCCAGACGGTGGAGCCTCTCTTCCTCTTTGCAAGGATGCGGAGGCGGAAAGAAGGTGGGCAAGGTGACAGACTGCCCAAGATGAAAGGGGGTCACCACTTTCGGAAGAAAGGAGGGACGAGGCCGAAGGACAACCTTGTCCGGATGAACAGACAGAAAAGGAGGCTTTGAAGATAAAGCCTGGAGCTCACTCACCCGTCTAGCCGAGGTGAAGGCTACCAGAAAAGCAGTCTTAAGCGTCAGCAGACGAAGAGAACAATTATGAAGAGGCTCAAAGGGAGCACACATTAGGAAAGTGAGAACAAGATTCAAGTCCCACTGAGGCATTACAAAAGGGACAGGAGGGAACGTGTGAGTAATGCCTTTTAGAAAGCGTGTAAGTACCGGGGACTTGAAAAGAGAAGGCTGATCAGGAAGCCGCAAGAAGGCAGAGATGGCAGCAAGATAACCTTTCAGGGTGCCCAGGGCAGAGCCCTGCCGGGCCAAAGAAAGAAGAAACAGTAGAACCTCAGAAAGAGGGGCGGAAAGGGGATCCACAGCCTTTGCTGTGCACCATGCCACAAATTTGTTCCACCGGCAGGCGTATACCGACTTTGTGGAGGGACGCCTGGCTGCCAGAATGATATCACAGACTTCAGGAGGCAAGTCAAATGGCATCAACTGTCGCCGCTCAATCTCCACGCATGGAGGTGGAGGCTGGACAGGTTCGGGTGGAGGACCGTCCCCTGCTGCTGCGACAGAAGATCCTCCCGAAGGGGCAGACGCATCGGAGGATCGGTCAACATACTGAGTAGCTCGGGATACCAGTACCTTCGTGCCCAATCCGGAGCCACCAAGATGACTTGGGCCCGGTCGTGCCTGATCTTCTTCAGCACTCTGGGCAGAAGTGGTATAGGCGGAAAAGCGTACAACAGACCGCAACTCCACTCGTGACGAAAAGCGTCGCCGAGCGAGTGCCGCCTTGGAAATTCCAACGCGCAGAACTGCTGACATTGCGTGTTCTCTTCGGTGGCGAATAGATCTAACAAAGGCTCTCCCCACTGCTGAAAGAGACCTTGCGCCACTTCGGAGTTCAGACGCCATTCGTGATCCATCATGCACCGGCGGCTGAGTTCGTCTGCTCTGGCGTTCAGAGAGCCCGCAAGATGTTGAACCACTAGGGTGACTCCCTGGTGTTCCAGCCACGTCCAGAGGCGCAGGGCCTCCTGACAAAGGGTCCACGACCCCACCCCGCCCTGTTTGTTGCAATACCACATGGCGGTGGTGTTGTCCGTGAACACCTGCACGACACTTCCCCGGACAGAGGGAAGGAAGGCTTTCAGTGCAAGTCGGATCGCTCTCAACTCCAACAGGTTGATGTGGAGACGAGACTCCGCCGGAGACCAGAAGCCTCTGATATCCGCCTCTCCCATATGGCCACCCCATCCCAGGAGGGACGCATCCGTCACTATGACATGCTCCAGTTGGGGAAGGGAGAGGCTTCTGCCCATGACCCAATCGCGGTCCGTGAGCCACCACTGCAACTGCTGTGCAGTGCCCTCCGAGATCAAGACATGGTCGGACAGGTTGCCGTGATGCTGGGCCCACTGAAACTTCAGGTCCCACTGCAGAGCCCGCATGCGCCGCCTGGCGGGATGCACTAGTAGGATGCAGGAGGCCATCAGCCCCAGAAGCCGCAACACTAGCCTGACCGAAACCCAGGATAGAGGCCGAAAGATGGGAATCAGGGCCTGTATATCCCGGACCCGCTGTTCCGGTGGATAGACCCGGAACTGCGCCGAATCGAGAACCGCTCCGATGAAAAGGAGCTTCTGAGAGGGACTCAGGTGTGACTTCGGCACGTTGATGGAAAACCCCAGCAAATGCAGGAGATCCGCCGTAGTCTGGAGGTGGGAGACGACTGCCTGGGGCGAGCCCGCCTTCAACAACCAGTCGTCGAGATAGGGGAAGACTGGAACCCCTGATCTGCGCAGATGAGCTGCGACCACCGCCATCACTTTCGTGAACACCCGAGGGGCACTGGTGAGGCCGAAGGGGAGCACGGTAAACTGAAAGTGCTCTTGGCCCACCGTGAACCGCAGGTAACGCCGGTGGGCCGGCAGGACGGGGATGTGGAAATATGCGTCCTGCAAGTCCAACGCTACCATCCAGTCTCCGGGGTCTAGGGCAGCTAGAACCTGAGCCAAAGTCAACATCTTGACCCTTTCCTTCCGGAGGAAGGCATTGACGTTCCGGAGGTCCAAGATAGGGCGTAGGCCCCCTTTGCCCTTCTTGGGAACCAGAAAGTAGTGGGAATAACAACCACGACCTACTTCTGGGCTCGGAACGCGCTCGACGGCCCCCTTGGCCAAGAGGGCCGAAACTTCCTCGTGGAGAAGATTCAAATGATCCCCCGAGATACGGTGGTGCTGCGGTGGCATGGCTGGAGGGGTCGTCTCGAAGGGGAGGGAGTAGCCCCTTCGGACGATTTGCAGCACCCACCTGTCCGATGTGATGGACCGCCAGTGGAGCAGGTGATGGCGAACTCTGCCGCCCACTGGCGTGGAATGGGCCTGAAAGCTCGGACTAGGAAGGCTTTGAGGCGGATGCTGCCGGGGTGGATGTGGGCTGACCTCGTCGTCCTCCAGAACCGCCTCGGCGGAAACCACGTCCGCGACCGCGCGCAGGTTGGTTCTGCGGCTGGTGGCTAGGCGCACGTGAGGAGGCACCCCTTCCTTGGCCACGAAAGGGGCGAAAGGCGGAAGATTGCGACCGCGGGGCTGAGAGGCCCAAGGACTTGGCCGTAGCCCGGGAGTCCTTAAAGCGGTTCAGCGCACTGTCCGCCTTCTCGCCAAACAGGCGAGTGTCATCAAACGGCATGTCCATGAGAGTGCTCTGGACATCGCCCGAAAATGACGTGGACCGCAGCCAGGCGTGACGTCTAAGCGCCACTGTGGTAGAAATGGCCCTACCCAGCGAGTCCGTGGTGTCAAGCCCACAACGTATAGCATGTCGCGCGGCATCCCTCCCATCGGCCAGAGCCTGGGTAAGTCGTGTCCGGACCTCCTCCGGACACAGGGGCAGCGCGTCCTCCACCGCATCCCACAGAGAGTGGGAATAACGGTCCAAGAGACAAGCGGTGTTCAAAGACCGCAGGCCCAAACTAAGGGAAGAGAACAGCTTCTTGCCAAACTGTGCTAGTCTCTTGGAATCCCGGTCCGGCGGGGCGGTCAGGAAAGAGGATTGGGAGGTGGAGGCCTGGATAACGGCAGGCAGCTCGAGCCCAAGGGCTGCGGCCGCCTTGCGCAGCACCACAGAGAAAGCAGCGCCCTCCTCCGAAGCCACAGTGGGAGGAGAGACAAATCCAGTGTCTGGAGAGGTATCCAGGCCACTGGCCTCCCCCAGTTCATCTGCCCAGTCCTGGGACAGTTGAGCCTGAGCGGCCATAGGATCCTCGGATCCCTCCCAGTTGTCCCCATCATCCGACTCCTGGTATAGAGGAGAAAGTAACGGAGCCGGGCGGTAGACATAATGTGTCTCTAGCGGCGCCGATCTCGGCGTCCATCGACGCCGGACCGGCGCCGGGCCCGGAGTGGGACTGAACTGGGGCCCGACGTCGACGTTGGCGTCGGGGGTGGTACCGGTGTCGACGCCGGCGGAGGAGGCGTGACGAGGTCGACCGGCGCCGACGGGGACTCGAGAACGGGTCCCTCGGGCGCTTGCGGCGTCGAGGCCGGAGCCGTCAATGGCGCCGGGGCCACCGGCAGGCAAGGCAGCCCAGTCGGGTCCGCGGGGCCCGAAGGCGCACCAGCGGGCGCCGACGGCAGAGCCAGGTTCCTCATGGCCGAGAGGAAGGCACTGACTTCCGCCGGCGTCGCGTTAGTCCCAGGGACCGGAGGGTATGGGGACGTGCGCGGCGCCTGCGGCTCCGCCGGAGCCGCGGGGGTGGAACCACCCTGACCCTCGGCCGAGTCGCGCGACCGGCAAGGGGAGTCCGAAGAGCGGTGTCGCCTCTTGGACTTCTTGGAATGCTTCGACTTACCCGAAGACTTGGATCCCGACGACCGATAGTGACGTCGGCTGCGGCTCCGCGACCGATCCTTGGACCTCCTCCTGGACCGGGATCGAGAGGCGCGCGGAGCCGAGTGGCGAATCTCGAGAAGCTTACGGGACCGCTCCCGTCTAGCCTTCGAGGTCAGGGCCTTGCAGTCCGAACACGACTCCGCGTCGTGATCGAGGCCCAAGCAGTAAAGGCACCGGCGGTGATGGTCCGTAACCGACATCAATCGGTTACAGTCCGTACAGGCTTTAAACCCAGGCATTCTACCGGCACCGGTGTCGAGACACGATCAAAAAGGGATCAAAAAAGTTAGTCAAGAGGGAGGAGCCTAGCGCGCAACCAAGATGGCCGCGTAGGTGCGAGGCTCCCGAGGACCTCCGCAACCTCCTACATTTATCCTGTATTCATCCTGCCTCAGTTGAGGGGACTGTGTTGGTGAGCCTGAGCTGAGGTGGTACCCGTTTCCCGTTCTCAAATCGGACCTCGGGTGCCGGAGTGAGCACCGATTAAAGTTTGCGGCCTTCTTCTCGCCGGACCCCGGATTTGCGCTGGGGGGTGACCCGGTGGCAAAGTGAACAACAACGGCGGGCTGGGCCTGGCGAGTCGCGTACCCCGCACTTTCGCTTTCACTTTCGCACCCCCTTGCCTTCTCTGCGAGTGAGATCGCGGAGCTCTTTGTGTTGGTGTGGCCTCGCTGGGGGACCCTGCCTGCCTTCCGGCTGTGACCCACCCCGCCGATCTGGGGTGGCCCCCCCCGGGGCTCGTGGCCCCGATTGCCTGCCCTCTACGGCGTCGCTGGTGCGAGTGTGAGACCTGTGGCGATGGCCACGAAACAAGATGGAGATCGGTCAAAGACCAAGTCGACCCGGCGTGGCGCCGTACATCAGGCCAACATCATGGACCGCTATACCCTCCAGAAGGGATCTCCCGGCGGACCGCACAAGTCCTCTGAGGGCCCTTCTGATGCCCCGGACTTGCCCACGGATCTGACTCTGCAAGACGTCATGGGCGCCATTGCCGAGATGAAGGCCTCGGTGGGCCAGCGGTTCGACACCCTGGCACATAAGATCGACGCGGTCCTCGTGGATGTTGGCCTGGTGAGGGCTGATCTCTCCAAGACCAACGACCGGGTTGATTCTTTGGCCCAAACCGCATCGGGCCTCACGACTGAGGTGGCGGCCCTACAAACGGAGGTGCGCCGACTTCGTCAGGCGAGTGCACTTATGGATCGGCGCCTTGAGGATTCCGAGAGTCGGGCCCGGAGGAACAACATCCGCATCATCGGGGTACCCGAGGGACGGGAGGAAGCGGCGGCGGATCTATTTGTAGAGGACCTGATCGCTACCCATCTCCAGCCTCGGGGACTGAGTACATTTTTTGCCGTGGAGAGGGCCCACAGAGTTCCCGGGGGAAGGCCGAAGGTCGGAGCCCCTCCGCGACCTCTCATTGCCCGGATTTTTAACTTTCGGGACAGGGACGCGATCTTGCAAGCCTCCAGACTGCAAGGGCCGATTAAGCTGGAAAATATGGAGGTGAACTTTTACCCTGATTTTACCCAAGCGGTCCAAAAGCAGAGACTGAGCTTCCTGGGCGTCAAGCGCCGACTTCGGGACATGAACCTAAAATATGCCATGCTCTTCCCGGCCAAGCTGCGAGTGGAGGTGGATGGTCGCACGCACTTTTTTGATCGTCCCGAAGCGGCCGGTGACTGGCTGGACACTCTGTCTGGGGATCGTGATCGAGATGGCGGGGGGGGGGGCGGCGGGAGGAGACGGCCCACTGGATCGGGACTGAGGGGTTGATATTGGTCCTCACTCTGGACGACTATGATGCCACTTTCGACCAAGCTTCTGTCTTTGTTCTTTCCTCTCCCATGGAGGTTGTGTGGGGTCTAGAAGGGGTACTCTTTCCTCCTCTAGGGGGTCTAGCTAGTTTCATTATATAGGGGCGACAGGCACACTGCAAGTTGGGGGGGCTGTCCGGGCTCATGCAGGGGTGCAGGGAGGGGGGAGTTTTGTTGGGGCGGGTGGGTTGGGGTGGGGTGTTGTTCGTTTACACCACAAGGCAAATGTATCATTGTGTTATCTCTAAAGTGCTCTCTGGGGGACGAGTGATGGCTTCTGTTTATGATGGGGGGTAGGGGACTGAGTTTGTTGTCCTGGAATGTTAATGGACTGGGGGACAGGATAAAACGAGGTGTGGTCCTGCAGTTCTTGAAGCGAATTTCGCCCGATATAGTTTTTCTGCAGGAGACACACCTCATTGGCAACTCCTTTCGTGCTATGAATCGACGGGGCTACCGCCTTGTGGCCCATTCGGGCTTCACGTCTGGTTCAAGGGGTGTGGGCATTATGGTTAAGAACTCACTCCCGTTGGAGATTGATGAGGTGCTCCATGACGACAGGGGACGTTACACGGTTTTGGTGGGCAGAATGGAGGGCAGAGTGGTCGTTTTTGTGTCAGTATATGTCCCGCCGGGGCTGCAGACGACCACCTTTGCGGACCTGGGGCGCCTCCTCCTTGGCCTTCCGGAGGGGATTCTAGTGGTGGGGGGGGATTTTAATGCTCTGGTTTCCGGAACTGTGGATCGTCACCCCCCTAGGGATCTCCCCCGGGCCCAGGCGTGGTTGTCTGGCCTCTTGGATACCTTGGGGCTGGTGGATTGTTGGCGTTTGAAACATCCCACGCAGCTACAGTACACCTTCCATTCCAGGGCTCATGGTAGTCTCTCACGGCTAGATTATGTCCTGGTTCCGGCGGCTCATGTGGGGAGGGTGGGGGAGGTGAGCCATTTGGCACGGGGTATCTCGGACCACTCCCCGCTCTTGTTGCGCTTTGATATTCTTCCGAGGGGAGAGGGTAGGGTGGTCCCGATTAATCCCTGGTACCTGCGTGACCCCACCATTCGCGCGGAGCTGGTTAAATCCCTTAAGCGCTACTTTGACGAGAATGTGGGGTCTGTGTCATCGGCGGTCTCACTGTGGGAGGCGTTCAAGACGGTACTCCGGGGAGAGGCCCTGTCCCTTATTTCCCACTCCCGGAGGCGCGAGCAGGAGGAGGTGACCCGTGTTGAAGCTGAGATAACAGAGTTGGAGGGTGATCTAGAATGTGGGGTGACGGATGATAAATTACATGTTCTCCGACTCAAGCAAGCGGCCTATAAGGCCCTCGTCACGGAGGCGGCCAGGGGCCTCAGTAGAGAGCAACAGGGGAGACTGTATGATGTGGGTGATAAGGCTGGTAAATTGATTGCGTGGCTGGACAAAAAGGAGAGAGCGAGTCGAGTTGTCCCTTTGATTGAGAAACAGAATGGTGTGTGTGACCGTCCTGACTCGTGCAGATCCGGTTGCTCCCCTCTGTTCTCCTGCTGGGTATCGTAGCGCTTCTCCCACGCTGCTTGTAATATCTGCATTCTTCAGCTGGACTACCATAGCGCCGCATTGTGCATTTGACTCGCTCTGTCCTCAGCGCTGCTTTGCTGCTTTGTGATTGCTGCTCTGTGTTTGCTCTGTGCCCAATTTCATAGCGCCGCCTGTCACTCTTAATGTGCTGTGCTCATAGCGCTACTCTATGTCAGCCATTTCTTTTATAAAATATATATTTTGATCATTGCGCCCCACTGCTCGCCCCAACCTCTCCCTGCGTTAAGTGTTTGTTGTTGTTGCAGCCATTTGCTTCCTGTGACGTCCTAGCCCGTCCCTCCAATCACGCTCCCGCCTCCCAGCTGAGCCTGCCTCCCACAGATAGATTAGACCGACCCCTCCCCCCCGAGAGCTGTGACCGTCCTGACTCGTGCAGATCCGGTTGCTCCCCTCTGTTCTCCTGCTGGGTATCGTAGCGCTTCTCCCACGCTGCTTGTAATATCTGCATTCTTCAGCTGGACTACCATAGCGCCGCATTGTGCATTTGACTCGCTCTGTCCTCAGCGCTGCTTTGCTGCTTTGTGATTGCTGCTCTGTGTTTGCTCTGTGCCCAATTTCATAGCGCCGCCTGTCACTCTTAATGTGCTGTGCTCATAGCGCTACTCTATGTCAGCCATTTCTTTTATAAAATATATATTTTGATCATTGCGCCCCACTGCTCGCCCCAACCTCTCCCTGCGTTAAGTGTTTGTTGTTGTTGCAGCCATTTGCTTCCTGTGACGTCCTAGCCCGTCCCTCCAATCACGCTCCCGCCTCCCAGCTGAGCCTGCCTCCCACAGATAGATTAGACCGACCCCTCCCCCCCGAGAGCTGTGACCGTCCTGACTCATGCAGATCCGGTTGCTCCCCTCTGTTCTCCTGCTGGGTATCGTAGCGCTTCTCCCACGCTGCTTGTAATATCTGCATTCTTCAGCTGGACTACCATAGCGCCGCATTGTGCATTTGACTCGCTCTGTCCTCAGCGCTGCTTTGCTGCTTTGTGATTGCTGCTCTGTGTTTGCTCTGTGCCCAATTTCATAGCGCCGCCTGTCACTCTTAATGTGCTGTGCTCATAGCGCTACTCTATGTCAGCCATTTCTTTTATAAAATATATATTTTGATCATTGCGCCCCACTGCTCGCCCCAACCTCTCCCTGCGTTAAGTGTTTGTTGTTGTTGCAGCCATTTGCTTCCTGTGACATCCTAGCCCGTCCCTCCAATCACGCTCCCGCCTCCCAGCTGAGCCTGCCTCGCCCCTCCCCTTCAACTATCCACTTATGACAGTGGCTTTTGCGCGCAGCTTTCACGCGCAGCGATCGCGCCCCATTCGCGCTGAAGGTGCGCCAAAGGTAAGCCCGTCTACGCCCGTCCACGCCTGGACCGCGCCCAGCGCCAGAGCCCCTGGTCCTCGTAATGCCCACCCCTCCCGCATTACTTACGATGCCACCACCCTCCTAGCCCTTAACCCCGGCCGTTCCCCCAACTGCGTCCAAGCGGCACCTGGACACACCCATGGACCCTTTTCCTGCTACTCCTGCAAGTTCGACGGCACCAAGAACAACTCCTCATCTACGAACACACAACAGATATCCGATCCCAACCACCTACAATGCATCCTGCTCAACACCCGCTCGGTCCATAGGCACGCCATTGACCTCTGGAATCTACTCGACACCATCTCTCCGGACGTCGCCTTCCTAACAGAAACATGGATGAATGCCTCTTCAGCCCCAGACATCACCATTGCCATCCCGGAAGGCTATAAGATCATTCGCAAGGACCGTACCGGCCACACAGGAGGAGGCATCGCTATCGTCCATAAGAAATCCATCCGCATCTCAACCAGCTCAGACGTCAATCTCGCCAACTCTGAACACCTTCACTTCCAGATCCACATCGACCCCAAGACCACACTCAGAGGCACCCTCCTTTACAGGCCACCAGGACACCGCGCACAATTTAGTGAAGACATCACGGACTTCAACGATGATCTTAAGAAATCCAAGAAACTCTGTCGCTCCCTCGAGAAGGCCTGGAAAAAAGACCCAACCACCAGCACCAAGGAAGCCTTCAAAAACGCCACCCGCATACACCACCAACTAATCCGAAATGCCAAGAAAGCAGCCCTCAAGGACCATCTAGATAACAACGCCCACAACAGCAAGGAATTATTCAACATCGTCAAGGAATTTACCAACCCCTCGGCCAACTCCAACGACATCACCCCCTCTCAAGCCCTCTGCGACTCCCTAGCCTCATTCTTCCACAACAAAATTGCAGACATCCACAACAGCTTCGACAACCAACCCGAAGACCAACCCACCCAATCCCCTGCAGGACCCCCACCCCCCCTGAACATCCTCAATGACTGGAAGCCAATCTCCACTGAGGACACCATCCGTCTGATGAACTCTATCCACTCAGGATCCCCCACAGACCCTTGCCCTCACCACATCTTTAACAAAGCAGACTCCATTATTGCACCGCACCTCCGAGACGTCATCAACTGCTCCCTCAACTCCGCAACCTTCCCGGAAAGCTGGAAACATGCCGAACTCAGCGCCCTCCTGAAGAAACCCACAGCTGACCCCACCGAACTCAAAAACTATCGCCCTATCTCACTCCTTCCATTCCCGGCCAAAGTCATCGAGAAAGCTGTCAACAACCAGCTCGCCGCATTCCTCGAAACCACCAAATCCCTCGACTCCTCACAGTCCGGCTTCCGAGCCAAGCACAGCACCGAAACCACCCTCATCGCAGCAACAGACGACATTCGAACTCTACTGGACAATGGAGACACAGTCGCCCTCATCCTCCTCGACCTCTCCGCAGCCTTCGACACAGTCTGCCATAGCACCCTTCTACAGCGCCTCAAAAACATCGGAATCCAAGGAAAAGCACTGGAATGGATCACCTCGTTCCTCTCCGGAAGAACCCAGAGAGTCCGCCTTCCACCATTCAAGTCAGAGGCCACTGAAGTCATCTGCGGCGTACCTCAAGGGTCCTCACTCAGTCCCACCCTCTTCAACGTTTACATGAGCCCCCTCGCGGCCATCGCACGCCAACATAACCTCAACGTCATCTCCTACGCCGACGACACTCAACTGATCCTATCACTCACCAGAGACCCTAACACGGCCAAAACCAACCTACACGAAGGAATGAAAGAAGTAGCCGAATGGATGAAGCACAGCCGTCTGAAACTGAACTCAGACAAAACAGAAGTCCTCATCTTAGGTACCTCCCCCTCCGCCTGGGACGACTCTTGGTGGCCAGAGGCCCTTGGAAAAGCACCCATCCCGACGGACCACGCACGGAACCTGGGCGTCATCCTGGATTCCTCACTCTCGATGAACAGACAAGTCAACGCCGTTTCTTCATCTTGCTTCAACATTCTTCGCATGCTCAAAAAAACATTTCGCTGGATCCCTACCGAAACTAGAAAAACAGTCACCCACGCTCTGGTCACGAGCCGACTGGACTACGGAAACACCCTCTACGCCGGCACCACCGCAAAACTCCAGAAAAAACTACAACGCATCCAGAACGCCTCAGCCAGGCTCATTTTAGACATCCCGCGTAAAGAACACATCTCTGATCACCTGAAAAACCTCCACTGGCTCCCCGTCAATAAGAGGATCACTTTCCGGCTCCTAACCCACGCACACAAAGCACTCTACGAAATCGGACCCGAATGCCTCAACACACGACTATCCTTCTACACCCCCTCCCGCCAGCTACGATCCTCCAACCAAGCCCTTGCCACTGTACCTCGGACCAACAAAACCACCATGGGAGGTAGATCCTTCTCCTACCTAGCAGCTAAAACTTGGAACTCACTTCCCACTCACCTTCGCCTTACTCAGAACCACCTAGCATTCAGAAAGCAACTCAAAACGTGGATATTCGACAAGTAACTCCCCACCCTTCTACAAGCGCCTTGAGACCCTCTGGGTATGTAGCGCGCTATATAAATCTTTTGACTTGACTTGACTTGACTTGTGTCACTGAACCGGAAGAAATTGTTTCCTGCTTTGCAGACTATTTCCGTGGGGTGTATTCCCCGGTGTCCTCCCGCTCTGAAGAGGATTTCCATGCCCTGCTCAGAGATATCGCGCTGCCTTCCCTTTCGGAGGAGGACAGAGTGTCGTTGGACGCCGCTCCAACTTCTGAAGAAATTGCCCTCGCCATACGCTCGGTCGCTTCCGGCAAGGCCATGGGTCCTAATGGTCTTCTCATCGAGTTGTATAAACTGCGACCGGATACGCTGGCGCCACATCTCCGTGCTATGTTCCTTGCGGCCCACTCGACGGGTTCCCTCCCGCTAGACCAGCGTCTGGCTACAATTGTGGTTATCCACAAGGAGGGGAGGCCGCGGGACCGGGTCACATCCTATCGGCCCATTTCGCTATTGAATGCGGAGCCCAAAATTCTTGCCAAAGTGTTGGCCAATCGGCTGGTCGGCGTAGTGTGTGACTTGATTCACCAGGATCAGTCCGGCTTCATCCCCCATCGCAACACAGCTCTTAACCTGCGGCGTTTGCATGGGGTGCTCGCACGTGTCCCGTTCATATGGGAGCCGGCCATCTTGGCGTCCTTGGACGCCACTATGGCGTTTGACACACTTGAATGGCCATATATTTGGGCGACGCTCGCGATATTTGGGTTTGGCCCAGGGTTTATCAGTTGGGTTAAATTGTTGTACTCTGGCCCGCTGGCACAGGTGGTTGTGAACGGTAGAGTGTCGGCTCCGTTCGAGCTGGGCAGAGGCACGCGGCAGGGCTGCCCGTTATCGCCGCTCCTTTTCGCACTCGCCTTGGAGCCCCTGGCGGAGTGGCTGCGGTGGCATCCTTCTATCCGTGGTCTCCGCTGGACCCCCGAGTATGAGGACCGCGTATCCCTATACGCTGATGACATTCTCCTGTACCTGGCTTCCCCACGTAAATCACTGATAGTACTGGTTGATGTACTGCATTCATTTGGCCATAACTCCGGCCTTGTCATCAACTGGGCTAAATCGTGCGTGTATGTTCTCTCCGGGGAGGCTCCTATCCTTCCGCGGGGCTGTCCTATCCAGATCGCCCTGCGGGGATTTAGGTACCTGGGTGTCTTCATTACCCTGGACGCGGAGGCCCGATATAGTCAGAACTTGCTTCCCCCCTCCAGCGCCTGAAGGAGGATGTCGCGCGTTGGAGGCGCTTGCCACTCTCGCCGCTCGGCCGGGCGGCATTGTTTAAGATGATGTCGCTGCCGCGTTTCCTGTACGCTCTGCAGAACACAATGGACGTCGTCCCGGCGCGCTACTTCCGTGAAGTGGAGAGTTTGCAACGCCGCCTGTTCTGGGAAGGGAGACCGCGTATCGCCCTGGCGAAGCTGACGCTCCCGTGGTATGACGGGGGGATTGCCCTCCCGGATATCAAACTGTATTATTGGGCCTCCCAGCTGGCTGCGATTAATCACGGCCTGTACGGGCCGGCTCTAAACCCGGCCTTTGAAATGGATAAGATGTTACTGCCGGGTGGTGATTATAACCGAGCGCTTTACTCCAGCTCGCTCGACGCACGTCTGACGGGCCCCACGCGTGTCATGGTACGAGTGTGGCACGCGGCTAATGTAGCGATGGGGTGGAAAGATCGTTTGACCCGGGCGTCGCCACAATACGCATCTGAGCAGTTGGGCACCCTGTGGACCTCGAAGGGCTTCGAGAAGTGGGACATGATAGGCATCAGCAGGGTGGGTGATCTCTGGACTAGGGGGGGATTCAAAACGTTCGAGATGCTGCAGACGGAATTCCAGTTGCAGGACAGGGAGTACTTTCGGTATATGCAGATCCGTCATGCGCTATGCTCCGTCTTCCCGGACGTTGCCTCCATCCTGGAGTATTCCCCTCTGGAGGACAGAGTGCTAGATGGACATGTACCGGAAAGCACGATTTCACTAATCTATAAAAAACTTATCAATGACCGCGCGGGATTGCTAACTAGCCTTCGTGAGGCATGGGTTGCCGATGGATTGGAGCTGGACGACGAGGACTGGGTCTCTGCGGTGGCCTCCCCGAAAGAGGTGGCCATACCGGCCCGCCTTAGCTTCGTCCTTTTCAAGATACTCCATAGGGTCTACGTCACGGGGCCAAGGCTATTGCGTATGGGCTATGCTGTGGACGGGCTGTGTAAGCGTGGGTGTGGTTCTTTGGGGACCTTTCGTCATATTTTGTGGGAATGCCCGGAGGTGGAGCGATTCTGGCGTGGTGTGCATGAGGTCCTGCGGGTGGTTACGCGTGTGTCGCTGCTGCCCGAAGCGAGGAGATGCCTTCTGAATGTGTGGGAACCAACCGACTACTCGGCGCCACAGACGTGGTGGGTGACTCTGGGATATATGGTGGCCAAACGCGACATTGCCCAACTGTGGGGTTCCCAGAGGTCACCGACTGTCTCGGCCTGGAAGGACAACATGGACTGGTGCATGTTTCGGGAAAAGATGGTGTATGTTGCGAGAGGTAAGCCTGGAACATGGGTGAAAGTATGGGGCCCCTGGAACGCCTACCACGGGGGAATTTGTACCCCGCCGTTATTGCCCGATCCGTCTCCGGCCCCGTCCCCTTAGCAGGTTTATCGCCCCGGTACCGGGCACTGAGTCCGCCTAGTCCCTGTCCTGACCTTCTCCCCCCCTTGATACTCCTATGGATTGGTAGGGTCCCCCTTCTAGGGGAGCACATGCTGCTGTTTCCGATTGTGGGTTGCCTTGTGGATTTGTTTCCTGTTGTTCTTTATATTAAAAAGAAACCGTTATGTGGGGTCCGGATGGTGTGGCTATCAACGCTGCTAACTCCTGTGCATTTCCCTTTGCCGCAGCATGCGCGCTATTGTTTGTATCATATGCTCCTTTTGTTTGCTAGCGGCCGGCCTGAAGGTTGTAGGCCCATCTTTGTATATTTTTTGAATTTTGTAATAAACGGTTTAAAAAAAAAAAAAAAAAGTTAGTCAAAAATTGACTAAAGGGGTAGCTCTCCCGGATCTGCGCTTACTGGCGCGGAAAAAAGAAGAACTGACGTCAGCGCGCGAGGGCGGCGTCTAAGTACTCCGACGACGTCATTACGGCGCACGACGCCGACGACGGATGCGGAGCCGCAGACGACGCCTAGCGACGCGCAAGGGGTATTGCTGACGAAAAATCTCCCGGATCCAGTCTGACGCCTGGGGATATTCTAAGGTGAGGAATCTAACTAACGTGTTTCTTTCAGATGAAATCTCCCTTGGGGTCAAGGTGTGACTTCCCTGCTTGGCAGGCACCAAAGAAGCAACTGACCGGTCTGCATCGCTGAAGCTCCCGCCAGACGCTGAAGTCTTTGCATCACCAGAGGTGAATTTCCAGACTTCGCGGAGGCTACCCTGAGTCCACAACAAAGCTGAGGCCCGTGGCTATTGTGCGTGACGTGGAACCGTGACCCCTGGACACCGTGATCTTTTGCAGCAACGCTATCTTCCTGGTCCTCCTTGAAGTTGTGCTTTGGGCTCCGAGTAGCCCCAGCCTTGAGCATCTCCTGCACCGAAGATTGTGGGCGTCCACTCCACGAGTGACCCGTGGGCCCATTTCAAGTGCGACCGCTTGAGGCTACTTTGTGATCATTAGCCTGTTGGCTAGCAGGTCCCCATGAAGGCAACTCCTCTTCTTCTTGGGCTTTCCTGGTTGCCTCAGATGTGCCCTGACTTGCCCTCACTGGGTGAGTCCCTGAAACCTTGCTGGTCTGCCCCGCAGTCCTTTCTCTGAATTCCAGTGACTTACTGTTGCCAAGGCTTGTTGGGTCCAATCTGGTCGCCGACACTGCAGCACTAAAGACTAAGGGTCATTGCCCTGTATGTGCTCTGATGACCCCCTGTATGCCAGGACGGGTGGTGTGGTCCAGGAAGGGGGTTGTTGCTCTAGGACATCCTGCAGCTGTAACTGCACAGTTACAGCTGAGTTGAAGCAATATTTTATATGCCTGAGTCTGGGAGCACCTGAGTCTCGGAGCTCCTGAGTCTGGGAGCACCTGAGTCTGGGAGCACCTGAGTCTGGGAGGGAGCGCCTGAGTCTGGGAGCGCCTGAGTCTGGGAGCGCCTGAGTCTAGGAGCACCCAAACCTACCTCCCTGGGAGCACCTGAGTCTGGGAGCGCCTGAGTCTGGGAGCACCTGAGTCTGGGAGCACCTGAGTCTGGGAGCTCCTGAGTCTGGGAGCGTCTGAGTCTGGGAGCACCTGAGTCAGGGAGCGCCTGAGTCTGGGAGCGCCTGAGTCTGGGAGCACCTGAGTCTGGGAGGGAGCGCCTCAGTCTGGGAGCGCCTGAGTCTGGGAGCTCCTGAGTCTGGGAGCGCCTGAGTCTGGGAGCACCTGAGTCTGGGAGCGCCTGAGTCTGGGAGCACCTGAGTCTTGGTGCTCTTGAGTCTGGGAGCACCTGAGTCTGGGAGCACCTGAGTCTTGGAGCTCCTGAGTCTGGGAGCATCTGAGTCTCGGAGCACCTGAGTCTGGGAGGGAGCGCCTGAGTCTGGGAGCTCCTGAGTTTGGGAGCGCCTGAGTCTAGGAGCACCCAAGACCTACCTCCCTGGGAGCTCCTGAGTCTGGGAGCACCTGAGTCTGGGAGCTCCTGAGTTTGGGAGCGCCTGAGACTAGGAGCACCCAAGACCTACCTCCCTGGGAGCTCCTGAGTCTGGGCGCACCTGAGTCTGGGATCGCCTGAGTCTGGCAGCTCCTGAGTCTGGGAGCGCCTGAGTCTGGTAGCTCCTGAGTCTGGGAGCACTTGAGTCTGGGAGCGCCTGAGTCTGGGAGCGCCTGAGTCTGGGAGCGCCTGAGTCTGGGAGCGCCTGAGTCTGGGAGCACCTGAGTCTGGGAGCGCCTGAGTCTAGGAGCACCCAAGACCTACCTCAGTATGGAGAAAAAGACTCACTGCTGGACCGGAGAAGCACTCTGGAAGTCTGTTGCTTCACCCTCACCTTCCAGACTTGTGCTCCTTGCTGGGCCGCACAGGGGCCCGGGAGACTCAGAATGTCTGTCCCAGCTGTAGTGGGAAGACTGACCACTGGACCATCAGGCCATGAAAGAAATTGCTTTGACTTACGTACTCCAGTGCGTGGACCTGTTAATTTCTGCGGAAGCCATTGTAGAACTTTTAAGACTCTTATGGAGGCTGAGAGTGGATATTGCCACATATGAATGGGGAATAACCACCATCCTTAGAAGGGGAAGTTGCACTTGAAGCTGACCCAGGTAACTGCAGCACGCCTACCTTAAGAAGAGTGTCTATGTTCTTTATAGTGTGTTGTATTGTACGCTGTGTTTATAGATAAATCATCCTTTTACATAAAAGCGAGTATTTGACTAGAAAGTCATTTATTCGGGTTGCTTGATGGATTTTGAGTCCACTTACCTCCTCCCCAAGAAGCCTTGGACTGCTCGACCCAGTCTACCCCTGAGAGCAGGGTCGGCTTTAGCACTGGTGGCGCCTTGTGCCATCCTGTTTGTTGGCGCCCCTGAAGGACCACCTCTGCCACGGATTCCCTCACTATCACCCTTGACTCTCAAGTCTCCATCGGCACTCTCCCGCTCGGATGCATTTAATAAGGTTTATAGTGCCACTCATACCAGTGTAGGGTGTCAGAGCACTTTACCTCAAACACACATTACACAGAGACAGTCAATCATATGAGTGTAAATCAGAGTATGGGAATGTTACATGAGCCAGAGGACTACAAGGTGTAGGAGACTCATGTCATCCATACTGATAGATAGTATAGATTAAAAGTACTTGGTGCCATATCAGCAACGGCCAGCGATAATTATCGCTGGCCGTGCTTAGCGATAATTTTCTTATCGCTGGCTATCTCTGCTGTTTATCGCCATGGTAGCGCGTTATCATCAGCGTGCTGCTCCAGGGCGATAAAAATTCCAGAGATAGCGATGTTATCGCCGTTTTTCAGGGAACATCGCTGGTTTTCCAGCGATGTTCCCTGCAAAAGGACGATAACCTTGCTGATACGACCCTGTGATCATATCAGCATAATCCACCCCCAATGTTAGGGGTGGCTTAGTTAGGATTTCAACATATACACTGCAAGTAACTCAAGGATCTCTCTGACAAAAGCACTGACCTAGTTACATTATATATACTTCGTGATCTGCATGGTACATGTTCTTTGCAGCAGGCACATTAACCCTCTGCGCTACTTTATTATAAGACAAAACTCCGATCTCACTCCAAGAACATTAATCACTGAAGTTGTCTCTCAGTATGTGCTGTATCAAGTGTTTGGCTTCCCAGGGTGTGGTCAGAGACTCTAGGCCTCTTTACAAAGCCCCTGTGCTGCCGGGACATCACGTTTAGTGACGGTCCGGCAGTGCGGACTGCAGGGTCTTATCTGCAATACCTCATAAAACCACCCTTTGTGGCATTCCATGGCCTTATAGATATGGCTGAGGCAGTGCAGCGCAAGTTGCTGCGTTGCATCACCCTGCGAGAGGGAGGCGTGCCATGGGTGTTACTGGGGGTATTCCCACGTAACATCCGTGGTATTTGACACATTCCCAGATTGATGAGATTTCGTAAACCTGGGAATGCGTTGAAAGCCGAAGCCTCCCAGGAGAGCCGTAAGGGAGGCACAATAAGAAGAAATACCTTTATTTATCCTCGTTTTTCCCTTTTCTATTTTTGCCGCATTCTACAGCATACATACAAAGTGGGAAAAGCCTCTCATGACTGTTTTTGTGCAGGAAGATGTCCCTTCCTGCTCAAAAACAATAATCCCTGCAACGGTGCCTGCGTTGGTGCACAGTAGCGCATAGATACTATGCATTCCTGCCCTTTTCTTTTGCCGTAGGGCAGCACAGCAAGAAGGCTTGCGTCACTGCCTTACGGCATAATCTTGTAAATGAGCCCCTCAGCCTGACTGGTCAGACGCTCCTTGTGCGATCCATGGATAACCTTTAATGATCAGTGCAGGTCAAGAGGAGACACTGACTATTTGTTCCAAGCTGAGCCAGGAGCTCTTAGGGCCTGATTCAAAAAGATAATCTCACACGTTTGTCTAAGTGTAGCATTTATTGATATTCACAAACTATGAGTTTCTTTTTACTAGTTGTTATTACATGACTGCAGAGACTTGGCTGTCGGGCGGAGAACTCCGTACATAAAAGATAGGCATGAGCTTGGAATAAACAGGTGTACCAAGCCCCGTCAGTGACTCTCAGTGTGTGGCAACACCGGACAGTAACTATAAGCATGAGTCCAGTCCTGTCAGTGACTCTCAGCGTGTGGCAACACTGGACAGTAACTAGAAGCATGAGTCCAGTCCTGTCAGTGACTCTCAGCGTGTGGCAACACTGGACAGTAACTAGAAGCATGAGTCCAGTCCTGTCAGTGACTCTCAGCGTGTAGCAACACTGGACAGTGACTATAAGCATGAGTCCAGTCCTGTCAGTGACTCTCAGCGTGTAGCAACACTGGACAGTGACTATAAGCATGAGTCCAGTCCTGTCAGTGACTCTCAGCGTGTGGCAACACTGGACAGTAACTAGAAGCATGAGTCCAGTCCTGTCAGTGACTCTCAGCATGTGGCAACACTGGACAGTAACTAGAAGCATGAGTCAAGCCCAGTCAGTGACTCTCAGCGTGTGGCAACACTGGACAGTGACTATAAGCATGAGTCAAGCCCAGTCAGTGACTATCAGTGTGTGGCAACACTGGATAGTAACTATAAGAATGAGTCAAGCCCGGTCAGTGACTCTCAGTGTGTGGCAACACTGGACAGTAACTATAAGAATGAGTCAAGTCCTGTAAGTGACTCTCAGCGTGTGGCAACACTGGACAGTAACTATAAGCATGAGTCAAGCCCCGTCAGTGACACTCAGTGTGTGGCAACACTGGACAGTGACTACAGGCATGAGTCAAGCCCAGTCAGTGACTCTCAGTGTGTGGCAACACTGGACAGTAACTATAAGCATGAGTCAAGTCCTGTAAGTGACTCTCAGCATGTAGCAACACTGGACAGTGACTAGAAGCATGAGTCAAGCCCAGTCAGTGACTCTCAGTGTGTGGCAACACTGGACAGTAACTATAAGCATGAGTCAAGCCCAGTCAGTGACTCTCAGTGTGTGGCAACACTGGATAGTAACTATAAGAATGAGTCAAGTCCTGTAAGTGACTCTCTGCGTGTGGCAACACTGGACAGTGACTTTAAGCATGAGTCAAGCCCAGTCAGTGACTCTCAGTGTGTGGCAACACTGGATAGTAACTATAAGCATGAGTCAAGTCCTGTAAGTGACTCTCAGCGTGTAGCAACACTGGACAGTGACTATAAGCATGAGTCAAGTCCTGTAAGTGACTCTCAGCGTGTGGCAACACTGGACAGTGACTAGAAGCATGAGTCAAGCCCAGTCAGTGACTCTCAGTGTGTGGCAACACTGGACAGTAACTATAAGCATGAGTCAAGCCCAGTCAGTGACTCTCAGCGTGTGGCAACACTGGACAGTGACTAGAAGCATGAGTCAAGCCCAGTCAGTGACTCTCAGTGTGTGGCAACACTGGACAGTAACTATAAGCATGAGTCAAGCCCAGTCAGTGACTCTCAGCGTGTGGCAACACTGGACAGTGACTACAGGCATGAGTCAAGCCCAGTCAGTGACTCTCAGTGTGTGGCAACAGTGGACAGTGACTAGAAGCATGAGTCAAGCCCAGTCAGTGACTCTCAGCATGTGGCAACACTGGACAGTGACTAGAAGCATGAGTCAAGCCCAGTCAGTGACTCTCAGCGTGTGGCAACACTGGACAGTGACTATAAGCATGAGTCAAGTCCTGTAAGTGACTCTCAGTGTGTGGCAACACTGGACAGTAACTATAAGCATGAGTCAAGCCCAGTCAGTGACTCTCAGTGTGTGGCAACACTGGACAGTGACAATAAGCATGAGTCAAGCCAAGTCAGTGACTCTCAGTGTGTGGCAACACTGGATAGTAACTATAAGCATGAGTCAAATCCTGTAAGTGAGTCTCAACGTGTGGCAACACTGGACAGCGACTATAAGCATGAGTCAAGCCCAGTAAGTGACTATAAACATGAGTCAAGTCCTGTCAGGGATACTCAGCATGAGGCAACACCAGACAGTTACTATTATTGTACTTACAAAGCAGGTATGGCAAGTGGGGCTCAGGGCACGGCCGGAGCGGGGCAGGGGGTAAGTTGACAGACAGAATAGGAAAAATTACATTTAAAAAAAAAAAACACTTACCTTGCACTTGCCGCATCGCCAAGGCGAGTGCAAGGTAAATGGTTTAGTTATTGTTAATATGATTTTCCCTATGCCGTTGTCTATGACTAAACCTCCTGCCCCACTCTTCTTACCTGTACCAACCGCGCCCGGTACCAAGCCCCATCAGTAACACTCAGCATATGGCAACAGTGAATATAAGTGTGTACCAAGCCCAGTTAGTGACTCTCAGCGTGTGGCAAAACTGGACAGGGACTATAAGCACGAGTCAAGCCCAGTCAGTGACTCTTAGCATATGGCAACACTGGACAGCGTACCAAGCAGGTATGGCCGGTGCAGGTAAGATCAGTGGGGCACTGAGGCGTGGCACGGGAGAAGCGGGCGGTGGGGAGTCAGCAGACGTTAGAATAGGGAAAATAATAAATGAAATAAAACCACGTACCTTGCGCTCGCCACATTGCCGAGCTTAAGGTAAGTAGTTTTATTTATTATTTCATTTGATTTTCCCTATTCTGTTGTCAGTGACTCCCCCCAACTGGTCTTACCTGCACCAGCCGCGCCTGGTACCAATATTTCTCCCAGGCGCTGCCTGCCTCTCTCATTCTGTGTAAGAATTGCTGCCATAAGAATTGTGACCTGCCAGACAGTAGGCTCAATACCCCTAAGTGCAGCGTGACTCTCTCAAACTCTGTAAGGATTACCACCATAATAAGTGTGTCCCTGCTAGAGCGCATGATAATTACCCCTAGTTGCAGCCTGGCTCTCTCATACTGCATAAGCATTACCCCTCCAGGAAGTGAGACCTTGTAAGATTGTGTGATAATTACCACTAGGTGTAGAGTGACTTTCTCAGACTGTGTAACGATTCCTGCCATAGGAAGTGTAGCCCTTCCAGAGGGTATGGTAATATCCCTTAGGTGCAGCATGACTTTCTAATACTCTGGAAGGATTAGTGCTGTAGGAAGTGTGACCCTCTAGGTGCAGGGTGACTGTGTCATACTGTGTAAGGATTACCGTTGTGGCAAGTGTGGCCCTCTAGGTGCAGCGTGGCTGTGTCATATTCTGTAAGGATTGGCGCCATAGGAAGTTTAACCCTCTAGGCGCAGCATGCCTGTGTCTCACTATACCAGGATTACCGCTGTGGCAAGTGTGACCCTCTAGGTGCAGCGTGGCTGTGTCATACTGTACAAGGATTACCGCTGTGGCAACTCTGACCCTCTAGGTGTAGCGTTACTGTGTCATACTGTGCAAGGAGTACCGCTGTGGCAAGTGTGACCCTCTAGGTGCAGCGTGATTGTGTCATACTGTGAAAGTATTATCGCTGTAGGAAGTGTGACCCTCTAGGTGCAGTGTGGCTGTGTCATACTGTGCAAGGATAACCACTGTGGCACGTATGACCCTCTAGGTGCAGCCTTACTGTGTCATACTGTGTAAGGATTACCACTGTAGGAAGTGTGACCCTCTAGGTGCAGCGTGGCTGTGTCCTACTGTGTAAGGATTACCACTGTAGGAAGTGTGACTCTATAGGTGCAGCGTGGCTGTGTCATACTGTGCAAGGATTACCGTTGTGGCAAGTGTGGCCCTCTAGGTGCAGCGTGGCTGTGTCATACTCTGTAAGGATTGGCACCATAGGAAGTTTGACCCTCTAGGTGTAGCATGACTGTGTCTTACTGTACAAGGATTACCGCTGTGGCAAGTGTGACCCTCTAGGTGCAGTGTTACTTTGTCATACTACGTAAGAATTACCGCTGTGGCAAGTGTGGCCCTCTAGGTGCAGCGTGGATGTGTCATACTGTACAAGGATTACCGCTGTGGCAAGTGTGACCCACTAGGTGCAGCGTGGCTGTGTCAAACTGTACAAGGATTACTGCTGTGGCAAGTGTGACCCTCTAGGTGCAGCATTACTGTGTCATACTGTGCAAGGATTACCGCTGTGGTAAGTGTGACCATCTAGGTGCAGCGTTATTGTGTCATACTGTGCAAGTATTATCGCTGTAGGAAGTGTGACCCTCTAGGTGCAGTGTGGCTGTGTCATACTCTTTACGGATTACAGCTGTTGGAAGTGTGACCCTCTAGGTGCAGGGTGTCTGTATCATACTGTGCAAGGATTACCACTGTAGGCAGTGTGACCCTCTAGGTGCAGCATGGCTGTGTCATACTCTGTATGGATTACAGCTGTTGGAAGTGTGAACCTCTAGGTGCAGTGTGGCTGTGTCATACTGCGCAAAGATAACCACTGTGGCAAGTGTGACCCTCTAGGTGCAGCCTTACTGTGTCATACTGTGTAAGGATTACCACTGTAGGAAGTGTGACCCTCTAGGTGCAGCATGGCTGTGTCCTACTGTGTAAGGATTACCACTGTAGGAAGTGTGACTCTCTAGGCGCAGCGTGACTGTGTCATACTGTGGAAAAATTACCGTTATAGGAAGTGTGACCCTCTACGTGCAGTCTGGCTGTGTCATAATGTGTAAAGATTACCGTTGTAGGAAGTGTGACCCTCTAGTTGCAGCGTTACTGTGTTACTGTGTCATACTGTGTAAGGATTACCACTTTTGGAAGTGTGACCCTCTAGGTGCAGCTTGGCTGTGTCATACTGTGTAAAGATTACCGCTGTAGGAAGTGTGACCCTCTAGGTCCAGCATGACTGTGTCATACTCTGTACGGATTACCGCTGTAGGAAGTGAGACTCTCTAGGTGCAGCGTGGCTGTGTCATACTGTGCAAGGATTACCGCTGTAGGAAGTGTGACCCTCTAGGTGCAGCGTGGCTGTGTCATACTGTGCAAGGATTACAGCTGTAGGAAGTGAGACTCTCTAGGTACAGCGTGGCTGTGTCATACTGTGCAAGGAATACCGCTGTAGGAAGTGAGACTCTCTAGGTGCAGCGTGGCTGTGTCATACTGTGTTATGATTACCACTCTAGGAAGTATTCCCTGCCAGACGGTATGATAACCACCTCTACCTGAAAGCTGACCCCATCATACTGTATCACAATACCTTCTTGAAGGACACCTTGACAGACTGGATCAGAATTACCTGTGGGTGCAGGTTGATCCCTCCTCGGAGCACTGGTTGATGCCATGTGATCCTCAACAAATCCACTGGACTCTGTGAAGAAAAGAGCATGAAAAAATGTGTTTTTATCTAATAAAGACGCAGGAAATGGCCTAGAAAGGGCTGATGCAGCTCTTCATGCTGCACACAGTGGAGGAGGGAGGGAGGTGCTAATGATCAGATACAATCTGGTTGCTGCTGCAGTTTGTGTGAGATGGAGAGATGCTGAGAGTCAAGATAACAGGCAGCACCACCAACATCTATCTTCAGTGATGTATAAGAAGGAGGTAGGAGGGAGAGACAAAGAGGGTCAGAGAGAAAGAGAGAGAAAGGAAAAAGAGATATTTGTGCACAGGAAGGTGCTGGGAATAGAGAAACAAAAGACACACAGTCGATGGATGGAATGCAGAACTAATTCAAAACATTCATGCCCAGTCAAGAGATCTGGGTTAAATCCATCATTTTCCTTACCATGGCACCCCAGTTTAGACCTGGCCATATGCAAGCCAGTCCTGACCCTGTGGCTCATGGGAACAGTCCAGCCCAAACTCCCAAGCCAGGTCTTCCCTGGACCGGAAACAAGCATCCTGGGACCGGTTTCAGGGCATCACCCTTCATCAGCCAGGCTAGCTTGACTCCAGTGGCAAAGTGAGCTCAGGACCCACGTCTGGGCATACCCGGCGTACTTTTGGCGAGAAAGCAAAAGACACACAGTTGATGGACAGAATGCAGAACAAATTAAAACATTCACCCCCAGTCAAGAGATCTGGGTTAAATCCATCATTCTTTTGCTCATCATGCCACCCCAGTTTAGACCTGGCCATATGCATATCAGTCTTGACCCTGTGCCTCATGGGAACAGTCCAGCTCGAACTGACAAGCCTGGTCCTCCCTTGACCGGAAACAAGCATCCTAGGACCGGTTTGGGGGTTTCACCCCTCATCAGCCCGAAGTGGCAGCTGGTGACATTTGAAAGTGGTGAGCTGTAAAAGTCCGGGTTGTGTGCCCAGTAGTGAGAGAGGGGGGCTTGGGAGGGTTCTCCCCCTGAAAATATTTCGAAAAAAAAGAGTGGGTTATTGGTGTGTCTTCAAGCGCATATTTGAGAAAGCCAGAGTTTGAAAAAACAAATATGAAAGTGTAGTTATGGCATCAATAAAAAGATTTCATATGATAATGATGTTTGAGACTTTTTGGGGGTAATGGCCATCTGAGTCTCGATGTAGAGGCCAGAGAAATGTTGTGCATAGTTAAGTAGCATCTGTCTCTTACTGGAACCTATGTTGTGTGCAGACACACTGCACTAAGCCCTCTACTGCGATCACCTCTAGAAGCAACCTGCATTGAAACTGAATTTACATGCCTGGGAACTCAACTCACCCTGATTCTGGATGCTGATTTTATGACAATTCATTTGCCAGCTCCTTTTTTATGTTGACTCTTTCAGATCAGAGCCTATGATCTGGAAAGAGGATTTATCTGAAGGACATGACATGCAAAACACAGCTCTATGGTGCACACATCATGACACACTGAGCCCTGCTTATTGCAGTACACAGGAGGATAAACTGCTGGCCGGTGCCTTTGGGCAGCTACAGAGGGAGCCTTTGACTCTCAGCCCCTCTCCCATACCCTCTGTCTCTGGGCCCCTACCCCATACCCTCTGTCTCAAGGCCCTACACCATCCAACAAACGCAAAGATCACATCTCACAAGTTTTTTCCTGGAAACAGACATTATTAAGCAGTTTTACTATTCACTTGAGTAAACACACTTCGTATTCCGGCAACAAAACGTTAATGTGAGACACTGATGCACAACATCAGGGTCAGACTGGCGAACACACCATGAGCTCTGGCGCTGCAGCACGTGAGCAACAAAGTAAGGGGCATATCAGCAAGGGCTGGCGATAATTATCGCTAAGCGCACTTAGCACTAGGATAATTATCGTCGGCTATCGCTGCTTTGTATCGCGGATATAGCGTGCTATCAGCAACACTTATCTCCAAAGCGATAGAAATGCAAGCGTTAGCTGGAAAACAGTGTGATTATAGCTGGAAATCGAGCGATAATCGCTCTGTGACCGGCGATACCTTGCTGATAGGGCAGGGTGGTCTTAGCCATGTAATCCACCTCCCATTGGATTACATGGCTAAATCAGATTACAAGCAGGTGTAAGGAAAGTAGCGATAACCATGGTTAGCGCTACTTATCTTATCGCTATGGTTCTTAGCGATTCCCTTGATAATTGGAGAAATGTCGGTTAGCGACATTTCGCCAGTTATTTCGGGAAGGAACGCCCACTTTGCATCTCATTAGAGATGCAAAGCTGGGCGTTCAGTAAACAGGCGCTAAGGCATGGATTCACGTATTAGCGTGTCCATGCTGATAGGGCGATAAAATTATCGCCGCTTTTTGTCCGAAAACGGACGCTAAAGCGGCGATAATTTTATCGCCTTGCCTTGCTGATATGCCCTATAAGCGGCTTCGACCCCGAGATAGCTAATAAACCGGTCCACATGAGTGGGTGCAACGCACCTGCGTTCAGGATTTTATTGGAAATCTCTGACTACTAAGGTTTGTGACGGGGATTTGCATCAAAACCCATGTGAACGCCCATACTCCACCAATGGAACACCCACTATACCGCAAAGCAGCGCATTGTACAGCTTTGTGTTACTTTGGGAAACTATCCAATGCAAATTCTGGTTTGCCTTGGACAGCAAATCCTAACATAACACTTTGTGTTAGAAAAGTTAAAAAAAGAACACAAGTCAAAGCATTAGACAATCTGGTCCCCGGCGTTTAGAAGTGTTTCATTCACCAGGTGATAAGGTTCTCTTATGTCCAGCAGCAAAGCCACCAAAGAAGGCAAGGTCAGCAGAGAGATTATTAATTTATTTATCAACTAAACAGTTTGATGTTGTCAATACATTTTAATATAGAGCGTACTTTACTCCAGGCATTAACCTCAATCTGAAAAGGAAAAGAGTTTACCATGTAGGATGCTTATTCTGATTAACGTGCATCAACCAGGGTTATGCATTTAAGGCTTCTGCTGCTGTAAAATTAATTGATACTATTGATTAGGAAGAAGTCAATATCCGAAGGCGTATTTTCTTCTTTGAGGATTTCAGCTCAAATGTTGTATCAAGGTCGGCCATGGAGCCCTATTTGGTGCCCCAACATGGTCAGCGTGGCATTAACGCGAGTGCACCATTGCCGGCGTTCACATCGAAGGAAGGAGGCACCTCTCCATGTCATGGGCCTTCACACCTTATATGGTCATTTACCCCACAGATTGTCCTCTGAGAATCACCCATACTGTCAGCTCAGGGATTGCAGTATTTGATTACAGCCTTCTACCTGCCCAGTTTGAAGTACTGGGTATTTTAAGCCCAGCGGTGCAGGGGAACACACCCTATGACTTCGGGGTTCTTCCTGTTTCAGACCTACAGAAACACAGAGTCTTCTGGGTGAAGTCAAAGATCAGTTTATTGGCTGCAGACCAATTACAGGTATCCTAGAAGTACAACAGCGTGTATGTTCTCAGGAGACTGCTGAAAATCACAGAAACGGGCTTCTCCTTAAATGCAAAATATCCTGCCTCAGGCATACATTCTTTAGTTTATGATATGGCCATTACATGTATAAATTTCAAACGAAAAGGCAGAGTCATGATGACCATCCCACATTCCAGTTAAGCCAGCCCGTAATTATTTACACAGCAAAGCTCAGATCCCACATCAGATATCGATAGGCCCCAATAAACATGAGCATCTCCTGTTTGGGAAACAAGCCATAAAGCAGGAAGAGTCAGATGTGAAAGAGATTAGCTGGAGGCTTGTGTAGGATGAAAAGACTTTATGGTGTGTCAAGCCCTGATGCTAATCACAGGTGGCCAGAGGACGGGGAACTCGTGAGACCGGACTGACCTGGGGCAGCGGAGCCAAGCTGCCCAGGTCACAGAAAAGTCAAAGAAAGCCACATGTGCTCTAAAAGGCCCGTTTTCGCTTCATGCTATATAGCCTATGTGAGGGCAACCATAAGATGGCCACCGATACAAAATGGAACCCACGTAGTGATGTGAAATAGCGTATACACAGTGCATTCATAGCTAAAACGTTACAAAAAGCACTTGTACATACATACATACATACATACATTAACCATTCGCGGTTCACTAATACCGGGATAGACAGGGGTAGGGCCCTGCCTCCTACGCGGTCCCAAATTCTAAAGTACGACAGACCCTCCTTTTGCCCTTACATAGGCAATAACTATACTCATTTCAATCCGAGTCTAGGTCAATATTCATGAAGTCATGGAGATGTTGCTGTAGCATCATCCTATTACTTAGCTCGTCCCTCAATACAGGTTTCCTTACACATAATGTAGCACAGAGGCCACATATCGCAGGAGCACACTGTATGCACAGACAGAACATTAAAAGGATGGCTAAGATCATTCCAATGACCATCAGAACTTTCCAACCCCAGGCAGATATCAGTTCCCAGAACCACCCCACCAGTGACCAATCTCCTTTATCCACGTGTATGGACTCAGATATTTTATGTAGTTTGGAGATGGCTTGATAAACTGTTGGAGCATTGTCTGATATGAAAATGCAACAACTGGATTGGATAACCTCACATACCCCACCGCGGTCTGCAAGTATGACGTCTAGAACCATGCGGTTCTGCAAAGTCATGTGGCGATCCGCTTGGAGCTCAGCTGTCAAATTACCAAGGGCACCAGCCGTTACATTAACAGTGGATTCAACCACACGAGTCAGCTGTCTCAGGTTCCTACTATTGACCATAGGTCCCCAAAACGGCAGGAAACCCAAAAAGAAATCTCCCGCTTCCTGACCGGCAGTATCGTCCTTACTAATCACACCTCTCACAACTCTGGTCTTGTGATAGTCGGAGGCGGCAGTAAATGTTGGCGGTAGCAGATTTGCAATATAACATGTGCCCGAGAAATCAGGGGGCAACCATGTATATGCTCGGTCATTGCAGACAAAATATGTACCCTTGGCAGCCAAAAACGCTGGGGAAAACTGTGACGGAAAAGTGTACGTTTCAGTACAGTCACTTCTTCCCAGTTGAGCCCTAGGATTCTGACCATTACCTTGCAAACAGAACCGACCTATGTGGGGTACGACCCAGATTGGGGATGAGATTTTCCGCTGTCTTTCACCCAGACTAATACTATACCCCGTCGCGTTCCACCCTACATAAGCTCTCAACTCTTCTTTAGGAATGGATGAGTATGCGTCGATATCTCTACTCATATCGGCAACTCCTTTCACTAAAGCTTTGTTATTGGTGCTAGGTCTGATGGAACGCGGTTGTCGCGGGGAGTAGGCATCTAGAGCATAGAGAAACATCGTCTGGAATGCCCATGACGATCCATTGTAATTATACGGCAGCACCAGATAGGGAATACCCTTATTAATGGTATGCGGCATCAAACCGCACACCCAACAATTTGTTGTATTCATGACTAGTTGGTGCTGGTGCAGGAGCTGAATAAACGAGTTGTTTACAAATTCAGACCGTCTAGCTTGTTCATGTTCAGGCAGAGGGTGAAAAGAGTGAGAGGAGACAGTAGGAGGAAGTGTAGGCTGTGCAGTGGGTGCAATGGGCTCTTGAGAGGAGAAGAATACATATCCTACAGTGAACACTACCATACTACATAATACAAACAGGCATAAAAAGACAAAACGTTTGCTCTTCATTGCTTTACATATTCTTGCTTTAAAGTTCATTTCCTCAGTGAGTCTCCCCATCTTACAAAACTCCATCCTCTAATCGTGCCGCTCGCGGCGGGTGAGTATCTTCTGCTAAGGAGTACGCCTGTCGGTCCAGGGAACGCCCTAGACCACCCAGAACCGTCGACCTAACGTCTTCGGCCTGTACCCCAAAGTCTTGGCACCGCGACCCTGCGACCCTGCGGCTGCACCCGGATGGTGGTTCGAAAAACAAAAATCAAGAAAGTCCTTCAGATGGGAGAACTCTGGTGATCAAAAAATAAAAAAGTAAAAGAAAAGGAATATTTATTTGTCCATAGGCCTTGGTCTTAAATTGTAATGGAGACGGCCAGGTACTGTTTGATCTTGGAACAAGAGTTCAGGCTCTGCAGTGTCCAATCGAATTGACGGTGGCACAGCTTCTTGCAAAATATCGTCACTTTCCTGCACTGAAGTTGTGCCTTTTATGCGTGCATCACTGAACGGCACAAAACGAGGTATAGTGTCTGTTTCAGAGTCTGCGATACCCTCCTGGACCCACTGGTCATACGGCAGAGGCAAAGGGATCCTTTTGATGTGGGCGCCGTGGATCCAGTTTTTCTTCCCCTTCACTCGAACAGCTGATCTTGTAGACAGTAGTACGAGGTGAGGGCCAATCCAGCGGGGCTAATCGTTGGTTTTCCGCTGAAAACTTTTCACCAAGACCCACGTGCCAGGGTCTATAGGGTGTCCTGGAGCCTCAGAGGCCTGGGGGAGAGTATCGTGCACCTGTTGGTGTAAAACACGCAGTTTAACCGTCAAATCATACAAGTAATCAAGCAGTACTGGATGTTCGATTTCACTGAATTTCGTCGGTCTTGGCACACCCCATACATTGGCCGGGCGGCCAAAAACGACCTCGTAGGGACTAAGTCCCACTCGTGAATGCACGGTCATTCTGGTGGACAGGAGTGCTAGAGGCAGCGCGTCAGGCCATTTAAGACCTGAGCTCGCTTGGATTTTGGCCAGTTTGAGTTTTAGAGCGCCATTATAGCGTTCTACTAATCCAGCTGATTGGGGGTGATTTGCAGCGTGGAACTTTTGCTTTATACCTAGTCCCTCACACACATTCTTCATCACTTTACCCACAAACTCACTTCCATTATCACTCCACACCATTCTTGGCATTCCAAACCTAGGGAAAAATTCCTTCACAAGGGCTTTGGCTGTGGATAGAGCAGTGTTATCTTTTAGAGGATAGGCCTCTATCCATTTTGAGAAAGCGCAAACAACCACCAATACATATTTCAGGTTGTTGCATCTTTCCATGTGGATAAAATCTAGCTGCAAAACTTCAAATGGGTATGATGGAGGCGCAAAATGACCAGCTGGAGTTGGGGTCCCCCTACCAGGGTTGTACTTCAAGCATACCATACAATTCTTGACCACGTTCTCTGCACACTTGGGAATTCCAGCATTCTGCCATACTGGAGCCAACAACTTACAGATTCCTTTCGTACTGATATGTGCCCTTCCATGTGCCATAGTAACCACTGGAAGCACATATGCATCAGGTAACAACCATCGCCTATGTTCTGACATATCAATCCAACAACCATTCTCATCCAACTTACCCATACTTTCTCTCCACTTGCTTAACTCTTTCTCTGTGGCTTCAGCTTGAAGGGACTTCACACTCTCTATTGTGTTTTCACACATTCCAACATCACCAACCCATCTGGCAGGGCCTGCAACATACATTCGAGTCTTTACATCTTTTGCTGTTTCTTTCGCGACTTCATCAGCAAACGCGTTACCACGACCAACATCATCAGTGATTTTCTTGTGCGCACTGCATTTCATGATCGCAACTTGCAACGGTAGGGTCAGCGACTCAAGGAGATCATTCACCAACTTGCCATTCTGAATCTTAGCTCCATGCGAAGTCAGGAACCCACGTTCCTTCCACAATCGCCCAAAACTATGAGCCACGCCAAAGGCGTACTGGCTATCAGTATAGATGTTCACTTTCATTCCTTCAGACAACACGCATGCTCTCGTAAGGGCAATCAATTCTGCTGCTTGAGCCGAGTTTTGTGGCACACGCGCAGTTTCCACAATCGTGTGCAAAGTCGTGATAGCATATGCAGCAGTCGTATCACCATTCGGAAGCTTGAAACACGAACCATCCACCCATAAAGTACCATCACACTCAGTCAGGGGAGTATCTTTGAGATCTACTCACCCTTTCGTCTCTTCTTCTGTTCTGAACAGACAATCATGTTGCTCAATCTCATCTAGGTCTGCTGGGATTGGTAATAGTGTAGCTGGATTCAACGTGTTGCATCTCTTTATGTGTATATGGTTTGCTAACAGTGTCAGCTCATAACCAGATAATCGCGCACTAGTTAAGTGTTGTGTCTTGGTCCTGTTTAACAATGTGTCCACAGCATGTGGAACCATAACAATCAATGTATTATCCATTACTAGTCCAGCAGACTGTCGAATAGACATAGCTGCAGCGGCTGTGGCTCTCAGACAACTTGGCAATGCCCTCGCTACCGGGTCCAAGGTTGACGAAAAATACGCACATGGACGCGGTCTGTCGCCAAAAGGCTGTGTTAACACTGATAATGCGCAACCATCTTTCTCATGAACATACAATGTAAAAGGCTTGCTGTAGTCAGGGGTACCCAACACAGGAGCTGAACACAACGCATCACGCAATTCCAAAAAACTTTTCTGACACTCTTCAGACCATGGGATAGGATTCGATGTGTCTTTGCATGTTAATGCTAACAAAGGTTTTGCCAACAAGGAAAAATTAGGAATCCAATGCCTACAGTATGAAGTAATGCCCAAGAAAGCACGCACTTCTCTCTGTGTTCTTGGCACACTCAACTGTGCAATGGCTTGGATTCTTTCTGGGGTCAGTTTCCTTCCCTCCTTCGATAAGAGATGACCTAAGTAGGTCACCTCTTGTCGACAATATTGCAGCTTTGAGAGAGACACTTTGTGATGGGAGGCAGACAAATGACGCAACAATGACAAGGTAGCTTCTTTGCAAATCTTTTCAGTATCCGCGGCGATTAGTAAATCGTCGACGTACTGAATGAGGATAGCGCCACTAGGTAAAACAAGTGCATCAAGCTGCGCTTTTAAAGCCTGACTGTATATCGATGGACTTTCACAGTAGCCCTGGGGAGCGCGTTTAAAGCGGAAGCTGCGACCTCCTAAACTAAAGCCAAAAATGTCTCTGCTCTCCTCTGCAATTGGGATGCTAAAGAAAGCATTCTTTAAATCGATCACTGAGAACCAAGCAGCGGAGGCTGGAATCATGGTTAACAAGGCAGTTATATCAGGGACAACTGGAAACTGTGGTACAACAATCTTATTAACCTCTCTAAGATCAATCACAAATATGTAAACAGGTGGCTGTGAAGGGTCAGTTCGTTTTAAGACAGGTAAAACAGGACTATTGCAAACGTTGCCTCTTGTCTCTTCAATTATACCCTTTTTAATCAAATCACTGACAATTGCTAACAATGCTTTCTGACCTTCATTGGAGATCTTGTACTGGGGAATACGTGGCAATCTGACATTGGCTTTTAAAGTGACCACATATAGCAGTATTTCCAAAAGACCCACATCATTGGGACCAGTAGCCCAAAGGACATCCGGAAGGGATGACAATTCAGGTGGCATTGCATTTTTAGACAAATACATCGGGGAAATCACTTTCTTACCTAATGTAAGTTGTACTCCCGAGGGAGAACAATATAGCGTTGCATGCAATCTTTTTAGCAAATCTAAGCCTAGCAAATTTTCACCACAACCTGTTGTTAGAATGAGGGGTGCTTTTAGCTCACAAGGTCCAACAGAAAGTGACATAGGACTGGAAATCGGGTTCCGAACTGGGGCGCCAGAAAAACCTACTGAGACATTCATTTCGCCAGACAAAGGCGCGCCAGGGAGTTTTGAATGCATGATTGAACTCTTTGCAGCACCAGTATCCAGCAGAAAGGGCTCCGTTACATTTGCTGTAGTTACTTTAACATAAGGTCCACTCTGATCCACTGGCACTGAAACAACTCCCTCTCTCTGTCTACGGCGGTCCTAGTAATCATTATCTTCTACATTGTCATCTTCTGCATAACAATCATTATTGTAGTACTGAGCTGTATTACCAGTCGCATTGGCTTGCTGATCAAAGCTATTTATGGTATTCTGTGGTGGAAGAGGTCGCGCGTTCTGGGGAGCATTTCCACGCCCTCTGCCTCTAGGAGCTTGCTGACCACCTCTACCTCTTGCGCCATACGCATTACTGTTACGCTGCATTAATTTAGGGCAACTATATTTAAAATGACCTTCCTCTTTGCAATATGAACATTGGTTGGGACCTACAGGGATTCGTGGTTGATAATACCTGTTCATTGGCTGATTACTCTGAAACTGTTGGGGCTGCTGATAGATACCTTGTGTTTGCCTATAATTATTCTGTCCTCCACGTGGCGGATAGGCCTGCTGCAAAAGGACATTTGTCTTTAGTTCTTTCGTTTTCTTATCTGTTCTGTCCTTCTCATCTTTGTGTCTATTCTCATAATACTGTGCAGTAGCCAGTATTTGCACTGAAGAGGAAACAGCCCAGGAACTTTCTGAGTCTTTTAATTTCTTACACAACTCAGGAAGTAGATTCTGCACAAATTTATCAACAAATAACCGTTGGCCACCTTCAGTGCTCATGTCTTGACCACTGTGGTCGATAAACGTTTCTTCAAACCTGGTAAAGAAATCAGACACTGTCTCATCTTTCTTCTGTTTACATGCGGATAGTTTATCCCAATTTACGCGCATCGCAGGCATTATAGTTTTCATGTAGGTAATAATTCGACCAGGAAGCTCTGCTACCAAAGGCTCAGGTTTCGCACCACCAACTTGTCTAGCGTCTGCGGCAATAATATTAGCCCATGTATCACCCAACTCTGCAGCGTGATCTACATTACGGATGGATCCCCATAAAGGCTGTGAAACAACATTCCCGAATAACATATCTATGTCAGCCAAATTCATGACACGCGATTCTGCAGTTTGTGATAGCTCCTTATAATATCCTGCAGGGTTTTTACGGGGATCAGGCAATGTCTGCTTGAGCGCTAACACCTCAGATCGTTTCCATGGGACATGCACCCAAACACGCTGAAAATGTGCTGGAGCAGCAGCAATACCTTGAGCGGCATTAGCCGCAACGGCTTCTTTCCATACCGGAGGGACTTCTCTCATAGGGTATTGTCGCGCTTTTCCCTTCTTCCCCCCAGGAAATTCCTGTTCGAACAATGATTGCTGACAATCCCCATTTCTGAGGGACAGTAAAGTCGCAACTGCTTTATCTACCTTGGGGCCCACAATTACACCCGTTTCGAAATTAAATCGCACTCGACACAATTCCTGTGGGTTTGGGTTTGCACCATTATCCTCCAATTCCTCACAGAGGAATTCACACATTTTATCAAATACATACCTCTGCTTTGCGGCATCCCATTGGTGAAAAACGTTAACAACCGATTCCACATCATAGAGTGAAGGGAAACCAATCCACCTACGCGCCAGATGATCTAACACCTCTTTCTCTTCGGGACCAGGTAGCTGACTGCGCAATTGCTTACGCTGTAAACCAGGAGTCGCACTAGATGACCCAAAGAGAGGCGACATTAGACTAGTAACTACATTAGCCAGTCGTTGTCGTGCTGAAGGAGAGGTTGAGGCGAAAACGGGGGGATAAACAGAGGGAAGAAAAACAGATTCAGATACAGGTACCTGGGTAGTATAAGAAAGAGCGCCAGGGGAAACCGCTGGCGTGTTAGACAAAGTCGCAGGAAGCGCGGGGGTAACAGGTAACAAAACCGACGGCCCTTGAGAGGGCTGCACTGCAGGAATAGGAGCCAGCTGAAGAGGAGCTGGCGGCTGCGGGAAGGCTCGCGGCATATTTACTGGAGGCTGTACATTTACAAGCTGTGGAGGTGCTGTGGCATTTTGCGCATATGGGGGTTTCGAACTTAAAAAATGGGACATTAGGGAATCTTTTTCTTTCTCTTTTGTCTCATCTTGCACAAGGGGTGACAAAACAGGGTAACATTTATCAATCCCTAGTTTGCGCTGTCTGTGCAACTGTTCCCTCATTTGTTCCTCCTCATTATCTTTAAATTGCACAGCTGCTTGCATCACTGACATACCTCTCTCTCTTTTATTTCTTTTCGCTAGCTTAATTTCCTTCTGTTTGGCTTCCTTTCGCCATAGGCGGAAAGAATCAAACATCGCCGGCCGGGCTTTCTTTTTAAACAATTTAACTTCCAAATTATCTAAGATATCTGTATCGAAACTACCATTTTGGGGCCATTTTAAAACACCGTCCTTTCTGGTGTATCGGATCCATACTTCATTATATACAATGGGGCCCACGCCATGTTTTACATAAAGCTCATACGTTGGAGTTCCAATTGGAGGAACCGGACATGAATCCTCTAACTGGAAATCCCTTCCACAACCCAAACAAAATAATCTTCCAAATACACTAGCACCAGGCATCTTTGCTCACTAGTCTAGTTCCCAACTTCAAACGATTATCGATTACGATAGTCTCGTGAATACACGAGTCCTCTGGCTTTGGGGTTTGCAAATTCCAAATAAACCAAAATTATCCCGAAGGATACCAAACAAATTGGGAGACGCTCCACTTATACTTAACTGAATATCGATGATCAATGGCGTCACCAGAAGACTCTCTCGATTGTTTCGCTCTACCAGAATCGTCAAGGGTCCAAAACAGGGCGATTAATCAGGGCAGCAGTCCTTCGTAGCCGTCGGGACGCGGAGAACCTCGCAGAAAAGACCTTCGGACCACGTCGACATGCAGGGGTCGATGAAGTGGCGGCCTTCCTCCAGAATTTCCACACGAAGCTCCTCACGAACCTCTGGCTTGGACCGGTACCGCTGAAATCGCCCCATGTTGGGCGCCAACTGAAGTACTGGGTATTTTAAGCCCAGCGGTGCAGGGGAACACACCCTATGACTTCGGGGTTCTTCCTGTTTCACACCTACAGAAACACAGAGTCTTCTGGGTGAAGTCAAAGATCAGTTTATTGTCTGCAGACCAATTACAGGCGTCCTAGAAGTACAACAGCGTGTATGTTCTCAGGAGACTGCTGAAAATCACAGAAACGGGCTTCTCCTTAAATACTCAGGGGCAGATTTATGACGACTGGCGCATCCCTGCATATCAGCAGGGATGCGCCAGTTATTATGCGCCACAGCTGCGCCACCATGGATGCGCCGCATTTATAATGCGGCGCACCATGGGGCAAAAACGGCACAGATGCGTGTACCTAGGGCATAGGTACCTCAGAGGCCTACCAGGGGCTGGAGCATGTATTATGCCACCCCTGGGAAGCCACCCAAAATGACATCACAGGTCTGCTACTGCAGCCTGGGTAAGGTGGTGCATGCACCCCTTGCAGTGGTATAGGCTACCATATATACAGACACATATAAACCTATAAGTCACTCCTATGGCAGGTCTTGACAATCCTGAAGGCAGAGTGCTTGGTTCTTATGTGAGAGGGTGCCCCTGCATGAGCAGAGCTCCTCTGCAGCGTTCAGAGTCCCTTCTCTGATGCTGTTTGTAGTGCAGCCTGGCCATATACTCTTAAGTGCATTATAACCCAACCGTATGGTTTTATGTGAGAGGGTTGTAGGAAGGTGGAATCTGACTATATTGGTTGCCCCCCACTTTTTGCCTGGTGTTTTGCTGGTTTATGACTTAGTTGGACTGGGATCCTGCTATTCAGGGCCCCAGTCTATCAGCTTTCTCTGTAAAATGGGTTGCATGTACATTAGGTACATATCTAATTGGATTCTGGAGTGCCTAATAATCCCCTAGTATATGGTATACTATGTACCTAGGGCATAGGTACCTCATAGGCCTACCAGGGGCTGCAGCATGTATTATGCCACCACTGGGAAGCCCCCCGAAATGACACCACAGGTCTGCTACTGCAGCCTGGGTAAGGGTGTGCTTGCACCCCTTACTGTGGTATAGGCTACCTATATCACTACCTTATACAGACACATATAAACCTATAAGTCACTCCTGTAGCAGGCCTTGACAATCCTGAAGGCAGAGTGCTTGGTTTTAAGTGAGAGGGTGCCCAAGCATGAGCTGAGCCCCTCTGCAGCATTCGGAAATACTTCCTTATGGCTGTTCTGTGATACAGCCATACCATATACTCTTAAGTGCATTATAACCTCGCGGTAAATGCTAACTTTGGGATGGCTGCATCAAAACATGTTGTGTTTGTTGTCAAACGCTTTGGAATACTACCCCCCTGCCAGTCCTGGCGGCGGGGGTAACATTCCACCCTCCTAGAGGGAGAGACATGTTCACACTGGCTAAGCCCGGTTAAAACTTTCCAAAGCCCTGGCATCACAAAATGGATGCCACTGTCACAGACACGGGTCTGGCCTCCTGCTGCTGAGGGAAACTCCGGCAGGGGAGGCCTGGACAATAGGTTTCCTGTCACAGGGAGGTGTAACCACCTCCCCAGACAGGCAGACGTGTATTGGGGCAGGGTGGGTGCATTCAGAGAATGCTTTTGAGACACTGCCTGGGGCACACAAGGTGTCCTTGTGCATAGCCCAGTTCAAACCGGTTGCAGGGGCACGCAGCCCCTGCTCTGGTGAGAAACTGGACAAAGGGGAAGGGGTGTAACCACCTCCACCCCAGGTCCACCCATAGGTGGGGCCTTAGAGTTAGTCCATCCCCTAAACTAATTATAAGTATAGGAATCCAGTCCCTAGGACTTTAGATTACCCTGGGCGAAACTCTGCAATGTACATCCTGGACCTTCGACATTCTATCCTGACTAGAAGACTGAAGAAATCTCCCTTGGGGTCAAGGAGTGACTCCCCTGCTTGGCAGGCACCAAAGAAGCAACTGACTGGTCTGCAATTCTGAAGCTCCCACGGACGCCGAAGTCTCTGCATCCCCAGAGGTGGATTTCCAGACTTCCTCAAGGCTACCCTGAGGCCACAGCAAAGCTGAGGCCCGTGGCTATCGTGGGTGATGTGGAAACGTGACCCCTGGATACAGTGAACTTTTGCAGCAACACTACCTTCCTGGTCATTCTCGAAGTTGTGCTTTGGGCTCCGAGTAGCCCTAGCCTTGAGCACCTCCTGCACCAAAGATTGATGGCCTCCACTCCACAAGTGACCCGTGGGTCAGCTTCAAGTGCGATCGCATGAGGCTCCTTTGCGATCACTAGCTCGTTGGCTAGCAGGTCCCCACGAAGGCGACTCCTTTTCTGATTGGGCTTACCTGATTGCTCCAGATGTGCCCTGACTTACCCTCACTGGGTGAGTCCCTCAGACCTTGCTGGTCTGCACCACAGTCTTTTCTCTGCATTCCTGTGGCTTGCCGTTGTCAAGGCTTGTTGGGTCCATTCTGGTCGCCGACACTGCAGCACTCGACAGACTTCGTGGGACAGCTCGAATCCAGCTTGTGGACTTCATCGACGCCTCCTGGACCTCGTGGCTGAAGAGTCAAGACACCCATCAACTCACCTGAAGCACCCGACATCTGTGGGCATTGGTCCATCCTGCCCTAGGTCACTGGCAAGTGACCCAGACTCTGTCCCCACTGCTTTCAGGCTCCTTACATCCTAGATCCAGGCTTGGATCTCTCCGGACACTTCTCCTCTTCACGGCAGCAGCAGTTCTTTGCAGGCTTCCATTGAAATCGATGACGTGACCCGACACCAAAAGACACCTATGCACCCGGCTTACTTGGGTGAGGTAACTCGAGTACTCCGGTGCTCTCATGCTAGCCCTAGAACTTCTTAAGTCCAAAAGGGTTTGGTCCAGACTCGATTAGAAGCGACCTTAATCTTTAAAATTCCAACCGCGACATTGCCCATAGAAGATAATAGGAACCCGCGGTTGTGTTTCCACACTGCATACAGATCCCGTGGGTCCCCTGTGTCACTACCTTGGGTGGTTCAATGGGGTCCCATCAATTCTAGAGGCAATAGGCCTAGTGCCTATCTCAGTCGTGGTTCTTATACCACTATTTTAGTATATGGTTTGGTGCGCCCCTAGGGCCCAAACGTGTATTTGTGCTTTTACTGATGTTTTATCACTTGTAACTTTAGTACTTCGAACTCCAGTCTCATAAAGAGACTAGAGGGGTGTGTTTAACCTTAAATACATATATTTTGAATATATACCTGGTGTGGTTGTCTTTTCATTTGATCAATCAGGAGATTATAGACTGGTAAAACAAGCTGCCTTATATTACGTCAAGACTTAGCCTGAAGGCTGCTCTCCATAGCCAGCACTAGGATAGCTTTCAATAAAGGTTGTCTTTAACCTATCACCATAAGGGGTTCTTTGGACTGATACAAGGTGCCCACTAGAACTAGTGGACAGCATATATCAGGCCAACTTCTCACATTGGTGTGCAGCATGTGGGATTACAGCTTGCTTTTGTTTTATCAGATAATCTCAATTGAATTGATCAACTGAAAACCACTAAAGGTACCTGAGGTACATATAATATCAAGTTTAGCTACAGTAAGTTCTATTGAACTTAGAGTTGTGTGTTAAGGGATAGCACACCCTTTCTACAACTCAAGAGAGTTTAGTAGGCCACACTAGTGTAGGGAGTGCAGTACACCACACCACATTAGTAATGTCTAATCAGCCAGGAACCAGTGGGTCCCTACCAGGAACCAGTGAGCTCCTTCCCTATAAATATGAGGATCTCTCCTTTGCACAGCTTAGGGCCTTATGTTCCATTAGGAAGCTGAAGACAGGCAAAAGCCCAACCACCCAGCATCTCATAAAGATACTTAAGCTGGATGGTATCACAGGGCCTAGTGGGCCTGATAGGGTAGACAGTGTGGGTGGGGCAGCACCTGAGGGTGGGTCTAGGGGTGGAAACTCCCCTGACCCTACCTCTGATGCTGACCAGACTGGTGACAATGACCAAGATCTGGTGAACACAGCTCTCCAGGATGAGGATGAGGAGGATGACAACCATGCTCCTTCCTTTATCCCTCCTGGTAGAGTTGAACAGAGGGCTAGAAGGGATAGATCTCTGCCAAGGGGATCTGTCCATTCTAACTCCTCTATAGGGACCTCTGTCTCTTCTCACAGAGGGAGGGAAACCTCCCAGGAGAGGAGAGAGAGACTGCTGAAGTATGAGCAAGACAAGTTTAACCTCAGAAAGCAGCAGATGGCCTTAGATAGGGAAGTCCTAGAGCTCTACAGAGCTAGTAAAAAGGAGGGACTAGAGTCCCTTAGTGGCAGCAATTTCCCTAGAGATAGGGAGAGGTTTTATGACCATAGAAACCTAAGAAAGATTGTCCCTCCCTACCAGAGTGGGGATGACATCCACAAATGGATAACTGCCTTGGAGATCGCCTGCAAAGTACATAAGGTCCCTCAAGGTCAGTGGGCAGCAATGTTATGGCTCTCCTTTGCAGACAAAGGTAAAGATCTGCTCCTCACTGTAATAGAAGAGGATGCTGATGATTACCAGGTCTTGAAAAGTGCACTGATAGATGGGTTTGGCCTAACCACTGAACAATACAGGTTAAAGTTCAGAGACACCCAAAAAGCACAAAATCAAGACTGGGTTGACTTTGTTGGCTGTGCTGCTAAGGCTCTGGAAGGTTGGTTATTGGGCAGTAAAGTGTGTGACTTTAAAGGATTGTACAATCTGATAATGAGGGAGCAGATTCTTAATTACTGTCAAAACGAGCTGTTGCACCAATACCTGGTAGACTCTGATCTGACCTCTCCCCAAGAATTGGGAAAGAAGGCAGACAAATGGGTCAGGACCAGGGTGAGGTAGAAGGTACAGAACCAAGGTGGTGACCCAAAGAAGCAAGATTCCAAAAACTCTGATAAGGGTGGGGACAAGGGTAAAGACCAGAAGTCTTCACAAGGGCCCCAAAAATCTTCTTCAGGTGGGGATTCACAGGCTAACAAAGGGAACGGCCAAATGAAACCTTGGTGCAAAATCTGTAAGCAGAAAACTCACTGGACCAGTGACTGCACCAAGGCCAAAGAAAATACTCCAGCCCCCACCAATGCCCCTAAGACACCTGCTCCCCCTAGTGCAGGTACAATTGGTGGTGGAAATACACAGAATAAGGGTGTAGTAGGGTTGACCCTGGGTTCTGAGATGGACTCTGTCCTAGTCAGAGTTCCAACTCAGGCTGTGCTTGTCAGTGATGGGGTCATGGATATGTCCCCCTTTGTGAACCCCAGCAACCTGGGCAAATACAGACAGCAGCCTTTAATAAATGGAGTAGAAGCTTGGGCATTCAGGGACACAGGAGCAAGTGTCACAATGGTGACAAAAGATCTTGTGGATCCTGGGCAGATTATACTTGGTGAAATGTACCAAGTGACCAATGCTAGCAATGTCAGAACAGACCATTCTCTGGCAGTTGTTAACTTCTCCTGGGGAGGGGTAACTTTCCTTAAGAAGGATGTGGTAAGTGCAGATGTACCAGTACAGTGCTTGCTTGGCAATGAGCTAGAAACCTCAGCTTGGGCTGAAGTGGAGCTCAGGGCACATGCAGAAATGCTAGGGATCCCTGCACATGTCTTTGCTGTGACCAGGTCACAGGCTAAAATGTCTAAAGCTGGACAGGCCCTGGATTCTGGAACAATGGACCAGGTGCCTCCCAAGAGAAGGAGCAGTAGGGTTAAGGCTGAGCCTTCCCCTCTGACTCAGAAGGCAGATCAGTCTCCTCAGGGAAATGATCTTGAGCCTGAAGAAGGAACTGTCCCAGAGGAGCTTGAACCTGACCAGGTTGAGTTCTTGGGGACAGGGGGCCCTTCCAGGACTGATCTGAAAGCTGCTGAGGATGCTGCTGGGAATGCTAGTGGCACCCATAACGTTTATTGGGATGATGGACTCCTATGTTCAGAGAGTAGAGACCGCAAGACTGGTGCATCCAGGAGGTTGGTTATACCTCTGAAGTTTAGGGGTTTCCTATTGACACTAGCCCATGATATTCCCCTAGCAGGACACCAAGGCCAGAACAAGACTTGGGACAGAATTGTTCCTCACTTTCACTGGCCCCACATGTCTGAAGACACAAATGAGTTTTGTTGCTCCTGTGTAACCTGCCAAGCCAGTGGTAAAGCAGGTGGCACTACAAAGGCACCCCTGATACCGCTACCTGTGGTGGGGGTGCCCTTTGAGAGGGTTGGGATTGACATTGTTGGTCCCATGGAAACAGCATCTGGGCACAGGTGTATACTGGTGGTAGTGGATCATGCAACCAGGTACCCAGAAGCAATTCCCCTAAGGACCACTACAGCACCTGTGGTGGCAAGAGCTCTCTTGAGTGTGTTCTCAAGAGTAGGTTTTCCTAAGGAGGTAGTATCTGACAGAGAGGCCAACTTCATGTCAAGTTACTTAACTGCAATGTGGAAGGAGTGTGGCGTGAATTACAAATTCACCACACCCTATCACCCACAATGCAATGGTTTAGTTGAGAGATTCAACAAAACCTTAAACGGCATGATCAAAGGACTCCCAGAGAAGCTTAGGTGAAAATGGGACCTTCTCTTGCCCTGCCTTTTATTTGCATACAGGGAGGTGCCTCAAAAGGGGGTTGGTTACAGCCCATTTGAACTTTTGTTTGGACACCCTGTCATGGGTCCATTGAGTTTGGTGAAGGAATGATGGGAGTTACCTCTCAAGCCCCCAAAGCAAAACATAGTGGACTATGTACTTGGGGGCAGATTTATGTTTCCTGGCGCATCCCTGCAAATCAGCAAGGATGCACCAGGAATGATGCGTCACGCAAGTTTACCCTTGCGCCACACATGATGCGCCGCATTTACAATGCGGCGCATCATGGCGCAGGAATAAACAGATGCATGACGCATCCGATGGCGTAAGGTTGGCGCAGTGCTTCAGTTGTGTCGCAAGCGCGGCGCAACTCCAGCACTGTTCCAACCTACCCTATCCCTAACATGGTGCGTCAAGCCTTACGCCTGCTTCAAGCAGGCGCAGGGTTTTGGCGCATCAGCGTTGGGAAAGTGACTCAGTCAAATCTTATAGATTTGACTGAGTCACTTTTCAGGGGCGTTCCTGCGACGGAACGCCCCCCCCTCTGTCGACACGCCCACGTGAAACCTGACGCAGGTTTTACGTGGCGCAGGGCTTTACATCGTGACGCATCTCCATAGATGCGTCACAATGTAAATATGGCGCAACGTGGTGCAGGGTTTACACCGCCGCTGCATCACAAAAGTGACGTAACGGCGGCGTAAAAGTGGCACATCTCCAATATAGATCTGCCCCTTGGTCTCCACTCCAGGATGGCTGAGTACATGAAAAAGGCAAACACAAACCTTGAGGCTAGCCTGGAACTGCAAAAAGCCTGGCATGACCAAAAGGCTGTACTCACTGTTTACCAACCAGTACAGAAAGTGCGGGTGTTGGAACCTGTGGCCCCAGCACCTCTCCAGGACAAGTGGAGTGGACCCCACACTATTGTTGAAAAGAAAGGGGAGGTTACCTACTTGGTAGTCCTTGGAACCACTAGGAGTCCCCACAGGGTACTTCATGTCAACAGATTAAAACCATATGTTGACAGGTGTTAGACGGACCGGGAGGGTCGGCCGAGGACAAGGGGAGAGGTCTCCGGGGAGAGCCGTCTCCAGCGATCGTACAGATAAATAACTTCCCCCCCACAGACAGACACCACACAGGGAGAAGATTTAGCGTTCTTTATAGGCAATTTCTTAAGGTACGATGAAATGGTACAAGGAGGTCTGGACTCAGGGGTCCCCTCGATTCGAGTCTCTCAAGATGGGGAAAAGGGGGTAGCGGGACAGTCTGGGTACCAGTCTGGTAGTTGAGATGGTATGGTGGATAGCTCACAATCCTCGAGCTCGGTGTTCTAGCTTGGACGGGCCGCGGCAGCGCCAGCAGGTCCCGGTGAAGATGGTCGATACACGGTCCGCGGCAGCGCCAGCAGGTCCCGGTGAAGATGGTCGATACAACGGACCGCGGCAGCACCAGCAGATCCCGACGAGGATGGATGTTGCAGAAGGCCGCGGCAGCGCCAGCAGGCAGGACGATAGTTCACAAGGCAGGCTACGGCAGCGCCAGTAGTCCGTCAAGGCTGAGTTCTCTCGGTGTCTCTCAACTCCAGGATACAACTGCGTTCCTGCTCCGGAGCTGCCCTAGTTATAGGTCTGGCGCCCTTTGATGTCCGGACCCTCGCACTTGGAGGTCGGAGGGTCCGGGATGAAGGTGTCCAGACACCCAGCAGGGGGTGGAGCCAGCGCCTGGGGGAGCTGGAGGCGATCGGCACCTGGCGGGGGAGAGCCCTTGACGCTTCGTTCTCCCATTGACCTGCCAAGTGGTCCGCTCACCTCCTGGGTGGATGGTGGTGCCGGGATGTCGGGGCCGGCCAGGCCCAGGGTTAGGGTCGGGTGGAGGCCACGCGGCCTCGTGGCGCAGGGCCCAAGATGGCGGCTTGATCCGGCCGGGGGAGCCGGTGGTGGTTCGGTCCCGTGATACATGGAGGTCCGGGGGCAGGAGTTCCGTTGGGAGACGGGGTGCGGGTGATTCTTGTGGATAACACCTGGCGGGCCGGGGCTTGGGCCCTGTCATGCGGGGAGGGAGCAAGCCCTTCGTGTGGCCTGTCCAACATGCGTCCCCCCCAGTGAAGGCGGGGAGAGTCACCCATCTTCTTGGGGACTCTCCTCGTCGAGGCGGAAAAAGCGTGACAGGCCATCTGCGTTGGCGTGGTCTTGGCCCGGTCGATGTTCCACGGTGAAGTCCATTCCCTGCAGGGAGATGGACCAGCGCAATAGTTTTGGGTTCTCCCCCCGCATCTGCATCAGCCACTGCAGGGGTCGATGGTCGGTTTGTACCCGGAAGTGGGTACCGAAGAGATAGGGCCGGAGCTTTTTGAGGGCCCACACCACTGCGAAGGCCTCCCTCTCGATTGTGCTCCAGCGCTGTTCTCGGGCCAGGAGACGTCTGCTGATGAAGGCCACCGGCTGGTCATGACCCTCGGGGTTCAGCTGGGAAAGAACCGCTCCGATGCCGTGGTCGGAGGCGTCTGTCTGTACAATGAATTCCCGACTGTAATCGGGGGCCTGGAGCACAGGGGCGGTGCACAGGGCGGCCTTCAGCTTTTCGAAGGTCGCTTGACAGTCGGGGGTCCAGTTAATCCGCTTCGGTTGGTTTTTGGACGTGAGACCCGTGAGGGGCCCCACAATGCTGCCGTAGTCCCTCACGAACCGCCGGTAGTAGCCGGTGAGCCCCAAGAAGGCTCGGACCTCGGTCTGGGTGACGGGGGGCTGCCAGGACTGGATGGCAGCAATTTTAAGTTGCAGCGGGGCCACCAGCCCGCTTCCCACCTGGTGCCCGAGGTAGGTCACGGACCCTTGACCAATTTGGCACTTGCCGGCCTTAATCGTGAGGCCGGCCCGCTGGAGGGCCTGCAGGACCTCTTGGAGGTGGAGGAGGTGGTCGGACCAGTGGCGGCTGTACACAGCGATATCGTCCAGGTAGGCGGCGCTGAACTCTTCGAGCCCCGCCAAGACCTGGTTCACGAGACGTTGAAAAGTAGCGGGGGCATTCTTCATGCCGAAGGGCATGACCTTGAAGTAGTAGTGGCCATCGGGGGTAGAGAAGGCGGATCGTTCCTGAGCCCGGGGTGTGAGACCGATCTGCCAGTAGCCCGCTGTTAGGTCGAAGATGCTGAGGTAGCGGGCGGCCCCCAGCCGGTCGATCAATTCATCCGCTCGGGGGATAGGATGAGCGTCGGTCCGGGTGACAGCGTTCAAGCCCCGGTAGTCGACGCAGAATCGCAGTTCAGGAGTGGTGCCGGGGGCAGCGGCTTTGGGGACCAGTACAACCGGGCTGGCCTAGGGGCTGTCCGAGGGCTCGATGACCCCGAGCGTGAGCATTTTGGCCACTTCCTCTTGGATGCAGGCCCGTACCCGATCTGGCACGCGGTAGGCCCGGTGTCGGATAGGGGGACTGTCCCCGGTGTCCACGTCGTGCAAGCACCAAGGGGTGATCCCGGGGGTGAGGGAGAACAGTGTAGCGAACCGCAGCAGGAGGTCCCGGCAGCCCTGGCGTTGCTCTGGGGTGAGGGCATCGGAGAGCCGGACCCCGTCCACGGTACCGTCGTTCTCCTGAGTCTTCAGGAGATCCGGGAGGGGCTCGGAGTCTTCCTCCGCCCCACTGTCCGTAGCCATCAGGAGGCTGAGTTCTGAGCGCACAAAGTGTGGTTTGAGTCTGTTGGTGTGGAGGACCCGGAGGGGGTTCCGGGGGGTCCCCATGTCGATGAGGTAAGTGACGGGGCTTTTGCGCTCGACCACTTTGAAGGGCCCCGTCCACTTATCTTGTAAGGCACATGGTTTGGTGGGGGACATCACCCACACTTGCTGACCAGGTTCGAATTCGACGGAGGAGGCATTTTGATCGTACCATTTTTTCATGTCCTCCTGACTGGCCTCGAGGTTCGCCTTGGCCATCTCCCTGAAGCGCCGGGTCTGATTGCGTAGGGCCAGGAGGTACTTGAAGACGTCTGGAGGGGTCTTTAGGGGGGCCATCTCCCAACCTTCTTTGACTAGGCTGAGGGGCCCTCGCACAGGGTGCCCGTACAGGAGTTCGAACGGGCTAAAGCCGAGGGACTTCTGGGGAACTTCTCGATAGGCAAAGAGGAGTCACGGGAGTAGTACATCCCACTGGCGACGGAGGGGCTCTTCCAATCCCCCAATCATCCCCTTGAGGGTGCGGTTGAATCGCTCCACTAGTCCGTTCCCTTGGGGGTGATAGGGGGTCGTGAATCGGTAGGTGACCCCGCACTGTTGCCAGAGGGACTTCATATATTTAGAGATAAAGTTCGTGCCTCGGTCGCTGACGACTTCTCGGGGGAAGCCCACCCGGGAGAAGATCCCCATTAGGGCCCGGCCAACCACCGGAGCTGTTACAGTTCGTAGGGGCACCGCCTCGGGGTAGCGGGTGGCGTGGTCCACCAGTACCAGGATGAACCTATGTCCTTGTGCCGTGCGGGGGTCCAGGGGCCCCACAATGTCTATTCCTACCCTCTCGAACGGGGTGGTGACCACTGGGAAGGGTTGCAGAGGGGCTTTTAGCTTACGGCCGCTCTTCCCACTGGCCTGGCACGTGGGGCAGGACCGGCAGTGGTTAAGGACGTCGTTCCGCATCTTCGGCCAGAAAAAGTGGGTCACTAGGCGACTGTAGGTTTTGTCCTGGCCCAGGTGTCCAGCCAGGGGGACATCGTGGGCCAGAGTTAGTAGGAAGTCTCTGAAGCGGAGAGGTACCACCAGCACTCGACTGGCCCCTAGCTCCGCGATTCTTTGTTCGCTGTATAGCAGGTCGTTATCCCAATAGACCCAATGAGTTCCGGTGGAGTCCCCTGCGCTCTGGGCGCTGGCTTGCTGGCGGAGTCCCTCGAGGGAGGGGCAGGTCTTTTGCTCCTGGCGGAACTGTTCTTGGGTGGGCCCCCCTTCTTGACGCCACTGAGCCAGGCCAGGAAGGTCCTGGGGTTGAGCGACCCCTTCGGCCGTTGGTTCTGGGGGGTCGGCATCGTCTTTGTCCTCTACTGGGGCGACCGGTGGCGGAGGTGCTGGCCATTCTGGTTCTTCTGGTCGGGGGACGGCACGGGCGGCCATGGACCGGGTGGTTACGCAGGCCCAGTCCGGGAGGCCCAGCATCCCCAGGTGCTCTCTTCTTTCGACGGCGGCCCACGGGGAACTCTCAAGGTCATTCCCCAGGAGGCAGTCCACGGGGGCATCATCCCGGACCGTCACCTTCAACAGGCCGGAGACCCCTCCCCATTCGAAGGGGACGCAGGCCATTTGACACAGACTTTCGGAATTGTCGGCTGAGCGGACGGGGCAGAGAATGTTCGGCAGGATCTGCTCGGGCTTCACCAGGTGACAGCGGACGGCCGTCACACTGGCGCCTGTGTCACGTAAGGCTTCGGCCCGACTCCCATTAATGGTCACCCACTGGCCATATTTCCGGGTGTTGGCGGGTAGGGGAGCCCGCGGGACCATGTCTTTTCCCCCTAGGCACGCTAGAACCATGGCGGCCGGTTCCCACTCTTGCTGGGCCGGTGTAACGCCCTGAACGTCTCAGGATCGTTTAACAGACACGACAATGAGGACGCAACCACTTGTGAAGGGTTAGTTCTTTTAATGAAGGCAAATAAAATACAAAGAACAAACAAAAGTTATAGTCACTGGAATCCTCCAGGCTAAATACGTTACCAGCCCACAGCACGGATGGTCCTAACCGTCCTCTGCATATACGCCGATCCCGGCGTATGCCAACAGAGGGCAGAAATGAAATGGCCGACAATGCCAATCGGTAGGCTGTGAGGGGCACGAAGAGTGTTGGGGAGAATCGAGGAGTCAGGGAAACACCCAGCTGGGGTCTCTACCTGAAGGGAGCAGCCGCTCAACCTCTTCCTCAGACTGCACCGGGACGCGGAGTCACCTCCTGGTGATGCGTCACCGATACCCCAATCACAAGCAAGAAGACTGAACCGAGAGCAGCCGCTCGATCGATCCTGTGGACTTCCGAGTCTGTAACGCGGCAAACACCTCCTGGTGTGCGTTACAGCTGGCAGTCCCTGTGTCTCTGGTCGGGCTGGGAGTTACGACTCCAACCAGCAAAAGCGCCACTGCGCTTGGACTCAGCCGAGTCAAAAAGCGAAGCTCAATGGGTTGACCGGTAGAGCTTCCGGGTCCTTCACAGGTGACGATGGGGCAAGACACGGCCCAGGGAGTAACGACTCGACCTACCTCCGTTCTTGCCTTACTGGAGCACCACTCCGGAACACTGCTCTTCACGAAGCAGGTACGTCGGTGTAAACACAATATCCGACAGCCTTGTACCTCCCGGTTCCTCCCTTTATAGGGCGTGTTTTCCTTGAGTTATGTAACAGCTCTCCTGTTTACATAAGGGCGTGTTTCCCTTGAGTTATGTAACAGCTCTCCTGTTTACATAAGGGCGTGTTTCCCTTGAGTTATGTAACAGCTCTCCTGTTTACATAAGGGCGTGTTTCCCTTGTGTTATGTAACAGCTCTCCTGTTTACATAAGGGCGTGTTTCCCTTGTATGACAGGAATTCTTGACAGTACATCCTCCCTCTCGGCGGCTCCCCACGGGTCCAGCGCTGGCAGGAAAACGCCGATGGAACAAGGAGACCAAGCGCGGAGCATGAACCCCTTCAGCCGGTTCCCATGAATGCTCCTCCGGGCCATAGCCTTTCCACGCAACCAGGTACCACAGCTTCCCCCTGCGCCATTTGGACGCCCGTATGCCCGACACTTCATACTCCACCTCCGACTCCACGCATACCGGCCTAGGTGTCCCAGACGGCTTGGAGGGTGCTGGTTTGAGCAATGATACATGAAAGACAGGGTGTATCCGCAATGACTGGGGCAAGCACACCTTCACGTTCACGGGACCCATACACTTGGTAATTCGATAGGGGCCCATGTACTTGGGATGGAACACACTGTTCTTTCGAAACCTCATGTTTCTTGTGGATATCCAGACGTAGTCTCCAGTGCGGTACAGTGGCCCGGGCCTTCTCTTCCTATCTGCCGCAGCCTTGTATCTTCTCTTGGCCTCTATTAGGACAGCCCTTGAGCGCATCAACGTGTCTTTTATGTGTGCCACCCTGTCCGCTGTGGCGGGAATCCTGTCCTCTCTGAACGGATGTAGAAATGGCAAGAACCTGGGATGTTGGCCATAGTTGCTATAGAACGGAGATGACTGTGTGGAGCTGTGAGTGGCGTTGTTATAGGCTATCTCTGCAACCCATAGCAAGTCGACCCATTCTTCCCTGCCCTGGTCCACAAAACATCGCAGATACTGTTTGAGCGTTTGGTTCAGGCGCTCGGTTTGGCCGTCCGTTTGAGGGTGGTAGCTGGTGGACAGGGCGGTCTTAACATGCAGTGCAGTGCACCAAGTCTTCCAGAATTGCGCAGTAAACTGCGACCCCCGGTCCGACACGATCACCCCAGGTAATCCATGCAGTCGTACCACATTCTTTAGGAGTAGTGACGCCAATTCCCCGGCCGTAGGGACTCTCTTGCAGGGGATGAAGTGCCCCATTTTCGTCAAGTAATCCACCACCACCAGTATTGCCGTCATCCCCTGGTCTACCGGTAGGCCCACCACGAAGTCCAGTGATATGCTATCCCATGGTCTATCCGGGGTCGGAAGTGGATGTAAGAGCCCTTGGGTTCGGCCATGTTCGGCCTTCATGGTAGCACATGTAGGACACTCCTGTCCCCACCTCCTGACATCCACTCTCATGGTTGGCCACCAGAAATGCCGTCCCATGCTAGCCACCGTTTTTTCAAAGCCCAAATGACCTGCGCATGGAGAGTCATGGCACCAGATGAATGCTTGTTTCCTTAGCCTAGGCGTGGGTATCAATAGGCACCTGCCCTTCAGGGGTATCCCGTCCTTCAGCTGCCATTCTCTGTGACTGAGGAGCCACCTCCGCCATGCGAATGACCTGATCCCTCTCTTTATTCCCCTCAGGAAAGTATCCGGTTGGATAACCCCCAATACCATCCTCGGGGAAATGATGGAACGCTCGGTTGCAGGCAATGGTTCCTTAACTGCAGATTGACGGGACAGGGCGTCCGCCTTCCGGTTTTCCGTCCCCGGCCGATATGTGATGCGGAAGTTGAACCCCGCAAAGAAGATCATCCACCGCAGCTGCCTGGGAGAAAGGTGTCTAGTGGCCGTCATGAACTGTAGGTTCCGATGGTCCGTGTACACCGATACCACATGTCTTGCCCCCATCAACCAATGCCTCCATTCGGTGAAGGCGTCCTTGATTGCGAGAAGCTCCTTCTCCGCAATATGGTAGTTGCGTTCGGCGTCGTTGAGTTTGCGGGACATGTACGCAACGGGATGAAGCACCCCTGTGTCGTGGTTGCGTTGGGACAAGATAGCCCCCAGCGCCACATCCGACGCGTCCGCTTCCACCACGTAGGGGAGATCCGGATCGGGGTGAGCCAACACCGGCGCCTTACCAAAGGCGCTTTTCAGGGCCTCAAAGGCTTTGTTCGCTTCAGGGGACCAGACAAACTCCTTGGACTTCCTCAGTAGCTGTGTGATTGGGGCCACCACTCCTGAAAATCCATCTATAAACCGCCTGTAAAAGTTGGCGAAGCCAATGAAACTTTGGACGTCCTTCACGCTTTGGGGCACCGGCCATTCTTTCACCGCCTTGATCTTTCGTTCTGCCATCTCCTGTCCCTCTGGACTCAGCATCACTCCGAGGAATTCCACGGATGTGACGTGGAAGTCACACTTGCTGAGTTTACAAAACAGCATGTTTTCCCTCAGCTTTTGGAGCACAGCTTTGACGTGGTGTACGTGCTCCTCCACACTGGACGAATAGATGAGGATGTCGTCGATATATACGACCACGTAGATATCCAACTCCTCTCTGAATACCTCATTCAAAAAGTACTGAAAGGCTGCCGGGGCGTTGCACAGACCGAACGGCATGACGAGGTACTCAAAAAGGCCGAACCTGGTCTTAAAGGCGGTCTTCCACTCGTCTCCGTCCCTCATGCGCACCAGATGGTATGCCCCTTTCAAATCCAACTTGGTGTAGATACGAGCTTTCTTGACCTGTTCCAGAAGTACACTGATGAGAGGCAAGGGGTACCGATTTTTTATGGTTATCGCATTCAATGCCCTAAAGTCCACACAGGCTCTCAGCTCCCCATTAGCCTTCGGGATGAAGAAGAGTGGCGAGGCGGCCGGAGACTTGGACGGGCGGATGAATCCTAGCTTGAGGAGTTTATCCAGGTACCCCCGGAGATGCACGTTTTCAGGCTCCGTCAGGGCATACAGCCTGCCGCTGGGAACGCTGGCCCCTGGCACCAGGTCGATCTGGCAGTCAAACTGTCTATGTGGTGGTAGCACTTCCGCCTTCACCTCATCAAATACATCCTCAAAACTGTGATAAGCCTGGGGGAGAGCCACATCTTTTTCTGCCGCTGTAGCCACCGTCTGACTCCCGCTCTCATCTGCGTCAAGGGATTCCGTTCTTATTCCACAATGCAGGATGCAATACGGTGACGTCATTTCGATGCGATGTGTTGGCCAATCCACAAAGGGGTTGTGTTTCTGTAGCCACGGCAATCCCAATATGACGCCATATTGGGGCGCTCGGATGATGTTAAAATCGATTTGTTCCAAATGGTTCCTCCCATATCTCATCGGAAGGACCCCCGTGTGCTGTCCGATGGGCCCCGTCACCAATCGCCTTCCGTCTACCGCATAGACGTCTTCGGGTACTGCTTTGGGAAGAAGCACTAGCCCTAGCCTGCATGCCTCGTTGTGGTCCATAAACATGCCAGTGGCCCCTGAATCCACCATGGCCACAACGGGTATCCACTGGTCATGCACTCCCACGTGCACCGTGATAAACAGGTGTCGTTGTCCCTTAGTGACCGAGTTGGAAAGTGAAGGGATGGATGAGTGACTCCGAGATGCCCCTTCTCTGGTCTTGGAGTCCTCTAGTTTTCCGCCGGTATGTCCACCACGGCTGTTACCGACCGGTTGGCCCGATAACGTGACGTCTTCGGTTTGGCAGGGCATTCACGTACGTAGTGGCCTTTTTTGCCACAATATAGGCACAATCCTTGTTTACGGCGTGACTCTTTCTCCGTGGCTGTGAGGCTCGCTCGTATTGCGCTGATGTCTATGGGTTCTCCCTTGGATGCGGTGGAAGTTTCAGGACTTCCCACCGTCACATAGGATGGAAGGGATTTTCCTTTTCTCCCATGATCCCCCTTTCTTTCACTTAGCCTATGTTCCAGCCGTAATACCAGGTTGATAAGGCCCTCACATGTCTTGGGTTGAGGGTCAATATGAGCCACGGCGTCCTTGAGCTCATCGCACAGCCCTTGATGGAAGAGCGCCGTCTGTTTAGCAACAGGCCACTTGGTTTCCGCAACCAGCCTTCGGAACGCGTTGAGATACTGCACCAGGTCGTTGGATCCCTGTCTCAACTCAAGCATTTCACAGTCCGCCGTGTACGAGTCAGCCCTTCTGTCGAATACCTTCAGGAATTCCTCGCGAAAAGCACCCCAATCACATAAGAGGGGGTCGTCCCTGCTCACCAGAGGTACGGCCCATTGTGCCGCGTTTCCAGCCAAATAGGATATAAGGAAAGCCACACGAGCCTGACTCGTGGGGAACGCCTTTGGTTTGCACGATAAATGTAGCGCCACTTGTGTGAGGAATACCTGCACTGTGTTAGGATCCCCACTGTACCTCTCTGGTGTTGCCAAGGGGATGGCTACCGGCATTTCCACTACTACCGCAGGGGTCTGGTTCGTGAGGGAGGTGCTCGGCGTGAGCGGGTCCAATTGGATAGCATCCAGTCTGGCTTTTACATCGGCTGTTTCTTGCCTAGAGGCAGCCACTTCAACTTGCATGGCCGCTAAAGCAGCCAGCACATCATCAAGTGTTGCCATGTCTGTTATCGACCGGGAGACAGTTAGTGTTATTAAGGTCGGATATTTTGTAACGCCCTGAACGTCTCAGGATCGTTTAACAGACACGACAATGAGGACGCAACCACTTGTGAAGGGTTAGTTCTTTTAATGAAGGCAAATAAAATACAAAGAACAAACAAAAGTTATAGTCACTGGAATCCTCCAGGCTAAATACGTTACCAGCCCACAGCACGGATGGTCCTAACCGTCCTCTGCATATACGCCGATCCCGGCGTATGCCAACAGAGGGCAGAAATGAAATGGCCGACAATGCCAATCGGTAGGCTGTGAGGGGCACGAAGAGTGTTGGGGAGAATCGAGGAGTCAGGGAAACACCCAGCCGGGGTCTCTACCTGAAGGGAGCAGCCGCTCAACCTCTTCCTCAGACTGCACCGGGACGCGGAGTCACCTCCTGGTGATGCGTCACCGATACCCCAATCACAAGCAAGAAGACTGAACCGAGAGCAGCCGCTCGATCGATCCTGTGGACTTCCGAGTCTGTAACGCGGCAAACACCTCCTGGTGTGCGTTACAGCTGGCAGTCCCTGTGTCTCTGGTCGGGCTGGGAGTTACGACTCCAACCAGCAAAAGCGCCACTGCGCTTGGACTCAGCCGAGTCAAAAAGCGAAGCTCAATGGGTTGACCGGTAGAGCTTCCGGGTCCTTCACAGGTGACGATGGGGCAAGACACGGCCCAGGGAGTAACGACTCGACCTACCTCCGTTCTTGCCTTACTGGAGCACCACTCCGGAACACTGCTCTTCACGAAGCAGGTACGTCGGTGTAAACACAATATCCGACAGCCTTGTACCTCCCGGTTCCTCCCTTTATAGGGCGTGTTTTCCTTGAGTTATGTAACAGCTCTCCTGTTTACATAAGGGCGTGTTTCCCTTGAGTTATGTAACAGCTCTCCTGTTTACATAAGGGCGTGTTTCCCTTGAGTTATGTAACAGCTCTCCTGTTTACATAAGGGCGTGTTTCCCTTGTGTTATGTAACAGCTCTCCTGTTTACATAAGGGCGTGTTTCCCTTGTATGACAGGAATTCTTGACAGCCGGCTCATATTCTTCCTGTTCCTCGGATATTCATTCTTCCCCCAGGGCGGCGGCAGCTACCTGGCGGGGCTTTGGTGTTTGGTTCTGCGGGCAGCTCGGGTCATTGGCGTAGTGGCCGACTCGCTGGCATCGGTGGCACGTGACGTTGGCTCGGAACCCCGGTCGCATCGGGGGGTTGCCCCGGCCGGCCGGGGGCGGGGTGCTGGCCGCGGGTGTGGCCGGGATGGTGTCTCTCCCTCGCCCCTGGCCTCCTCCTCCTCCCCGGGGACGGTGCTGACCTTGGTTGTTTCGGTTTTGCTCGTGTGGCCCTCTCCGGCCCACTCGGGTGCTTTCCCATCGGTCAGCTTCGGCGGCGAGTTGCCGTGGGTCAGTCAATTTACTGTCGAGGAGGTGCTGCCTGAGCTCGACGAAGCAGTTGTTCGACAGGTGCTCCCATACCATAAGATTAAAGAGTTGCTCGTAGGTTGTTACGTGGCTTCCCTTGATCCAACCCTCGAAGGCTCGGCTGAAATAGTTGACGTATTCCACCCAAGTTGTACCCGGGATCGGGGTGCAGTCTCTGAACCTCTGGCGGTACATCTCGGGTGTGAGTCCGTAGCGGGTGAGGAGGGCAGCCTTCATGTGGTCGTAGGATGACATCTGGTGATCTGGGAGCTGCAGTAGGGCATCGCGGCCTTCGTTGACGAACCTCCCCCATAGGCCGGCTCCCCAATCACTCCGGTCGATCCGGTGGGAGGTCATGGCGATCTCGTAGGCTTTGAACCACTGTTGTATGTCGTCCTCTCGGACATACTCTCGGACAACATCCTTGGGGATGTGGACTTTTTTCTCGGTTGCTCCCGGGGTGTGCGGTCGCTCAGGCACCCCCGGTTCTTTATTCTGTTTCCGAAGTTCTATTTCCGCCAGTTTGCGCTCGTGTTCGAGTGTTATTCTTTTTTCCTCGAGCTCTCTTTGTCTCTGTTTTTCTTCCCGTTCTTCTCGGAGCCGCAGATGTTCTAGATTTAGTTTTTGCTCGGCTAACTTTAGTTCACCGTCCATCTTGAGTCGTGCCATTTCCAACTCATGTAATCTGGTTTTTTCTCTTTCTTGGATCTCCTCCTGCGAGAGGCCCGTTCCCCGCTCCTCGGGAGCCGTGGCGTTCCCCTCTGGTGCGACACTGTTTTGGTCGGAGGGTCCGGCGACCCCGGTTTCTGCCCACGACTACAGGGCGTGCTTCAAATCGTCTTTGGTACTCAGGCCGGTGGTAGCAATGCCTAGTTCCATGCAGAATTGTTTCAGTTTGCGGTGGCTATATTCTTCCAACTTATCCATTTGGAACTTTTCAGTGGAACCGCTATCTTTGGCTGACATCGTGGTTTTGTCGTGGAGTGAGCTACTCTCTGTACGATTACGCGTTGATTCGGATCGCGCCGCTGGCCACCAATGTTTGACGGACCGGGAGGGTCGGCCGAGGACAAGGGGAGAGGTCTCCGGGGAGAGCCGTCTCCAGCGATCGTACAGATAAATAACTTCCCCCCCACAGACAGACACCACACAGGGAGAAGATTTAGCGTTCTTTATAGGCAATTTCTTAAGGTACGATGAAATGGTACAAGGAGGTCTGGACTCAGGGGTCCCCTCGATTCGAGTCTCTCAAGATGGGGAAAAGGGGGTAGCGGGACAGTCTGGGTACCAGTCTGGTAGTTGAGATGGTATGGTGGATAGCTCACAATCCTCGAGCTCGGTGTTCTAGCTTGGACGGGCCGCGGCAGCGCCAGCAGGTCCCGGTGAAGATGGTCGATACACGGTCCGCGGCAGCGCCAGCAGGTCCCGGTGAAGATGGTCGATACAACGGACCGCGGCAGCGCCAGCAGGTCCCGACGAGGATGGATGTTGCAGAAGGCCGCGGCAGCACCAGCAGGCAGGACGATAGTTCACAAGGCAGGCTACGGCAGCGCCAGTAGTCCGTCAAGGCTGAGTTCTCTCGGTGTCTCTCGACTCCAGGATACAACTGCCTTCCTGCTCCGGAGCTGCCCTAGTTATAGGTCTGGCGCCCTTTGATGTCCGGACCCTCGCACTTGGAGGTCGGAGGGTCCGGGATGAAGGTGTCCAGACACCCAGCAGGGGGTGGAGCCAGCGCCTGGGGGAGCTGGAGGCGATCGGCACCTGGCGGGGGAGAGCCCTTGACGCTTCGTTCTCCCATTGACCTGCCAAGTGGTCCGCTCACCTCCTGGGTGGATGGTGGTGCCGGGATGTCGGGGCCGGCCAGGCCCAGGGTTAGGGTCGGGTGGAGGCCACGCGGCCTCGTGGCGCAGGGCCCAAGATGGCGGCTTGATCCGGCCGGGGGAGCCGGTGGTCGTTCGGTCCCGTGATACATGGAGGTCCGGGGGCAGGAGTTCCGTTGGGAGACGGGGTGCGGGTGATTCTTGTGGATAACACCTGGCGGGCCGGGGCTTGGGCCCTGTCATGCGGGGAGGGAGCAAGCCCTTCGTGTGGCCTGTCCAACAACAGGGCAGACATGGGCTTGCCCATGGCTACTGATGAAGGACAGGAGGAAGAGATTGACCCACTCCCTGACATGCTTTCTCAGAACCCTGATGATGGGTCAGTTGATGGTGTAGCCTTGGCAGGCAGCCTCACTGCCCAGCAGCAAACTGACTGCAGGAATCTCCGTAGCCAGTTTAGACATATGTTTTCTCTGACTCCAAGTCAGACCACCTGGTGCACTCATGAAGTGGACACTGGGGACAGTCTACCTGTGAAGAATAAGATCTACAGGCAACCTGACCATGTCAGGGAATGTATAAGGACAGAAGTCCAAAAGATGTTGGATTTGGGTGTGATTGAACCCTCCGTTAGCCCTTGGGCTAGTCCAGTAGTCCTGGTACCAAAACCTCACACCAGTGGTGGGAAAAGAGAGATGAGGTTTTGTGTAGACTACAGGGGTCTCAATGCAGTCACTAGGACTGATGCCCATCCCATCCCTAGGGCAGATGAGCTGATAGATACTTTGGCCTCTGCCAAGTTTCTAAGCACATTTGACCTAACAGCTGGCAACTGGCATATCAGACTAGCTGATGATGCAAAGACAAAGACAGCATTTTCTACCCCTAGTGGGCACTATCAATTTGTGGTAATGCCCTTTGGTGTGAAGAATGCACCTGCCACTTTCCAAAGGTTGGTGAATCAAGTCCTTACAGGCCTGGAAGACTTTAGTGCTGCATATCTAGATGATATTGCTGTCTTTAGCTCCACCTGGGAGGATCACCTGGTCCACCTAAGGAATGTTTTGGAGGCCCTGCAAAAAGCAGGCCTAACTATCAAGGCTACTAAGTGCAGGATAGGGCAGAGTCAGGTTGTGTACCTGGGCCACCTTGTAGGTGGACACCAGGTTCAACCATTTCAGAGCAAAATCCAGACCATAATAGAGTGGGTTGCTCCAACTACCAAGACTCAGGTGAGAGGCTTCTTAGGCCTGACTGGGTACTATAGGAGATTTGTCAAGGGTATGGATCAATAGTGACACCCTTGAATGACTTAACTTCTAAAAAGATGCCCAAAAAGTTTCAGTGGACAGCTAGCTGTCAAAAGGCATTTGATGACCTGAAGCAGACCATGTGCACTGCTCCCATTCTGCAGAGTCCTGACTACTCCAAGAGGTTCATTGTTCAAACAGATGCATCTGAATTGGGGGTAGGGGCTGTACTGTCACAAGTGAATGAAGAAGTTTAGGATCAGCCAGTAGCTTTCATAAGCAGAAGGCTGACCCCTAGAGAGAAACGTTAGTCAGTCTTGGAGAGGGAGGGAGGCCTTTGCTGTGGTTTGGAATCTGAAGAAGTTGAGGCCATACTTATTTGGTACTCACTTCATTGTTAAGAGAGACCATAAGCCCCTCTTATTGCTAAAACAAATGAAGGGTGAAAACCCCAAACTGCTTAGGTGGTCAATTTCCCAACAGGGGATGGACTTTACAGTGGAACATAGACCTGGGAGTAACCATGCCAATGCAGATGGACTCTCTAGGTTTTTCCACTTAGAACATGAAGACTCAACTAGTAAACGTTAGTTTAATGTCCCTGCATTGGGGGGGGGGGGGGGTTGTGTAGGGGAGTAGGATCTGCTTCACATAGGTACCCCACTTTTTGCTGGTGTTTCACTGTTTTTCGACCTTAGTCTGGCTGTGGCCCTGCTAATCAGGACCACAGCCTAGCTGCTTCCTCTCTAAAATGGTTTCCATGTACATTAGGTGCACATCTAATTGGATTCTGGAGTGCCTTATAAGCCCCTAGTATATGGTATACTATGTACCTAGGGCATAGGTGCCTCAGAGGCCTACCAGGGGCTGAATCATGTATTATGCCACCCCTGGGAAGCACTCCAAAATGGCAACACAGGTCTGCTACTGCAGCCTGGGTAAAGGTGTGCTTGCACCCCTTACAGTGGTATAGGTTACCTATATCCACATATATATACAGACACATATAAACCTATAAGTCACTCCTATGGAAAGGCCTTGACAATCCTGAAGGCAGAGTGCTTGATTTTATGTAAGAGGGTGCCCAAGCATGAGCTTAGCCCCTCTGCAGCTTTTGGAAATCCTTACTTATAGCTGTTCTGTGATACAGCCATACCATATACTCTTAAGTGCATTATAACCTCGCGGTAAATACTAACTTTGGAATGGTTGCATCAAAACATGTTGTGTTTGGTGTCAAACGCTTTGGAATACTACCCCCCGCCAGTCCTGGCGGCGGGGGTAGCATTCCACCCTTCTAGAGGGAGAGATATGTTCACACTGGTCAAACCCGGTAGGACTTTCTAGAGCCCTGGCATCACAAAATGGATGCCTCTGCCACAGACACGGGTCTGGCCTCCTGCTGCTGAACGAAACTCCGGCAGGAGTGGCCTGGACAATAGGTTTCCTGTCGAAGGGAGGTGTAACTACCTCCCCAGACAGGCAGATGTGTATTGGGGCTGGGCGGGAGCACTCTTTGGTGCTTTGAAGTCCTGCACTGGGGGCACATTTGCTGTCCCTGTGTATAGTCCAGTCTAAACAGGTTGCAGGGGCTACCTGCCCCTGCTCTGGCGTGAAACTGGACAAAGGAAATGGGTGTAACCACCCCTCTTTCCAGGCCCACACATAGGTGGGGCCTTAGAGTTAGTCCATCTCCTAAACTTACTATAAGTATAGGAATCCAGTCCCTAGGACTTTAGATTACCCTGGACGAAACTCTGCAACATATATCCTGGACCTTCGATGTTCTATTTCGAATAGAAGACTGAAGAAATCTCCCTTGGGGTCAAGGTGTGACTTCCCTGCTTGGCAGGCACCAAAGAAGCAACTGACCGGTCTGCATCGCTGAAGCTTCCACCAGACGCTGAAGTCTTTGCATCACCAGAGGTGAATTTCCAGACTTCGCAGAGGCTACCCTGAGTCCACAACAAAGCTGAGGCCCGTGGCTATCGTGCGTGACGTGGAACCGTGACCCCTGGACACCGTGATCTTTTGCAGCAACGCTATCTTCCTGGTCCTCCTTGAAGTTGTGCTTTGGGCTCCGAGTAGCCCCAGCCTTGAGCATCTCCTGCACCGAAGATTGTGGACGTCCACTCCACGAGTGACCCGTGGGCCCATTTCAAGTGCGACGGCTTGAGGCTACTTTGTGATCATTAGCCTGTTAGCTAGCAGGTCCCCATGAAGGCAACTCCTCTTCTTCTTGGGCTTTCCTGGTTGCCTCAGATGTGCCCTGACTTGCCCTCACTGGGTGAATCCCTCAAACCTTGCTGGTCTGCACCGCAGTCCTTTCTCTTAATTCCAGTGACTTGCTGTTGCCAAGGCTTGTTGGGTACAATCTGGTCGCCGACACTGCAGCACTCGACAGACTTCATGGGACAGCTCGAATCCGGCTCGTGGACTTCGTCAACACCTCCTGGACCTCGTGGCTGAAGAGTCAAGACACCCATCAACTCACCTGAAGCACCCAACATCTGTGGGCATTGGTCCATCCTGCCCTCGGACACTGGCAAGTGACCCAGACTCTGTCCTCTCTGCTTTCAGGTTCCTTACATCCTAGATCCAGGCTTGGATCTCATCAGACACTTCTCCTCTTCACGGCAGTAGCAGTTCTTTGCAGGCTTCCATTGAAATGGACGACGCGACCCGAAACCAAAAGACACCTATGCACCCGGCTTCCCTGGGTGAGGTAACTCGAGTAACCTGGTGCTGCCGTGGGTGCTAGCCCTAGAACTTCTTAAGTCCAAAAGGGTTTGGTCCTGACTCGATTAGAAGTGTCCGTAATCTTTAAATTTCCAACCGCGACATTGCCCATAGAAGCTAACGGGAACCCGCGGTTGTGGTTACACACTGCATACAGTCCCCGTGGGGCCCCTGTGTCACTACCTTGGGTGGTTCCTTGGGGTCCCAGTGATTCTACAGGCTCTAGGCCTTGTGTGTAGTTCAGTTGTGGTTCTTATACCACTTTTCTGGTATATGGTTTGGTACGCCTCTAGGGCCCAAACGTGTATTTGTGCTATTACTTATGCTTGCTCACTCCAGTCTCATAAAGAGACTAGAGGGGTGTGTTTTAACCTAAATACATATATTTTGAATATATACCTTGTGTGGTTGTCCTTTCATTTGATCATTCAAGAGATTATAGACTGGTAAAACAAGCTGCTTTACATTCCTTCAAGACTTAGCCTGAAGGCTGCTCTCCATAGCTACCACTAGGATAGCTTTCAATAAAGGTTGTCTTTAACCAATTCATCATAAGGGGTTGTTTGGACTGATACAAGGTGCCCACTAGAACTAGTGGACAGCATATATCAGGCCACTTTCTCACAACCAGAGACACCGAGGCCCATTTTTACCAAGCCTATGCATCCACCTTGTGCTGCAAGATGATACAAGAACAACACACCAGAGATCCAGAGGCCCATATTTACCAAGTCTATGCATCCCCCTTGTGCTGCAGTGTGATGCAAGAACAAGACACCAGCGACACCGAGGCCTATATTTATCAAGCCTTCGCATCGCCCTGCTGCTGCAAGATGACGCAAGAACAAGACACCAGAGACACCGAGACCCATATTTATCAAGCCTCCACATCGCCCTTGTGCTGCAGTGTGATGCGAGACCAACGCAAAGGCCTCAGTAGTATTTATAAAGCCGCTCAATGGGTAGTTTGCTGTGCCTTGCACTGCTTTGGAAAGAAATGTAGCGCAACACCGCGGCAAGTGTTTGGCTTCCCAGGGCATGGTCAGAGACTCTAGGCCTCTTTACAAGGCCCCTGTGCTGCAGGAACATCATGTTTAGTGACGGTCCGGCAGTGCGGACTGCAAGGTCTTATCTGCAATACCTCATAAAACCACCCTTTGTGGCATTCCATGGCCTTATAGATATGGCTGAGGCAATGCAGCGCAAGTCGCTGCGTTGCATCACCCTGAGAGAGGGAGGCGTGCCATGGGTGTTACAGTGGGTATTCCCACGTAACATCCGTGGTATTTGACACATTCCCAGATTGATGAGATTTCGTAAACCTGGGAATGCGTTGAAAGCCGAAGCCTCCCAGGAGAGCCGTAAGGGAGGCACAATAAGAAGAAATACCTTTATTTATCCTCGTTTTTCCCTTTTCTATTGTTGCCGCATTCTACAGCATACATACAAAGTGGGAAAAGCCTCTCATGACTGTTTTTGTGCAGGAAGATGTCCCTTCCTGCTCAAAAACAATAATCCCTGCAACGGTGCCTGCGTTGGTGCATGGCAGCTCATTGTACACTAATGCAGAGGAAAAGGACAGCAATGCACAGTAGCGCATAGACACTATGCATTCCTGCCCTCGTCTTTTGCCGTAGGGCAGCACAGCAAGAAGGCTTGCGTCACTGCCTTACGGCATAATCTTGTAAACGAGCCCCTCAGCCTGACTGGTTCGACGCTCCTTGTGCGATCCATGGATAACCTTTAATGATCAGTGCAGGTCAAGAGGAGACACTGACTATTTGTTCCAAGCTGAGCCAGTAGCTCTTAGGGCCTGATTCAAAAAGGTAATCTCACACGTTTGTCTAAGTGTAGCATTTATTGATATTCACAAACTATGAGTTCCTTTTTACTAGTTGTTATTACATGACTGCAGAGACTTGGCTGTCGGGCGGAGAACTCTGTACATAAAAGATAGGCATGAGCTTGGAATAAACAGGTGTACCAAGCCCCGTCAGTGACTCTCAGTGTGTGGCAACACCGGACAGTAACTATAAGCATGAGTCAAGCCCCGTCAGTGACTCTCAGTGTGTAGCAACACTGGACAGTGACTACAGGCATGAGTCAAGTCCAGTCAGTGACTCTCAGTGTGTGGCAACACTGGACAGTGACAATAAGCATGAGTCAAGTCCAGTCAGTGACTCTCAACGTGTGGCAACACTGGACAGTAACTATAAGCATGAGTCAAGCCCAGTCAGTGACTCTCAGTGTGTGGCAACACTGGACAGTGACTATAAGCATGAGTCAAGCCCCGTCAGTGACACTCAGTGTCTGGAAACACTGGACAGTGACAATAAGCATGAGTCAAGCCCAGTCAGTGACACTCAGTGTGTGGCAACACTGGACAGTGACAATAAGCATGAGTCAAGCCCCGTCAGTGACTCTCAGTGTGTGGCAACACTGGACAGTGACTAAAAGCATGAGTCAAGCCCAGTCAGTGACTCTCAGCGTGTGGCATCACTGGATAGTAACTATAAGCATGAGTCAAGTCCAGTCAGTGACTCTCAGCGTGTGGCAACACTGGACAGTGACAATAACCATGAGTCAAGTCCTGTAAGTGACTCTCAGCGTGTGGCAACACTGGACAGTAACTATAAGCATGAGTCAAGCCCAGTCAGTGACTCTCAGTGTGTGGCAACACTAGACAGTGACAATAAGCATGAGTCAAGCCCAGTCAGTGTCTATCAGTGTGTGGCAACACTGGACAGTGACAATAAGCATGAGTCAAGTCCTGTAAGTGACTCTCAGTGTGTGGCAACACTGGACAGTGACTACAGGCATGAGACAAGTCCTGTAAGTGACTCTCAGTGTGTGGCAACACTGGACAGTATCTATGAGCATGAGTCGAGCCCAGTCAGTGACTCTCAGTGTGTGGCAACACTGGACAGTGACTACAGGCATGAGTCAAGCCCAGTCAGTGACTCTCAGTGTGTGGCAACACTGGACAGTGACTATAAGCATGAGTCAAGCCCCGTCAGTGACTCTCAGTGTGTGGCAACACTGGACAGTGACTACAGGCATGAGACAAGTCCTGTAAGTGACTCTCAGCGTGTGGCAACACTGGACAGTGACTATAAGCATGAGTCGAGCCCCGTCAGTGACAGTCAGTGTGTGGCAACACTGGACAGTGACTACAGGCATGAGTAAAGCCCAGTCAGTGACTCTCAGTGTGTGGCAACACTGGACAGTAACTATAAGCATGAGTCAAGCCCAGTCAGTGACTCTCAGTGTGTGGCAACACTGGACAGTGACTAAAAGCATGAGTCAAGCCCAGTCAGTGACTCTCAGCGTGTGGCATCACTGGATAGTAACTATAAGCATGAGTCAAGTCCAGTCAGTGACTCTCAGTGTGTGGCAACACTGGACAGTGACTAAAAGCATGAGTCAAGCCCAGTCAGTGACTCTCAGCGTGTGGCATCACTGGATAGTAACTATAAGCATGAGTCAAGTCCAGTCAGTGACTCTCAGCGTGTGGCAACACTGGACAGTGACAATAACCATGAGTCAAGTCCTGTAAGTGACTCTCAGCGTGTGGCAACACTGGACAGTAACTATAAGCATGAGTCAAGCCCAGTCAGTGACTCTCAGTGTGTGGCAACACTAGACAGTGACAATAAGCATGAGTCAAGCCCAGTCAGTGTCTATCAGTGTGTGGCAACACTGGACAGTGACAATAAGCATGAGTCAAGTCCTGTAAGTGACTCTCAGTGTGTGGCAACACTGGACAGTGACTACAGGCATGAGACAAGTCCTGTAAGTGACTCTCAGTGTGTGGCAACACCGGACAGTATCTATGAGCATGAGTCGAGCCCAGTCAGTGACTCTCAGTGTGTGGCAACACTGGACAGTGACTACAGGCATGAGTCAAGCCCAGTCAGTGACTCTCAGTGTGTGGCAACACTGGACAGTGACTATAAGCATGAGTCAAGCCCCGTCAGTGACTCTCAGTGTGTGGCAACACTGGACAGTGACTACAGGCATGAGACAAGTCCTGTAAGTGACTCTCAGCGTGTGGCAACACTGGACAGTGACTATAAGCATGAGTCGAGCCCCGTCAGTGACAGTCAGTGTGTGGCAACACTGGACAGTGACTACAGGCATGAGTAAAGCCCAGTCAGTGACTCTCAGTGTGTGGCAACACTGGACAGTAACTATAAGCATGAGTCAAGCCCAGTCAGTGACTCTCAGTGTGTGGCAACACTGGACAGTGACTAAAAGCATGAGTCAAGCCCAGTCAGTGACTCTCAGCGTGTGGCATCACTGGATAGTAACTATAAGCATGAGTCAAGTCCAGTCAGTGACTCTCAGCGTGTGGCAACACTGGACAGTGACAATAACCATGAGTCAAGTCCTGTAAGTGACTCTCAGCGTGTGGCAACACTGGACAGTAACTATAAGCATGAGTCAAGCCCAGTCAGTGACTCTCAGTGTGTGGCAACACTGGACAGTGACAATAAGCATGAGTCAAGCCCAGTCAGTGTCTATCAGTGTGTGGCAACACTGGACAGTGACAATAAGCATGAGTCAAGTCCTGTAAGTGACTCTCAGTGTGTGGCAACACTGGACAGTGACTACAGGCATGAGACAAGTCCTGTAAGTGACTCTCAGTGTGTGGCAACACTGGACAGTATCTATGAGCATGAGTCGAGCCCAGTCAGTGACTCTCAGTGTGTGGCAACACTGGACAGTGACTACAGGCATGAGTCAAGCCCAGTCAGTGACTCTCAGTGTGTGGCAACACTGGACAGTGACTATAAGCATGAGTCAAGCCCCGTCAGTGACTCTCAGTGTGTGGCAACACTGGACAGTGACTACAGGCATGAGACAAGTCCTGTAAGTGACTCTCAGCGTGTGGCAACACTGGACAGTGACTATAAGCATGAGTCGAGCCCCGTCAGTGACACTCAGTGTGTGGCAACACTGGACAGTGACTACAGGCATGAGTCAAGCCCAGTCAGTGACTCTCAGTGTGTGGCAACACTGGACAGTAACTATAAGCATGAGTCAAGCCCAGTCAGTGACTCTCAGCGTGTAGCAACACTGGACAGTGACTATAGGCATGAGTCAAGTCCTGTAAGTGACTCTCAGCGTGTGGCAACACTGGACAGTGACTAGAAGCATGAGTCAAGCCCAGTCAGTGACTCTCAGTGTGTGGCAACACTGGACAGTGACTATAAGCATGAGTCAAGTCCTGTAAGTGACTCTCAGCATGTGGCAACACTGGACAGTGACTATATGCATGAGTCAAGTCCTGGCAGTGACTCTCAGTGTGTGGCAACACTGGACAGTGACTACAGGCATGAGTCACGCCCAGTCAGTGACTCTCAGTGTGTGGCAACACTGGACAGTGACTACAGGCATGAGTCACGCCCAGTCAGTGACTCTCAGTGTGTGGCAACACTGGACAGTGACAATAAGCATGAGTGAAGCCCCGTCAGTGACTCTCAGCATGTGGCAACACTGGACAGTGACTATATGCATGAGTCAAGTCCTGGCAGTGACTCTCAACGTGTGGCAACACTGGACAGTGAAAATAAGCATGAGTCAAGACCAGTCAGTGACTCTCAGTGTCTGGCAAAACTGGATAGTGACTATAAGCATGAGTCAAGCCCAGTCAGTGATTCTCAGTGTGTGGCAACACTGGACAGTGACTACAGGCATGAGTCACGCCCAGTCAGTGACTCTCAGTGTGTGGCAACACTGGACAGTGACAATAAGCATGAGTGAAGCCCCGTCAGTGACTCTCAGCGTGTGGCAACACTGGACAGTGACTATAAGCATGAGTCAAGTCCTGTAAGTGACTCTCAGCATGTGGCAACACTGGACAGTGACTATATGCATGAGTCAAGTCCTGGCAGTGACTCTCAACGTGTGGCAACACTGGACAGTGACAATAAGCATGAGTGAAGCCCCGTCAGTGACTCTCAGCGTGTGGCAACACTGGACAGTGACTATAAGCATGAGTCAAGTCCTGTAAGTGACTCTCAGCATGTGGCAACACTGGACAGTGACTATATGCATGAGTCAAGTCCTGGCAGTGACTCTCAACGTGTGGCAACACTGGACAGTGAAAATAAGCATGAGTCAAGCCCAGTCAGTGACTCTCAACATGTGGCAACACTGGACAGTGAAAATAAGCATGAGTCAAGCCCCGTCAGTGACTCTCAATGTGTGGCAACACTGGACAGTGACTACAGGCATGAGTCAAGCCCAGTCAGTGACTCTCAGTGTGTGGCAACACTGGACAGTAACTATAAGCATGAGTCAAGCCCCGTCAGTGACTCTCAATGTGTGGCAACACTGGACAGTGACTACAGGCATGAGACAAGTCCTGTAAGTGACTCTCAGTGTGTGGCAACACTGGACAGTGACAATAGGCATTAGTCAAGCCCAGTCAGTGACTCTCAACGTGTGGCAACACTGGACAGTGACAATAAGCATGAGTCAAGCCCAGTCAGTGACTCTCAGCGTGTAGCAACACTGGACAGTGACTATAAGCATGAGACAAGTCCTGTAAGTGACTCTCAGCGTGTGGCAACACTGGACAGTAACTATAAGCATGAGTCAAGCCCCGTCAGTGACTCTCAGCGTGTGGCAACACTGGACAGTGACTACAGGCATGAGACAAGTCCTGTAAGTGACTCTCAGTGTGTGGCAACACTGGACAGTGACAATAGGCATTAGTCAAGCCCAGTCAGTGACTCTCAACGTGTGGCAACACTGGACAGTGACAATAAGCATGAGTCAAGCCCAGTCAGTGACTCTCAGCGTGTAGCAACACTGGACAGTGACTATAAGCATGAGTCAAGTCCTGTAAGTGACTCTCAGCGTGTGGCAACACTGGACAGTGACTAGAAGCATGAGTCAAGCCCAGTCAGTGACTCTCAGCGTGTAGCAACACTGGACAGTGACTATAAGCATGAGTCAAGTCCTGTAAGTGACTCTCAGCGTGTGGCAACACTGGACAGTGACTAGAAGCATGAGTCAAGCCCAGTCAGTGACTCTCAGTGTGTGGCAACACTGGACAGTAACTATAAGCATGAGTCAAGTCCTGGCAGTGACTCTCAACGTGTGGCAACACTGGACAGTGACAATAAGCATGAGTGAAGCCCCGTCAGTGACTCTCAGCGTGTGGCAACACTGGACAGTGACTATAAGCATGAGTCAAGTCCTGTAAGTGACTCTCAGCATGTGGCAACACTGGACAGTGACTATATGCATGAGTCAAGTCCTGGCAGTGACTCTCAATGTGTGGCAACACTGGACAGTGAAAATAAGCATGAGTCAAGCCCAGTCAGTGACTCTCAACATGTGGCAACACTGGACAGTGAAAATAAGCATGAGTGAAGCCAAGTCAGTGACTCTCAGTGTGTGGCAACACTGGACAGTAACTATAAGCATGAGTCAAGCCCCGTCAGTGACTCTCAGCGTGTGGCAACACTGGACAGTGACTACAGGCATGAGACAAGTCCTGTAAGTGACTCTCAGTGTGTGGCAACACTGGACAGTGACAATAGGCATTAGTCAAGCCCAGTCAGTGACTCTCAACGTGTGGCAACACTGGACAGTGACAATAAGCATGAGTCAAGCCCAGTCAGTGACTCTCAGCGTGTAGCAACACTGGACAGTGACTATAAGCATGAGTCAAGTCCTGTAAGTGACTCTCAGCGTGTGGCAACACTGGACAGTGACTAGAAGCATGAGTCAAGCCCAGTCAGTGACTCTCAGTGTGTGGCAACACTGGACAGTAACTATAAGCATGAGTCAAGTCCTGGCAGTGACTCTCAACGTGTGGCAACACTGGACAGTGACAATAAGCATGAGTCAAGCCCAGTCAGTGACTCTCAGCGTGTGGCAACACTGGATAGTGACTAGAAGCATGAGTGAAGCCCAGTCAGTGACTCTCAGCGTGTGGCAACACTGGACAGTGACTATAAGCATGAGTCAAGTCCTGTAAGTGACTCTCAGCATGTGGCAACACTGGACAGTGACTATATGCATGAGTCAAGTCCTGGCAGTGACTCTCAACGTGTGGCAACACTGGACAGTGAAAATAAGCATGAGTCAAGCCCAGTCAGTGACTCTCAACATGTGGCAACACTGGCCAGTGACTATAAGCATGAGTCAAGTCCTGTAAGTGACTCTCAGCATGTGGCAACACTGGACAGTAACTATAAGCATGAGTGAAGCCAAGTCAGTGACTCTCAGTGTGTGGCAACACTGGACAGTAACTATAAGCATGAGTCAAGCCAAGTCAGTGACTCTCAGTGTGTGGCAACACTGGACAGTAACTATAAGCATGAGTCAAGCCCAGTCATTGACTCTCAGCGTGTGGCAACACTGGACAGTGACAATAACCATGAGTCAAGTCCTGTAAGTGACTCTCAGCGTGTGGCAACACTGGACAGTAACTATAAGCATGAGTCAAGCCCAGTCAGTGACTCTCAGTGTGTGGCAACACTAGACAGTGACAATAAGCATGAGTCAAGCCCAGTCAGTGTCTATCAGTGTGTGGCAACACTGGACAGTGACAATAAGCATGAGTCAAGTCCTGTAAGTGACTCTCAGTGTGTGGCAACACTGGACAGTGACTACAGGCATGAGACAAGTCCTGTAAGTGACTCTCAGTGTGTGGCAACACTGGACAGTATCTATGAGCATGAGTCGAGCCCAGTCAGTGACTCTCAGTGTGTGGCAACACTGGACAGTGACTACAGGCATGAGTCAAGCCCAGTCAGTGACTCTCAGTGTGTGGCAACACTGGACAGTGACTATAAGCATGAGTCAAGCCCAGTCAGTGACTCTCAGTGTGTGGCAACACTGGACAGTGACTACAGGCATGAGACAAGTCCTGTAAGTGACTCTCAGCGTGTGGCAACACTGGACAGTGACTATAAGCATGAGTCGAGCCCCGTCAGTGACAGTCAGTGTGTGGCAACACTGGACAGTGACTACAGGCATGAGTAAAGCCCAGTCAGTGACTCTCAGTGTGTGGCAACACTGGACAGTAACTATAAGCATGAGTCAAGCCCAGTCAGTGACTCTCAGTGTGTGGCAACACTGGACAGTGACTAAAAGCATGAGTCAAGCCCAGTCAGTGACTCTCAGCGTGTGGCATCACTGGATAGTAACTATAAGCATGAGTCAAGTCCAGTCAGTGACTCTCAGCGTGTGGCAACACTGGACAGTGACAATAACCATGAGTCAAGTCCTGTAAGTGACTCTCAGCGTGTGGCAACACTGGACAGTAACTATAAGCATGAGTCAAGCCCAGTCAGTGACTCTCAGTGTGTGGCAACACTGGACAGTGACAATAAGCATGAGTCAAGCCCAGTCAGTGTCTATCAGTGTGTGGCAACACTGGACAGTGACAATAAGCATGAGTCAAGTCCTGTAAGTGACTCTCAGTGTGTGGCAACACTGGACAGTGACTACAGGCATGAGACAAGTCCTGTAAGTGACTCTCAGTGTGTGGCAACACTGGACAGTATCTATGAGCATGAGTCGAGCCCAGTCAGTGACTCTCAGTGTGTGGCAACACTGGACAGTGACTACAGGCATGAGTCAAGCCCAGTCAGTGACTCTCAGTGTGTGGCAACACTGGACAGTGACTATAAGCATGAGTCAAGCCCCGTCAGTGACTCTCAGTGTGTGGCAACACTGGACAGTGACTACAGGCATGAGACAAGTCCTGTAAGTGACTCTCAGCGTGTGGCAACACTGGACAGTGACTATAAGCATGAGTCGAGCCCCGTCAGTGACACTCAGTGTGTGGCAACACTGGACAGTGACTACAGGCATGAGTCAAGCCCAGTCAGTGACTCTCAGTGTGTGGCAACACTGGACAGTAACTATAAGCATGAGTCAAGCCCAGTCAGTGACTCTCAGCGTGTAGCAACACTGGACAGTGACTATAGGCATGAGTCAAGTCCTGTAAGTGACTCTCAGCGTGTGGCAACACTGGACAGTGACTAGAAGCATGAGTCAAGCCCAGTCAGTGACTCTCAGTGTGTGGCAACACTGGACAGTGACTATAAGCATGAGTCAAGTCCTGTAAGTGACTCTCAGCATGTGGCAACACTGGACAGTGACTATATGCATGAGTCAAGTCCTGGCAGTGACTCTCAGTGTGTGGCAACACTGGACAGTGACTACAGGCATGAGTCACGCCCAGTCAGTGACTCTCAGTGTGTGGCAACACTGGACAGTGACTACAGGCATGAGTCACGCCCAGTCAGTGACTCTCAGTGTGTGGCAACACTGGACAGTGACAATAAGCATGAGTGAAGCCCCGTCAGTGACTCTCAGCATGTGGCAACACTGGACAGTGACTATATGCATGAGTCAAGTCCTGGCAGTGACTCTCAACGTGTGGCAACACTGGACAGTGAAAATAAGCATGAGTCAAGACCAGTCAGTGACTCTCAGTGTCTGGCAACACTGGATAGTGACTATAAGCATGAGTCAAGCCCAGTCAGTGATTCTCAGTGTGTGGCAACACTGGACAGTGACTACAGGCATGAGTCACGCCCAGTCAGTGACTCTCAGTGTGTGGCAACACTGGACAGTGACAATAAGCATGAGTGAAGCCCCGTCAGTGACTCTCAGCGTGTGGCAACACTGGACAGTGACTATAAGCATGAGTCAAGTCCTGTAAGTGACTCTCAGCATGTGGCAACACTGGACAGTGACTATATGCATGAGTCAAGTCCTGGCAGTGACTCTCAACGTGTGGCAACACTGGACAGTGACAATAAGCATGAGTAAAGCCCCGCCAGTGACTCTCAGCGTGTGGCAACACTGGACAGTGACTATAAGCATGAGTCAAGTCCTGTAAGTGACTCTCAGCATGGGCAACCCTGGACAGTGACTATATGCATGAGTCAAGTCCTGGCAGTGACTCTCAATGTGTGGCAACACTGGACAGTGAAAATAAGCATGAGTCAAGCCCAGTCAGTGACTCTCAACATGTGGCAACACTGGACAGTGAAAATAAGCATGAGTCAAGCCCCGTCAGTGACTCTCAATGTGTGGCAACACTGGACAGTGACTACAGGCATGAGTCAAGCCCAGTCAGTGACTCTCAGTGTGTGGCAACACTGGACAGTAACTATAAGCATGAGTCAAGCCCCGTCAGTGACTCTCAATGTGTGGCAACACTGGACAGTGACTACAGGCATGAGACAAGTCCTGTAAGTGACTCTCAGTGTGTGGCAACACTGGACAGTGACAATAGGCATTAGTCAAGCCCAGTCAGTGACTCTCAACGTGTGGCAACACTGGACAGTGACAATAAGCATGAGTCAAGCCCAGTCAGTGACTCTCAGCGTGTAGCAACACTGGACAGTGACTATAAGCATGAGACAAGTCCTGTAAGTGACTCTCAGCGTGTGGCAACACTGGACAGTAACTATAAGCATGAGTCAAGCCCCGTCAGTGACTCTCAGCGTGTGGCAACACTGGACAGTGACTACAGGCATGAGACAAGTCCTGTAAGTGACTCTCAGTGTGTGGCAACACTGGACAGTGACAATAGGCATTAGTCAAGCCCAGTCAGTGACTCTCAACGTGTGGCAACACTGGACAGTGACAATAAGCATGAGTCAAGCCCAGTCAGTGACTCTCAGCGTGTAGCAACACTGGACAGTGACTATAAGCATGAGTCAAGTCCTGTAAGTGACTCTCAGCGTGTGGCAACACTGGACAGTGACTAGAAGCATGAGTCAAGCCCAGTCAGTGACTCTCAGCGTGTAGCAACACTGGACAGTGACTATAAGCATGAGTCAAGTCCTGTAAGTGACTCTCAGCGTGTGGCAACACTGGACAGTGACTAGAAGCATGAGTCAAGCCCAGTCAGTGACTCTCAGTGTGTGGCAACACTGGACAGTAACTATAAGCATGAGTCAAGTCCTGGCAGTGACTCTCAACGTGTGGCAACACTGGACAGTGACAATAAGCATGAGTGAAGCCCCGTCAGTGACTCTCAGCGTGTGGCAACACTGGACAGTGACTATAAGCATGAGTCAAGTCCTGTAAGTGACTCTCAGCATGTGGCAACACTGGACAGTGACTATATGCATGAGTCAAGTCCTGGCAGTGACTCTCAATGTGTGGCAACACTGGACAGTGAAAATAAGCATGAGTCAAGCCCAGTCAGTGACTCTCAACATGTGGCAACACTGGACAGTGAAAATAAGCATGAGTGAAGCCAAGTCAGTGACTCTCAGTGTGTGGCAACACTGGACAGTAACTATAAGCATGAGTCAAGCCCCATCAGTGACTCTCAGCGTGTGGCAACACTGGACAGTGACTACAGGCATGAGACAAGTCCTGTAAGTGACTCTCAGTGTGTGGCAACACTGGACAGTGACAATAGGCATTAGTCAAGCCCAGTCAGTGACTCTCAACGTGTGGCAACACTGGACAGTGACAATAAGCATGAGTCAAGCCCAGTCAGTGACTCTCAGCGTGTAGCAACACTGGACAGTGACTATAAGCATGAGTCAAGTCCTGTAAGTGACTCTCAGCGTGTGGCAACACTGGACAGTGACTAGAAGCATGAGTCAAGCCCAGTCAGTGACTCTCAGTGTGTGGCAACACTGGACAGTAACTATAAGCATGAGTCAAGTCCTGGCAGTGACTCTCAACGTGTGGCAACACTGGACAGTGACAATAAGCATGAGTCAAGCCCAGTCAGTGACTCTCAGCGTGTGGCAACACTGGATAGTGACTAGAAGCATGAGTGAAGCCCAGTCAGTGACTCTCAGCGTGTGGCAACACTGGACAGTGACTATAAGCATGAGTCAAGTCCTGTAAGTGACTCTCAGCATGTGGCAACACTGGACAGTGACTATATGCATGAGTCAAGTCCTGGCAGTGACTCTCAACGTGTGGCAACACTGGACAGTGAAAATAAGCATGAGTCAAGCCCAGTCAGTGACTCTCAACATGTGGCAACACTGGCCAGTGACTATAAGCATGAGTCAAGTCCTGTAAGTGACTCTCAGCATGTGGCAACACTGGACAGTAACTATAAGCATGAGTGAAGCCAAGTCAGTGACTCTCAGTGTGTGGCAACACTGGACAGTAACTATAAGCATGAGTCAAGCCAAGTCAGTGACTCTCAGTGTGTGGCAACACTGGACAGTAACTATAAGCATGAGTCAAGCCCAGTCAGTGACTGTCAGTGTGTGGCAACACTGGATCGTAACTATAAGAATGAGTCAAGTCCTGTAAGTGACTCTCAGCGTGTGGCAACACTGGACAGTGACTATAAGCATGAGTCAAGTCCTGTAAGTGACTCTCAGCGTGTGGCAACACTGGACAGTGACTAGAAGCATGAGTCAAGCCCAGTCAGTGACTCTCAGTGTGTGGCAACAATGGACAGTAACTATAAGCATGAGTCAAGCCCAGTCATTGACTCTCAGCGTGTGGCAACACTGGACAGTGACTATATGCATGAGTCAAGTCCTGGCAGTGACTCTCAACGTGTGGCAACACTGGACAGTGTCTATAAGCTTGAGTCAAGCCCAGTCAGTGACTCTCAGTGTGTGGCAACACTGGCCAGTGACTATAAGCATGAGTCAAGCCCAGTCAGTGACACTCAGCGTGTGGCAACACTGGACAGTGACTATAAGAATGAGTCAAGTCCTGTAAGTGACTCTCAGCGTTTGGCAACACTGGACAGTGACTATAAGCATGAGTCAAGTCCTGTAAGTGACTCTCAGCGTGTGGCAACACTGGACAGTGACTATAAGCATGAGTCAAGCCCAGTCAGTGACTCCCAGTGTGTGGCAACACTGGACAGTGACTATAAGCATGAGTCAAGTCCTGTAAGTGACTCTCAGCGTGTGGCAACACTGGAAAGTAACTATAAGCATGAGTCAAGCCCAGTCAGTGACTCTCATTGTGTGGCAACACTGGACAGTAACTATAAGCATGAGCCAAGTCCTGTAAGTGACTCTCAGTGTGTGGCAACACTGGATAGTAACTATAAGCATGAGTCAAATCCTGTAAGTGAGTCTCAACGTGTGGCAACACTGGACAGAGACTATAAGCATGAGTCAAGCCCAGTCAGTGACTCCCAGTGTGTGGCAACACTGGACAGTGACTATAAGCATGAGTCAAGCCCAGTCAGTGACTCACAGCGTGTGGCAACACTGGACAGTAACTATAAGCATGAGTCAAGCCCAGTCAATGACTCTCAGCGTGTGGCAACACTGGACAGTGACAATAAGCATGAGTCAAGCCCAGTCAGTGACTCTCAGCGTGTGGCAACACTGGATCGTAACTATAAGAATGAGTCAAGTCCTGTAAGTGACTCTCAGCGTGTGGCAACACTGGACAGTGACTATAAGCATGAGTCAAGTCCTGTAAGTGACTCTCAGCGTGTGGCAACACTGGACAGTGACTAGAAGCATGAGTCAAGCCCAGTCAGTGACTCTCAGTGTGTGGCAACAATGGACAGTAACTATAAGCATGAGTCAAGCCCAGTCATTGACTCTCAGCGTGTGGCAACACTGGACAGTGACTATATGCATGAGTCAAGTCCTGGCAGTGACTCTCAACGTGTGGCAACACTGGACAGTGTCTATAAGCATGAGTCAAGTCCTGTAAGTGACTCTCAGCGTGTGGCAACACTGGACAGTGACTATAAGAATGAGTCAAGTCCTGTAAGTGACTCTCAGCGTTTGGCAACACTGGACAGTGACTATAAGCATGAGTCAAGTCCTGTAAGTGACTCTCAGCGTGTGGCAACACTGGACAGTGACTATAAGCATGAGTCAAGCCCAGTCAGTGACTCCCAGTGTGTGGCAACACTGGACAGTGACTATAAGCATGAGTCAAGTCCTGTAAGTGACTCTCAGCGTGTGGCAACACTGGAAAGTAACTATAAGCATGAGTCAAGCCCCGTCAGTGACTCTCAGTGTGTGGCAACACTGGCCAGTGACTATAGGCATGAGTCAAGTCCTGTAAGTGACTCTCAGCGTGTGGCAGCACTGGACAGTAACTATAAGCATGAGTCAAATCCTGTAAGTGAGTCTCAACGTGTGGCAACACTGGACAGTAACTATAAGCTTGAGTCAAGCCCAGTCAGTGACTCTCAGTGAGTGGCAACACTGGCCAGTGACTATAAGCATGAGTCAAGCCCTGTCAGGGACACTCAGCATGTGGCAACACCAGACAGTTACTATTTTTGTACGTACAAAGCAGGTATTGCTAGTGGGGCGCAGGGGCAGGGCACGGGCGGAGCGGGGCAGGGGGTAAGTCAACAGACAGAATAGGAAAAATTTCATTTAAAAAAAACAAACACTTACCTTGCACTTGCCGCATCGCCAAGGCGAGTGCAAGGTAAACGGTTTATTTATTGTTAATATGATTTTCCCTATACCGTTGTCTATGACTAAACCCCCTGCCCCACTCGTCTTACCTCTACCAACCGCGCCCGGTACCAAGCCCCATCAGCAACACTCAGCATATAGCAACAGTGACTATAAGTGTGTACCAAGCCCAGTTAGTGACTCTCAGCGTGTGGCAAAACTGGACAGGGACTATAAGCACGAGTCAAGCCCAGTCAGTGACTCTTAGCATATGGCAACACTGGACAGCGTACCAAGCAGGTATGGCCGGTGCACGTAAGATCAGTGGGGCACTGAGGCGTGGCACGGGAGGAGCGGGCGGTGGGGAGTCAGCAGACGTTAGAATAGGGAAAATAATAAATAAAATAAAACCACGTACCTTGTGCTCGCCACATTGCCGAGCTCAAGGTAAGTAGTTTTATTTATTATTTCATTTGATTTTCCCTATTCTGTTGTCAGTGACTCCCCCCAACTGGTCTTACCTGCACCAGCCGCGCCTGGTACCAATATTTCTCCCAGGCGCTGCCTGACTCTCTCATTCTGTGTAAGAATTGCTGCCATAAGAATTGTGACCTGCCAGACAGTAAGCTCAATACCCCTAAGGGCAGTGTGACTCTCTCATACTCTAGAATGATTACCAGCATTGGAGGTGTGGCCCTGCTAGACTGTATGATAATTACAACTAGGTGCAGTGTGACTCTCTCATACTCTGTAGGGATTACCACCATGATAAGTGTGTCCCTGCTAGAGCGCATGATAATTACCCCTAGGTGCAGCCTGGCTCTCTCATACTGTATAAGCATTACCCCCCCAGGAAGTGAGACCTTGTAAGATTGTGTGATAATTACCACTAGGTGTAGAGTGACTTTCTCAGACTGTGTAACGATTCCTGCCATAGGAAGTGTAGCCCTTCCAAAGGGCATGGTAATATCCCTTAGGTGCAGCATATCTTTTTAATACTCTGGAAGGATTACCGCTGTAGGAAGTGTGACCCTCTAGGTGCAAGGTGACTGTGTCATACTGTGTAAGGATTACCGTTGTGGCAAGTGTGGCCCTCTAGGTGCAGCGTGGCTGTGTCATACTCTGTAAGGATTGGCGCCATAGGAAGTTTAACCCTCTAGGTGCAGCATGCCTGTGTCTTACTATACCAGGATTACCGCTGTGGCAAGTGTTACCCTCTAGGTGCAGCGTGGCTGTGTCATACTGTACAAGGATTACCGCTGTGGCAACTCTGACCCTCTAGGTGTAGCGTTACTGTGTCATACTGTGCAAGGAGTACCGCTGTGGCAAGTGTGACCCTCTAGGTGCAGCGTGATTGTGTCATACTGTGAAAGTATTATCGCTGTAGGAAGTGTGACCCCCTAGGTGCAGTGTGGCTGTGTCATACTGTGCAAGGATAACCACTGTGGCACGTATGACCCTCTAGGTGCAGCCTTACTGTGTCCTACTGTGTAAGGATTACCACTGTAGGAAGTGTGACTCTATAGGTGCAGCGTGACTGTGTCATACTGTGGGAAGATTACCATTGTAGGAAGTGTGACCCTCTACGTGCAGTCTGGCTGTGTCATATTGTGTAAAGATTACCGTTGTAGGAAGTGTGACCCTCTAATTACAGCGTTACTGTGTCATACTGTGTAAGGATTACCGCTGTGGGAAGTGTGACCCTCTAGGTGCAGAATGACTTTGTCATACTCTGTACGGATACTTGACAAAAGAAAACAACGACGGCTGACCACTGGTTCAGCACCTCAAACCTAGTATGTACAATGAATAGAAATCCTGTGCACAATTCTTCCAAAGTCCGCCGCAGAAGGACTCCACTGAAAACCAGATGATGAATCACTTTTAACAAAAGAGGAAGGTGCACCAGTAAAAAGTCCAAACTTGAATAAGTCCTTAGAGTTCCTTTTAATTCTTATATATGTTTTTTCATAGAACGAGAAATCGGCTGATTTCTCGTTCTATGAAAAAACATATATAAGAATTAAAAGGAACTCTAAGGACTTATTCAAGTTTGGACTTTTTACTGGTGCACCTTCCTCTTTAGTTAAAAATACTCTGTACGGATAACTGCTGTTGGAAGTATGACCCTCTAAGTGCAGTGTGCCTGTATCATACTGTGTACGTATAACCGATGTAGGAAGTGTGACCCTCTAGGTGCAGTGTGCCTGTATCATACTGTGTACGTATTACCGATGTAGGAAGTGTGACCCTCTAGGTGCAGCGCGGCTGTGTCATACAGTGCAAGGATTACCGCTGTAGGAAGTGTGACCCTCTAGGTGCAGCGCGGCTGTGTCATACTGTGCAAGGATTACCGCTGTAGGAAGTGTGACTCTCTAGGTACAGCGTGGCTGTGTCATACTGTGCAAGGATTACCGGTGTGGGAAGTGAGACTCTCTAGGTGTAGTGTTGCTATGTCATACTGTGTAATGTTTACCACTCTAGGGAGTTTTCCCTGCCAGATGGTATGATAACCACATCTACCTGAAAGCTGACCCCATCATACTGTATCACAATACCTTCTTGAAGGACACCTTGACAGACGGGATCAGAATTACCTGTGGGTGCAGGTTGATCTCTCCTCGGAGCACTGGTTGACGCCATTTGATCCTCAACAAATCCACTGGACTCTGTGACGAGAAGAGCATGAAGAAATGTGTTTTTATCCAATACAGACACAGGAAATGGCCTGGAAAGGGCTGATGCAGCTCTTCATGCTGCACACCGTGGAGGAGGGAGGGAGGTGCTAATGATCAGATACAATCTGGTGGCTGCTGCAGTTTGTGTGAGATGGAGAGATGCTGAGAGTCAAGATAACAGGCAGCAACATAATGGATTGTTGCAATGATGAGTTACACTTATAACTGTGTCACACACACACATTCCTCCTCACATCTCTAGGCCACCTACATTGTTACACAGGACATGATACACAACAGAATCTTAGTTTTGTAGATCTTTATTTTTTCAACACACATATTCACGTGGTTAATTTGTCTTGGGGTTCTTGTCACTGGCGATCGTGCTTGCGACATCGCAATTTTGGGGGTGATGATCGCTCGGCGGGGTCAGATCTGGCTCGTCGCCTACGTGTAGGTGGGTATTGTCCTTGGGCCTGTACAGGGTGATCTACATGTGCTGGGGCAGATGGTGTATGCACATTTGATGTTTGTGCCTGGACAAGGGCTGGTTGTGCAGGTGGTGGCAGTGCCTGTACAGGGGTTGGTGGTGGTTGTGCAGGTGGTGGCAGTGCCTGTACAGGGGTTGGTGGTGGTTGTGCAGGTGGTGGCAGTGCCTGTACAGGGGTTGGTGGTGGTTGTGCAGGTGGTGGCAGTGCCTGTACAGGGGTTGGTGGTGGTTGTGCAGGTGGTGGCAGTGCCTGTGCAGAGGTTGGTGGTGGTTGTGCAGGTGGTGGCAGTGCCTGTACAGGGGTTGGTGGTGGTTGTGCAGGCGGTGGCAGTGCCTTACAGGGGTTGGTGGTGGTTGTGCAGGCGGTGGCAGTGCCTGTACAGGGATTGGTTGTGGTTGTGCAGGTGGCGGGAGTGGCTGTACAGGGGTTGGTGGTGGTTGTGCAGGTGGTGGCAGTGCCTGTGCAGGTTTTGGTGGTGGGAGTGCCTGTTCAGGCCGCCGGTGTAGATGTGTACCTTTGCTGTGGTGCTGTGCAGTTGGTGGTACAGGTGTGTAGAAGTGCTGTCCTATAGGCAGATGTGATGGCTCCCCTTCCTGCGTAGACCGTGAAGGGAGACTTTGGATCACTTTCAGCATGCCCTCCATCATCTTCATGGCCAAGGCATGGTGTCTTGCACTCTCTTCCCTTTGGATGGATATCATGTCTCTCATATTCCTGGACATGTCCTGCCAAGTTCTATCCATATTATCCAAAACTTGGCTCAGCCTGTCCACCACCGAGGGAATTGGACCATGTCCTGCAGGGACTCAGACATGTCGGACAGGGTAGCCCCTATGGCACGAATATCCTGCCTCACATCTGTGTGCTGTTGGAAGAAGTCCTGTTCCCACTGGCCATCATCGCCAGGTGCAGGCCCTCTCTGCAGGGGTCTGCCATGGATGGGACGAGCAGGTCCAACAGCAGGGGGGGGGGGGCAGGTGTGAGCCTGTGGGCAGGAGTATGCTGCCCAGGGGATACCTGCACCACAAAAGGGCTGGTACTTCCCCCAGATGGTGGAGAGAATGGCAGGGATACACTGTATAGGGAAGAGCGGGTTGGGGAACCACCATGTCGGTCCTGGACGTGAGGGCCGTAAGGGAGTGATGTCTGTGTTGGGATACGTGGGAGCTGTGGCTGGTTTGCTCTATGATGGGGACAGGCAATTGTTTGTTTAGGAGGAGGCTAACAAACGTTGCTTGGCGGAGGATGTGATGCCGTGACTGGCAATCTAGTACGATAGCTCTCATTGGCATCAGTATCGTCTTTCCCGGAGTGGATGGACATGTAGTCATCATCATCCACCAAGTCGACGTCCTCAGGAAATTCATCCTCCTCCTCTCGAGCAGTACTTGCTGCCGACATAACTGCCTGGAGGATCAGGGGATTCTCCCCTCTGATTCCCCGTCGGCCCACACTGGTCGTAGGTCTGTCATCCTCATCCTCAGCATCCCCTGGAACACAGAGGTTGCAACTGTATTAGCTATTGACCTGGTACAACATGTGTTGCAACACAAGGGTTGTATTAACTGTACTTTGCATCAACAGATGAGGATCATGTGACCTGGTTAGGGTACCACCACCAATGACAGCTCACACCATAGCACTGAGGTGTTACACAGAGATGTACATGATTCAAGCAAACTCACCAGCTCCAGCCACGACTTTCTGTCCCTTCGCGTTCCCCCTTGTGTCACCTGCTGGACCTGTCTCCTCATAGCTGTTGTAGACATAGCTGTCCCTGATCCAGCAGCTGTAGAGGGAAGTGACAACATCCTCAATGATCTGCATCACTAATTGACAGACAGGCACATGACATTCCTGATTTGTGTTTCACTTTGTAAACAACAACTGCTGATTCCATGCAGAGGGGGATCTTGATCTCTGTCATGGCTTCGGAATCTAAGCTAGTGACACACCTCATGCCAGAATTAGCTGAAGGACAGGTGTGCGAGGGTATCACTGCTGCAGCCAGGATGTCATGCAGTCTCCTGGATGGTGTCCGCTGCTGTGGTGTCATCCTGTCAGCAGCTGTGATGATGTCCATATTTTTGTACAACAGATGGTAGCTCTGAGCCAACATGTCATTCTCAATAACCATTTGCGGGTAATCCAGGACAATGTGCAGCATGTTTACCTCATGGACTTTACATGTGGGCACCCGCTCACATGCAGCATTTGCCAACCGTTACCTCCACGCAGCACTGACATCAATAAGATGACACATCAACAGACACACCTCATGTCAGAATTACCTGAAGGACAGGTGCGCGAGGGTTTCACTGCTGCAGCCAGGCTGTCATGCAGTCCCCGGGATGGTGTCCGCCGCTGTGGTGTCATCCTGTCAGCAGCTGTGATGAGACATATATGTCCATAATTTTGTACAACAGATGGTAGCTTTGAGCCAACATGTCATTCTCAATAACCATTTGCGGGTAATCCAGGACAATGTGCAGCATGTTTACCTCATGGACTTACATGTGGGCACCTGCTCACATGCAGCCTTTGCCAGCTGTTACCTCCACGCAGCACTGACATCAATAAGATGACACATCAACAGACAAACTTGTATGAGAAGGTTACTGATATTTCAAAGAAGGGGATAAATGACCCGGACTCCTCCGCATTACACTGATTTCACCTTTGCCATTAAGACTTACATTTTTCATGAGTGTAATGTTGTCTGTTGACAAGTCAGAAAGGGGGACATGATGTTGCTCATTTGGGCTTCCCTACGCATGAAGTCACACAGCTCATTTTGGAATGAGAGAACACAGATTTCTTATGTCCGTCCTTTGAGTTTCCTCTCTTTGCATACTCTATTTCCAACATCATAGTACTACTTAGCTGACAACGACTGGTGTCTTGTACAGCAGACATCCAAACCTCATATGTCAAACACTCACCTATACATGTGAATACGGTAGGAGAGGGGGCAAGCAGAATGCAACATTTGGTTATGATCACACATTTCGGATAGGCTGAGAAGCTGTGATGCTTTCCGCCTGCACTGGATTAGCGTGTTGCTCTTCAGCCAAGTTGTTTTGCAGGTGTGACTGCATGAAGATTCACCTTAGCAGCCCCTACATCCATCTCAAAGGTACACAACTGGCATCAGTGTTGGCCTCAGCCATGCTATTTTCATTATGATTTGACCATATATATTTTGCTAGGGATTTTTTCCTATCATTGAATTGCAAGCCTGTAGTGTGTTGGTCACTTCATATGACACATTGTACTATTGTATGTTCATTCTGCACTCACTTGGCATACATTTTGTGTCATCCTTTCATTAGCCACCAGGGTCTGATGTTGCATGGGTACAAATGCCATATGTGAGCATATTGTGATGCAGGACAACAGTGTTGTACAAAACATACAACATACGGTGGAGGTGAAAGGCACATTTAACGAGCATTCAGCCTGATTTATTCTTGGGTTTACTTCCCTTGGCCCAGCACCGGAACAGTGTGTGGTCCCTGAACAGATGTCACAGCCAACCTTGTAGCAGAAGTCAGTGTGTGTCTTTGATTCTGGGAGGACCTCGTTGTACCTACAATGATAAGTGTGTTTTGCAACTTTACATTTCTGCAGCCACATGTGATGCACTACATTTCTGGCACAATCGATGAGCACAATCAGTTGTGGGCACCAGCGTTGCAGAAGTGTGTTATACTTTATATCATGAGTGATCCCACATGTAACTTAGAATGGGCCCACTACCTAGATGCAACCTATATCACAATGACATGTCTACGAATCCTGAGGTAAGGTCCACTATCGTGTTTTGTTCATGGCCAACAAAAAAGCCAGCCAACGTAAGAGGTACATGACCAGCTGTGTGGACTGGGCATTTAATCTATATTGGAAACATTCGAAGTTGGACACTGGATGCATTGTCAATACTACTGACCCTGGTATCTCACTTCTTGTTCATCACTACCATATTTGTGCAAATTGGATTTCTTGATTAGGTCTACAGACACTATTACAACATAGTGGGGACACCCTTTTGACTAGTTGTGGCACTCGATTACAGGATTGGATTCCCAGGTCTGGGACTGTTGGTGAAAAACATGTCATGTTCCACAATTACAAAGGTATGATGAGCCAAGACATGTTATATTTTGTCTTTCGCTGTTCACAAATATCATTTGCTAAAGGTGGATGTCCATTGACAACTCCAATAGTAATGCAGCTATTTTTTCATCTCTGGTTGACTTTCATATGTGGGCACTACATGTCTCTCTGTCACTCCTGACAATGTATGCATTTTTACCATCTCCTGTCCAGTTTGACTTACCAGTTGAGGGTGGTATGCCTTTCTCTGTACGGTGTCGATTCCTCCCAGTAGATGCAGGGACCTCTGCTGCGGCAGGTGTCTGTGCTCTGGCTGAATGTGTCAATGGGTGAGAAGAGAGAAAAGTAACCAAATGGGAAATGTGCTTGTGGAACTTTTCAGGAATTTCCCCATTTCTTCTGCATGCTAACAGTGTTGTGCAGTACTGCCGCAGACTGGGCAGGTAGGAGCTGTGGTGCTTTGGGTATGTAATGGCGTGGCAGGGTGAGAAATGTTCAACAGAATAGGAGTATGACTTTTGGATCTGATGATTCTCTCACCTTCTGCTTTGTGCTTTAAGCTGGCACAGGGGGATTTACCTCTTGGATAATTTGTGGCAGGTTTACAAGCCCCTTGGAAAACATTTACACCGCCGTTGCGTCACTTCTGTGACAAAGCGGTGGTGTAATACAGGTGACACATTTCGACTTATACACAACATGATGCATCCATGGGGATGCGTCACGTTGTAAAGCCCTGCACAACATTAAACCTGCGTCAGCTTAGATGTAGGCAGGGTGGGCGTTTCTTTGGGATATTCCTCGTAAAAGTGATGTAATCGACGAGATTTCACGGAGTCACTTTTCATAGGCTGCTGCTACACAACCTTACGCCTGCTTGAAGCACACGTAATGAGTGGCACAGAACGTTAGGTATGGGCGGTCCATGGACATTGTTGGAGTTGCGTCAAACTTGCGACACTACTCCAGCAAAGCACCCCCCTAATGCCATCAGATGCAACACACATCTGTCTATCCCTGCGCCACAGTGCACCGCATTTTAAATGTGACGCATCCGCGGTTGCGCAAGATTTGAATTGCGTGTTGCATTGTTACTGGAGCATCCCTGCTAATATTTGTCAATTGCTACTTAGCAGGGTTGTGTATTACGGCAACAGTACAGTGCCCATGTTTTCAAAAGTGGGGGAGGGATTTGCCATTTCTAATGCAAAGGATTGTGAGACTTGTGGTGCTACATACAGGGGGTGACACATGAGTCTCTGACTGACTATAATTTTTATATACACTTTGGACAACTTCCTTACTCACAATGACAGTGCAACACAGACAATCTTTTCTGCACTTTTTCTTTTCATCCCACTTACCTGGTACCACGTAGCAGACGTCACTAATAGGCAGCCCATGGAGCATGTGGGGGTGTATTGTGGTAAGGATATCCTCCTCCAGTGGGGTGAGACGGATGCGGGGTCCAGAGTATGCAGCAGGGAGGATCCTGTTTATTTCGACCCTGGAGTACTTCTCCTTCAGCCTCTGCCTCTCATCCTGCCACTTCTTCTTGATGTCCTGGACTGTGCGCCTCTCCTCCCCCAATGCTGTGACAGCAGTGGCTAATTGCTGCCACAGGGCTGCCTTCTGTGTGCCACTGGTGCAGTAGGGTGGGAGTTCATGGAGGCGTTTGTGGTGCCTCACTATAAACTCCACAAGCATGGTGGTCTCCTCTGCAGTGAAATACTTCTTCCTCCTCATTAGTTCCATTTTTCTCTGGCAGTGTCAGCGTTGTGAACACAAACTCTCTGCGGCCAAACCTGTTCCTTCAATGTGTGCTGCTTTTAAATGTTTTTTGGTGCTGGTCAATTAGTGTTAATTGGCTTCAGCTGGAGCGTTGTGGGGGATGGTAGGCACTTGCAACATCATGGCAAACTGGAGCTGTTGGCTGGGATTGGCTGTAGTGTGTCAGCTGATGCATGGTGGGGGGTGGTAGGTACTTGGACAGGTGTTTACTCTTGGCTAAAATGATCAATGGCCACAGTTCGTGTATTCCAGCCCGGAAGCGAGCTTCCGGCCCGGGACCGGAGCTTCCAGCCCGAAAGCTGACTTCCCGCTCCGGATGCGGAATTTCCGCTTCGGCGGTGGAAATTCCGGCCCGAGTGCAGACGTAAAGTTAGTAGTTGTAAGTCCATTCTGTGAATAGCAAAAGTAGTAAGTTCATTCTGTGAATGCCAAAAGTAGTAAGTGCATTCTGTGAATACCAAAATGGTAGTAAGTTTAGGATTTGGTCTTAAGTTAGTTCTGTGAATCGGGGCCCAAGTTCCTTCCCTAGACAAGACGGATCATCATCTGCATTGTGGTATAAAGACAGACGTATCATAGCCCTGTCATAGAGGGATGCATCCTGCACTTAAAGACCACAAAGGACATCAATACTAACCAAAGACAAATGTAAAGATAAGCTCATCCGTTAGAGGCAAAGACTTCTTAGGCTGTACAATACTACAATCAATGGATCGTGGTAGTAATGATGTTCAACACACGAAAGGACACATCGGAACCACTGCTTTACCTTGGGTAAATTAAGCTTATCCTAAACCTGTTATTGTTTAAAATGTTAAGAAAGTCATGCTCAGGAGTCATATATATATATTAATGCTGCTATACCGACTGTATTCAAAAATATTTACCTCAGGTAACTGTTATTGTTTAAAATGTTAAGAAAGTGATGTACAGGAATCATATATATATATTAATGCTGCTATACCTACTGTATTCTAAAATATTTCCTCATGTAACTGTGAAACGCTCTGATACCCTTGGGTCACATTCGCGCAAAATAAAAATCCAGTAAATATTAAATGCTTTGTGATCAGAACACTAAGCGCCTGGAATAGGGAGCTGTGCTATAGCGCCCACACTCATGCAAGGAAGCCTGGAGCGGGAGACTGGCCGCAACTGCATCTGCTGGAAGAAAACCAAATAGTACTGTAAATTGGTCTGCGAATAGAGGTTTCAAATCCAAAACTAAGATAGTCCGGGTGCCTGCACTGCAATCGACGACTCAGACACGCCTAGCACAATTCTAATTTGGGATAGCAACGGAAGTACCACTCCTTCGACCTGGTGGATTACACATCGAGAGCTATGGGGAGGCCAAAAGGGAAGCTGCCACTAGCTCGCAGTCCACAGATGAGTGAGAACACCCTACGTTCCCCCCCTCACTCACCTGTATACCACCTACTGAAGAAACTGCACCTCCGGACAAACTGGATCTAATATTACAGGAATATTACAGGAAGTCAAAGAGTCCCATAGGGCGATAGAGCAACAGATCGGCTCGCTCACCACTGGCTTCACATTGCTTAAGGCCGATTATACTAAGTTGGCGACAAAGGTGAAGATTAATAGTGAAACTCTGGCAGAAATCATACCGCAGCACAAGGAGCACGCGTCACAAATACAAACATTGCAGCAACAAGTAACAGGCCTGCTAGATAGAGTTGAAGATGCGGAAGGCAGAGCTAGACGAAACGACACACGCATCATAGGTCTATCGGAGCACAGTGAAGGCCCTGACACCGCCACATTCATGGAACAGTGGTTCCGAGCGCCTGAACTTCTTTTGTGTAGAATGGGCCCATAGAATACCTACTGGGATACCTAAAGTCCACCGAGGCCGCTGATAGTCAGAATTCTGAATTACAGAGACCGGGATGTATTGCTTCAAAAGGCAAGAGAGCAGCCCCACATTCGTTAGGAAAACTGTCAAGTGTCGTTATACCAGACTACACCCTCATGGTCCAGCGTCGACGATCCTCATTTCAGTCAGTCAAAAAGAAACTGGGGATATGAACCTCAAGTATGCGCTATTTCCTGCCCGATGAAAATTATACATGATCAAAAAGCTTACTTTTTTGAAAGCTCAGAAGATGTGGAGGAGTGGATAGAGGTCATGGACCCAACCTTATTGCCCAAAACTACCCCTCGAGGTCAACCAAGAAATCCCACTCGAATGCAAGGATGACGATTGCGTCGCAATGTGAAGACCTCCAACTCCACATCGGCCCGCAGACCCACCCATGAACAGGTGCAGAAAAGCAAAGAAGAATCCCTGGCTACAGCGACCACATTCAAGGAAGTTACCCCGCGTATGGACTCTGATTCTCTGGAAGGAAGCGCTGTACGCTCTGACTCAGATGGCAGCCTCGCCTTGTTCCCTATCGCGACACCCCAGACCGCAGATGATCTACTGGGCTGTTGAATACTGGAAGCTACTGTCCTGCCTCCACATGTAGCTATAGAACAGTAGCGGGGATGGCACACACTCTTATGGACATGTATATCCTTTTTCTGTGATTAAGATGGCAATGTAATATTTTTTAAATTAGTACCTGGCTCTGTTGAGCCATTATAGGTAGATACTACACCATGTCAGGCAAAAGCAATGAACCCCCAAATGCGCATGCACTAGTTCAATGCAGCAAAATCTTTCTTGTTGTATTAATGGTTTGGCCCGGCATAGTTAACCGTTGGGCCCTGTATTAGAAGTTCACTGGGGTTACTGAGTTCTAACACACAACTGATGTCACATCCTACATTGTGGTCCCCTGCCCGTACCCTGGGCCCTCATGCTATTTACATTACCAGATGCATAAGCTCAACATATAAACCTTAATCACATGGAATGTTCGGGGTCTAGGCTCAGTACAAAAACGACACAGGGTGCACGCTCAAGTGCTCCGGCACAAGGCGCAAATAGTGTTCTTACAGCAGTCCCATCTAACTTTATCAGAAGCTGCAAAAATGCAAAAGAAATAGAAGGGACAAATATACTCCACTAACAACTCTGCTTTTGCCAGGGGTGTCACAATTTGGATCAGATACGAGGTCCCGTTTGTGGAAATAGAGCGACGGGTTGACAGCAGGGCAGATATATTTTCCTTCACGAGACACTAGATGGCAGACATATTGTTTTGGGAAATCTGTATGCTCCAAACTTCGACCAGAATAGATACTTCATGGGTTTAAATACGATCTTAGCGGGTTGGGAGGCATTCCCGTGGATTATAGGCGGTGACTGTAATGCAGTAATGACTACTGAGCGGGATCGCTCACACACCCCCCTCCACGGCGCAGGAACCATTAAACAGGCAGAGGCTCTTTGCAATTAGGTGGATGGACGGGCGTTATGTGATGTGTGGCGCCTGAAAAACTTAGCTCACAAGGAGTACTCCTTCTACTCTCCAGTCCACCAATTACATACAAGAATTGATAGAATTCTCGGCTCCCTTTCCATACCCTTGCAAGTGTCACATGCCACATACTTAGCTAAAACGTTATCAGACCATAACCAATTAGAAATCCGCATTACCTGGAGTAGAGTTCCCACCCCAACCCCCACATGCAGGCTATGGTCACAATTAATAGAAGATACTGTGTTCCGCTCTACCCTGTCTACTGCAATTCAGAACTACTTTTCTGAGAACGGCAATACCACGTCCTCGATCTTAGTAGAATGGGATGCGCTCAAGGCAGTAATTCGGGAAACTGCGGTCAGTGCCACAGTGGGTGCGAGACAAGAAGTACATAAAAATTCAAAATCATTAGAGGATGACTTGGGTGGGTTAGAGCAGGAAGCAGCGAGTGATCCCGCGAAACATGCTCCTCTAGAAGAGGCGCGCATTCAGCATGCTGAGCTGCTGGAGACCCTTGGAGTTATTGATTATAGAGCATTTACCCAATTAAAGCATACAGGTGTATTAAATAAATCATTAGTTAAGGTGAAAAGAATTAAAAAATACAACATATACAATGAATCAAGTATCAACACAGCATGTCAAAATATTCTTCAATAGGTTTAAGAAAAACTGGGAGAATACAATTGATCAAAAAAGTAAACACATGAAGAGCACCAAGTGCATTATTAGAAAATCATAACAGGTTCAACACTCATTGATGTTCCGTGATTATTATATCAGCCAGAACCAGTTCGACTTGGTACTAAAAACAAGTAGCGACGCGTTTCGGTGGTATAGAATGGTCCGACCACCTTCTTCAGGCTTTGAAATACCATACGGTGTCTCCCAACACTTTCATCAGAAATGGTGATGAAGAATTTATAAAAAGGGATCGGTCTCCTCCCGAACAGTGTATCGTCTCTTTCACAAAATCAACAGTCATAGATAGACTGGAAACAAGGATGAACTCTCACTTCTGTCCTTTAGAGGGGCCAATGGATATGTAAACCCTGACAATTCTAGCGCTGGTTAAAATTCTATTTAAAAATAGTCTCCAAATGTTTTCACAGGGCTTCTGTTATAGCGACTATTCCTTATCAGAATGCCGGTTGCGGGGCTAAAAAGCCTCCAGATGTATTCCGGTCGTATTTTGCTGCTAGAGTGCCTACTGGGTCTCAGGAGGCGGTCGGCCTCGCATAAAGTCCTACTCCGTTTCCTTGACCTTGCAGTTATTCTGGCAAAAAGGTCCATAACTATGAGATGTAAGTCGGCAAAAACCTCCTCCAATATACACCTGGCATTGTGAAATGTTGCGCTGGGGGGCTGAAAGTGCAGCTATCCGCCGGGAAGAGACACGGGGTTGCGAAAGAAGAAGATATCTACGGAATGGGATGTAATGTTGGAAACCTTCTAAGGTATAACCCCTGATCACACATCTTGTACCCCGAACAAACAGTAGATTATTTTGGCACCAAAGCACGCAAGAACACACTGTGTAGCTTACCGGGCTAGGGGACACAACCACATAGCCGGTAGTCTCATGCTAATGACATAGGACGGTAAAAACAATTCAGTCTGGACCAGAATGTTAGAACGTTGGAGGGAGGGGGATTGGGGTTTTAGTTAGTTCACGTTAGTTATGAGTTTACTCATAATATAAATATCTGGATAAATTGGGTGTTCCAATGTACATGTTTACCTGGTGTGAGATTTACAGATTGTATAACTGTCTACTATACACTGCAGACTGGTGATGTTATATCAACAAATAAGATATGTAACAATGTAATCATAGAAATGTGATAATGCTTTGTATTGGGAGTTAATGGAAAACTAATAAAGTATGTTTAAAAAAAATGACACCTGGAGGAATCCAGAATGGGTTACCTTGCAGGGCTCTCACTAGTTTGTTTTACCCAGAATCCTTTACAAATGTCAAACTTTGACTAAAAACAGATTTAACTCACGGGCGCTCCTAAGGCAAACTTGCGAGAAATGCGCATGCGTGGGCGTCCGCGCATTTGCATTTGTGAGAAGAAGTTGCCGCTGACCCAGGAAGAGGGAGCCCCGGGACGCCGCACCGCAGATAAGGCATTTACTCTTACTTTAAAATGCTTTTAAATTATTTTAAAATGAGGACGGGTGGGAGGCGGGCGGCGCGTAGTGGGGCTACGCGGAGCGTGCGAGTGTGCCTAGATTTGGCCACACTACGCGATGCTCCACATAGCCCTACTACGCCCAGGGTTAACCTCGATATGACTAAAGCTTGAACTGCCATTTTTTGAAGTCAGTGATCTCGATGAAAGGTTTAATTTTTCTGAGATATCTGAGGTGAAAACGGGAATTTTTAGCCAACAGGTTGATGTGCATTTGCATGTTAAGGCTTTAATCCAGTGTAATTCTCAGCGATTTGGTGGAGTCCACCAGAATCAGCATGCAATTTAGGGCCGTGATTACCTTGGTCCATTTCTTTATCTTTAGAGAGTTTTTAGGAGGAGAGATTAAGAAAAATTACGTTTTTTGTGCATTTAGTTTGAGGAAGTTGGTTGTCAGCCAGTTGACGGTCTTTCGAGAGCTTGATTCATTATCTTTATCTCTTCAATCTTGATGTAGAGTTGAGTGTCGTCCGCGTACATGTGATAGGAGATGAGGTGCTCCTAGTGGTTGGGAGAAGCAGCAAAGAGATTTTTGTTCACCATGAACGCTTGTGGTCTGTTTTCCAGAAATGATTTGAACCATTTAAGGACTGTGCCAGAAAATCCCGTCCTATTTTCCAGTCTTCTTAGAATTTTGTCATGATTGACCATGTCAAAGGCTGATGAGAGGTCGAGCAGGACTAGTAGACATGTTTTATTACGGTCCAGAGCAAGGAGGGCATCATCGACTATATGCAGAATTGCTGTTTCTGTGTTATACCCGGGTCTTAAGCCCGATTGGCAGTCATTCAGTAGTTTGAAGTCTGTGATGTGTTGGTTCAGTTGTTGCTGAATACATTTTTCCAGGACTTTGGCTAGCATGGGAATGTTGGTAATAGGTCGGAAGTTATTAGGGTTGGAGGGGTTTGCTGTGGTTTTTTTAAGATAGGGGTGACATCCAATTTTTAGGCAGTCTGGGATGTGACCTTGCGCTAGCGAGGCATTGATGATTTTGGTCCAGAGGGGGGAGCTGATGTGGTGGATGTGAGGTAGGCAGTTTGACGGGACATATGAACATAGAATTTAGTTTACCATACAGCAAAAATATAAAAATATTTTTGGGTGATTTCCTCTTCCTTAAGTGAGAAAGTAGAGTTTGAGAAAAATAATTGAGACATCAAAATATTTGTGTATGAGAGGGCTGGCGATGGGGAAAGAATTGCTGGAGGGTTCGCTGCCTGTGACGGCAGTGTGGTAGGTAAGAGTGGTTGGGGAAGATGTAATATAAAATGAATGGGGAGTGCTCGGTATGGTTTTTTTTTTACGATTTGCTAGGATAGACTTGTCGTGGTGAATATCTCCGGCGGTCGGGGAAGGGTTGTGGAGTGGGGAGGGGGATATGGTGATAGTGGTGGTGGTAGGATGTGGGACTAAGGAGGGTCGGCAATTGAGCGTTAAGGGCGGTGCGTTGTTGTTACTTCTAGTGATGATTCTGTGTAGGGCTGTTCGTGGAGAGACTTCTAATGGAGGTGAGTTGTTATTAATTCTTTCGAGGGTTCTAGGTGAAGGTGAGGGTCGATAAGAATCTGGAGAAATAGGGATAGAGGGAATGGTTAGGTCCAGGGGGACATTGGGCGAGGTGTTTTTGAGGGTTATTAGCGTGGGAAAGTATTTGTCGAATAATTCTAAGTCCATGTTCGCTGCTTGAATAAGAACAGTGCCATTTTTGTAGGAAGTTATATTTAGGTTGGCGGTGTAAGGTTTTGTGCGGGTGTTGTAATAATCCTGGTTCTGTAGGGAAGATTTTTCTTGTCATGGATGGCTAGTAACTTGGAGAAGGCAGCTCGCCATTTGGCCATTTTTGTAGTGAAGAAAATATGGTCATTGATTATTACACCTTTCTTAGCGTTGATGGAGGGATCCAGGAACAGTGTTTCAGGGTTATTTCTGAGAAGGTTGTGTTTGAAGGTTTTAGAAGCATTTTTAGAAAGATTGTTGGGGTATTGACTAGCGTGTGCGTTGTTTCCTGCAGGTATCATGTGTGGTCCAGCCATAATGTGAAATTGCTTGATATAGGTGGAAGGGCTGGCTCGTTCTCCTTTTGAGGAGTAGCTTTGGCGAAGTGTTTCCAGGGGAGAAGAGAGGGAGTATAGCAGACCAGTGGGGAGGGAATATGTTTGGCGATAAATTAGAGGAGACGAATGAGAGGGGGGCTGCACAGAGAGTTTGTTTAGTCTAAGTAGGCAGAAGAGCTAGAATGGCAGAGCCGTTACAAGATGGCTGCTGTTTTTACACATTGTGCCTGATGGAGGTATTGCAAGCCTTTGCCGTCATGAAGCGGAAGTCCTCTGTTACTTTTTAATGTAGTGGGATTCGGGCTCCTGTGTCATGGGAAAGAGGAGAAAAATGACCCAAGCCATGGAATGGCTGCCTGTTTGTAGGTGACCCACTAGGAGAGATTCTCCAGTTCAGCATTTGTTGTTGTCACTTGAGAGACCCCTCCATTTTTAGGTCTCGCCTGAGACAGCGCTTTAGCGCTGCTCTGGCGAGACTTATAGTAAGCGAGTTTTGGAAGTGCAAACGAGTGCTTTCAGGCCTCCAAATACAGTGCATGTGCGCCGGGCGCGCGCACCATTTGGAGGCCTGAAAGCACTCGTTTGCTTTCACTTTCGCGGGCCGCACGGAGATCGCGATTGCGATCAGTTTCACACAGCGCGCTCACCATTTGGCAGCCTGCGTGTACATTTCGCTGGCGCTTTGATGTTCTCAGAGAGCCGGGCGGCCACGGCGAACATCAAAGCGCCCGCGAAATGTACACGCCATTTGCCACCCCATACCCATAGTTTTGACTCATTCAGGCATTTCCATCCATTACTGTTTTGCTTTCCTGCTAATGGAAATATGTCATATATGCGTGGTTACTAATGTGCTGATCTTTATATTTATTGCACTTTTTTAAATAAAACATGCCCAGAATATTTTTTTCTTGCCGAGAGAACTATGAGGCTGTAAAATGCAAACAATAAAGTTAATTTGGATTGGATTATATGGTGCACTTTTAACACACTCCATGGCTAGGTTAATCGCGTCTGTCCTCTTGAAAGATCTGTCCTGCGGGTTAGAGCAGGGTCTGCCTAGCAGTCATTACAGAAGGGAGTGAATCATTGACAGAACAGGAGGTCACTCCAGAGAGTGCTGCAATGTGAACAGAACCCGCCCTCACTCGGGCGCTTGACTACAAAATAAAAGATCGGGAAATGTATGTTAATTGGAGAGTGCGTCGATGTCCAGCTGCTTTCCTCAGCGCAGGATGAAAGTGAGCCATATTTAATTTGCGGTCTCTCAGTGTTTCGATTTACGATCAGCTAAATAGACTCCTTCTTTGTTTGATTAACCGAGAGTTGCACGGGCCCTCCTCACAGCTTCTGCTCCCTAAGCCCTGTAGTGCAGTACACTGCCGGATAATGAAGCAAGTGAGAAGGTCCAAAATTAGCGGACCTTTGCTCATTGGAGGTTTTTTTGACTTAGAAGCAAGTCTAAGCGCATCTAGAGAAACAAGCATTTGCAATGTTCAGCTGTCTGCGGTTCATTGTTGGTTGTTGTCTATGATTTGAAGTACATGAAAACATGAGACAATTAGTACTTGCGTGTATATTAATTTTAAAGGTATCTTCACGCACAATGCACGTGGTCTAGGCAGCTACAGTTACTTGATGTTTCGTAGTGACCTTTGTTGCTTTAAGAACTTTAGCATCCTGCTGTCATTAATTTGCATCCCACAGATGCTGCAGACAAATAGATTCCAATCTTTCTCGGTCGGCTTGTTTACGCTTAACTAGCCTGGCCTGGTTTCCTTTCTAAAGTGTCGGAAAATTCACAGCAACGCACACTTCATCAGACCTTTATTCACAAAACATACGTAGATCTATTACATTATTTTAACCCCATTACAAAAGCAACGTGCAAGGTATTTTCTAGCGTATTTTTACAATTTTGTTTGCTAATATTTAACGCTACTAATTTTGGTTGTGTGTAGTTGCAAACATGTGGCTACAGTTGTTCTGTTCGCACGTATCTCCTGCCGATTATTAACGGAATTTTTAATTCTTTTGTTTGTTGCGTGTGATTAATTTAGCACAAAACAAGTCCATCTGAGCGCGTTATTTACTTTTTAAATGTACCCTTATCGTACATTTTGTGGCCAGGGTTTTTATTAGGAGGCTGCTTTCTAAATACAATTTTGGGTGTTTGCCTGCCTAAAAAACAAAATAGAAACTGTATTATTGGGGAGGGCACGTTTAAATGCAAACAATGAGAAATTCAGCACTTGCGGTTAACTAAATTTCAAAAGCAACGTCTTTCTTAATGTACGTGTACTTAGCCAGCTGCAGTTCCTTGTTTTTTTGGGCTTAGCTACAGCCGCTTTTACAGTGCTGGTTGCAGCTGCTTTTATACAGCTTAATTTGTGACAGGATACGTGCCGGGGCTCTTATTAGGTGGCAGATTTTAAAGGAATTTTTTTGTGTTAGCCTGCCTAAGAAACATCCTAGAAACTGTACAATTCTGGAGGGCATGTTCCTTAAAGGCAAAAAAATGAGACACTCAGCACTCGTGTTTATTTTACTGTAAGAGGCAACTTCACTTACAATGCACCTATGTCCAGCCAGCTGCAGTTCCTTGTTGTTTGTGGCTTAGCTACAACCGCATTCACATTGCTGGTTACAGCCGCTTTCCAACAGCTTAATTTGTGATGAAAGATGTGCTGGGGCTCTTATTAGGCGGCACAGCCGCATTCACAGTGTTGTTACAGCCGCTTTTCCACAGCCTAATTTGTGATGAAAGAGGTGCCGGGTCTCTTATTAGGCAGCACTTTTTCTATTTAAACAAGCATTTGCAATGCAATAGGTCTCGCATTTACAAAAGTTTAAGCTATTGGCATTGTTCATGACAATGCCTTTTTTATCTATTTTATAAAACAAACACATAAATAAATGCCATTATCATTTAAAATGCCAATAGCTAGTGTTGCATTATTATTAGCAATGCCAACTGCTCACACTTTTATAATGCGAGACCTATTGCATTGCAAATGCTTGTTTAAATGTATTGTTGTTGCTTGCTTGAGAGAGCTCCTCGGAGCTGCAGTGGCTCCGGTCTGGAGAGACAAAGCAGTGAGCTTCCTTAGCAGGGGACACACCTGCCTGCACACCCGGACCTGGGGGGAGGAGGGTGAGCTTCTCATGAAGCCTCTTGGGGCTACAGATGTGGCGGTCGGTCTGCAAGAGGGGAAAAAGAAAGAAAGAAAGATGGCGGGCGGCCCGGAGGGCAAGCACTGCCAAAGCATCAAATCAGATAGCCAATGTGAAGCTCGACAAATCACCAGCCCTCGGCGTTCAAGTCCCTGGCTAACAAAAGGCCCGCGATACAATCCACCAAAAAGCTCCCTCGTTATTCAACTTCACAGCCGATCACATTCTCAGCTCAAAGCGCCGAGAGCACACACAACACAGAGCACAGGGATGACTGTAGAAGCCAGTTCCTCCAAGGTCAAGCGGCGGCGGGCAGCCTCACATCATCCACAGAAACCTCAATGCACATAGTAAGTCGCAGCCTAGAAAATCTGCCCAACCAGTGAAACAAATACAGGGGGTTGCTTGCTTCCCGCTTAGCAAACGCAACTCATCAGTGACTTACAAGAACAAAAAGGATCACACTGTTGCTGAATGTCCGAAGGAGCCAACGCGATCTCCCGACTTGGCACCCATGCAGGATCGCAAGCGGATGCTCAGTGGCGTTGCATGCGGCCGTCAAGGCCGCTCAAGACTGTGAAAGGAGCGAAGGGACTCACCGCAGGTCCAAGCAATCATCCACGTCCTGCACTCATCCCTCCTGTCTTCGCAACCGCTCTATAAGCGAGGCAGTCTGTTCCCACTGTGTCTTGTGTGTCGATTTAGATACCGTATATAGGTTTCCCGATTTATGTCCTTTTATAGGCACAATTCGCATTGCCCATATTTAGGCATAGAAATCCTACCCTTATTTGCTAACTAAATACAGGCATGGCCACCTACATCCGTTCACCTACGTCACAGCGAGTTCTTGGAAAACCAGACTCTTAAGCCTTTAGGACTTCCCCTTGCTTGGATATTGATTTCTCCAAGAACTCATTTACAATGCATGAACATCTATTCCTTAGGGGTTCATTCATGACCTTCTTCTGCCTGACTTTTTCCGTCAATACTGGCATTCCTAAACACCTTCAAGGTATAAATATACCTTCACTTACCATGGCAAACCACGGTTCGGCTACGTACTTGCACGACGCGGCTTGCCACGGCAAGTTCGGAAGGAAGTCAAGTCCCCGGCTGACGCACTGACCAGACGCTGTCATCCTCCTTGCAGAGAATCCAGCTCCTGTGTTTCTGTCTCCCCTTGCGGGGTGTTCGATATCGAGACTCGGTAAGAGATTCCAACCTCACTCCTTCTAAGGTATGGAGCGGACTAGAACCTAGAGGGACTTTTGGCAAATCTTGGCAACTATAGCTAAACTAGACTATAGACAAACAGCACCTACTTCTTACCTCGTTCCACACTTAGGTTAGGTACACTGGGGTAGAACTAGCTAGAAGCCTCAGATGAGTATTAACATTTTAGCCTGTGTTATTTATGTATGTATTTTTATGAATATCTGTCATAGCTACAAACCATGCTATTGCAGTATTATATTATCTTACTGCTAACGCTGTACGTATTATACTTTGCATTCTGTCTTACGATTGTAGCAGTTCATATCTCTTGCACGAGAAATAAGACTGTTCAATAAACCCTTTTTATTGAAACGCCCGTCTGTCTATTTCTGTGTAACTCTGAGAAACGAAGCATGCACGATTGACTGAGTGAAACTGTTATCTATTGTTTCCACGGTTCTGAGATTGTTCCGACTCTAAGGGAAACAAAGTTGTCATGGTTATGCGGTTGTCAGAAACTAATCCCTTCTTGATCATTCCAGAAGTTTTCTAGTGACCTCTGAGTTAGCTGGCACACACAAGTAATTAAGTTTAATGTACTCGATAGAGACACACTGACCTCAGCCCTATATCAAAACCATAGTGTATATTATTCCAATGCACAGAGCCTATTGGGGATATATGAACTACACTACAGTCTGCGGATCTTGGCAGCAGCGGTGCCCCTCTCACTGAGTATTTCTGGAATGGGCGCACGATGTGAAGTTTAGAGGCAGTGGTTATTTGCACGTCTCCCAATTTATGGGTTCCATACTAGCATGTCAGTTAGAGGGCATTTCTCAAAATGTCTTCTTTCTTATACACTGGCTTACATTCGGAAGGCAGAAATACAGAGAAAAAGTATAGGTAATAACACCTGTCTACTATTCTGTATTCTCCTAAGCCTCCCGATAAAAATGGTACCTCCCTTGTATGTGTCGAGCTACTACCCGCAACAGGAAAGGCACCAAAACGCAACATTAACACCTCACAGTTTTTTCACTGAAACCATACCTTCTTTTGCAAAGTGCCTAGCTGTGGATTTTGGGCTCTAGCTAAGCCAACACCTAGGGAAACCTGGAAAAACTGTACAATTTTGAACATTAGACACCCAGAGGAATCCAGAATGTGTTGACTTGCATGGCTCTCACCAGTTTATTTTACCCAGAATCCCTTGCAAACGTTAAACTTTGACTAAAAAACACATTTAACTCACATTATTGTAATGGAAAGTTCTGGAACCTGTGGGGGGCTACAGACGACCTTCCACCCAGCAGTCCCTTAAGTCTTCTGATACAAATGGTACCTCACTTGTGTGGGTAGGCCCAGTGCCTGCAACAGGAAATGTCCCAAAACGCAACATGGCTACATCAAATTTCTCCACTCAAAACTCACCCATTTTTTGCATTGTGTAGCTTTTCATTTTGTGTCCAAACTCAGCCATAACCTAAGGAAACTAGGCAAACCTGTACATTTTTTAAAACTGGACACCCAGTTAATCCAGTATGGGGTGACTTGTGTGGCTTGCTACTTGAGTTACCTTGTTTGTGTCTGTTTATCAGGTCATTGTAAAAATGATCATCTTTGATGTATCGTATTCGGCCCAAGGAGTATTCAATTGGCCTCTATAAAAAATGTTTTATATATTTCTGACTCATATGGCCAGTTTTGATAGTATTATGGGCACCTTTCTACGAGTCTACTAACGTTGTAGAGTGCTCTCTATTTTTTTTATTCCTCATTCGCCTCAGACCACAGTGAGCATGCTTGCCACCCGTACCGTTACTCGTTATTTGAGAATCATAGGTTAGTGTAAACGAGAACAAGCAGGAAGACACCTCCCCTACCGGTACCTCAGTAGACTAGAAACAACACTGACCCAAGGGAAAGGGGGCCGGTCACACTCCTATATAGTGCAGGTTACCCAGGTGACTGTAGATGTTGGCAATGGGGAAAGCGGGGGTGCCCAACGCAGTCAGGAGAGCTCCAAAGAGCCATAATCATAGGAACCATGATTTTAAATACAGTGTCATCCAGCCTCACCAGACTCAGCATTTGACCATTTCAATAGAGAGTCCCATACAGCTTTCTTCCTCCTACTCTGGGTGCGACTCAGGTCCAACTTAGATCCTGAGAACACCAAGGACAACCACTCAGCATGCATAGGAGGTGCACATTCTACTCATCTTTTACATATTTCCCTCCTTGCCAACAGTACAGCGTAGAAAAGGATAGACCTCGCCGAGCCTGTAACTTCACTAGCTATTCCGAAAATGATCAAGGCCAGATTCATTTGAATTTGAAGGCCGAGAAACAGTCTGTGGGTGTTTTTACATTGCGTATTCCTGTCCTTCCTATGCTGCCGCTCTGAGGAACTCTTCTTGCTGGGCGACTGTAACTTTAATTTGTTGATATCTTAGTGTGTGTCTTTCGTCCCTAGCTCCCTGTTCTGTAATTTAGGCTTATTCCCTTATCTGCTACTAATTGTTTGGTGATTATTATTTCCTCTCTGATCTCCTATACTGTTCATAATCATGACACCTCTATCTCCCTTCTGCCTTTTATTTGATCCTCCAGCACGCCTAAGAGTTCGGTTTGGTGATTGTAATTGTAATCTGTTTTGATATTTTTTGTCTGTTTCTCCCTGTATTGTAATTTATGCATATTCCCTTATTTTGCTATTTATTATCGGACGACTATTTCTTCCTTTCTGATCTCCTATACTGTTCAAAATCCTGACACCTCCACCTTCCTCGACCTTTCATTTGATCCTCCTGTTCCCCTTATTAGCTCTACCTCTGTCCACTCGTTGATCTTATTTCTCAATACTTGTACATTGCATTATCCTTATATTATCTCTTTCTGTTGTCACTCTCTTTGCTATTCACTCTCTGCTCTACTCTAACTATCCCACTACTCTGGCCCCTCCTCCTCCCCCTCCCCTTTCTTGGACACGCTCACTAAGCATATCCTGGTCTCTCGTTATATGCAACTATTTGATCACTGCATCTTAACTTCCTGCCCTTACCTCTCAGTTGAACCATCGTGCCCCCCTCATCCAATCCCCCTTCCTGCAGGTCTCCCTCATATCTAGAAAAGGCCCTGTATCATGGTCCATTCTTTACCCTCCTAATCTTTCCAAGATGCAAAAAAAAAACTATAAACACAAGCTACTCAGGTGTCATCAAGAAACTTTATTCGTCAACAACTACACCAGCTTCACCTCCTTAGTTAAAACTAACTACATCTTTTGCTCAAAACGCCCCTCCAAATGGAAAAGCATCTTCTTACACCACCTACCCATCACTAAATCCTGCAAAATACTATGTGGCTTAAAACTGTCTACCTCCCCTTCGCCTGCTTTTCCCGGAGAAATTGACATATCCATCTTTAAATCCGGCAACATCCTCATACAAGCTTCTGAAAACCACCACTCCATCTTCGAACAACATTTCAACTCCTTGTCCTTATTACTGTCTAAACCACCCCCTCACTCTTCAGTCTCCCTCTCCCAAGACTCCCTTTCGTCCTCCCCATCGATCACCCTCCCCCAAGTTAGTAATACTGATTACGAGGTCTCCCAACCTCCCTCAATGTCCTACCCTCCCATTGACGTCTCTTCACCTTTAACGATCTCCCCTACTCACTCCCACATTTACTCACCTACCCTTAATCCCACCACTTCCCTCTCCAATCCTTCGTTACCTACCTTCCCTCCTCTAGCTATGCCTTCTGTTAATATTGCCTCCCAACCCATGCCTCTCACACCCCCTCTCCCCCTCTCTTGTTTATGACTTCCCTTCCTCCAATCTGCCCTAAACCCCCCGCAACTACTCTGATTCTCCCTCTCCCTAATGACATCTCTTCTCCTACCTCCAACTCCATCACTCCCCTTCCTCCTCTTCCCCAGCCTTTCCCCCCTAACCAAGCTGCTTCCCCTCCTCTCTCTCCCCTTCTGCTTCTCCTTCTCAGTACACGTATCCTGATTTTAGTAATGCCCTGTTTGACCCCTTTGTCATCCCTCCGACCTTCACCTCCTACAATACTCTCTCCCCCTGGCCTCCCTCCCATCCCACTTTTCAGACCTCTTATCACAACTAACTTGGTTCATCCTCTCTACCCTCCCACCCTCTCTCCCTCCTCCCCGTTCAGTCTCCTGACCCAGTCTCTATCTAACATTGAAAACTATCTCCTATCCCTGTCGTCGGAACTCACCGGACTTAGAAAAGATCTCATCTCCCTCTCCTCGTTGAACCTCCTTAGCTGCACTAATCCCCTGGACCCGAATTACAAATCACCCCAATCCTCAACTTAGTAACAACGCCCCCCACTGCAATTGCAATCATAGGCCCCCTGAAGACCCGAGGCATCTATCCTCCTCTCTCTGCCCTGGTTTTTATAACCCCTTCTCTCCTAACTCCCCTTGTTCTGACCCTCCGTCACCCTCTCTACCATCCCGGTGATTCTGGGGACTAGCAGATTACCTTCCTCCCCTGTCTCTCCGACCACCTCTGCAACGTAACACTACCCAACCATGTCCCCCTCCCAAATTCTACCCCAAATCCCTTGCCTGCATGTTGGTTAACTGCCGATCAGCTGTCCGGCATGCAACTGAAACTGCAGAAACTATCTTTAGTGAAAACGTCGACATGTCCTTCCTTACTGAAACTTGGCTCGAACACCACTCTGCTTCTATCCTTGACTTGCTCGTCCCCCCTGGTTTCTCCATTCTCAGGAAAAACAGGCCGGACAGAATAGGAGGTGGCCTAGCCTTAATCTTCAAAAATGTACTACAAATCTCTCTGGTTAAAAACTCAGACCATTCCACCTTCGAATACCTGGGTGCGGAAATTAAAGCCCAGGGTTCTCCTCCAATTCGTCTCCATAACATCTATCATCCCCCTGGTGATTCACTTCCCTTAGCAGAGGAACTCTCGGACCTCCTAACCCAATCCTCTCTCTCCAACACTAATAATCTCTTCCTTGGTGACTTCAACCTCCACTGGAATACTAAGGACCCCACAGTTAATCTACTCTCAAACTTTCTTGAGATCAATGACCTTAAACAACTTTGCCTTTCCCCAACCCACACCAAAGGGGCTACTCTTGACGCCATCATTGCTAACAACAATCTGGCCACCTTATCCAACATCATCTCCATCAATTGGTCTGACCACCACCTCATTCTCTTCACGATCTCTTCCACATTTTCTTCCCTCTCCCCATGACCTCTTAAACACAAGAAACTGACCAGAAACTTTAATCATATCCCCCCTGGCGAACTGGAGTCTAGGCTGCAAGCTCAACGTCTACTTAATCCTCCCTCCCATAACGCTAATGACCTCACAGACCATTTCAATAATTCGGTTAAAGAGGTGCTTGACCTACTTGCCCCTCCCAAGCTTAAAACAATACGAAATATCCCTTCCAAATCGTGGTTCAACTCAGATCTCAACAATGAAAGACGCTCTCTTAGATTTACGGAAAGAACGTGGAGGCAACACCCTTCCCCCACCATTATTGCCCTACTCAGATCCACTAGGTCCAATTACAAGAAGCACATCCTGAATGGAAAGGCCTCCTACTTCCGCGCACAACTTGATTGGGACAAAAATAGACCCAGAGAACTGTTCAACATTGTCAAAAACAAAACATTCTCTGCACCCCCAAATCTTAAGGCTTCCATTGAAAATTGTGAAGATATTGCAAACTTCTCCGAAAAAATAGCCAAAATTGATCAATCCTTCCTCTTAACTCCCCTCTCTACTCTCCCTCTACCCTCCTCTGACATGACTTCGGACTCTCCTGCCATTATCAACCCACCCACTGACCCCTCACTTCTCCCTCCTGACACCCTTCCTACAGAATCCATCCCCAACAAACCCCAGCAAAAAACAACGCATTCTAGAATACTTTCCGCCCTGTTTCTGAACTCAAAGTAAATGACATCATCGCTAACCTTAAGCCTTCATCCCACACCAAAGACCTCCTCCCTTCTAATCTAATCAAATATCTTAAACATATCATTGCTCCTTTCTGGACCACTATCATCAATTCCTCTTTAGGCTCGGGGTGTGTCCCTGCCTCCTTCTAGTTCGGACAAATTACTCAAATTCTCAAAAATCCCAATGCCAACCCTAACAACCTTAATAATCTCAGACCTATCTCTAACCTCCCTCTTCTCTCCAAAGCCCTTTAAAAATGTGCCCTTCTCCAATTGGATAAACACATCAGCTCTTTCAATCTCGGGACTCTCTGCAATCTGGTTTCAGAAAAGGCTGCAGTACGTAAACTGCTATGCTTAACATAGTGGATGACATCCACCACTCCCTCGTCAAGGGTGACTCTTGCCTTCTCATCCTTCTCAACCTCTCTGCTGCTTTTTACACTGTCAACTACTCTTCCCTACTTAACACTCTGAAAGTTCGCTTTGGCCTCAATGGGATCGTTCTCCAATGGTTCACCTCCTTCTTCAAGCAGAGAACCCGACAAATCAAAATTTTGGACAGCCTTTCTAACCCCACTCCTATCTCCCTCGGTGTTCCCCAGGGCTCTATTCTCTCCTCCTCCCTCTTCAACCTCTTTATGGAACCGCTAACCCTCATTCTTAAAAATGCAGGTATCAAATAACACCTCTATGCCGACGACACGCAACTCTATTTTAAGATTAAGTCCCGCTCTGATGTTCAACACCTTAACAACACTCTAACTAAGATCCAATCTTGGTTCCACCATAACCATCTCAAACTCAACCCAAATAAAACCGAAATCATTCTCTTCTCTCCGAAAAGCAACCCGCTTCGAAAATTGACTATGGGAACGTTATCCTTTCCGGTACGCCTAAAATTCACTTTGCTCCACTCAAAACTGTGCTTAACCTTGCTGCCAGGCTTATCTCCGACTGCAAACGCTTTGAACACATCTCCCCTACCCTCAAAGCCCTCAACTGGCTGCCTGTCGAAGTCAGATCCTCCTTCCGGGTTGCACGCATTACTCATAAAGCCCTTCACCATAACTCCCCTGCGTACCTCACTGATAAACTCGACAAAGCGGGCTGTTTCTGACCAATGAGAAGTACCAATGCTCTCGTTCTATGAAACGCACACAAGCTCGCTCTTTCTCTGGTAACGCCCCTAGCATCTGGAACAACCTCCCCAAAGACCTGCGCTGCAACCCCTCCTATCTCAGCTTCGAAAAGGACCTTAAACTTAATCTCCTCAACAAATATTGGGGTCCCTAATTCCCTCGGCTTGCCTTCCAACACTCTGCCAGTTGCCCCCTGTCAGATTCTACATGTCAGTTCCCTTGTCTTTCTCCACTCTCCCTCTCTCCCTTTCACCACATCCACCCGCCCCTATCTTCCCTCTCCCGCCTCTTTGAACTTCCCCTCCCACTTTCTCCCACCCCCTTCACCTCCTAGCCTCCACCCTTTTTTTTCCTCTTCCCCCCTCCCACCCCATACAGTTTGTTCTCGTTATTTATGTTAAGTCTGAGGTTGAATAATTTTTTATTTTTTTTGCCCTTATGGTTTTTGTTTTGACATGGCTGTGCTCGTTTTATTCTCCGTACCTATTCTAGCTGCTGTAAAGCACTCTGATACCTCTGGGTCTAGTCAGCGCTGTATAAAACCTGTTAAATAAAGAATATCTGAGGTGGTTTTACCTACTTTTTCCCAGCATTCCGCCATAGCTGGGCACTTCACAAACATGTGTATGTCAGAGGCTCTCTCCAAGCCACATTTCTTACAGCTGACTGGGGGGCTGTCCAACATCTTTGACAGCCTAAATGGTGTTAAATAGGCCTTATGAACTGTAAAAAGATGATTCCTTCTCAGCCATGCTGGTTTTACAGTGGCAAACAAAATGCAAAAGGATGTTTCCCACAGGTGTTCCCAAGGTTCATTTGACAGTTTATCGGCCAATTTAAAATCCCCATCGATCGACTCCTCGATGCTCCAGTATCAAGTGGAGGCCTCCTTTTTCCCTGTAGGTCTAACCACCAGCTGTTCCTCTAAGGTGTTACCTATGCCAATGGGTATTTTCACATTTTGGGCCCAACTCTGCAACTGGATGTACTCAAATTTAGGTAAACCGCCTACCGTCATGTTTTGATATGATGGCCAAGATAAGAGGGTGCCCTCTTGAGCCAAGTCCCCCCACACCTTCTACCCAGTGATAGTGAGTGATAGTGCGAGTCTGTCATTCAGGCACTCCGGTGCACCGGGAGAGTCAGACAGGGGGCCAGACTCGAGAAATAATTGAGACCCGTCAACCGTTTGATATCAGCCCATGTTCTTACCATTCCCTATAGGACCTTTAACGTGATCTTCTTGAAGAATTTAGGTTCTCCAAATTTAAACAAGAAGCCCTCTTGAGACAAACTGGAACCCCTTAACATTGCATAAAACATTGCACCGACCCCGGCACTTTCCGAAGTCTTTAAAAGCATCCTAGAATGGGATACAATTTTTAATACATTAGATACTATCCTCATAGATTTAATAAGGGGCAAGGGTCGACACCGGATAAGCCTTAAGAAACTCCAAATGAACACGCGGGAGGGCGGACTAGGGGCACCAGATTTGAGGGCTTATTACTATGCATGTCAAGCACAATGGCCATCATACTGGACTGAGGGCCGCAACATACAAGAGATCGATTATAGCACTAGGCACATTGAGCAAGGGACACTTCACACCTTATTGCTACCACACATAAAAATACCCCCAGGACTCTCATACCTCCTACACACAGCGCTCCACTGCTGGGGAAAAGCGGTCTGATACACCTCTAAGGGTGGCGGGTATGCCAACAACATACCCTGGTGGGGATACCATTGGCGACTGGCAGCCTGACGCAGCGGGCACTTGCGCCCTGGACAGATGCGGGGGTGGAGACTATTGGGGCATTCTTTGGCGATGGGACACTTCTGGATCATGACACCTTTACAAGTATTACGGGAGCGCCTACCACCTTATACGTGACACATGCTGTCCTAGTCCATTATGTTAAAAGACACATGAAGGAAGAACCCCAATCAAACGCGCTTATAAAATCGCTCTACTGCATGGGGCGTGGAAGCCACTTAGTAACATGGCTCCACCTTAGCATCCGCACACATGCCTGGGTCCAGTTAGATCTCGCGAGGGCACAATGGGTAGCAGATCTGGGATGAGATTTAACGGAAAAAGAATGGAGTAGCATATTGGAATATCTGCGGAAAATACAGCGTAATGCCAAGTTCAAGTTTATCCAATGCATGATAGTACACAGGGCCTACCTGATCCAGCGCGGACTACACAGAATGTACCCCGAAACGACACATCAATGCCCCCAATGTAAACTACCGGAAGCAGACCTCCTACATATGTTGTGGACATGCACGGGCCTAGTGGAGTTCTGGAGAGGAGTCAAACAAAAGATAGAGGATGTCACGCACCTGTCCATGGGGGATACAGCTCTAGAGCACATACTAGGAGTTCGTAGGTGGCCGAAAACACACAAGGTACAAATACGCTTTTTAGATTTGGCGCTTATAGTTGCAAAGAGATCGATCACTATGCGCTGGAGGACAGACAGAGCCCCCACCACATCTATCTGGCATAACGAATTGCTTAGGTGGGCAGGAGCTGAAAGCATGTCATTGCACAGAGAAGAGGCCCACGGCCTCCGGAAAAATCCAATGTTCTTGGAATGGGATGCAATGGTGGAAGCCTATTCAAATACCAACCTGTCGATTTTTCCACAGTTCCAAGAACCCAATAACACCTACAACAGTATGAAAAGAAGAACAGTAATCCATGGTGGTTGCAGAAGGTGCAGTATGGTCAAGAATTGTATGTAGAGTAATTGCACTGTATGGAGTTGTCTGATTAAGTTAAGGTAATGTATGCCAGAACCACTCACGGGAGGAGGGTGGGTGTTAGCAGGGTGGCGGGAGGGGCAAGAGGGTGTTGATTTAGTGTAATCATTCTTATAAGTGACCTGTGTAATATACTGTAGGAGAGCTTAGCCCCACATCAGTAAATATATGAAGCATTCTTCTGAAACACGCGAGTTTGAGGGCGTAATCATGTATGTAACAGGCAATGTAAGTCATAGCAAATGTTACTGTGCAATTACTTTACGTATCACGTCTCATGTATGACAAAAATACAGTAAAGAAAAACAAAAACCCAATAAAGCTTGTTTAAAAAAAATAATCCTAGAATGGGATCATTGAAAGGCCCAGGCAGAGTATTGCAAGTCTGGCAACGAAAGTCCTCCCTTCTCCCTTCTACGTCTCAGCTTCTTCCAGGCGATCCTGGTTCCCCTATAAGCCCATATGAATGAATGAATGGCCTGCTGAAGCTTGACTATAAGCAATTTATCGAAGTGTAGTGGGATAGTATTAAAAAGAAAGGTAATTTTAGGGAGTACCACCACCATCTTGACCAGACGTATCCTGCCAAAGATGGAAAGAGGGAGGTGAACCCAGGACTTCATGAGCTTCCGACACTCCCTTGCTACACTGGCCAGATTGGTCTCTGAGATCTTATTAATGTCCTGAACTATTGTGACTTCCAGGTACCTCATGTCATGCTTGGTCTGATGCTGGCTCACCCCCAAGTTCCATGCCATGACGTCGGTCTTCTCTGCATTGATCTCATACCCAGATAACTGACCAAAATCTTGCGCAAGCTCTATAACTGCCGGTAAGGCCGTAGAGAGACCCGAGGACAGGACCAAGATATCATGGGCATAAAGGGCCACCTTCTTCTCCCACCCCTCACGCTTAAATGGCCGAGTGTTCCGATCCTCCCTTAACCGCTGGGCAAAAGGCTCAATATACAGGTCGAACAGCAGGGGGGATAGAGGGCAACTCTGCCTGGTGCCTCTCGTGATTTTAAAAGAGCCAGTTAGATGACCGTTTACCAACGGTTTAGCTGACGGATCTTGATAGATCAGCTGGATGGCTCTGCGGAACTTCCTGCCTAAGTAAAATTTCTCTAGGACTGCCGACAGATACACCCAGTTAACCCTGTCAAAAGCCTTGGTGGAGTCTAGCGTCATGGCGGCGAGGGGAAGCGAGTAGGTTGTAGAGAGATCAATGGCATCTATAAAGCCATATGTGAGGTCGTGTAGATTCCTACCCTTGACAAAACCTTTTTGGTCAGAGTGTAGCATATCTCCTGCTACCGATCCCAACCTGCTCGCCAGGATCCCGGCAAAGATTTTATAATCTGCGTTTAAAGGCGAGATGGGTATATATGACCCACAGCTCGCTAGATTCTACCCCGCTTTCCAAAACAAGGCGATAGTTGCCTCTCCGCAGGATCCTGGCAGCCCTGTTCCAACACTAGGAATCTGATTAAAGAGCTGTGTCAGGATTGGAACTATCACCACCCCCAAGGATCTGCAGAGCTCTGTAGTCAGTTTCAGGCAACATTAAAAATGTAAAGGTAACTTTGCCGATTAAAGTTCCTGTTGGAGAGAGATGGAAGTTTTATCTAGTGGTTTTTTCCACTCATGCTAAAGTAGCGCAGAGGATTAAGATGCCTGCTGCATAGAACATGTCCTTGTGTGTTCAGAGGTTTTCAGGCAACACTAAAAATGTAAAGGTAACTTTGGCGATAAATGTTCCTGCTGGAGAGAGATGGAAGTTTAATCTAGTGGTTGTTTGTTTGCACTCACGCTAAAGTAGTGCAGAGGATTAAGATGCCTGCTGCAAAGAACATGTCCTTGTGTGTTCAGAGGTTTTCTGGCAACATTAAAAATGTAAAGGACACTTTGGCGATTAAGGTTCCTGCAGGACGGAAATTGAAGTTTTATCTAGTGGCTGTTTCCACTGATGCTAAAGGATCACAGAGGATTCAGATGCCTGCTGCAAAGAACATGTCCTTGTGTGTCTGTAAGTTTTTAGGCAACAATAAAAATGTAACGTCAACCTTGGCAAATAATGTGTCTGAGGGAGAGAGATCAGAGTTTTTTCTAGTGGCTGTTTCCACTCATGCGAAAGTAGTGCAGAGGATAAAGATGTCTGCTGCAAAGAACATGTTCTTGTGTGTTCATACGTTTTCAGGCGACAATAAAAATGTAAAGGGAACTTTGGCGATTAATGTTCCTGCTGGAGGGAGATGGGAGTTTAATTTAGTGGCGGTTTCCAGTGATGCTAAAGTACCGCAGAGGATTAAGATGCACGTCTGCTGCAAAGAACATGTCCTTGTGTGTTTAGAGGTTTTCAGGCAACAATAAAAATGTACATTTTGGCGATTAATGTTCCTCTTGGAGAGAGATGGAAGTTTTATCTAGTGGCTGTTTCCAATCATGCTTAAGTAGCGCAGACGATTAAGATGCCTGCTGCAATGAACATACTCTTGTCTGTTCAGAGGTTTTCAGGCAACAGTAAAAATGTAAAGGTAACGTTTACGGTTCCTGAAGTACGGAAATTAAAGTTTTATCTCATGGCTGTTTCCACTGATGCTAAAGGATCACAGAGGATTCAGATGCCTACTACAAAGAACATATCCTTGTGTATAGAGAGGTTTTCTTGCGACAATAAAAATGTAAAGGTAACTTTGGCGATTAATGTTCCTGCTGGAAAGCGATTTATCTAGTGGCGGTTTCAACTCATGTTAAAGTAGAGCAGAGGATTAAGGTACCTGCTGCAAAGAACATGTCCTTGTCTGACTGTACGTTTTTAGTTAACAATAATAATGTAAAGGTAACTTTGGCAATTAATGTTTCAGCTGGAGAGAGATGGAAGTTTTTTCTAGTGGCTGTTTCCACTCATGCTAAAGTAGTGCAGAGGATTAAGATGCGTGCTGCAAAGAACATGCTCTTGTGTGTTCAGAGGTTTTCAGTCAACAATAAAAATGTAAAGGTAACTATGGCCATTACTGTTCCTGCTGGAGAGAGATGGGACTTTTATCTAGTGGCTGTTTCCACTCATGTTAAAGTAGCGTAGAGGATTAAGGTGCCTGCTGCAAAGAACATGTCCTTGTGTGTTCAGAGGTTTTCAGTCAACAATAAAAATGTAAAGGTAACTATGGCCATTAATGTTCCTGCTGGAGAGAGATGGGACTTTTATCTAGTGGCTGTTTCCACTCATGTTAAAGTAGCGTAGAGGATTAAGGTGCCTGCTGCAAAGAACATGTCCTTGTGTGTTCAGAGGTTTTCAGGCAACAATAAAAATGTAAAGGTAACTTTGGCGATTAATGTTCCAGCAGGACGGAAATGGAAGTTTTATCTAGTAGCTGTTTCCATTGATGCTAAACGATCACAGACCAGACTTTTATCTAGTGGCTGTTTCCACTCATGTTAAAGTAGCGTAGAGGATTAAGGTGCCTGCTGCAAAGAACATGTCCTTGTGTGTCCAGAGGTTTTCAGGCTACAATAAAAATATAAAGGTAACTTTGGCGATTAATCTTGCTGCTGAAGAGAGATGGGAGTTTTATCTAGCGGCTGTTTCAACTCACGTTAAAGTAACACAGAGGATTAAGATGCCTGCTGCAGAGAACATGTCCATGTGTCTGTAGGTTTTTCAGGCAACAATAAAAATGTACAGGTAACTTTGGCGAATAATGTTCCTGCTGGAGAGAGATGGAAGTTTTATCTTGTGGCTGTTTCCATTCATGCTAAAGTAGCGCAGAGGATTAAGATGCCTGCTGCAAAGAAGATGTCCTTGTGTGTCCCGAGGTTTTCAGGCAACAATAAAAATGTAAAGGTAACTATGGCGATTAATGTTCATGCTGGAGAGAGATGGGACTTTTATCTAGTGGCTGTTTGCACTCACGCTAAAGTAGCGTAGAGGATTAAGATGCCTGCTGCAAAGAACATGTCCTTGTGTGTCCAGAGGTTTTCAGGCTACAATAAAAATATAAAGGTAACTTTGGCGATTAATCTTGCTGCTAAAGAGAGATGGGAGTTTTATCTAGCGGCTGTTTCCACTCACGTTAAAGTAACACAGAGGATTAAGATGCCTGCTGCAGAGAACATGTCCGTGTGTCTGTAGGTTTTTCAGGCAACAATAAAAATGTAAGGGTAACTGTGGCGAATAATGTTCCTGCTGGAGAGAGATGGAAGTTTTATCTTGTGGCTTTTTCCACTCATGCTAAAGTAGCGCAGAGGATTAAGATGCCTGCTGCAAAGAAGATGTCCTTGTGTGTCCCGAGGTTTTCAGGCAACAATAAAAATGTAAAGGTAGTTTTGGCGATTAAATATACTGCTCTAGGGAGATGGGACTTTTATCTAGTGGCTGTTTCCACTCATGTTAAAGTAGCGTAGAGGATTAAGATGCCTGCTGCAAAGAACATGTCCTTGTGTGTCCAGAGGTTTTCAGGCTACAATAAAAATATAAAGGTAACTTTGGCGATTAATCTTGCTGCTGAAGAGAGATGGGAGTTTTATCTAGCGGCTGTTTCAACTCACGTTAAAGTAACACAGAGGATTAAGATGCCTGCTGCAGAGAACATGTCCGTGTGTCTGTAGGTTTTTCAGGCAACAATAAAAATGTACAGGTAACTTTGGCAAATAATGTTCCTGCTGGAGAGAGATGGAAGTTTTATCTTGTGGCTGTTTCCACTCATGCTAAAGTAGCGCAGAGGATTAAGATGCCTGCTGCAAAGAAGATGTCCTTGTGTGTCCCGAGGTTTTCAGTCAACAATAAAAATGTAAAGGTAACTATGGCGGTTAATGTTCCTGCTGGAGAGGGATGGGACTTTTATCTAGTGGCTGTTTCCACTCATGTTAAAGCGGCGTAGAGGATTAAGGTGCCTGCTGCAAAGAACATGTCCTTGTGTGTTCAGAGGTTTTCAGGCAACAATAAAAATGTAAAGGTAACTTTGGCGATTAATGTTCCAGCAGGACGGAAATGGAAGTTTTATCTAGTAGCTTTTTCCATTGATGCTAAACGATCACAGAGGATTAAGATGCCTGCTGCAAAGAACATGTCCTTGTGTGTCCAGAGGTTTTCAGGCTACAATAAAAATATAAAGGTAACTTTGGCGATTAATCTTGCTGCTGAAGAGAGATGGGAGTTTTATCTAGCGGCTGTTTCAACTCACGTTAAAGTAACACAGAGGATTAAGATGCCTGCTGCAGAGAACATGTCCGTGTGTCTGTAGGTTTTTCAGGCAACAATAAAAATGTACAGGTAACTTTGGCAAATAATGTTCCTGCTGGAGAGAGATGGAAGTTTTATCTTGTGGCTGTTTCCACTCATGCTAAAGTAGCGCAGAGGATTAAGATGCCTGCTGCAAAGAAGATGTCCTTGTGTGTCCCGAGGTTTTCAGTCAACAATAAAAATGTAAAGGTAACTATGGCGATTAATGTTCCTGCTGGAGAGAGATGGGAGTTTTATCTAGCGGCTGTTTCCACTCATGTTAAAGTAACACAGAGGATTAAGATGCCTGCTGCAGAGAACATGTCCGTGTGTCTGTAGGTTTTTCAGGCAACAATAAAAATGTAAAGGTAACTTTGGCGAATAATGTTCCTGCTGGAGAGAGACGGAAGTTTTATCTTGTGGCTGTTTCCACTCATGCTAAAGTAGCGCAGAGGATTAAGATGCCTGCTGCAAAGAAGATGTCCTTGTGTGTCCCGAGGTTTTCAGGCAACAATAAAAATGTAAAGGTAGTTTTGGCGATTAAATATACTGCTCTAGGGAGATGGCAGTTTTATCTAGTGGCTGTTTCCACTCATGCTGAAGTAGCGCAGAAGATTAAGATACCTGCTGCAAAGAACATGTCCTTGCGTTTTCAGGCGACATTAAAAATGTAAAGGGAACTTTGGCGATTAATGTTCCTGCTGGAGAGAGATGGGAGTTTAATTTAGTGGCTGCTTCCAGTGATGCTAAAGTGGCCAGAGGATTAAGATGCGTGCCTGCTGCAAAGAACATGTTTTTGTGTGTTCAGAGGTTTTCAGGCAACAATAAAAATGTAATGGTAACTTTGGCAATTAAGGTTCCTGCTGGAGAGAGCCATTAGAGTTTTATCTAGTGGTTGTTCCGACTCATGTTAAAGTGACGCAGAGGATTAAGAGCCCTGCTGCAAAGAACATGTCCTTGTGTGTCCAGAGGTTTTCAGGCAACAATAAAAATGTAAAGGTAACCTTGGCTATTAATGTTTCTGTGGGAGAGAGATAGGAAGGTTTATCTTGTGGCTGTTTCCACTCATGTTAAAGTAGCAAAGAGGATTAAGATGCCTGCTGCATAGAACATGTCCTTGTGTGTTCAGAGGTTTTTAGGCAACACTAAAAATGTGAAGGTAACTTTGGCGATTGATGTTCCTGCTGGAGAGAGATGGAAGTTTTATCTAGAGCATGTTTCCACTCATGCTGAAGTAGCACAGAGGATTAAAATGCCTGCTGCAAAGAGCAAGTCCTTGTGTGGTCTGAGGTTTTCAGGCAACAATAAAAATGTAAACGTTAACTTTGGAAATTAATGTTCCTGTAGGAGACAGATCGGAGTTTTATCCAATGGCTGTTTCCAGTTATGCTAAAGTTTCGCAGAGGATTAAGGTGCCTGCTGCAAAGCACATTTCTTTGTGTGTTCAGAGGTTTTCAGGCGACAATAAAAATGTCAATGTAAATTTGGCGATTAAGGTTCCTGCGGGAGTGAGAAGGAAGTTGTAGGTAGTGGCCTTATCCTTCAAGGAGTATGTGGGAGGTGCGAGGCTACAGTGGAACTAGATTTGACTTTACAAAAAAGTGTTGGAAGAGTTTATCTGGTAATGGGGAGGGGGCGTTTGTGAGGCAAACGGTGTGTGAGTCCAGAGTCTTTTTTTTGGGGGGTAGAATATGTTGTATTTATTGTACTTTATGGGGTACAGTAAATTTCGGTGTTTTAAAAAAACAAAGTTGCTAGATCATTGCAATGAGTGACTGTGGGTTCTGGGAAATTGCCGCCAATCGATGTGGTTAGGGATTTAACAATTTGGAAACACAAACAGTAACGTAAGACTTAACGACAGGTCGGTAGTTTCGTTGTTTTCAATCGATATTTAACTATTATATACATGTTAGATTGGTCCATGGGGCCATGCATATTACATTTACCCTTATTGCCCTTTCAATAGTTTGCAGACAAGCATTATTAATCTAATTACAATTGGTGATTTTTGTTGTAAATATGCATATGCCACCCACATGCACCCCAGTACACTACCCACATGCATCCCACCAACAACACACCACACCATGCCACTGCCCCAGGTCACTGCACTAGACACCAAGTTTGCAGTACGGAGCACAGCAGCCACACTGCTCTGCAACATACCTAAACACTCACAAGCTCCTAAAGGCGAGACCTGTTGGCTATGCCAATGCTTGTTTAATTCTGCAGAGATTTATATGTTACATGCGGTTTGGTGTATGAGTCACACGGCAAACATTGTCTGCCCTTGTTTTAAAAATGTACAAGGAGAAGAGATACATAGTTTCACGTGAGGCTTTTGGTTGTCATGGCAACAGGTGAGAGGGTCGTTGTGAAGAAGGTCCTTTGGAATGTTGGTGTTTGAACCGTGGATGACAGTTGGGGGGCGGGAGTGGGGGGGGCAGGGGGGGCTCACACCAGCCTCAGCTCCGCTCCTGTCCAGAGCCAGAAGTGCGGGAAGAGCCTCTGCGTGAAGGGCGCCCGCGGGAAGGAGTAGAGAAGCTCCATGGAGTCCGCATTGTACAGGGACAGCCGCCCCCCCTCGTAGTCCAGATACACCCCCAGCTTCAGGGGCTTCTCACGAGGGGACAGAGGGGTCGCATGGGAGGTGAGAGCCGTGTACTGACCCCCCGACCCCAGCACAGCCCAGACTCCCCCCTCAGGTGACCATGTGATCACTCCCTTCCTGTCCACAGACTCTGCTGCGACCCCCACATGCCACTGCACCCCCTCCCGCAGCAGCTGCACCTCCCAGTAATGTCTGCCGGAGGTGAACCCCTCGCTCCCCAGCACAGAGGGGCAGAGAGTGAATCTCTTGGGGGTGTCCGGCAGGCGCTGTGCTCTGCCCGTCTCTCTCACACGTCGCCCCCCCTCAGACAGGAGGAGCCGAGGATGAGCCGTGTCAGGATCCAGAGTCACCATCACTGCAGGGAAGAGATTCACAATTAGAGATTTAACGACACAAAGAAAGGCTGTAATTACTGCTTCTGTTTTACATGCGATTAATGTACACCACACCTGGAAGGAGCACGCGGCGCTAGAGAGCGCGGCACTAGGCTGGTCACTAGACTAAAGAGCGTATTCATCCAGAGCACACACTACACCAAACACCACACTGCACTACACAGGACATTCTACTACACACTACACTGCACTGCACCAGGTGACATACTACATTGCACGACCACACATGACGCACACTACAATAACAGAGTAACAGCAACTTGATTAGATGGTACGGAGTGACAGAGCTCCTACAAGGAAATCAGTACTAGTCAGTACACTGCATGAGACGGCACAGAGTAACTGACAGCTACTCTAAGGTATACTGTAGTAGTCAGTACACTATTTTAGATGGAATATAGTTCCAGAGCTACTAGAACATATAATGTACTAGTCAGTAGACTGTATTAGATGGCACAGAGTGACAGATGTACTAGAAGGTATTCTGTACTTGTGAGTACACTGTATTAGATGGCACCATAGTCACATGCAGCATAGCCACATACAGGATTACCACATGCAGCATAGCCATGTGCAGCATAACCACATGCAGCATAGCCACATGCAGTCTTACTACATGCAGCATAGCCACATACAGTATAGCCATGTGCAGCATAACCACATGCAGTATTACCACATACAGGATTACCACATGCAGTATTCCCACGTGCATGATTGCCATGTGCAGCATAACCACATGCAGTATTACCACATGCAGGATTACCACATGCAGTATAGCCACATGTGGTTCCACTCAACCAGATATTACTGGGGACACATTCCACTTTGGCTGAAATTACAGAAATTGTAGCAGGAAAACGACAAATAGTGTTCAGGAATTATCTGCAGAAATCAGGGCAGCAGTACTCTACTGTTGTCTGGTGTTGTGTGTGTGAGTGCATGCATGGCATGAGTGCATATGTGCGTGATGCGACGGGCCTAACTGCAAGTGCAGGGTGTGAGTGTGGACTGTGAGGGAAGATCTCATGAATTGTGTGCGTGCGCTAGGTCAGTGTGGGTGCATGCACTACGTCAGTGTAGGTGCATGTGCTAGGTCAGTGTGGATGCATGCGCTAGGTCAGTGTAGGTGCATGTGCTAGGTCAGTGTGGACGCATGCGCTAGGTCAGCGTAGATGCATGTCCAAGGTCAGTGTGGATGCATGCGCTAGGTCAGCGTAGATGCATGTGCTAGGTCAGTGTGGACACATGCGCAAGGTCAGCGTAGATGCATGTGCTAGGTCAGTGTGGATGCATGCGCTAGGTCAGCATAGATGCATGCGCTAGGCCAGTGTAGGAGCATGCTCTAGGTCAGTGTAGGTGCATGCGCTAGGCCAGTGAAGCTGCATGCTCTAGGTCAGTGTAGGTGCATGCGCTAGGTCAGTGTAGGTGCAAGCGCTAGGTCAGTGTGGATGCATGTGCTAGGCCAGTGTAGGTGCATGCTCTAGGTCAGTGTAGGTGCATGCTCTAGGTCTGTGTAGGTGCATGCGCTAGGTCAGTGTAGGTGCATGCGCTGGGTCAGTGTAGGTGCATGCTCTGGGTCAGTGTAGGTGCATGCTCTAGGTCAGTGTAGGTGCATGCGCTGGGTCAGTGTAGGTGCATGCTCTAGGTCAGTGTAGATGCATTCTCTAGGTCAGTGTAGGTGCATGCTCTAGGTCAGTGAAGGTGCATGCTCTAGGTCAGTGAAGGTGCATGCTCTACGTCAGTGTAGATGCATGCGCTAGGTCAGTGTCGGTGCATGCGCTAGGTCAGTGTAGGTGCATGCTCTAGGTCAGTGTAGGTGCATGCGCTAGGTCAGTGTAGGTGCATGCGCTAGGTCAGTGTAGATGCATGCGCTAGGTTAGTGTAGATGTATGTGCTAGGTCAGTGTAGGTGCATGCACTAGGTCAGTGTAGGTGCATGCTCTAGGTCAGTGTAGATGCATGTTCTAGGTCACTGTAGGTGCATGTTCTAGGTCAGTGTAGATGCATGCGCTGGGTTAGTGTAGATGTATGTTCTAGGTCAGTGTAGGTGCATGCACTAGGTCAGTGTAGGTGCATGCTCTAGGTCAGTGTAGATGCATGTTCTAGGTCACTGTAGGTGCATGTTCTAGGTCAGTGTAGGTGCATGCGCTAGGTCAGTGTAGGTGCATGCTCTAGGTCAGTGTAGGTGCATGCGCTAGGCCAGTGTAGGCGCATGCTCTAGGTCAGTGTAGGTGCATGCCATAGGTCAGTGTAGGTGCATGCGCTAGGTCAGTGTAGGTGCATGCCATAGGTCAGTGTAGGTGCATGCCATAGGTCAGTGTAGGTGCATGCGCTAGGTCAGTGTAGGTGCATGCTCTAGGTCAGTGTAGGTGCATGCGCTAGGTCAGTGTAGGTGCATGCACTACGTCAGTGTAGGTGCATGCGCTAGGTCAGTGTAGGTGCATGTGCTAGGTCAGTGTAGGTGCATGCGCTAGGTCAGTGTAGGTGCATGCGCTAAGTCAGTGTAGGTGCATGCGCTAGGTCAGTGTCGGTGCATGCGCTAGGTCAGTGTAGGTGCATGCGCTAGGTCAGTGTAGGTGCATGCGCTAGGTCAGTGTAGGTGCATGCGCTAGGTCACTGTAGGTGCATGTTCTAGGTCAGTGTAGGTGCATGCGCTAGGTAAGTGTAGGTGCATGCTCTAGGTCAGTGCAGGTGCATGCTCTAGATCAGTATAGGTGAATGTGCTAGGTCAGTGTCGGTGCATGCGCTAGGTCAGTGTAGATGCATGCACTAGGTCAGTGTAGGTGCATGCTCTAGGTCAGTGTAGGTGCATGTTCTAGGTCAGTGTAGGTGCATGCTCTAGGTCAGTGTAGGTACATGGTCTAGGTCAGTGTAGGTGCATGCGCTAGGTCAGTGTAGGTGCATGCTCTAGGTCAGTGTAGGTGCATGCACTAGGTCAGTGTAGGTGCATGCACTAGGTCAGTGTAGGTGCATGTGCTAGGTCAGTGTAGGTGCATGCTCTAGGTCAGTGTAGACGCATGCTCTAGGTCAGTGTAGGTGCATGCCATAGGTCAGTGTAGGTGCATGCGCTAGGTCAGTGTAGGTGCATGCCATAGGTCAGTGTAGGTGCATGCCATAGGTCAGTGTAGGTGCATGCGCTAGGTCAGTGTAGGTGCATGCTCTAGGTCAGTGTAGGTGCATGCGCTAGGTCAGTGTAGGTGCATGCACTACGTCAGTGTAGGTGCATGCGCTAGGTCAGTGTAGGTGCATGTGCTAGGTCAGTGTAGGTGCATGCGCTAGGTCAGTGTAGGTGCATGCGCTAGGTCAGTGTAGGTGCATGCGCTAGGTCAGTGTCGGTGCATGCGCTAGGTCAGTGTAGGTGCATGCGCTAGGTCAGTGTAGGTGCATGCGCTAGGTCAGTGTAGGTGCATGCGCTAGGTCACTGTAGGTGCATGTTCTAGGTCAGTGTAGGTGCATGCGCTAGGTCAGTGTAGGTGCATGCTCTAGGTCAGTGTAGGTGCATGCTCTAGATCAGTATAGGTGCATGTGCTAGGTCAGTGTCGGTGCATGCGCTAGGTCAGTGTAGATGCATGCACTAGGTCAGTGTAGGTGCATGCTCTAGGTCAGTGTAGGTGCATGTTCTAGGTCAGTGTAGGTGCATGCTCTAGGTCAGTGTAGGTGCATGGTCTAGGTCAGTGTAGGTGCATGCGCTAGGTCAGTGTAGGTGCATGCTCTAGGTCAGTGTAGGTGCATGCACTAGGTCAGTGTAGGTGCATGCACTAGGTCAGTGTAGGTGCATGTGCTAGGTCAGTGTAGGTGCATGCACTACGTCAGTGTAGGGCACCATACCATAGCACACCACACCATCGCACACCACACCATACCATACCATAACACGCCACACCATACCATAGCCCACCACACCATACCATAGCACACCACACCATAACATAGCACACCACGCCACACCATACCATAGCACACCACACCATAGCACACCACACCATACAGCGCTGGGACACTCCCGGGTAGCCATGCGGTTTACAAATGCTTTTTCATTCATTCGTTCATTCATTCATTCATACCATAGCACACCACACCACATCATACCATATCATGTTCATGAACAGTAATATTCAGAGCTAATCATCACAATGGTATTTACCTTTATAACTCTTCACCAACTCTGGGCACTGAATCTTCACATTATTACACCTGTAATAACACACACAGCATCTTTGTATTAAAGAACAATGACAGCTAACAAAGGATGAACATCACATAAGACCCGTATTTGGAATAAGATTCAGTATTAAGAGCAGCGCCGGTGGACTAGAGCTCAGTGTGAGTTACTGTTAGAAGGTGGTTCTGACACTATGGGCCGCCCGGAATTTTCGCTTTTTGAGCACCTAATTGTTGAGCTTTTACTGTGGGGGAGCCTCATAAGGTGGGGCTCACCCACAGTGAACTCAGGATGTAAGAGACTGCAGGGGGATTTTACTGGGGTCCCACTGGCTTCATCAGGCCCCTGCGCAGCAGCTGGAGTAAGGGACACCGAGCTGGTTACATCCAAACACATGTGTACATGCGTGTGCACACGTGTACGGGCTGCACAGGGGAGATTCCTAGCGTGTGCAGTCCAGGAGCAGCTACAAAGTGAATGGTGTGGCAGGACTTATGCAGTATTGGGTGGTGACATGGAATAGGCTTTATAGACTGGAAAGAAACATGCCAGGGAAAGTCAGTGTGTTTTACTGTGTTTTCACTTCATTAATCCCCTATGGGAATGAGGAGCCAGGGGCTAGATTAACTTCCATTAGGCCTACAGATTCCAGACACGCACTTAAGTCCACTGTAGCGGATGTGAAAAGAAGTATTCTGCAGAGTCCAAAGTCATATTTGTACTGCTTTTGGGTCATCCAGAACTGTCATATTTCTCTGAGCCAGCCATGACCAGACCCAGCCTGAGGGCTGACCTCAGCTGGGTGGATTGATAACCTTTCTTCCACAAGCGAGGGCCTCCTCTCCATGAAGAGATGATGGGTGGGGCTACAGGCTCATCCATCACTAGGTGCCAGGTGCCAGGCTGCACCAAGGAGGGAAGGAGTTGGGTTTCAGAGGCCATGTGGCCAGAGACACTGGAGGACGCCATTTTGAACAAACCCAGAGGCTGGACACGAAGGAGGGAGCAGGGGCAGGGACGTGATGTGTCGTTGTTCGATAGGACCAGCAGAGACTTTCTGCCAGCCCCGTACTCAACTTTTAAAAAGTGCTTGCACAGGAAGAGAAGCTCTCTGGGGTGTGTGCTCGGCTGAGGCTGAAAGTGCTGGAGCCTGGCGCAATGGGCAGGTGGAAGGAGAGACCCCCCGACGGCCTCCAGGACCCTAACAGCACCAGGAGAAGAGCCCAGGACCGGTGCGCAGAAGCAGGGGCCTCTGCGCAGGGAGAAGAGACGCCAAGGAGGAGAGCCAGGCGAAAGGCAGGCGCAGGGAGCCAGTGAAGACAGCTCCCTGCTGAATCCACCCTCTCAGAAAGGAGACCCCCTGACTGCCTCCAGGACCCTATCAGCACCAGAAGAAGAGCCCAGGACCGGTGCACAGAAGCAGTGGCCCCTGCGCAGGGAGAAGAGAGGCCAAGGAGGAGAGCCTGGCGAAAGGCAGGCGCAGGGAGCCAGTGAAGACAGCTCCCTGCTGAATCCACCCTCTCAGAAAGGAGACCCCCTGTCTGCCCCCAGGACCCTAACAGCACCAGAAGAAGAGCCCAGGACCGGTGCGCAGGAGCAGTGGCCCCTGCGCAGGGAGAAGAGAGGCCAAGGAGGAGAGCCAGGCGAGAGGCTGGCGCAGGGGGCCAGTGAAGACAGCTCCCTGCTGAATCCACCCTCTCAGAAAGGAGACCCCCTGACTGCCCCCAGGACCCCATCAGCACCAGAAGAAGAGCCCAGGACCGGTGCGCAGGAGCAGGGGCCTCTGCGCAGGGAGAAGAGAGGCCACGGAGGAGAGCCAGGCGAAAGGCAGGCGCAGGGAGCCAGTGAAGACAGCTCCCTGCTGAATCCACCCTCTCAGAAAGGAGACCCCCCGACGGCCTCCAGGACCCTATCAGCACCAGAAGAAGAGCCCAGGACCGGTGCACAGAAGCAGGGGCCTCTGCGCAGGGAGGAGAGAGGCCAAGGAGGAGAGCCAGGCGAAAGGCAGGCGCAGGGAGCCAGTGAAGACAGCTCCCTGCTGAATCCACCCTCTCAGAAAGGAGACCCCCTGACTGCCCCCAGGACTCTATCAGCACCAGAAGAAGAGCCCAGGACCGGTGCGCAGGAGCAGTGGCCTCTGCGCAGGGAGAAGAGAGGCCAAGGAGGAGAGCCAGGCGAAAGGCTGGCGCAGGGAGCCAGTGAAGACAGCTCCCTGCTGAATCCACCCTCTCAGAAAGGAGACCCCCCGACGGCCTCCAGGACCCTATCAGCACCAGAAGAAGAGCCCAGGACCGGTGCGCAGGAGCAGTGGCCTCTGCGCAGGGAGAAGAGAGGCCAAGGAGGAGAGCCAGGCGAAAGGCTGGGGCAGGGAGCCAGTGAAGACAGCTCCCTGCTGAATCCACCCTCTCAGAAAGGAGACCCCCTGACTTCCCCCAGGACCCTATCAGCACCAGAAGAAGAGCCCAGGACCAGTGCGCAGGAGCAGGGGCCTCTGCGCAGGGAGAAGAGAGGCCAAGGAGGAGAGCCAGGCGAAAGGCTGGCGCAGGGAGCCAGTGAAGACAGTTAAGAAGGTGGTGAAGAGATCTAATTGCACCAGAAATGCTTTTACTTATGTTATTTCTTTTAGAGGAACTGAAGGTCACATGTGTAATATGAAGCACTTGTATGAGGTGATGTCATAAGCAAAGTGGGGTTATATTGCCAGACATTCCTCCTAGGGTGTCTGGCTGTATATGCGTAATCCTGTGATTTTATCTGTGATGCCTTTAGGGGCTGCAATTGCAATGCATTCTAGTGACCCACAAATGTGATGAGTACTCTTATTGTAAAGTGTTCAAGATGATGCGCATACATGGGAGTGGTGGTACTAGACCCCACCCCCCTGCGGGAGGGGTGGAGATGTTATGCAATGTCACAAAGTAATTCCAACAGCTTATGTATATTTTAAATTGGTGCATAGTATTGAGTGGTGTGTGTGTTTAACAAATGTACTCTTACTTTTATAAAGCAAAGTATAGACTGGACAATCAATTATTGAGTGTTATTTTTGCGCACCTGCAAATGGCGATTACTAGCCCACACCACCTCCCTTGAGTAAGCCTCAGACTGCTCTGCAACGCTACCCTCTGAGAGTCAGGCGCTACAATTGGGTGGTTGGTTCCCAGTGAAGGACAAACGTAGTCATGTTATTTGTGCCGGCCTCACAGAGGCTGCCTCGTTTTCCAACAGTTACTGTTCATACACAACAGTCAAAGCTCTAACGATATCCAAAAGTACCTTTAACATCTTATGACAGGATGTGGGTGTTCTAAGGCAGATAGCTCAGTGAGACCAGCGCACTTCATGTGATGCTATGGAGTGCCTCAGCATGGGTCTTCTAGGAGCTATAGTTAGCTCAGTGATACCAGCACGCTTCATGTGATGCTATGAGTGCCTCAGCATGGGTCTTCTAGGAGCTATAGTTAGCTCAGTGATACCAGCACGCTTCATGTGATGCTATGGAGTGCCTCTGCATGGGTCTTCTAGGAGCTATAGTTAGCTCAGTGATACCAGCACGCTTCATGTGATGCTATGGAGTGCCTCAGCATGGGTCTTGTAGGAGCTATAGTTAGCTCAGTGAGACCAGCACGCTTCATGTGATGCTATGGAGTGCCTCTGCGTGGGTCTTGTAGGAGCTATAGTTAGCTCAGTGAGACCAGCGCGCTTCATGTGATGCTATGGAGTGCCTCAGCATGGGTCTTCTAGGAGCTATAGTTAGCTCAGTGAGACCAGCGCGCTTCATGTGATGCTATGAGTGCCTCAGCATGGGTCTTCTAGGAGCTATAGTTAGCTCAGTGATACCAGCGCGCTTCATGTGATGCCATGGAGTGCCTCAGCATGGGTCTTCTAGGAGCTATAGTTAGCTCAGTGACACCAGCACGCTTTAATTTTAGGCCGTAGGGGAAGGATCACAGAGGGAGAGATGAGGGAACAGGTTAGGAGGCTCAGTAAAGGGAAAGCAGCGGGTCCAGGCGGGATCACAGAGGGAGAGATAAGGGAACAGGTTTGGAGGCTCAGTAAAGGGAAAGCAGCAGGCCCAGAAGGGATCACTGAGGGAGAGATAAGGGAACCGGTTAGGAGGCTTAGTAAAGGGAAAGCAGCAGAGCCAGAGGGGATCAAAGAGGGAGAGATAAGGGAACAGGTTTGGAGGCTCAGTAAAGGGAAAGCAGCAGGCTCAGGTGGGATCACAGAGGGAGAGATAAGGGAACAGGTTAGGAGGTTCAGTAAAGGGAAAGCAGCAGGCTCAGGTGGGATCACAGAGGGAGAGATAAGGGAACAGGTTAGGGGCTCAGTAAAGGGAAAGCAGCAGCCCAGAGGGGATCAAAGAGGGAGAGATAAGGGAACAGGTTTGGAGGCTCAGTAAAGGGAAAGCAGCAGGCTCAGGTGGGATCACAGAGGGAGAGATAAGGGAACAGGTTAGGGGCTCAGTAAAGGGAAAGCAGCAGCCCAGAGGGGATCAAAGAGGGAGAGATAAGGGAACAGGTTTGGAGGCTCAGTAAAGGGAAAGCAGCAGGCTCAGGTGGGATCACAGAGGGAGAGATAAGGGAACAGGTTAGGGGCTCAGTAAAGGGAAAGCAGCAGGCCCAGAGGGGAGCACAGAGGGAGAGATAAGGGAACAGGTTACGAGGCTCAGTCACGGGAAAGCAGCAGGCCCAGACGGGATCATAGAGGGGGGATAAGGGAACGGGTTAGGAGGCCTTCCAGGACTGGCAATGCCGGGCACCGGGCAATCCCCCGGGAGGCTGCCAGGGGTGGGGGCCGTTTTTTTTGGCCGGGGGCCGGTTTTGCTGCTGGGGCCGATTTTTTTAACACAGTCACTAGTACAGTAGTCACTGACTCGTCACTACTGTACGCTGCTGCGCGGCGGCATGCGTCTGTGTGACTCTCTCTGTCCTCGCTCCGCGCAAATACGTAATCAATCTCTGCTGCTAATCAAATAATGCATTGGAGTGCGAGTGCCATTTTAGGGGGTGGGTCGTGCGTGTACGTGCAGCACGCAGATGTCTCCGACGCCGCCGCGTCTGTGTGGTCTCTTAGTCTTCTTCAGTTCACCCACCCATCTTAGGGGGGTGGGGCGGGCGCGGCTGTTGGTGACATGCGCATTAGGGCTCGCTCAAAAAAAAGTGCGCGAGTGACCCGCATTCCAGAGGCCCTCTCTTGGCACCGTCCCCATAATTTAATTATTTCTAGCCCTGGCCCCTGCCTGTCCCAGTGTCCCTGCTGCCGACTGTCTGCCGCCCGCAGGTGAGTGTCATTTGCATTTTTGCACATTGTTTGCATTTGCAATCAGATAATATATTACACAATACCACAGCAGAAGCCAGAAGGTGCAGTAGGAGCGCGGGGTCAACGCGGGTAAATAACCGTAGGATCGAAGTACATGTAGGCAACCGCGGGAGGGGCAGAGCTGAAGTCTTAAGACCAGAGGGCTACAGTGGGACAGGAAGAAACGTGCATTGTTTGTATTAGCTCCATTGTCATTTATGGGGTCTGCTTATTGGAGACATCATTTCACATCGTGTGCGCGTCTGCGCGTTTTTATTGTTTGCCTTTGCAACATTAACTTGACATTTCATCACGTATGCTGTTCAGGTTATGTGTGGAGTTATTGAACATAGCGCTAAAATGACGAGGCCGGCGGCTTTTTCTGCACAGACGCATCGCCCCATTTCTGTTTTCTTTTTTCTATGCGCTTCGCTGAGAGTGCCTCCTGCGCCCTGGTCTCTGGGGCTCACATGAGCATTACCTTTACCTGTCATCAGCAGTCAGAAGACAGCACATGGGCTATAAGGGGTCGGCATCTGGAGGGTGTAGAGAAGGGGGGGGGTGTATAGATTCATCATGGCACTGTGGGCCTATTAAACAAAAGGTTTTTCCAAGTTTTGCAAACTGACAAATCAAATCTTGCCTTTCTTGGAAATGTTGTACATTAGCTCCTGTGCTGCAGAAAGTGTGATTACATTCAGACACAGGTGCACAGCTCTGATCTGGGCCTGCGCAGGCGTTCAAGCGAAGGCCCGCGGGGCTTGATCATGAACAAGGTGCCATGCACAAGAGGAGAAGAGAACTGTGTTATGCCTGTTTTCAGTTAAACTGGAAAAGTTGTATAAATTAGAACATGAGCTGAATGACAGCATAGCTCGGAAGTGCGTAGGTATGATCGCTGCGGCGGTATATATTTTTTTTTATTGCAGTTTTATATAGCGCGTGCTCGACTGGAAGGTATGAAAGCGCTTTACATGGGGAGATTACGTGATTTGCCCAGAATCACGATGCTTGAGCGTCCAGCCAAATTCAAAGCTGGTTACCCACTGCCACAATTGCTTCCGAACTGTGCTGTGCTACTAGCAACTCATTTACTAATTCAGAGTTTCGGCGAGTTTCTGAGTCTGGTATGCTCCTTAAACAGGGCAAATACTTTCAATAACACGCACAGCGACACAATAAGCGAGGCGGCCCTCTTTATCAGCTGCCGCACTTCATACATGTAAAAAAAGGTTCGTATGTTACTGCAGAGAAACTATTCCGAATAAAAAGAGCCCTTTATGTACTTTGCAAAACAGGTGCACAAAACAATCAAAGAATGACGTTCATCCACTGGGCGGGCCCTCTAAAATGTATCATAACATCACATTTGTTGGCACGTGTTGTTGACACTATCAGCTTCTAAATGGTGTCGTATATCCTTCTGCGAATGAGCAGGAAGTCGGTTACTTGTGTTTTTTTTGCAACCCAAATGTATTGGAGCCCTTTACTTGAGCACCAGTCACATTACAAAGAAACACATTCATTTTTGGTTGGCACGGGGAGATTAAGTGATTTGCCCAGAATCGCAAAATGTTGAGCTGACGCCGAGGCTCGAACCCGGTTCCCCAGCTCCAAAGTCGGCAACTCTGGTTGTTACGCCACATCCTCTCCTTTGACATAACAATGATAGACATCCACTGGGAAGCAGCAGATTTAAAGGCGCTGTCCAGGAAATGATGTCAAGATAGGTCTCAGATCCCCCATCAGACGTCAACAAACAAAACAGCATTCTAAAATGGCTACGTACAGTTGGTGCGGGTTAGTGATGCGGACTGGGTCAATAAAACCGTATTTTTTCCTCTTCCTTGGGTGGCCCGTTAAAATAGGCAAAAAAAGCAGAATGGGAGTTGACAAAATGAAATGAAAGCAGATGGTGATCTGTTAACAGAGATTCGAGGCGGGAAATGCATGGCCTATACCTTTTTAGGTCTCGGCTAGCGAAGGCTGCGCTTGCGCAGTCTCGCTCGCGAGATTTAATGACTTGGAGAAGAGGGGCTTGAACCCGCCCCTCTTCTCTCCTCTTCTCCATTGGCTGGCCTCTGGAATACTGGTCAGCCATTGGAGAAGAGGTTTGTCTCTCCGAACAGGCCCCGTCCTTTTCGGATTCGGGGGCGTGTTTTTTCGAATATTTTTCTCTTTTTTTCGATTCTTTCGATGGGCGTGTTTAAACACGACCCCGAATCCGAAAACACGCCCCCGAATCCGAAAATGCCGCTGCCTTTCTCCGAGGCATTTCTGCTTCACCTCGGAGAAAGGCAGTGGTGTGCTTTTCTTTGTGGATACAAGGGTGACTCTCCGGTTCCACAAGTCGAAATGGAGAGGCAGGGCAAACGCGTTATTCATTGTGAATAAATAAACTAATCCGCTGTGCCATGAAGACTGTTAGCATCGGAGACTAATTCACGCAAACACCGTACAGCGAACAGTTTACCTACGATTGCCATTTTGTGCCTCCGCGTCATTCCCATGAAGAATGTGTTTGCTGTACATCGCAAGCCTCATGGTAAGTCGTTTTGTTATAACTTCAACCTGAAAACAGATTGGGCGGTACCTTCGAGTTAGTTGCGTCATCTGCTGGGTCATGTTAATAAAAAATAAAAGTGAAACACATTTCGGCCGCGAACATAAAAGCTGTCTGAGTGTGTATAAAAAGTATGGGCCTTTCATCCTTGATACAGTGGACACGGGGTCGGCGATGTGGTTTAAAATGCATGTTAAGTCAGAATGTCCAGTTGCACTTTTAAGTTACACGCCACAGACATACTGGTTTTGTAAATGTTGCAGGCAGGGTGCACATACAGGATAGGCAGGAGCACACAGAGGGCGTGCAGGAAATACTGGGCACCTCGTGAAGGTGGGTGCCACAGAAGTATGTAGTGATGCAAAGATTTGGACCTCATCAGTCCTAGGAATCTGTGGAATTCCCCTTAATGATCAATTAGCCCAACCTGATATTCAGTCTAAACCTTGGTTCTAGTACATCAGGTCCACATTCAGGAAGCTGGGTTTGTAAAGTTTTTGGGCAGTACCAGAGGATCTCACCCCTGGTTCCAATATAATAATTAAATCAGCCTATTGGCAGGACGTATATGAAGAAGCCATTGATAGCAGTAGAGATATAAAAGAAAAGCACATAGAGAGGCAACATTCAAAGTTACAAAAACTGTACAATAGACATTTCAGTCCAAATTCTTAATTGTTCATTTCTTTAATGTTGCAAGATGATTGAAAACAGCAGCAGCGATACAGCCAACGCGTTTCGCCCAATAGAGGGCTTCATCAGGGCAATTCAGGGAATAATCCAATTCTTGATCAGACCCTTCTGTACCTCAAACGTCACTTGATTCTCTTAAAATTGTGTAACCTCCACACGACATACGTAACGTTCCGAAATGTATAATTCGAGCTCAGACGTTCACTACGATTGGTGAACTGGCAGTGAGTTCAAAGTCACTTCATTGTTGGCCCCACGTGAGACACCGAGTCCAGCGACCCGCCGACAGCCTACTTCCATATAGCGGAGATACCTTGACCCTTAACTTCTTGGAGTTTAAGTTCACCTCTAGTTCTGAGAGCACGATTGATGAGATTACTCTCCCCCCCACCTTAGCCAGGAAATTGTTTCTGTAATATAGATACCAGTCCCTACCTATTATGGCCTTCTGTGCGAAGTGGGCAAATGCGAAATACTAGGGTAATGAATACCCGGCGTGAAAGGGCCCTCTTGAGGATATACCCCATTTCTTATTCTTTTGCATAGCATACGTTTTGCAGGGGCAAAGATGGCTACTGCCACCGTGTAGGACTCTGGGTGTTTGGAGCCTCCTTGTGCCTCCTAGGATTCTGCAAACAGACACACCGATGCTGGTGATATACACGGTCACCAGGTATCTCCAGGCAGCCGGGATCTTGCAGTCCAAATGTGTTCGCGCAAATGATGCTACTGCATGTTTGGAGCGGCACTAATGTTGGCAAGTTGGTCCTTTGCATTTTGCCACGATAGCCAACTTTTGACAAGAACCATTGTTCCATTGGAGAGCCTTTTTGGTGAAAGGCCTAATTGTTGCTCTAGCCCATTCGTTTGTAACTTTTAAGACACAGATCATTTTTAGGTCTCGGCTAGCAAAGGCTGCGCTTGAGAGCGCAGAAATAAGTTTTCACGTCACGTGGCGTGTGGCCATTTTAAATGTACGAACGTCTACCAGTTGTCCAATGACACATAGCTGAGATCTGAAATGCGCGCCCGTCATCTTTATCCTATTGGCAGCTAAAGAGTTTGTGCACACGCAACAAACCGGGCTATTTTATACCAGTCTTCCCTGAGCAGTCTAGTGTTCAATAGCTTATTAGACCCGCCTCGCACTGGAGACGTTTAGAGAAGAGTTACATCCCACACGGCCCTCCCACCATCTGCGTCTGTTTTACCACTGGTGGGAGGATTCGGGAGGGCCGCCCTCGGGCGCGCTCCCGTCGCCCCAGAGTGGAAGTTGGATTTCCTGGCAGCAGTGGTAGTGGTGCTCGGACAGTGAGAGAGGTGAGGCACCTAGGCTGCTGCACAGAGCCTCGGAGGGGAGGCTGGCCGCCAAGCGGGAGCCCGCAGCATGCTCTATGTGAGTGGCTCTGTGTGTGTGGGTGGCTCTGTGTGTGTGGGTGGCTTTGTGTGGGTGGCTCTGTGTGTGGGTGCAAATGCAATAGGTCTCGCATTTGAGAGTGATTAAGCTATTGACATTGTAAATAACAATGCCGTTTCTTTAAATGTTTAAAAAAAAAAAACATAAACAAAAATAATGTCATGAGCAATGCCAGTAGCTCTAACTTTAACAATGCCGAGACCATTGCATTGTAAATGCTTGTTTTGTTTAATCCCCGGCCCGGTTCTGCGCAGGCAGCGCAGGCGCAGAGAGCAGTAGTGCCCTGGACCCTGAATGTGGGTTTATTTGTGAGCAGCCCTGCCTGCTTTGGTTCCTCCTGCCACGGCCCATGGGCCGCCCGCTGCCCCCAGCAGTGCTGCACTGACCTCAAACCCTGATGAGCTCCGGTCAGATTCTGTAAAAATGGGTTTTCTTTTCGTCTTTGTCAGGTGTTGTCTGTTCGTGTGTGTGTTGACTCCCAGCAGGGCCAGGCCAGCTGAAATGTTCCGAGCCAGAAGCCAGCAGGCAGAATACATGTCGGGTGCTCCCTTTGGTGGCGCTGTGCTGCTTGACTCTTGGGGGCTGTTACTGGGGCAAAGGTTGGGGTCTGCTTAAAATATATTTATCAGCACAAGCCCCAACTTGGGGCTTGTGCTGAAAAATATATTTTAAACTGACAACAGGGCTTTCTAGTCTTTTTTTTCTTTATTTTTTACACGAGTGAGTCCTTTTGTTTTGTTTTCCACTGGCCACTGGTGTTGCCACTGGCACTTGCCGCTTAGGCTAACGTGTACATTTGTAGGAGCCCTCAGTGTGTTCCCTTGATGCTGGCTCAGTTGGTTTGTGAGTTACGTTTTTTTTAATTGTTCGGATTTCAGTCCGGGTTTCACAAGAAAGGAGTTTGCGCTGTTAAAATGCGCACTTGTGTGTTCACTGTTCAGTGTTCACTGTTCAGCGGATGGTTCACTTCTAAAAGATGCAATCGGGCCACAGTGACGGTAGCTGCAGTTCCCAGTGTGCAATCTGACAGAAGTTTTCGAAAGAGGCTTGCTGTTTCATAAGACCCAATCCCTGTGCGTTCTATTTCAATGTCTAAGGAACAGATTATCCAGCTGAATAGTATTCATGTTTTCTGGCCTCAGAAAGCTGAAAAGGCTGGGTCTGCCTTGCATCGATTCCAATCTGTAACAAATTTGCTGCACAGAGTTCTCTACAGAAGGCGCAGTGTTAGGCAAATGACATCACCAATCCTCTGATGACATCACAGAGTTGATCTCTGATCCCAGCCCAAGCCCTTTAACAGCCTCCTACTTGCTCCTAAGGGCCCAGGGGCAGCAAGGGCATTATCAGATGTGGAAGATAGAACTGCTACCTCACGCGGTGTGAGCGTGTGTCACACTATTGGCTCCCGTCACATGGTCGGGAAGAGCTGTCATCATAGTGCTAGACAAGGTGAGCTGGAAGCCCTTGCACAGAGCAGCCTTCCAGCTCGTGTGTGGAGGCTCTGCATTGCTGACGTCCATAAAGGGGGTTGCAACCTCCCTAGGAAATTAGTGGTAGCCTCTGAAGCTTTTGCTAGAGTTTTAGGGGAGAGAGAGTTGTGTGGCTCTCAGGCTACTCGCTGGCCATACCTCTCCTTGTTTATGCCCCCTCCTCCTCCTCCCCCTCCTCCTCCTCCTCCTCCTCCTCCTCCTCCTCCTCCTCCTCCCCCTCCTCCCCCTCCCCCTCCCCCTCCTCCTCTTCCTCCTCTCTCTTATAGTGAAAAGTTTTTAAAGTCGTCAGGTGTGGGGCACTTCACACACTAATAGGCCCTTTAAAACCCTCCTTAGTTTCTTTTCTGCTCCTGCCTTCTTCATTAGCCCTGATGCAGGGGTATAAATCAACAAGGGCAGTGCCACTACGAGTACCCAAGGGCACTTTACCACCACTAACCAGTGCTAAAGTGCTTGCGCTCTTTCCTTTTAAACATGGTCAAATTGGCTTACACCGAATTGGCAATTTTAATTTACTTGTAAGTCCCTAGAAATGTGGTTCTACATGTACCCAGGGACTGTACATTAAATGCTGCTAGTGGGCCTGCAACACTTATTGTGCCACCCACTTAAGTAGGCTATTTAAAGATGTGTCATGTCAAGGCCAGGGCCTTTATGTTCATTTTTCATGCTTTCTGGCCTGGGTGCTTATGTGTGACGTTTCCATGCTTTCTGGCCTGGTGGTGTGACATTTCCACAGTATTCTGGCCTCACTCAGAGGCCTGTGTGCTCATATGTGACATCACATGTCAGTGCTTAATGTGTGATAACATGAGTGACAATTTACTAGGCTTTAAAAGTTAATACAATCTAATATGTAATGAAAATTTGTTGAAAAATGCTTTGTTTTGGCCTTTCTGTCTCTCAAATTTTCTTGGGGGGGGGACAAGTGCAACCCCCCAAACTCCCCCTAGTAGTGGTTGCTCACTGCGCTTGCTCGCTACACACCATGTGGGGGGCTGGTCTCACTTTTACTTTGTTCTCTCTGATTCACTACTTCTGTCTATGTTTGGTGGCCTCTGAATGAATGTCTATGGATACATATGACTGGGTGGGTAGCCTGGCGCTCTTTAATGTCTATGGGTACATATGCCTGGGTGGGTAGCCTGCTGCTCTTTAATGTCTATGGATACATATGCCTGGGTGGGTAACCTGGCGCTCGTTAATGTCTATGGGTACATATGCCTGGGTGGGTCGCCTGGTGCTCTATAATGTCTATGGGTACATATGACTGGGTGGGTAACCTGGTGCTCTTTAATGTCTATGGGTACATATGACTGGGTGGGTAACCTGGTGCTCTTTAAGGTAATCACCTACTATTTACTGTGCTTAGAAAGTTGATACAATTGAATATGTAATGAAAAATGTGCTGTAAAATTCACCATTTTGATCTGTCGTTTTCCAAAATTTTCTTGGGGGGAGATAGCGGTCGGGCTCACATGCTGCTCGCGCTCGCTACGCGCCAGACGGGGGCTGGTCTGCCAAAATTTGCCAGGGCTGCTTTCAGTTCCCAGTCCGGCCCTGTTAGGAAGCACCATAAAGTGAAAGCAGCAGGCCCAGACGGGATCACAGAGAGAGAGATAAGGGAACACGTTACGAGGCTCAGTCACGGGAAAGCAGCAGCCCAGACGGGATCACAGAGGGAGAGATAAGGGAACAGGTTCGGAGGCTCAGTAAAGGGAAAGCAGCAGCCCAGGCGGGATCACAGAAGGAGAGATAAGGGAACAGGTTAGGAAGTCAGTAAAGGGAAAGCAGCAGGCCCAGAGGGGATCACAGAGGGAGAGATAAGGGAACAGGTTAGTGGGCTCAGTAAAGGAAAGCAGCAGGCCCAGACGGGATCACAGAAGGAGAGATAAGGGAACAGGTTACGAGGCTCAGTAAAGGGAAAGCAGCAGGTCCAGAGGGGATCACAGAGGGAGAGATAAGGGAACAGGTTAGGAGGCTTAGTAAAGGGAAAGCAGCAGGCCCAGGCGGGATCATAGAGGGAGAGATAAGGGAACAGGTTCAGAGGCTCAGTAAAGGAAAGCAGCAGGCCCAGACGGGATCACAGAGGGAGAGATAAGGGAACAGGTTCAGAGGCTCAGTAAAGGAAAGCAGCAAGCCCAGACGGGATCCCAGAAGGAGAGATAAGGGAACAGGTTAGGAAGCACCATAAAGTGAAAGCAGCAGAGCCAGACGGGATCACTGAGGGAGAGATAAGGGAACAGGTTAGGAAGTCAGTAAAGGGAAAGCAGCAGGCACAGGCGGGATCCCATCTGAACACTATAAAAATTGATAAACTCTTTGGTCTCTTTCTGGGTATCTTATTTTAATGAGATCTCTCTGGAAGGCTGTTAAATTCCACCTTCCTAATATGAGGCACCTGTAGTTATGATCCTTAAGCAGGGTAAAGATGCTAGGTTAGTGGATTCCTACAGACCTCTATCTTAGTTGAACTGTGATTACAAAATGATTACAGGAATCTTGGCTAAGAGGTTGTCAGATGTCCTTCCAAAGTTGATGCATTTCGATCAAAAGTGGTTTGTGCCTGGAAGGAAGCTGTATGAATGAACCCAATGACATCGGTGCGAATGATATGGCCGAGGCCTTTAATCTCCTGTTGACAATCGCAAGAATTGATGCTGCTAAAGCATTTGTTAGCGTTAATTGGTTCTATCTTTGGGAGGTATTGCAGGATTATGGTTTCAGCAGCAATGTTACCGAAGTTGTGCAAATGTTATATATGGTGCCGGCAGCAAAGATTTTGGATGGCAAATTTACAGCTTCGTTTCAGATATCCAGGGGAACTAGACAGCAGTGTCCTTTGTCGCCAATTCTGTTCCGTGTATATATTGAGCCCTTTTCCCAGATGATTCGGCAGGATTAGACCATGCTTCCCTTTGAAGCTGCAGGGTTACCAACCCGACCAGCACTGCATGCTGATGACATAGTTCTGTATGCATCGAAGCCAGAGCTCTCTGTTCCACAGCTTGAGACGCATGCCAGAGATTCTGGGAGTCTGTCAGGGTATCTAATCAATAAGGGAAAGACAGAGATTATGACTTGGGCTAGAGAGAAAGTAGGGCTTCAAACCAGAAACCAGATTAGGAATCATGGGAGCATCGTAACTCAGAGTTTGGAGGAAATATCGGATGTAAACGTAACTAAGGTATCCCACTGTTAATTTGGAAAAAAGCGATGCTGATATGACAAATGATACATTTATTTATGTGAACAAAATCACGTCCTTGTTAACAAATTCACCCGATGTGAACGCCGCATCAACCCCGACTCGCATATACGTAGTCCGGCAAGCACGAAGACCTAAGCTCAAGGTTACTGATTGACAGGCCACAGGTGGAGTGGCACGTAGCCGGCAGACAAATGCATGAACGGGAATCCGAGATCAATCTCACAGATTAGTGAAGAGACACTACAATGGTTAAGGGAGATTGGCCCCAATAAAGTGAGCATGGCTGGAGGGGGTATGCGCGCTCCAGAAACAACATAAAGTCAGATTTTCTCGAGTGAGTCCCATACCTGCACTGGGAAAAGGATCTTCTGGCGCTAGCTAAAGAGCAATTACAGCGAGTATCTTTACATCTGTTATACACTCTGATCAAACCAGCACCACTTAAAAAGAATCATTTGTTTACTCTCCATAGACCTTATTGGTCACCAACGAAGTTGGCTTAGATCACATAGGAACCATCAAAATATTAGAAGTGCGGTGACACAGAGGCGGATGATATACGCATGTTCGTGGACTGCCCGTTATTTGCCTTCTTCTGGGGGTATGTAAGTCAGGTGTTTCAATAAATTACTGGCTGAGAAGTTAAGGTAAGCCCCTGCCTGATCCGATTTGGGATGGACTTGTGCCCGTACTGGGACGAGTTAAACTTGGATCAGGCCTCACTGATATTTTTTCTGATATTGCTAGCAAGAACGGAAATCTGTAAGAAATCAATTACTCCCGACCCACCAAAGGTATCAGAATGGCTCAGATCTGTAAGAGATGTCAGTAGACTGGACTTGGAGCGCAAGTCGGCCTCAGTAGATGATTAGTGCCCCATACTACCTCTACAGAGAGGAGAAGTCATGTCACTATACGCTGTAACCTCTAGGCACTGTTACTTCTTAGGATTCTTCATTTCATCTTTGGCTCCGGCATCCATAGGATCTAGCTGTTCATTTAGCCTATGGTGGATTCATAGGATCAGCATGGCCATTCATTTTATTAATGATAGATAAGATTCGGGGGCGTGGCCAACAAGATGGGCGGGCGGCAGCACTAAAAGAGAGCTCCAGCCCAGACACAGGCATACTCCATCCTCCTGCCGCCCCCTCGACTCTGAAAATCTTGAAACTGATCTCCGGATAGGGGGCATGGAAATAGTGACACCCCGGAGCTGTCTGCAACGCGCTGCTGCACAGACCGAGGAGAGGCCTACAAGTCACTACCTCTCTGCTGGAGACCAGGTGGCCTGCCAAAGCTGTGGGACGGACCTGGGGAGCTGCCGCAAGGAGGTGAACGGAGTGTGGGTGGTAAAGCGGGATGGCTGATACCACGATAGTGGTGGGGCCAGCCTGCTGACAGAACCTGCAGCCTGTAACGGAGCCCCGGCACGCCTCCCCTCTTGGTGACTGCCTCGCCACAGAGAGACCCCCCCAACATGGTGGCTGCATTGATTTACCCCCCACCTGAGACCGAGTGCGAGAGAGACTGTGACCGCTGATCCCCTGGACATTGCAGGCACTCCTACATGCCGTGGTGGAGATGAGCCGCGACAACGGTGCGCCCTGGTTGATGCAAGGGGCCCTCGGTAGGATGCTGGGGACGGATCCAGTGGTGGCCCTGGTGGACTCCTGGTGCTTGAGGTGGAGCTTTTCTGTGGACTCCCCCCCCCTCCAGGTGCTGTGCAGGGGTATGCCTGGAGAGTATAAGAAGTGTGGATGCACACACAAGCGAGAGGCTGCCAGCAATTGTTTATTCGCCTCACCCCGGGATTGAGGGTCGTGCAGAGGAGCGAGAGGAGACTAGCAGTCAGCCTTGGCAGCGTGGAGGTGAACTGGACTGGACGTGAACCCACACTCTTGGTGGCCGGTCCCACTGACTGGTGAGTGGGCTGTGTGACTTGCAACCTGCCATTGATCCTGACATTCTCCTCCTATAGGATTTTCGCTGGTAACTAGCTCTGAACTAGGAGCATGGCCTCCACAGTCACATGACTGCCTGGTGCGATCTCTGCACAGGCATCTGAACACCGGACCCTGGATTTGAATCAGAGCTGTAGGTGACACCAGGAGGTGGGAACTCTGTATCCTCTGTGCTGCTGCACCCCGCTGCTACTCCTGGAGTCCATCACACAGCTTACCTGTGGAGAATTGGACTGGCACCACTGGTGGCATTCAATCTAGACACACAAGGTGTGGGGAGCGACCACAACTGCAGCGCTGCCACCAGAAATCCTGGAGATATTGAGGGAGAGAAAGTTGCAGGTCCTCACGGTGGCATGGGTAAGGACAAACTGCGCTGGGTCGGCAAGCAGACAAAGATTGACCAGTTCACGGTACAGGGAGTGGGTACCACCACATCACAGTCTCTTGAAGAGGCGACACAACCTGCAATGGAGCCCTGAGGGGCCCGGATTCTGGCAGCAATTGAAGCCTCAGGCCCAAACCGAAGCCATGGCCATAGACATGAACCTCCTCCACACCGACCTTCGCACGGTAGCGGAGCGATCTGTGGAAACGGAGACACAGGTCACGGAAGTGCGGGGGGAGATCTCCACATTGAAGGTGACGTGGACGCCCAGGCGGTCTGCTTGAGTCGATTGGAGGCACGAATCGAATATGTAGAGGGCTGGTCCTGCAGATGTAACCTATGATTTATGGGATTCCCCGAGGGTGCCGAGGGTAACGTCCCAGAGACCTTCATGGAAGACTGGATCAAGACGGCACTCACAAACGTGACACTATTTCTTGCGGTGGAAAGGGCCCACAAGTCATTGGTCCCACCGCCGCAACCAGGAGCTCGACCCCGAAGCATAATAGGGAAATTTCTCAACTACAGAGAACGGGATAAACTACTATGAGGGGTTCGGAGCCATGGAGACCCGATATTTGTAAATAGCAGTATACGAATATTCCCAGACTATACAAGAGCTGTCCAATTGCAATGGCAGTCCTTTAGTAGTGTCAAAGAAAAGCTAAGAATGATTGGCTTGAAGTATATGTCGCCTTACCCTGCCAAACTGAAGGTGCTGCGGGATGGACATTCTCATTTTATCATAATGCCAGACAACACTTGGGGCTGGCTGGAGGTCCATAGTGCTGAATGTCAGCCTTCGACATCTACGGGACGGGCTCGGGATTCACTGTGGCAGGGAGAAGGCCCCTCGTCTACTCCAAGGAGACAAAGCCAACGTAGACGCCGTTCCAGATCTGCCGCGAGAACGGTGGTGCAATCTGGTGGTACTCTGGACCTAGCAAAACAATGACAGGGGTGAGAAGCAGCCAGGGCCTTAGTTGAGGCAGTTATTTCTGCTGCTTCCTCAAGCACAGAATCGCATCTGTTGGGGACTCACGAACACCCGAGCGAGCAGATGGTCGAATATGGACACATATTTATGGACCACACTGAAGGTGCTGTAGAATGATGTTGCACTTGCCCCTGGCATGACAGGTATGAGGAGGGCTGGAGGGGGAATGCCACCCAGTAGTACGACGGGACTGATTAGTCTGTTTGTTGAGGCTCCCCCTGGGACACTCGGTCATTGTTGTACGGACTTTAAGTGAGGTGTGATAAGATGAGGTGGTGGCACTGACAGAGGGCCCGGGTCATTCACCTACCAAGCGGCCAACCCGCCCTTTTCCCTTGCTCTATTATACTTTACTTCTTGTTTTTCTCCCATACCTTCTCCTGTTTATGCTTTTCTGTGGTGTGACTGATTACCTGACTACCAGTGTGAGTACCTCAGGGTATTAGGGAGCGGAACTGCTGATTGAGCCGCCCCCTGGGGTGAGATCTGACTGTTTTCTGCCCCTAAAATATAATACCAGTTTATACCCAATAGAGGGATTGTACACACACTGTAGTTCAATTGAGACTGTTTTTGGGTGGGTGGGAGCAGCATTATGTGTGGGAGGACACTAGCTAAGTTGAAAGGTGTTTACCCGGGTGGTATAATGGGAGTCGCATATGGTTTGGGGTTATTATCGTTGTTAAAGCATCAGTTGTGTGTCTGAGGCTGGCGGGGGTTTGGGAATGGTGTGGGGAGGTGTGTTTGCGGAGGAGGAGAACGAGGGGGGTGGGATGTTACGAGATGGGTGAAATTTTAAATTTGCCACATGGAATGTGAGGGGTCTAAACTCCTTTGTGAAACAGTATAGAACACACATCTATCTTAGAAGGATTAGAGAGACAGATATGTTGGACAGAAGCCCAGAAACTCCACAAAAAATGGAGGGGACAGCTTTACTCATCCACTTATTCATCCTATGCCAGAGAGGTATCCATATAGGTGGCTCGGGGCTCTTGTTTCAGCTGTGTTGCCGGGTTGCGGACGTGACAGGATGCTACATACTCATACACAACCTATTGAATGGCCGGAATATCTGCTTGCTTAAAGCAGTGACAAGAGTGACTTTTTCAAGGCCCTAGAAATGGAATTATATACTCCATCCGGAAATTCACCGGACAACTATTCGTACATTGGCCCTTTTCATTGTATTCCGCTACACATGGAATCACTTCCCTCGTTTCACCTGGGTGACCAGTTTTCATCCTAAACTGGTCTACTTTTATATGTTGTTATTTGCACTTCCCTTTTTACTACTCAGGAGACTTTGCTCTCCTTACGGTGTACTGATTTTTACTTTTCTGCACAGTCCTATATTTTCCTCAGCATGGTCTCATATACATGCAATTTTATATATATTTTAAATAGATTCCGACAAGATCTTCTCTGTATCTATCGGACTACTTTTGGACATTGTCCTTACTACAGGGCGCTCAGGTATTCTATATTCTAATTAAATCTCACAACTAATATATATTCATTCCTTGCATGCAAAAAGTAACACCAAATGCACATCTTTCTTTGTATCTTAGAGAGCACAATGCCTGCAAAATCTAGTTTTTCACTTGTATTATAATATATACTGGCATTCCCTGTGGCCCCCATGGGTTCTCTTCTTTCGGTCAACATCGCCTATCATGGGTACCGCTTTTTATGGCTTTGGGTGAGCTGACGCTACAATGCATTTTTACACAATATCCTCAGTGCGTTGTGTCTGGCATGTAGATTTTCATGTCACTATTTTCCTTCGCCTCATCACTGCTACATGAGGTTTTCACGTAAGAATTTTACATAAAAGATTTCATGAGAGATGATGTTCCATACCAATGTATGTATTTTTTCTGCAGCCTTGATAAAGTCCAACGGACGAAACACGTGTCAACTGCTTGTGCTCGTATAGATCAGAGTTTGCTGAAAACTTGCAGGGATTTCTGAAAATGTAAGAGAGTTTCCGGATGACGCAGGGAAGGTTTCTGAGGACTTAAGATTTGTTTTGAGAATGTAAAGTGATTTTATGAGGATCTGAAAGTTTCCTAACACTTTGTGTGAGCTCAGAAGTGGCATTTACACACTGCAGCATTGAAACCTGCTCCTTACACACTGACAGGAGGATAATAAACTGGCCTTACCTGCTTAGGGTGCTTCTGACATCCTGCAAAACAGGGAAACAAACACAGTGAAATCAGTTTCCACAGGAGATGTTAAAGTTTTGGCAGTATTTTTAGGAGTGAAACACTTAACTATCTATGGATAGAAAACAGTGAATGAGGTCACATGACACAGCACATTCTGGGGTATCGCATGACTAAGCACAAAATGTGATATTCAGAATAAGGTCACAAGATATAACAGAAACTGATATTCGGAATGGTAATGACAGAGCACAGTGTTCTTCTGAATGGAGTCACAAAACACAGCACATTCTGATATTCTGAATGAGGTCACTTGGCACATTGTAGGATGTTCTCAACAGGGTCACATGCATGGGCATCATTTAGGGATTTCCAGGGGTCGCAGCTGTGACTCCTGTCTTGTCCCTTGTGACCCCTGACACTGCTTGTGCGACCTCTGGCTTCAGAGGTACCAAATGAGTACCAAGAACACAGAGGCAGCTCGCCCTTATGGGAGCCATGCTCCACCTTTGTATTTCAAACAATTTTATATTCAACTAATAGTGAATAATAGATTATTATTCACTGTTAGTGTCATAAAAAATGGGGCACGAGGATCTAGAATGAGTATTTCTGTGGCAGATGACAAATAAAACATGCTTTTAAATGTATGTAGGGTACAAGCTTGGGGATCGGAGTGTGGTTGTGTGTTTGTGAATGTGTTTGTACATGTGAGCATGAGTGTGTGTAAGTAACAGCGAGTGTCAGTGACAGGTAGTGTGTGTGAGCCACTAAAAGGGAGTGAGAATAAGTGAAGATGAGTGTCAGTGAGTATGAGTGAGTCAGAGAGCACAAGTGAAAATGTATGAGTGAGTAAGAGTTGGAGTGAGTGTGAGTGTGAGTGAAGGAGAGAGAATGAGTGATACAGAGTGTGTGAGAATGACAGAGTTAGAGCAAGTAAGTATGTTGGAGTCAGAGTAAGAATGAGTGAGAGTGAGGTAGACTGAGTGAGAATGAATGATTGCGTGTGGTTGAGTAAATGTGAGTGAGAATATGATGTAATGCTTGCTAGTCTGCCATTGGCCCTTACATACTGAAGGTAATTTGTGGCTTATAAAGGGACCTATGGAAAAATTCTACTGCTGGAATACTGGAGGCAATTGCTGGCATGGACAGGCACCTGTGAAAACCACTGCTACTGGCACACTGGAGGCAATTGCTGGCATAGGGGGTAACTGTGGCAAGATACTGGCACTAGCTCATTGGAGATGCTTCTTGGCATAAGGGAGGAAAACCATGACATACGGGGGCAACAATCACAAAATTCTAGTCCTGATGTACTGGATGTAATTCCACCCAGGTGCAATTTCTCCATGGGTGTGTTGCCCTCCTGTATTTGCTGCCTCCCTGGGCCCTAATATGCATTTAGACAGTTTATATTCCCGGTCGCGGTGCTTATATTATAGCGGTGAGCCGGCTGCACATTGCAAGCAGCAGACTTGGGGGCGTGGCATCATTATAGACAGCACCGGAAGATTGTCTGGGTCTAAAGCTGTGTAAGTGCGCATGTCAGGATGGATGGATTTCTTCCTATGACCAACCCGGCATGCGCACATAAGGCCTCTCCTACCCGCACAATGTTAGTGAGCCAGGGATCATATCCGCAGCGACCCGGTCTCCAAAGGAGAGCTGACTTTGCCTGCTCCAGCCAATCCCCACGCTTCTCTTATGCTGTGAAGCAGCTTCTGGATTGGCTCAAGAGGCGAACAGTAGGCCTAGTCTTGACGGCAGCAGGTTTGTCTCTACAGAAGGACATGGCCAATCACAGCATGGCTTTATTATGGAGCCACGCAGTGGTTGGTTATTTCCTATCCCTTGCTGCCTTTCCTTAAGTCGCTCTACTGTTACCACCTCATCATCATGCCCAGCCCAGGGAGTGGCAAAGATGAGGGTGAGAAGCGCTGCGAGTAAGTTACGGTTATGGTAATAAACTATTTTACAGGATTAATGTTTTCTTAAGATGTTTTACTGAAAATTAACCTGATAAACAGACATAAGAGATGCCTGAGAAAATTATAAGAATATAGAAAAAAACATCATGAAAACGGACCATGAAATCGAAGGGTGTCGAGAGCTAAACAACAGATGAGTGAAAAATAAAATCACATGGGGAAGCCAGATGAGTGAGGCACAAAAATATACATTTTCTGATTGGTAAAATGTAGACTTCATCATTTAAGTGTTACCATGCAACCTCGGAGACGATCTGAGAAGGCCAAGCGGCACTAAAACGGTAATACAGTACGACTTCAGGATGATAAAATTTCAGGATAATAAGCAAGCGTCCCGTGGCCGTATGTTGGTTCATTACAGTAGGACTTCAGGATGATAAATATTTAATAATAAGCAAGCGTCGCGTAGCCGTATGTTGGTTCATTACAGTAGGACTTCAGGATAATATATGTTTAATAATAAGCAAGCGTCCTGTGGTCGTACGTTGGCTAATTTTCAACGAAATTACGGTCTAGAATTATGGGGAAAAAATCCAGAAACATTTTAAGCAGGGGTCAGCAACCAGTCGATTACGAGCTATTGGTAGATCGCCGACAACCTGTCAGTACCTCGCAGCCTGACCCCCACTTTTGCATCCTGTCATAGCAATTTTGTTTATTTTCAGGCCTTTTTGGCCACTTATCCATCCCTGCCCACTTTCACACACACCAACTGCTCCCATTGGCTATTAAGCTTTACTGGGGAGTGGTGGTGCAAAGTGAGTGACGTCAGTCCTGCATGAGCAGTGTTAGACTGCCCACCGTCAGTAACTGGTGTGCTTCCAGTCCATGTTGGCCGCTTCCCATTGGCTGATATACAAGGCGGGATGTGCGTACACTGCCTCTGCCAGTCCCCGCGTGCAGAGACTCAGTCTGCAGCACTTGAATAATGTTGGTTTGCTAGTGCGGCGCCTGTGGATTTGAAACTTTCTCTAGAAACAGAAGTGCATCAGCTGCTTCAGAAGCTGGCCGAGCCCCCGCTCCACCAAGCCATTCTCTGGACGTGCTGTAGCTTGACACACTTGCAGCCCCTCTGTGTGTTGCTCATTGTTGAATTCAGGTAACTAAAAGTCTAAAGTAAACATTATTACACTTAAAAAAGCCCTTTTGTGTGACTGCTTGTGCTGGTGAGTTTCCGTCAGTGCAGTGTGCCCTTCTCTTCAGAGTCAAGTGACATGATGGGGGGGTTCCTCTTCAGCACCCTGTAGCATGACCTTCTGGGCGCTATCCAAAATGAATAACCAACAACAGCCCCCGTTAGCTAATAGCTTTTATATGAGATGGCACTTGCACGACCCTGGAATCCGCCCCAGCTCCCACATCTTAAACCACAGAGGCAGGTTCACAATCCTCGGAGGGATGTTCCCTGTCGCCCTCGGGGGGATGCTCCCTGTCGCCCTCGAAGGGATGCTCCCTGTCGCCCTCGAAGGGAGGCTCCCTGTCGCCCTCGGAGGGATGCTCCCATTCTCCCTCGGTGAGATGTCCTGGATGCTCTCTGTCAATCTCCGAGTGATGCTCTCTGTCAATCTCCGAGTGATGCTCTCTGCCACCCTCGGAGGGATGTCCTGGATGCTCTTTGTCACCCAGGAAGCTTCTGGGTTGTAAACGAATCAACCTAACTGAGCAGCGCATCACTATCAAGAGTGACAGATTACGGAGGTTTACGCCTCTATCCCACCATAAGCCAAATTGGTGAGGAATTTGGTTGCTGTTCATGGTTTCATGATAATCTAGTTATAAATCAAATTTCTGGTGCTGCCGGGCAGCAATTTGCGGACTTTCATGTCACACACTCTGTAATATGACCAAGGGTTACTTGTGATATATAATGGTCACTCTTCTTCAAACTAAAGTGTTTTCTGTGGCAATCTTTATCTGGGGTGGAAAAAAACCAGTGAGCTTTTCACTACTTATTCCAAATGCCTAGTTATATAGCTGTTCACCCTAACAAAAGATCGGTGAACGCAAACGTAAGTGGCCGTCTGTCTCAGGAAAAAAGTAACTGCTTTAGAACAGAAATATTTTCAAACTTCTTAGAAAAGAAGGAATTTTCTTTTTAATTCTCTAAGATGCTGGCTCAGCTTTTTTCACAATTTGCTCCTTCATGTCCATGTTAATTACGGTCACTGGTATTGCCTGGTGTGTTGCATTAACAACGACCTCTACAGCCTCCTCATGTCAACTGATGCCACACCCAACCATCCGCTCACCACACAGAGCACCACAGCCACCCTGAACTCCATCCACTCTGGAGCACCCACGGACCCCTGCCCCCACCACCTCTATTCTCAACGCATTCATCACCACAGCCACCTTTATTGATCAATGGAAACATGCAGAGGTCAGACCGCTCCTCGAGATACCCTCCGCCGAACCCAGCAAACTCAAGAACTACCGCCTCATCTCTCTGCTCCCCTTTCCAGCCAAAGTCCCTGAGAAGGGGATCAATCACCAACTCACGAGCACCTGGAGAGCAACAATCTGCTGGACACCTCCCAAACTACCTTCCACGCCCACCACGGCAGAGAGACTGCCCTGACCACCGATGACAGCAGGTCCCTCCTCAACCATGGGGAGACAGCGGCTGTGATCCCTCTCAACCTCTCAGCAGCGTTCTCACGACACCCTCATCAAAAGAATCCACCCCATCTGGATCCAGGCAGACACCCTCAAATGGATCACATCCTTCCTCACAGGACGAACCCAAAAGATCTGCCAACCACCCTCCGCTTCGGAACCCAAGAGCATAATCGGCGGCATCCTTCAAGGCTGCTCAAGTCAGCCCCACCCTGATCAACACATACATGACGCTTGTGGCAGACATCTTCAGAACCTACGGCCTCAACATCATATCCTACACAGACGATGCCCATCCTCTCGCTCACAGAAAACCCTTCCACCACCAGGGCCAACTCCCACAACTGCATGACGAGCGTCACCGACTGGATGAAGACCATCTGCCTGAAGCTTAACATGGATAAGACGGAAGTGCTGATATTCTGGGAATAACACCTCACTGTGGAACGACACCTGATGGCTCTCCTAACTCAGCCGCACACCCACAGACCGCACACGCAACCTCAGCATCACCCTGGACAGCAAACTCACCATGAAAGATCAGATCAATGCAGTCTCCTCCGTCTGATTCCTGACCCTCCACATGCTCCAAAAGATCTTCAGATGGCTCCCCATCAACACCAGGTAAGCTGACACTCAAGTTCTAGTCACCAGCTGGCTGGGCTACGACAACCCGTTCTACGCAGGACTCATCATCCAACTCCTGAATGGATTCCAGACGATACAGAACTCAACTGCCAGACTCATCCTGGACCTCCCCGGGAGGAACCACATCCCCCCCACCCCAGGAACCTCCACTGGCTCCCCATCCGTAAAAGATCCCAATTCAATATGTTGACTGACGCCTATAAGGCCGTCCACGACCAAGGACCAGCATACATCAACCAATGCCTGAACTTCCACAAACCCTCCAGACACCTGCCCTTCACCTCCCTCTCCCTCACTCCACATCCACTGAAGCAACAGTGGAGGATGTTCCCTCTCCTACCTCACTGCAAAGTCCTGGAACGACCTCCCCTGTACCTCCGAACATCATCCTCTCTCCCTGAATTCAGAAAAGGAATCGAGACCTGGCTTTGCAACTGATCCCAGCAAGAGCCCAGTGCCTGCATACCCTCACGGGTGATTAGCCGTGCTCTACAAATCCAAGTAGATTGATTGATTGATTGATTGATATCTCACCTTCAGGAGTTCCCATGCTGGCTCCTCACACTTCTTTTCTATCTCTGTTATCACGGCGTTGAGAGAGGTGATTTGATTGGACAGTTTGGTGATATTTGCATTTTCTACCATGGTCATTTTCTTGTCCATCTCCTCCAGTTTTTCACAAAGTGTTTGCTCGTGTTCTTTCAGGAGTTGCCGCAGTTTTTCAAACCCAGATTCAATTTTTTTCTTCTCAGTTCTTAACTTGTCCTGTCATAAGCAAAGACACAAAAGCTGGTAAGATATTAAAAAGTTCAGGGGGAGGGTCGAGGGGTTAATAGCTACTTTAAAAAATCAGAACACTCGCGTGCTTCTCCCAATTTCTGAACTGCAGCCTCTCACTACCTTCACTTTTACTGTCTTACATCCTTCTCCCACTCCTGCCCCCCCCTGTCCTCAGACACCTTACAAACTGTGTGGAGGTCAGAATCTGTGAGGCTGCAGAGAAGTTAGATCCATAAAGAAAGTGCAAGGAAGCGAACCCCCCACAGGCAGAGACAGTCAAAGACCCAGAGACAGGCTGAGTGGAGACTGGCTGAAGTCAAGTGTGAGTGGATGTGACTAGCACAATAGAATTTAAATGAGGGGGAGCAGGAAGTTTGAGCCCTTGGGATGAAAGAGAGAATGTAGGTGGTGTGCAGGCTGCCCCTGTCCTGCCAGGACACTGGAAATGTTCGCTCAGAAGGAGACGCACAGGGTGTGTCCTACTAAGGCTCTCATTCAGAGTGAGGAGGAATCACTGGTGTGGTTTTTTCCCGTTCAGAATCATTAAAAAATGATGCGTATTCTGATATTTAATGGAGAACTACCAGATAAAATCAATTTTACTGCACTAGTTTCTTTCGGAAATTCAGCAATTCCTATAGAAGATGGGTGAGGAGGGTGATTAGAAATCTTGTCCTATACCAAGATAGGAGCCTGTGTGTTATCAGGTGAGGTATGTCACACTGTAGCTTAGAGCAGGAGCCTGTGTGTTATCAGGTGAGGTATGTCACTTTGTAGCTGAGAGCAGGAGCCTGTGTGTTATCAGGTGAGGTGCGTCACACTGTCATCTAGAGCAGGAGCCTGTGTGTTATCAGGTGAGGTGCGTCACTTTGTAGCTTAGAGCAGGAGCCTGTGTGTTATCAGGTGAGGTTTGTCGCACTGTAGCTAGGAGCCTGTGTGTTATCAGGTGAGGTATGTCACACTGTAGCTAGGAGCCTGTGTGTTATCAGGTGAGGTATGTCACACTGTAGCTAGGAGCCTGTGTGTTATCAGGTGAGGTTTGTCACACTGTAGCTTAGAGCTGGAGCCTGTGTGTTATGTCGCACTGTAGCTAGGAGCCTGTGTGTTATCAGGTGAGGTTTGTCACACTGTAGCTTGGAGCAGGAGCCTGTGTGTTATCAGGTGAGGTTTGTCACACTGTAGCTTAGAGCAGGAGCCTGTGTGTTATCAGGTGAGGTTTGTCACACTGTAGTTTAGAGCTGGAGCCTGTGTGTTATCAGGTGAGGTATGTCACACTGTAGCTAGGAGCTTTTGTGTTATCAGGTGAGGTTTGTCACACTGTGGCGTATAGCAGGAGCCTGTGTGTTATCAGGTGAGGTGCGTCACACTGTAGCTAGGAGCTTTTGTGTTATCAGGTGAGGTATGTCGCACTGTAGCTTAGAGCTGGAGCCTGTGTGTTGTCAGGTGAGGTATGTCGCACTGTAGCTAGGAGCCTGTGTGTTATCAGGTGAGGTATGTCACACTGTGGCTTAGAGCAGGAGCCGGTGTGTTATCAGGTGAGGTTTGTCACACTGTAGCTTAGAGCTGGAGCCTGTGTGTTTTCAAGTGAGATATGTCGCACTGTAGCTTAGAGCTGGAGCCTGTGTGTTGTCAGGTGAGGTTTGTCACACTGTAGCTTAGAGCTGGAGCCTGTGTGTTGTCAAGTGAGATATGTCGCACTGTAGCTTAGAGCTGGAGCCTGTGTGTTGTCAGGTGAGGTATGTCGCACTGTAGCTAGGAGCCGGTGTGTGATCAGGTGAGGTTTGTCAGTCCAGGGAGGACCTGGCTTGGCAGTTCAGGCTGGACTGTCCCATGAGGCACAGGGTCAAGACTGATTTGCATATGGCCATGTCTGAACTGGGGTGGCGTGGTGAGCAAAATAACGATGCATTAAACCCAGATCTGTGACTGGGGGTGAATGTTTTGCCAATGTGCAAGTCGCAATTAAGGAATGTGTAGGAATCGCTATTTTTATAGCTATTCCTACATGCATAGGCTTTTGCTATTCCTTAATTGCGATTCCTTAATAATCGCAATTAAGGAATCGCAAAAGCCTACGTTGATGCATGTGCCAGATAGAGCCTTAGTAAGTTTCCGTGGACTTAATTCTTTAGTGTCTTAGAGACAAGAATTATTATGGCTCTTACATTTTGTCCTTAGGATTATCACCACCATGTGCCAGAATGGCGGACTCCTGAGGCGGAGTACTGTGATCTGATAAGTGTAGTTTCATGCAGAAATTATCATCAATTAAACGCAGAGTGTGTTACCACCAAGGAGACTGGAAAATGTGGTCCTATGAATGTCCTGGTTTTCCTTTCTTGTCTCTGCAGGGATGTTCAGGAGCTGAGCGGGAGCGGCCATGCACGATACCGTAAAGCAAGAGAGAAAGCCGATGAAAACACAGCTGAGGAGGCTGAACATGGCGTGTAGTGACCTGGAAGTAGAAGGTAAGTGAACCGACGGCAGGAAGGCTGTAGGCACAAACACTAGAATGCCAAGCAGCTTCCTGCCGGGTGAGGCAGCACCGCCCCTGCCACATCCGATATACGTATCGCGGCAGGCTCGATAATCTCCTTAGGTTTTGATGTGATAAAGCCTGTTGATAAGGTTGTGGTAGGATACGGTGCTGAATGCTGCTGAGAGGTTGAGAAGGATCAGGGCTGTTGTTTCTCCCCAGTCGAGGAGGGATCTAATGTCATTAGTGGCGTCGATCAGGGCGGTTTCAGTGCTGTGGTCGTGCGGAATCCAGATTGGGAAAGGTCAAGAGGATTGTTGATCTCGAGTTGATGGTTGATGGCCTTTTTGAGGACTTTTGTGGAAATGGGGAACAGAGAGATGGGATGGTAGTTCTTGAGTTTGCTGGTGTCATTGTAAGATTTCTTGAAAAGGGGCTTGACTTCTTGACATAGTATAGACATCAGAACTCCTATAGAGGGTAAAGGGCACCAGAGATGGTGCTAAACTTTTTGGGGGATTGTACATTGCAACCCTAAAATGACTTTATTTCTTACTAAAAATAAGAGCAGGGCTAGACATTACATGATTGTGTCTGTTGGTTGACTGTTTAGTTCTGAATGCTTGCCTCGCCCTCTACTTCAGTGAAAAGACTTTGACTGCTCGATCTCACTATCGTGAGAATCAAGTGCAGAAAGGGATGTCCTTGGCTCAGTTTTGAGCTATAGTAGGACAGACCCCAGGACACTAGAGGCAAACGACCTCAACCAACATGATCATTACCCTTGAGGCGTCCGCGCCTGGACCGCGCCCAGCGCCAGGACCCCTGGCCCCCTTGTCTGCCGACCCACACAATGGACCCAGGACCACCTCGCCTTCAGAAAGCAACTCAAGACCTGGCTATTTGAACAGTAGCGGACCCCCCCCCAGCGCCTTGAGACCCCCCGGGTGAGTAGTGCGCTATACAAATGTTTTGATTGATTGATTGATTGATTGATGGTGGTCTGGCAGTGCCTGTGCAGGGCTATGATCTGGTGACAAGCACTTTGCAGCAATGAACGCGTCACTCAGATGTCAGTACTATCAGGCGGCATAGTGACATGTGAGGTAACAATCACTGCAGAATAAAGAGTGTATTTTAGGAAAAACTCTTTACAAAAACTGTGAGTTAAACACTTATCATGAAATGTTTATGGCAATGACACCCTTGTTAACTCTATCACTACAGACACCCCTATGCAACACTTAAATATCGCGATCAGTGGCCGTGTCAGAGCGGTGATAAATGTGCGTCTCTGCTAGTTGTGCGTCCACGTTACAGGCCTGCCCTTTCTTCCAGCCTGAGACAGGGTTAAGTGCAGCAGTTATCCTGGGACATTCCAATCAGCTATGTCCTATCCCTGTAAGAGAGGTCTAATAAAGGCATAAAATATGACCGATTAAATAGACTGTTGCAGGAAAACCTTGCAATGAAGATTGAGCAGAACAGAGAATGTCCACGGTCAGTGGCTGATGATGTATAAACAACACCGGAGCACGATTACATTACTAACTCCTTGGTTTAGGAAGAGTCTTACACCGTGCTTGCTCGATGGGTGGATAGATAACTCCAGATCCATGCATACACATACGATCAGAGGTACACATTCATACAGATGCACACATTAAGGTGCACACTCACATACAAATGCTTGTACAAACTCACAGTGGGAAATCTCCACTCCATTCATACACAGGCTCACAGATATACCCATGCGTGCACATACTTACACGCAGATGCATTTAAAATCTCACAGATGTATAACTCCAGACCCACACATACACAAACTCACAGAGGCACAAACTCATACTGATGCACACATAAATGTGTGCACTCACACAAATATCCATAGACCGTTGTACAACACAGATGAACATCTCCAGACCGTGAATACACAAACCCTGCAAATCACACTCTCACATTGGCACACCCATACATATACATACTAACACAGAGATGCTTACATAATCTCAATGATGTATAACTCCCGACCTATGAATACACAAGCTCACAGACGCACACACACATACAGATGCACATGCATTTGCAAACTCACAAATACCATCAGACTTTGCGATATGAAAACCCCTAGACAGGCATTCAAATGTGCAAGTACAAACCCACAACCAATAAATCCAAACTAAAGCGTACCCAACCTTCAAACACACATGTACCCATGTGAGCACATGCATCTATGAATCGCAATATATACATGCATACACAGAAAACTCATCCATGCCGACAAAAACACACAAATATAGAGATGTGCAGACATGCATGCACTCCCATGAATAACTCCAGGACCATCCATACATGAACACCTAAGCATAAACATACATGCATGCATGCACACGCACACACACACTGGTACATATTTACAGCCAAATAATGCCACACCTGTGCACATATACACTAACACACACCATGTAAGTATGTAGGTGCTATCTTAAGGTCAGAAAGTAATTCTTGTTTTTATTTATTTTAGGATGGACCCTTGGCCGATTTCAGCCCCAATATCCAAGCACAGTGACTCTGGTCAGTAGATTTATCAGGTGGAATCCTTGTCGCAGTCTGTAGGGTCACTCATCAGCCTCTGTGTGTCCTTACAAAGACACGGGCACAGACATAGACAGACACACAGACACACAGCACTCCCTGCAGCCTCTCACCCTCATGGTTTTATATTCTTCCTCTTCCTTGAGTCTCGACTCCAGAATATATTCCTCCTCTTTCTTCAGAAGACGCAGCCACTCTTGAAGTTTCACCTGCAGGGATGAGAGCGCAGGAAATAAGTGTAGATCTGTAGAGTGCGGTCTTACTTACAGAAAAGAGTCACTAGAGTTTCTGCCCCATGTGCGCAGACTGTACGCGCCAGTCATACATTAATATTGTGAGTACCACCCAAACATATCCAGATTGTAAGTACCAGTCGCACATATCAGGATTGTAAGCACCAGCCCCAGGTATCACAGCCAAGGAGACAGACAACGGTGTCACTTCTTTGGACCTGTTCTTGCCTCAAAGGACCTGAAATCCTGTTCCATGCAAACTAGCTTCATCACGGGCACTGACTTGTACTTGATAAAGACACTGGGCTCGATTCACAAAGGTAAACTTAGACTTATGGTCTAAACTTAGACCAAACGTTTAAAGTTATGACTTTGGGAATTCACAAAGGGCATTTACAGGTACCATCTTTTAGTTCGCACTAGGATTGTTTGTGAATTCCCAGAGTTGTAAACGTAGACGTTTGGCCTAAGTTTAGACCAACCATCTAAGTTTACCTTCGTGTATCGGGGCCCACTGTGCATACTTTAAGCCTAACTGCATGGAAACATTTAGACTTGGCAATTTGTTTTTTAACAAAGGGGGAGATGGGGAGCAGAGAGATTGTTTTTTAACAAAGGGGGAGGATTCTTGTGAGTTAGAAATGGCGGGACCCTTTTGGCTTCAGATGGACTTGAATGTTCGAATGCAGGGAAAGGGAGACAGGTTTGGAACGTTGAGTTCGCGTTTACACACTGATGAATAAAGGTGTGTAAATCTACCCTCCGTGTGTGGCGTAGGCATGTGCGAGTGCCCAGTCTGGGGAGAATGCTACACACAGGACATTCTGACCCTCACTCTTAGTAACTCTGCCATACCAAACTCTTTCAAGATCCACTCCTGCCACTTCCCTCTATCAATCTCCAAAATAGCATCCTTTTAACTGATCTACAGACGACCCGGACCAAGCAAGCACGTAATAGAAGAAACTTCAGACATCACCTCTGCCTCCATCCAATGCAGTCACCCACATTCCTCAGAGACTTCCACCTCCCTGGCAACTCCAATACAAAATGCATGAAGGAATCCTTCTGCACACTACTCAACACACTGGAAATAACAGAACTCATCAACAACCCAACACAAAGGCAACACGTCAGATCACTTTCTATCAGCGTCTCCTAATAGCTGCACCCAATTAGAAGACAAATATCCCTCCACTCCATCCAACAGTCTTCTGAAACATGCCAGAACCCCTCAGCCCTCCAGAGATGTCGGAGTGTGAAAACCGGAGAAGTCAAACACCCTTCTAAAAACACGAAGTGCAGATCCTTCACCACAGCAGCTAAATCCTTTTTCTACAAAACCACCATCAGTGAGGCAATCAACATAAGAAAAACTCTCTTCAAGCTGCCAAACACTGAACCAAACCTCTCTCAGAACCCACAGTCTCTGCATCAGTCGAGAAATACAATGCCATCAAACTCCTCTTCACCAAGATCAACATATCATATCTAACGTTGTTGCCACTTCCACAATCCCGCCACTTCAAACCATCCCCCATTGCCACACCTGTCAATGGATCTTCTTCAATCCAGTCTCGTACATGGGTCTCCCCAATATCCTAAACTTTAGTCTAGAGAACCTCTGATCATAAGAAGACCCTTCCTTCATCTATCATCAAAATGCACCACACTGTCAGCATCTCCTTCAGCCAAGGAACACTCTCGGACACTCTTAAGATCTTTCCACTGCAAAAAAAGCCATCCCTGGGCCTGGCCGAGCTCACAGAAGTCTAACCTATTACCTACCTTTCATTTGTAGGGAAGATCAACAAGAAAGCAGCTGCCAAAATCTACAGGAGCACATCAGCCAGAGTAATCTTCTACAGGAGGACCAATCTGTCTTCATGCCACGCTGCAGCCCTGACACAGCCACACTCTACAGGAGCACCTCAGCAAGAGCAATCTTCTACAGGAGGACCAATCTGTCTTCATGCCACGCTGCAGCCCTGACACAGCCACACTCTACAGGAGCACCTCAGCAAGAGTAATCTTCTACAGGAGGACCAATCTGTCTTCATGCCACGCTGCAGCCCTGACTCAGCCACACTCTACAGGAGCACCTCAGCAAGAGTAATCTTCTACAGGAGGACCAATCTGTCTTCATGCCACGCTGCAGCCCTGACTCAGCCACACTCTACAGGAGCACATCAGCAAGAGTGATCTTCTACAGGAGGACCAATCTGTCTTCATGCCACGCTGCAGCCCTGACTCAGCCACACTCTACAGGAGCACCTCAGCAAGAGTAATCTTCTACAGGAGGACCAATCTGTCTTCATGCCACGCTGCAGCCCTTACTCAGCCACACTCCAAGTAGTCGACAACACCCTCCTCGTCAACGACAAGAAAAACTCTCAACCTTATGGTCCTGTTCCTGGACCTCTCTGTAGCCTTCGACACAGACGATCATCCAGCTCTGATCAATACCCTGAAAAAATGAGTGAGATTTTCAGGCACTGCTTTTAAATAGTTCCCATCCTACATCACCAACTGGAATCCGTTCATGTGAATAGGTTCCACAAGATCACAGAAATTCCCTGTCTCCAGCGGAGCGCCTCAGGGTTCTATTCTTTCTCCATCATCTGTAACCTCTACGTGGGATCTCTCGGATCCATCCTTACAGACAGCAGCATCAAGACCCATCAGAATGCAGATGATGCGCAACTCTACCTTAAATATCCTCACCCAACCACATCCTTAAATCCTGCCCTGATCTCATCCAGTCTTGGATGTCCACTAATGTATTAAACTTAAACGCCACAAAGACTGAGCTCCTCCTGTAAGCCGCTAGCTCCGAACAGACCCAGATTTTAGCCTGGCTCTCCAACGAACACGTATCAGTCTTTACTCCCACCCTCGACACAGACCTCTCAAGCAACACACTGAATGAACGACAATGAATGCCAAGAAAGCTCGATTCCAATGTCCTATCTTGAGGAGGTTGTTTATCCTGGAAGATGACTTCAGAACAAACGTACAAGGCCTTGCCCATGGGGCTAGAGACCAGGCCCTGGTCAACAGTCTCTCCAACACCACCCTAGCACCCCTGAAAGGCAGCGCACAGAAAGCAGCGCAGCTCATCAAGGGCTTGAAGAAATCACCTCGACATTAAAAGACCTACACTGACTCCCCCTTCCAGGCCAAGATCATTTTTATCACTTATAGAGCGCTCAACAACAAGACTCTGCTCATCTGGCCAACCAACTATACATGGACAAGGAACAACATCAGACCAGGAGCGTGGATATTCAAGAGGTTATAATCTGGAAAACCAAGCTGCTTTACATTCCTTCGAGACTTAGCCTGAAGGCTGCTCTCCACAGCTACCACTAGGATAGTTTACTTTAAAGGTTGTCTTTCACCTAATCATCAATAAGGGTTGTTTGGACTCGTACAGGGTGCCCACTATAACTAGTGGACAGCATATACCAGGCCAACTTCTCACATGCCACACCCTGCATTACTGCACCTCTTCTGCTGTGGCTGAGCCCATGTGAGCCCGTGTGTCACACCCTGCATTACTGCACCTCTTCTGCAGTATTTGATGCCCATGTGAGCCCGTGAGCCACACCCTGCATTGCTGCACCTCTGTGTTTGATGTCCATGTGGGCCCTTGTGCCAATTCGGAAGGTGGAATCTGACTGCATGGTTACCCCCATTTTTTCCTGGTGTTTTGCTGGTTTTTGACCAGTCTGACTGGGATCCTGCTAATCAGGACCCCCGTTTATCTGCTTTCTCCCTAAATTGGTTGTGCATATACTTTAGGTACACTCCAGATTGGATTCTGGGGGACCCTTATAAGTCCCTACTATATGGTATACTATAGGTACCGCAGAGGCCTCCCAGGGGCTGCAGCATGTATTATGCCACCCCTCAGAGACCATTTAAAATGACACCACATTTGTTTTTCCTCCAAATGCTCCCTAATCCATATGTTAATTATTGTGTCGCATCGTATTTATGCTTGGCATTATCGAAAAAGAGGTTAGCGAGGCAATATATTGTTTTTATTGAACATTGCACTAAAAAGCACTTTATAACAACTGACTGCGGGAAGATAGGTATCCTAGGCCCTCAATATGTTTTAGATGAAATATTGGATAATGTGAGATATTGCGTCTAATGTATTGGTACTGTTTACAAAAGTTACTGTTAGCACTTTATATGGCATCTTGCCTATTTGCACAAAGCACATTATGAGTTATTAATTAACTTTTTGATGTTTTAACCGTATCGTTGGTGATGTATTTATCCTTTTAATTATGAACATGTGTATTATGCTGTGCTTTTATGATCTTGCAGCTTAAGATCGAATAAAGTTACGAATTGAATTGACACCACAGGTCTGCAACAGCAGCCTGTGTAAGGTGGTGCTTGCACCCCTTACTTAGATATAGGTTCACTATATCTATCCTAATCACTGCACATATAAACCTATCAGTCACCCCTACGGCAGGCCTTATCAATACTGAAGGCAGGGTGCTGGGTTTTAAGTGAGAGGGTGCCCATGCATGAGCAGAGCCCGTCTGCAGCCTTCGGAACCTATATTCGAGGGTTGTTTGTGATGCAGCCAACCATATATACTTTAGTGCATTATAACCTCACGGTAAATGCTAACTTTAAAACGGCTGCATGGAAACATGTTGTGTTTGGTGTCAAACACCTTGGAATCATACCTCCACACCAGTAACTGGTGTGGAGGTATGATTCCACCCTCCTCAATCAATCAATCAATCAAAGACATTTATAGAGCGCACTACCTACCCGTAGGGTCTCAAGGCGCTGGGGGGGGGGGGGGGTGCCGCTACTGCTCGAACAGCCAGGTCTTGAGCTTCTTCCTGAAGGAGAGGTGGTCTTGGGTCAGGCGCAGGTCGGCCGGGAGGGAGTTCCAGGTCTTGGCGGCCAGGTAGGAGAAGGACCTTCCTCCTGTAGTGGCTCTGCGGATGCGTGGGACGCGGCGAGGGCGTGGCTGGCAGATCGGAGGTGGCGTTTGGGAGCGTAGAAGTTGATGCGGTTGTTGAGGTAGCTCGGGCCTTGATCGTGGAGAGCTTTGTGTGCGTGGGTAAGGAGGCGGAAGGTGATTCTCTTGTTGACCGGGAGCCAGTGCAGGTCTCTTAGGTGTCCGGAGATGTGGCTGTGTCGTGGGATGTCGAGGATGAGTCTGGCTGAGGCGTTCTGGATGCGCTGGAGTCTCTTCTGGATCTTGGCGGTGGTTCCGGCGTAGAGTGCGTTGCCGTAGTCCAGTCGGCTGGTGACGAGGGCCTGGGTGACGGTCTTCCTGGTCTCTGTGGGGATCCACCAGAAGATCTTCCGAAGCATGCGCAGGATGTTGAAGCACGACGAGGAGACGGCGTTGACTTGCCTGGTCATGGAGAGGGAGGAGTCTAGGATGAAACCCAGGTTGCGTGCGTGGTCCGTCGGTTTGGGTGCGGTGCCCAGGGCGGGGGGCCACCAGGAGTCGTCCCAGGCGGAGGGCGAGGAGCCCAGGATGAGGACCTCCGTCTTATCTGAGTTCAGTTTCAGGCGGCTCGTCGTCATCCACTCGGCTACCTCTCTCATCCCTTCGTGCAGGTTGGCTCTGGCGGCGGCGGGGTCGTTGGTCAGGGAGAGGATCAGCTGGGTGTCGTCGGCGTAGGAGATTATGTTGAGGTTGTGTTGGCGTGCGATGGCCGCGAGGGGGCTCATGTAGACGTTGAAGAGAGTAGGGCTCAACGAGGATCCTTGAGGGACGCCGCAGATGACTTCGGTGGCCTCTGACTTGTACGGTGGTAGGCGGACTCTTTGTGTTCTTCCGTCGAGGAAGGAGATGATCCATTCCAGTGCCTTCTCCCGGATTCCGACGTTGCTGAGGCGCTGCACTAGGGTGCGGTGGCAGACCGTGTCGAAAGCCGCGGAGAGGTCTAGGAGGATGAGGGCCGCTGTTTCTCCGTTGTCCATCAGGGCTCGGATGTCGTCAGTGGCGGCGATGAGGGCGGTCTCGGTGCTGTGGTTGGCACGGAATCCGGACTGCGATGGGTCGAGGGATCCGTTCGTCTCGAGGAAGGCGGCCAGCTGTTTGTTGACGGTCTTTTCGATGACTTTGGCTGGAAACGGGAGTAGAGAGATGGGGCGGTAATTCTTGAGTTCGGTGGGGTCTGCTGTAGGTTTCTTGAGTAGAGCGCTGAGTTCGGCGTGCTTCCAGCTCTCGGGGAAGGTGGCGGTGTCGAATGAGGTGTTGATGATGTCCCGCAGGTGGGGTGCGATGACAGCGTCGGCTTTGTTGAAGACGTGGTGAGGGCAGGGGTCGGTCGGAGATCCGGAGTGGACGGAGTTCATCATGTGGACGGTGTCTTCGGTGTTGACCGGGGTCCAGGCGCGGAGGGTGGTGGTGGGTGGCATTGCTGCGGTCGTGGCGTGCGTCGGTTGAGTGCTGAAGCTGTTGTGTATGTCCGCGATCTTGTTGTGGAAGTAGGAGGCGAGGGAGTTGCAGAGGTCTTGCGATGGGGTGATGTCGTTGTTTCCGGCGTTGGGGTTGGAGAGCTCTTTCACGATGTTGAAGAGTTCCTTGCAGTTGTGTGCGTTGTTGTCCAGTCGGTTCTTGAATGCAGTTTTCTTGGCGGTGCGGATCAATTGGTGGTGTTTCCGGGTGGCGAGCTTGAGGGTGGTCCTGTTGTCCGGCGTGGGTTCCTTTCTCCAGGCTTTCTCGAGGGCTCGGCAGTTCTTCTTGGAGCTCTTGAGTTCGTCAGTGAACCATGGGGCTCTCTTATTGCCGGGTCTGCTGGGCGGGGTCCTCAGAGGGGCGAGTTCGTCTGCGCATTTGCTGATCCACTTCGAGAGGTTGTCGGCGGCCTGGCTGGGGTTCGCTGAGCTGGCCGGAGGGTGCTGGCTCAGGGAAGCGGCGAGCTGGTCGGCTGTGATCTTGTTCCAGCTTCTTCGGGCAGCCTGTTGCTGGTGGTGGTGGATCGTCGTTCTTCTGAAGGTGAAGTGGATGCATCTGTGGTCCGTCCAGTGGAGTTCTGTGGCGTGGCTGAAGGCGATGTCTTTGCTGGATGAGAAGATGGCGTCGAGTGTGTGTCCGGCGAGGTGGGTGGGGGTGGACACCAGCTGCTTGAGTCCAAGGTTGGCGAGGTTGTCGAGCAGGGTGCTGGTGTTGCAGTCGTTGTTGTTCTCCAGGTGGAAGTTGAAGTCCCCCAGGAGGATATAGTCAGCGGAGGGGAGGGCGTGCGGGCTGACGAAGTCGGCGATGTAGGCATATTTCTCCTAGAGGGAGAAATATGACAACACCGGTACACCCGGTAGCAGCTTTCTTGGCCCTGGCATCACAAAATGGATGCTGCCAGCCACAGACAAGAGTCTGCCCTCCTGCTGCTGGATGAAACTCCGGCAGCGGAAGGCTTGACAATAGGTTTCCGGTCACAGGGAGGTGTGACCACCTCCCAGACAGGCTTTAGTGTATTGGGGCTGGGTGGGTGCACTCAGAGTGCTTTGATGTCTGCACTGGTGGCACATTTGGTGTCCCTGTGCATAGTCCAGCTCAAACCGGTTGCAGGGGCCATCAGCCCCTGCTTTGGCGCAAAACTGGACAAAGGACATGGGTGTAGCCACCCCTCTGTCCTGACCCTCCCATAGGTGGGTCCCTAGAGTTTGTCCCACCCTTTCCTTGGGTATAAAGTAGGAACCCCTGACTATAGGTTTTTAGATTTACCTGGACGAAACTCTGCAACAGAAACCAAGTACTTTGACTATCTACACTACGTTGGATGACTGAAGTATCTCCCTTGGAGTGAAGGAGTAACTTCCCCGCAAGGCAGGCACCTTAAACACATCTGACCGGTTTGCATCTCCGAAGCTATTGAGGACTCCGAAGATTTCTGTAACACAGGAAGTGGGTTCCCAAGTGTCCCCAAGGTCGACTAGTTCTCTCAGCAAACCTGAGACCCGCATCCCTCGTGGGGACCGTGCAACCCGTACCCCTGGGCACCGTGTCCATTTTCAGCAGCATATGCTTCTCGGGGATCCCTGAGGCTGTGCTTTGGGCTACTTGTAGTCCTGACCCCGAGCAGTAATTCCATCAAGGATTTCTGACCTACACTCCACGAGTGTTCCGTGGGCTGGTATTCTGTGATTCAGCTCGAGGTCCCTTCGCGATCCCTGCTCCGTTGGCCTGTGGGTCCCTGTGAAGGCAACTCTAACTTTCCGTGGTCTTTCCTGGTTGCTCCAGCCATGCCCTGACTCTCCATCGCTTGGGGAGTCCCCAGGACCTTGCTGGTCCTCACCGAAGCATCTTTTCTCTGGCCGCATGGGTTGCAGTTGCCAAGGTTTGTTGGTGTTCAATCTGGGCACTGACCCCCCAGCACCCGACATCCATCGTGGGACAGCTCACCTTCAGACTTTGGTCACCGTCGACGTCTCCTGGTCCCCGTGGCTGCAGAGTGAAGCTTCACCTCTACTCACCTGAAACACCCGACATCGGTGGGCATTCGTCGATCGTGCCCCTGGTCACTGTGAAGTGACCCAGACTCTGTCCCCTCTGCTTTCAGGTTCTTCTCAGCTCCAATCCAGGCTTGGATCACACCAGACACTTTTCATCTTCCCGGCAGCAGCACTTCTTCGCATCACGCCATTGAAATCAACGAGCGTTTCCGACACCACTTGACCCCTATGCACCCGGCTCCTCTGGGATAGGTAACACGGGTACACGCGGTACTCTCAAGGGTGCTGGCCTTAGAACCTTCTATGTTCCAAAGGGTTTGCTTGAAGTCCTCTCCTAAGTGTCCTTAATCTTTAAAATTCCAATCGCGACTTTCTCATCGGGTTGTACTGAACTCGCGTCTGTGTTCTCACACTGCACCCGTCCTCCGTGAGTCCCCTGTGTCACTACCTTGGGTGGTTCTTTGGGGTCCCAGCGATTCTACGTACTCTAGGCACTGTGTCTAGTCAAGTCGGGTGTGTTATACCACTTTCTTAATATATAGTTTGGTCTCCCCCTGGGGCCCACTGTGTATTGAGCTATTTACTGTCGTTCTAGTGATTTAATATTGTGTGCTTTGTTCTCTAATCTCATAAAGAGGTTAGTAGAGAGTGTTAAGTAATAAATACATATATTTTATATATACCTTGTGTGGGTCTCCTTTCATTTGGTCATTCAAGAGATTATAGACTGGTCAAACAAGCTGCTTTACATTCCTTCGAGACATAGCCTGAAGGCTGCTCTCCACAGCTACCACTAGGATAGCTTTCAGTAAAGGTTGTCTTTAACCTAATCATCAATAAGGGACGTTTGGACTGGTGCAAGGTGCCCACTATAACTAGTGGACAGCATATACCAGGACAATTTCTCACATGCCACACCCTGCATTACTGCACCTCTTCTGCTGTTTGATGTCCATGTGAGCCCATGTGTCACACCCTGCATTACTGCACCTCTTCTGCTGTGTCTGTGCCCATGTGAGTTTGTGTGCCAAACCCTGCTTTGCTGCATCACTTCTGCTGTGTCTGTGGCCATGTGTGACACCCTGCATTGCTGCACCTCTTCTACTGTGTCTGTGCCCATGTGAGCCTGTGTGCTACACCCTGCATTGCTGCACCTCTTCTGCTGTGCCAAGCAGCATGTGAGTATGTGTGCTACACCCTGCATTGCTGCACTTCTTCTGTTGTGTACAATGACCATGTAACCGCATATACCACACCGTGCATTTGTGCACCTCTTGTGGTATGTCCGATGACCCTGTGAGCCTGTGTGTTACACCCTGCATTGTCACATCAAGTCTTCAGACACTGAGAACTCACACTGCACTGCCACCCTGAATCCGTTGAGTATAGTGCAAGGTCCCAGAACACCCACACACATCCCTTCTGCACTTGTGCAGCCGCTTTGTGCGTCACAGTATGCGGCCTATGATCTCGGCGCTCTGACAGACACACTGTGTGCTCTTTTGCAGGTCCTTATAAAGCCTCACAGAGTATATTCACTTGCGATCCCTAAAGACCAACGAACGTACCTTGTAATTTTCAGCAGCCTTCTGTAGGGACACATTACACCCCCAAAATATACATTGAATCCTCTTAAAGACGTAACATGTGCATTCACTTGTGAATCGTGAACATCCACAGACATGCGTTGTGCTCCTCGGCAGCTCCTTCCTCTGCAGAACGTACAGTGTCTTCACTTGTGACTCTTGAACATCGACACACATACCTTATGTTGATCTTACAGAATGTCTTCACTTGTGAATCCTGAACATCCACACACATACCTTGTGCTCCTCTGCAGCTTGCAGCTTTTTCCTCTGTGGAACTTACAGTGTCTTCACTTGTGAATCCTGAACATCCACAGACATACCTTGTGCTCCTCTGCAGAACGTACAGTGTCTTCACTTGTGAATCCTGAACATCCACACACATACCTTGTGCTCCTCTGCAGCTTGCAGCTTTTTCCTCTGTGGAACTTACAGTGTCTTCATTTGTGAATGCTGAACATCAACACACATACCTTGTGCTCCTCTGCAGCTTGCAGCTTTGTCCTCTGTGGAACTTACAGTGTCTTCATTTGTGAATCCTGAACACCCAGATACACTCCTTGCACAGACTTCCCTCAAGGGCCTACGGGTGCACTATGATCCATAAACATTCACACGTACGTCTAGAGCTCTTTAGCAGCCTCCTCCAAGGACTCTCGGGGGCCTTTTAACTCCCTGAACATCCCCAGACACACCCTGTTCTCTTATGCAGCTTCCTGAATGGCATACACAAGTAGGGTGACCAGATGACTCCATGCCACCGGGACACATTTCCTTTTCCGGGTTTTTGATTTAACAGATCAGGGCATTCTGGGACTTGTAGTCTTCGTTCATTTTACTTGACCCTGTTGCTTCAACACACCAGATACAAATGATATGTAAAAGCTAAATCCAGGAATGGAAAAGTGGTGTCCCAGTGACACGGAGCAATCTGGCCATCCTATAAAAAGGGTGACTCGTGATTTGTTAACACCGCGTACTGCGCTTGTGGTCTTGGACTGCCCCTTGGTGTGGCTCACCAAGTGATTTTTGATCCCTGAACGCCCACAGACATACCTTGTGCTCCTCTGCAGCCTCCTCTACAGGACTTGCGGAGTGAGTTTTATGCTCCTTGGACTCCCGGCAGACCCAGCACATCATGGTCTGATCCTCTGCACAGAACAGCAGCTGTGCCTGGTTATGCTTCTCACACAGATTCTCCTCCGGGGGCTTCACGGGGGGCAGATGAAGCTTTTTTAACATTTCCACCATGTTCTTCAGCTGCCTGTTGGGTCGGAGGCTTTTCCCAGAAGATATTTCCCTGCACTGTGGACAGGGGAAGTTTCCATCTCTTCCCTCCCAGCTCTGAGTGATGCAGGAGCGGCAGAAGTTGTGTCCACAATCGATCATCACCGGATCCGTAAAATATTCCAAACAGATGGAACAAGTGGCCTCTTCCTTGAGGTCCCCGAGCTGAGCTGCCGCCGCCATGATTCAGAGATGCAGGAAGTAAAGTTAAGTTTCATTTCTCTCTGTGCAGTGGGTGCGTCTGTGCGTCTGCCCCTCTCTGGCTGCGCTGGGACTTCCGGGTTCATGTTACAGTCAGAGCAGGGAACTGACCCCTCTGCTGCCTGTGCTCTGACCGCAGGTTTCCCTTCTTTCTCGGTAAAATACCAGCGATTTCAGTTTCCTTCTCCGGTTCCGTAAGTGCCAGGAGCGGTCTCCTAAATATGGATTTGTATGAAATCCTCCGAGTTAGTTTTAACCTGACAATTCTGCGTCTGCTTGTTATAATATTTGTTTTAGAACTGGAATGACATCTGGAAAATAATTATGAAACAATTTCTTCATGCATTTTCTGTTTGAAAGGCTGAAAAATAACTGCTTTTCTCACTTCTTTACATATAATAATTCATTATCGGGATCACTGGCATTACCCGCAATTGTAGGAGCAATTTATACCGCAGGTTGGACTAAATCATACAGCGAGATGAGGCAAAATATGCGGCTTAATAGCAACCTTTGACCGCATGATTTCAATATCCTGCAATTTTATCCCACACAATCATTGTCTGAGCGGAGGTTTCACCTCATTAGTGCAGTTAAACTCCTCACTACAACTTTCATCAGATAAATGGTGACCAGTGGAGCCTTGGAAAGGGGCTGCCACATGTGGCGCTGTTTAGTCCTTGTTCATCTGTTTGAGGCAGACACCGTTTTATGCGGTACATGCGGCATAGCCGTAATTAAATGCCCAATTCAACTTGTGCAAAATCCATTATTTCCATTGACTCTGATCACAAAACATTTGTGCAAAAACAAGCTTTCTATTTTGTTCGGAAAATATTTGTAAACATTTTACTGGTTATAACTACACATTGTTTTAATTTAACACCTTGGAATTTCACGTGTATGCAGTATTTACACTGCTCATATCAGTTACTTCTATACTCAAACAGGAGCTGTTCATTAAAGGTCAGAGGTCAGAACCTACCAGCGATTACAATAAAACGCTGAGTTTGCTTTCTCGTGGGAGACACTGAAAAAGTGAATAAAACATAAAAGACCCTTTTACTCTCCTTGTCTTGCATAGTTAGTGGTGACTATTAACTATTTCCAAATCCAATGTAAACATATGAGATATATACACTTCTGCGAATTTTAGGTGTGCACCTTTAATTGTTTGTATGTGTTTCTGTGAATTTTAGGGGTGCACCTTTAATTGTTTGTATGTGTTTCTGTGAATTTTAGGGGCGCACCTTTAATTGTTTGTATGTGTTTCTGCGAATTTTAGGTGTGCACCTTTAATTGTTTGTATGTGTTTCTGTGAATTTTAGGTGTGCACCTTTAATTGTTTGTATGTGTTTCTGCGAATTTTAGGTGTGAACCTTTAATTGTTTGTATGTGTTTCTGTGAATTTTAGGGGTTCACCTTTAATTGTTTGTATGTTTCTGTGAATTTTAGGGGTGCACCTTTAATTGTTTGTATGTGTTTCTGCGAATTTTAGGTGTGCACCTTTAATTGTTTGTATGTGTTTCTGCGAATTTTAGGTGTGCACCTTTAATTGTTTGTATGTGTTTCTGTGAATTTTAGAGGTGCACCTTTAATTGTTTGTATGTGTTTCTGCGAATTTTAGGTGTGCACCTTTAATTGTTTGGAAGTGTTTCTGTGAATTTTAGGGGTGCACCTTTAATTGTTTGTATGTGTTTCTGTGAATTTTAGGTGCACACCTTTAATTGTTTGTATGTGTTTCTGTGAATTTTAGGGGTGCACCTTTAATTGTTTGTATGTGTTTCTGTGAATTTTAGGGGTGCACCTTTAATTGTTTGTATGTGTTTCTGTGAATTTTAGGGGTGCACCTTTAATTGTTTGTATGTGTTTCTGTGAATTTTAGGGGTGCACCGTTAATTGTTTGTATGTGTTTCTGTGAATTTTAGGGGTGCACCTTTAATTGTTTGTATGTGTTTCTGTGAATTTTAGGTGTGCACCTTTAATTGTTTGTATGTGTTTATGCGAATTTTAGGGGTGCACCTTTAATTGTTTGTATGTGTTTCTGTGAATTTTAGGGGTGCACCTTTAATTGTTTGTATGTGTTTCTTTAGCAGACGTCCTGGTGCTGTAAAGTGTATTGATTACTAATTTCCTTCTTCGTGCTCTCGCCTCTGTTTGTGGTTTATTACAGCTTAAGACGTTTCAGGCCGATGCTGAAAGAAGAGAGAGGGGCTTCACCTGGATTCTTTGAATAGTGTAAGGATGGAAAGTCCTTCAGGGTCAGTGTAAGACATGAGAGTGAAATATCTCCACAACATGTCTGTAGCTTGCAACACTCCTGTTTGTCATCAGAACAATTCACTGTCTGCCATGTACCAGGACTCCCTTGAGAATCTGTAATTATGTAATATACTATGCACATAACCACAGATGTGTACGTTATATCCCAGAGAGTACATACATATTCCGCTGTTCTTATGCCAGTCTATACTTTGTCCAAACAGGCTGCACCAAGATGGGCCAATCCCCGTGTGTACATTTACTGACACATATATGAATGATTTAATTATGTAAAAATATGCATGCAGGTTTTTATCCATACATTTCAGTCATTCATTAAAAATATCCTGATGTGAGGTTTCTATTGTATTCTATTTTTAGGTCTGGCGTTAACCAAGACCTTTTGATTGTACTAAAATATATATAATATACTAACATATAGCGGCTTCCAGCCACCCCTTTTCATCCATTGGTCTGTTGTTGTGTCAAAGTGCAAACAGTACGAGCAATAAATCAATCTCCTGTCCAATACTCGCTTTTATAGAAAAAAGACGCATTTTATTTCTAACACTACAAATACAAAGGTAAATGACATTCTGAAGCAATAACGCAATCTCCCTTCAAGTCTGGGCTCTAGTAGTTGTCAGGCAGATCTCTGTTCCCACCCGCCTTCTTGTAATGTGTTTGGCGTTATTCCACATTTAGTGGTGGCTGCGTCCAGGTAATGCAAACTATTAGGCCGCACTCAAAAGTTTTCCCTTTGACACTTGAGGAATTATTCAAAAGTGTCCATGGTGCCGTCGCAGCGTTAGCAGCAAGTCCTCCGGGGCCACAAAGGCCCAGTGCCAGTCTTACCCGCTCTGGCGGTGTGGCAATGTTCATTGGTGAAGCGAGTGCCCTCTCCTCTGGCTCTCATGAGTCCGGATGGTGTAGGGTAAGAATGTTTCGCTCCCGATGTACGCAGCAGCACCCGGCGGCCCAGTCTCTCACTGTCAAGCGGCGCTGCCACTTCTTTCCAGTGATCAGAGCTTCTCCGGCTCTGCAGACACAAAGCTAAGCTGCTCGTCTCCCTAGCGGAGGGGGGAAGGGGGCTGGTGTGGTCCTCTGGCTCCCAACCGCAGCTCCAATGAGGGTATTATGTCCTCGGCAGTGTCTTGATGATCCTCGGGGAATCCGTCAGGTTAGATCTAATCGTGTGGGCTAGACCCACTGATCACAGCAGTATTGCTTAGGCCTGAACCCTTGGCCAAAGTGATTCCGGCAGCCCCATGTTGATCATGATCCAGGCGCAGACTCTCTTTATGCAATCGCCCTCACTACGTTGGCCCCTCCTGGCATAAGGAGTCGCTGATTTCGGCAGTCACAAGTCCGGCACTCCTGGCCCAAAATCAGTTCACCTGTGACAACTACTGGAATACGATGTCTCCGCAGTGGAGTGACCTGGTGCTCCGTGCTTCCGATACGGCTCAGAACTAGGCACCCCTTTCTTGGCATTCTGGCGTTGCACAGGCGATATTGCATACGGGCCACTGCCTGATCGGTGCACAGCCTCACCCCTCACCCAGGGAATGCACGTGCAGGGCTCCCCACTGGACCTCGCTCCCTCCAGCGCTCTCCTCACCCTCACAGGGCACGCTAGTCCTGGCAAGCAGGCAGGCGCTGGTGCTCCAGGGGAGGTAATCTCGGTGTCCTGGGTGATGCCCCCTCACCTAGCATGGACCCCGCAGGCCTTTGCACCGAGGCAGGAGTCTTGTAGAGCTTCCCCTCCTCACAGAGCCTGTCTGGCTGCTTGGCAGAAGACCAGTATTTGAGGACTCGAACCTCCCCTTCTTATAGTCCTTTTCCAGACATCAAATGTGATTTAGAGTCTGAGTCTTTGAAGGTTTGTGTTGGGGTTCTGCTTCTTTTAAAGGGGGCACCTCTCTTTTTCTTTCCTCATGACACATGTCTGTCACAGCAGGCGAGACTTTGAAGCGGATTGTCCCATAAAACCACTCATGGGAGTGACCAGACTTCACACCTGGATGTCACCCACAGTGAGGTTAATCCCAGACCCCAGCCCTCCTCTTTATGACTCCCTTTTCAGCCCTAACTCTCTTCCTGAGATGTGTCCAGGCCCCTTCCTTCTGATCTCTCACAGAATCAAAGCGCATCTTTTGAAGTGTGAAGGGAGTCGCTTCCTTCTCCTTCCAGTGTGTGTCCCACCCATCTCACAGGAATGCAGCAATACACGATCTGTCTGGGGGCTCACTCTCCCAGACACACACCCACACGCTGACAGCACACCCACTCACCATCTGCGCGCTGCACAGCACTTCATGTATTGTACTTCACACAAGCACACATGCAACCAGGGCAAGCTTTCAAAGCGCACACACTCCGCAGTATTACGTCTTTCATGTCATGTCATGTATTCCCCAAGGTATTAAAAGTCACAGGAGAAACGCGTAACCCCAGTTGAGACCTAGAGGGGTACGGTATCATACAAAAACGTCTCAATGGGAGTCTATGAGGGAATACAATTTGGAAAGTAAATTAATCATACAAAACACGTAGTCCCAATTTTTTGTTTCAACATAATTACATTAACAAAGCAGCATAGATTTATACTTTAAACGGGTTATGAAGCAGCATCAACCATCATTATTTAGTTGTGTACTACATGCAAGGTGAACACCTTGTGTTTGTGAAAGTGTGTTTGAGCGCAAGCAAAAGACGTGAAAAACGTAAACCAGCGTTTTTTGGGAATATTTGAAATTATTATTATGCATAAACATTTACTTTATAATACAAGCAGTGGAAAATCAAGGCATGATTAGCAATCCCGATTAGGCTGATACAAGTCGACCGCGTTTCGACCTTCATGACTTGAGGTCATCATCAGGACAAGGGAACTCAAGGAAGGTAATTGCTGCTTAATGGGAAACAAGATGAGAGTTACCACTAACAAAGAATAAACTTAGATCAACGCATATAAATATGGGGTACGTGCTTTAAGATACCTGACGGGAATCCAAGGCACCTGGGAAGGATGGAAATAGAGACCAGCATTTGCAATGCAGTCGGTCTCGCATTTGAGGAAGTTTGAGTTTTTGGCATTGTAAATTATTTTGTTTCCCATTTTATGTTTCGTGTTTTTGCAGTGGAGTGGATGCATGTTGTTTGTAGTGGAATTATGTGCTTTGAATTGGAATTGTTAGTCTGGAATTGTGTGGTGTGTAGTGTATTTGTGGATTGTAAATATGTGGTATGGTGAATAGATAGGGGTGAGGCGTATAAATTAGATAGAAAGTAAGAATGAGAGGGACAGGTGGTTTGTGTATGACGTGGTGAATGAACTGAGGACAACATGGTTAGAAATGGGGGTCTCTAGTTGGCAATGGCTGGCCACTGTCCAAGTAGTGACCCTTCTTCCTGAGTCAGAGTAAGAGGGCTACACCCTTTGATAACTCCTGCTCAACCCTGTGGTAACGTAGCACGAGCAGCTAGGCTTATCGCAGAGGCAGTGTGTGGAGCATTTATGACCATACACAGTAACACAGTGAAGAACACTACAAAGGGACACCACACAAGTAGTTATAAAAAATAAGTATATTTATATATAGACTTAACACAAGACCAATAACGGTAAAAAGCCACAATACTGACAAATAGGGTTACTCTTGAAATGCTGCAAAAATAGTTCAAAGTGTGCAAAGAGGAGTTCAGTTCAAAGCAGTGGTCTCTGCGACCCTTTTACTTACAAAGTTCCTGGATTTCGTAGTAAAACCAACAAAATGTCGCAAAGAAGCTGTAGCGATGATTTTCTGCACGTGAGGCCGGCGATGCTATGAATCCTTGCCGCGAGGGAGGAGACGATGCGCTGATCTGCTGATACGTGCGGGGACAAGGCGACAAACTTCTGCACGCTAAGCCGTTGATGCGATGACTCCTTGCCACGAGGGAGGAGACGAGGCAACGACCCTGTTGCGTGTGCGATCGGGTTGCGATGCGAAGAAATGGCGCTCCGCAAGGGAGCGATGATCCTGATGCGATGCGATGAAAATGGCAGACGCCCGGCATCCGTGCTGCGATGTCGTGATGCGATGATCTCGATGCGATGATCTGTGGGGTTAGCGAGCACTTGGCAGCCCGCAAACATGCGATGATCTTTGGATTTAGCGAGCACTCAGCGGCAGCAGCGCGATGATTTTCCGGTGTGCTTTCAGCTGCGGCGGCTTGCAAACGGGCATTAGCGACAATTTCAGCACTCTCTTCTCTGTAGTAAAACTAGAGGCCCTGGAACTCACAGGAGCCTCACCTGCAGATAGAAATCAAATCCTCGCTGGGAGGAATCAGGAGGCTGGTGGTGGAGTCTGATGTGCCTGAGACTTCAACAGGAGGCTAGCTCTCTCCTAGCCCTTGGGTGATTGCTTTAGCAAGATTAATAAAAGTTCTCTCAAAGTCCTTTTCACCTCCTGCAGATTCCTTCAGTTACACGGACAGAGGTCCGTCTTGATGTCCAGGAGCAATACAAATTGTAGGGGTTTCAGCACAGATATTTATACCCCAAAAGTCATTGTTTTCAAAAGCTACAAGTCACTGAACACAGCCAGAACCAGTCCTGCCCAGTCCTGGAGCACTTTGTTGACCAGGCTGCATCCTTCCTTTCAGAAAGAGGGGGTCTGCCTTCAGACACACACTGGGAGGTGGAGCCAGCATTCACCTTGCCAGGCACAGCCCTATTCAGGTCCAGGAGCTACCCCTCCCCATACTCCAATGCAGATCTCTCTATTCAACCCAGGTCTGACTCAGCCTGCCCTGCCCCTCGAAAACCAGACAGCCAATACACATAACAGCTGAGCACACTGGAAGGCTTAGGCAAGAAAATACCTACTTTCTAAAAGTAGTATTTTGAAACACAGAATATAAAAATAAACTTCACTAAAAGATGTATTTTAATATTCTGAGCTCAGGCATACTACATTTGTTTTTCTACCATGTTCCTTGGGTCAGTTAGGACTATAGAGTGAAATAGTCAAACTGCCCATTCTGGCCGATGGAGAACAGGTAGCCTTACAGTAGTGAAAAACGAAATTGGGTGTAATTCACTACCAGGACATGCTACACACACCAAGGTATGTCCTACCTTACACATACAATGCACCCTACGATAGGGGTGGCTTCAATGATGCCAAGGGAAGGTTCAGGGGCTGGGAAGTGGGTGCACTTCACAGCCAAGGTGGTAGTTCTGGACTGCACACAGGCCACTCTACCAGGGACTAACAGGTAAACCAAATAAGCCAATCATGGATATACCAATTCACATGTCATATTTACACAGGGAGCGTTCGCGCTGTGGCACTGAATGGCAGTGGCACAGCGCCCAGAGCATCTAATACCAGCAAAAACAGAGGAGACAACAGCGAAAAATGGAAGGGAGACCCACGCCAATGGTGCCAGGTCTAACAAACGTAGGGCATATTATCAAGCACGGCGTCAAAATTATCGCCACTTTGCCGGCAGAAAACTGCTGCTAAAGCGGTGATAATGGGCTTGATGATATGCCGCAGAGAATTCCAATAGAAGCCCAGGTTGACACCAGAACATGGGCTTCTATGGGAATTCTCAAGGACATATTATCAAGCCCATTATCCCCGCTTTAGCGGCAGTTTTCTGCCGCTAAAGCGTCGATAATGTTAACGCCTTTTCTTGATAATATGCCTCATAGTATACATAGTGTGTGAGAAAGAGAGATAGAGGGGAGAGCATGTCATAGGTGTATAAAGAGGCTGTAGTTGTGTATGTAGAAGAGAGTGAAAGAAGAGGAGAGTGTATTTGGTGTTATTATTTGAAAAGGATGGTATTGAAAGTGTGTAGAAAGATATGAAGTGAATTAATAGTGTAAATGCTTAATTAGTGTGTGAGAGAGCGAGGTAGTGGTGTGAGTGACTAGGAGTGAGAAAGGAAGTTGTGTGCAATGTCTGAGTTACATGAACTTTTCTAAAAGCAAAAAAACTAAGAAAAATGAAAGATGAAAGGCTAACAATATAGAAAATCAGTGTTTTTGGTACCAGCGCTTTCACTAGACCGCTGGTCTATTTCTTTAAAAAAACATATCGGGCATGGCCAAGATGGCGACCAGGTGGGACGTGCCTGCTTGTCGCTTGGTCTCGCCGACAGGGCCCACTGCCCATGCCTTGTCACACCGAAGCAGAGGACTGGTTGCCCTGGAGGTCCTGGGGTAGCCTGAGGAGACAGAGTCACAGGAGTGGTAACGGCTGAATCGTGATCCAGAGAAGCCTTGCAGGAGCCTGCAGCCCGGGGCTGGACTTGGCCCCGACACAGCGAGAGATCAACGGAGGCAGTAGCAGCAGTCGACCGGGGGTCCCCAGAGACGGAGAGCGTAGCAATAGCTGGGCATAGCCCCCAAAGCTGGTGGACCGAGAAGCGTATCCAGAGCCAGGCTGTGAGAGATCGAGGGGCCGGATCAGATCAGGTCCTGGGCCTGCATCACTAGCGGTAGGCCGACTGACTCTGGCCGGCCCGCGCTACTCCTGAGAGCAACTGGTGCATGGGGCCCTAGTCACTGGTGATGGAAGAGACCTGCCAGCTGGATGGCCCTTCCCCTGCTGAAACTGAGGTCAGCCGCTTGATGGCGGTGGCATCGGGGACGAGAGAGGTGCGCAGCTTGTCTGACAGCGGGACCCCGCAGGAGCTGGAGCCACCCCCAGTGGCGGAAGATTGAGGCGTGAGACTGGAGGCAAGCCCTGAGAGGCAGAAGGACCCCGCAGTAGCTGAGAGTTGGCTTTAAGCCGGAGCCACCCCCAGTGGCGGAAGATTGAGGCGTGAGACTAGAGGCAAGCCCTGAGAGGCAGAAGAACCCCGCAGGAGCTGAGAGGTGGCTGGCAGCCGGAGCCACCCCCAGTGGCGGCAGATTGAGGCGTGAGACTGGAGGCAAGCCCTGAGAGGCAGAAGGACCACGCAGGAGCTGAGAGTTGGCTGTGAGCCGGAGCCACCCCCAGTGGCGGAAGATTGAGGCGTGAGACTAGAGGCAAGCCCTGAGAGGCAGAAGGACCCCGCAGGAGCTGAGAGTTGGCTGTGAGCCGGAGCCACCCCCAGTGGCGGGAGATTGAGGCGTGAGACTAGAGGCAAGCCCTGAGAGGCAGAAGGACCCCGCAGGAGCTGAGAGTTGGCTGGGAGCCGGAGCCACCCCCAGTGGCGGAAGATTGAGGCGTGAGACTAGAGGCAAGCCCTGAGAGGCAGAAGGACCCCGCAGGAGCTGAGAGTTGGCTGGGAGCCGGAGCCACCCCCAGTGGCGGAAGATTGAGGCGTGAGACTGGAGGCAAGCCCTGAGAGGCAGAAGGACCCCGCAGGAGCTGAGAGTTGGCTGTGAGCCGGAGCCACCCCCAGTGGCGGAAGATTGAGGCGTGAGACTAGAGGCAAGCCCTGAGAGGCAGAAGGACCCCGCAGGAGCTGAGAGGTGGCTGGCAGCCGGAGCCACCCCCAGTGGCGGCAGATTGAGGCGTGAGACTGGAGGCAAGCCCTGAGAGGCAGAAGGACCACGCAGGAGCTGAGAGTTGGCTGTGAGCCGGAGCCACCCCCAGTGGCGGAAGATTGAGGCGTGAGACTAGAGGCAAGCCCTGAGAGGCAGAAGGACCCCGCAGGAGCTGAGAGTTGGCTGTGAGCCGGAGCCACCCCCAGTGGCGGGAGATTGAGGCGTGAGACTAGAGGCAAGCCCTGAGAGGCAGAAGAACCCCGCAGGAGCTGAGAGTTGGCTGGGAGCCGGAGCCACCCCCAGTGGTGGAAGATTGAGGCGTGAGACTAGAGGCAAGCCCTGAGAGGCAGAAGGACCCCGCAGGAGCTGAGAGTTGGCTGGGAGCCGGAGCCACCCCCAGTGGCGGGAGATTGAGGCGTGAGACTAGAGGCAAGCCCTGAGAGGCAGAAGGACCCCGCAGGAGCTGAGAGTTGGCTGGGAGCCGGAGCCACCCCCAGTGGCGGAAGATTGAGGCGTGAGACTAGAGGCAAGCCCTGAGAGGCAGAAGGACCCCGCAGGAGCTGAGAGTTGGCTGTGAGCCGGAGCCACCCTTGTCTCTTCCACCTTCTCCGGAACGATCGGAAACAAGCAGAAATAAAGGGCAGGCTACAAGCCCACTCCGTCATGCCGGGCTCCCACACTCGTACAGTAGGCTCGGTTTATGTTCCAAAATGGGGTCAAGAAAGCCTCCAATGAAGGGCAATGCCTGAGCTCACCACATCAACTGACCAGATGCTGCTGTTGGGGGGCGACTTACACTTTCCCTTTGATAAAGCTATCAACAGCTCGGCTCAACAACAGGGGCTCTCTCTGGGGAGGGGTTACAAACGCTAAATGAGAGGGGGTTAATAGATATCTGGAGAACGTTGCACCCCACGACCCGAGAATACACCTTTTACTCCCACTCCCATAAGACATATGTGAGAATTGATTACTTTCTGGGCACCCAGAGCATCATATCCCACACCCAACATGCTGACATAGTGATCAGCACACTGTCGGCACACTGTTGGACCACCCTGCAGTGACACTGGACCTCTCCCTCCCTCCCTGCCTGCCTCTCGCCCTCCCCCACGATCTTGGCGCCTCAGAGACACATTATTACACTGTTACTGTGGTGTCTTTTGAATTCCAACATCATTTAGGCCATGGATGGCATTGGATTAAAATAAAAAATGTGTTTTTTTGTGGTATTTCATGGTTTTTAGGTCTCGCCTGACCCAGCGCATGCGCTGGCCTGGCAAGACATTTTGTGAGGGCTCCAAAAAGTGCTACCAGGCCAGCCTAGGGGTAGAGTGCATGTGCGCGGGCACGCGCGCCGCGCTTTACCGCGATTACTTTCACTTTCGCAGCCGCACGGCCGCTTGTTTGTTAATTTTCCAAGTTCTTTTGTTGCCCCAAATCTATTCTTGATTCTTCCATCGTGGTTTTTCTTTTGCGCTCAGTTTCCCTTTATGCTCAATATTTATTCCTTTGACTTTAATGCAGCTTTCTGTGAGATCCTGTCCGCTCTTGATATCCTTACCATGGTCCCGATGTTACTGCCCACCCATGGTGGTTGTCTCCTTTCTCTTCTTGCCCTCTTTCTAGCCCTGCTACCCCTCACATGCACTGCTCGCCGCCCCTTCTCTCTGATTCTCGCCTTCCTTCCCTTATATTTTTCACTTGCTGTTTCTCCCCTAGTCCCTGCCTTCCCCTCTATCCTGGCGCACCCACACCTTCTTTCTCATGCACTGCTCGCCGCCCCTTCTCTCTGATTCTCGCCTTGCTTCCCTTATATTTTTCACTTGCTGTTTCTCCCCTAGTCCCTGCCTCCCCCTCTATGCTGGCGCTCCCACACTTTCTTTCTCATGCACGGCCTGTGAATCGTCTCTCTCTCTTTATCCCTCCCGGGCCTTTATCTCTGTCCCTCTCAGACCAGCACCGGTTCCTGTCCTGACAGAACATGCCCCGCCTATTTTGTCACTGATTCCTCTTTCCCTCACGAGCGCGACACTTTTTCACTCCCTCCCCCTTGCTCACTCTCCAATATGCCGTGGCTTCTTGTTCTCTGTTCGCAAGGTGGAAAAAGGCCGCGCCTGGAGATATTCAGTTTGCGGCACGTACGTTAAGTGCAAGCAGCAACACGCACGGAGGCCGCACAATATCGTGTGCTTCCCAGTTCCAAGGTCGTCAGCTTGCGGCCGCCTCTCTGTGCTGCCATTCTTGCCATCTGTACTGTTGCATGTCTGTCAGACCACAGGCATGTTCATGCCCTCTGAGCAAGGGCTGCGTCTGTTGCTTCTCTGCCTGGCGGCTGTCCATACTGTCTCCTAATGTGTTATGCTTTCCGAGCAATAATCCCCTGGCCTAGGCGTGGCCCTTTTCCGAACGCCTGCACTTTTTCTTATGCGAGCCCACACACACCCATGTCTAATTTATAAGCATTGAAACCATTTTCACATCCTATTTTCGTGTTTTCGTTAAGCGTCCCCTTGCCAGATTTAACGTTATAACACCGTACAAGATGGAGCAGTGCTTAATTTGTAAAATATGAAGTGCCAGGGCTCTGACCAGGAGGCCACTACAGCTTGCACCACCCATCGCCCCTGTCACCGCTGCCAAAACAACAACTGACCATCTCTCTCGCATGAGAATGCGACCGTTCAGATTATTCCAGGTCCCCAAAGCTAAAGGAATGGCTGGGGAGGCAGGGATTAGTAATTTTTTAATGTATGTTGTTTTCCTAAACACTGTTATACTGCTAATCTCTAAATTACATGAGCAGCGCCACCTTGTGGCAGACTGCCCTAAGTGTGGTCTTGACAATTATTATTATTGTTCAGTCAGTGAGACTGGTGCGTGTAAGGGTGTTCCTATAAGTGACGCTCTGCTCTGTGTAGTGTTTTACAACAGTGAGGCTCTGCTGTACTTCGGTGTGTTCTCTGCAGCTGGGGCCCATGTATGCTGTTATGTCAGTGAGACTCTGATGCGTGTTCTTCCTGCCAGTGATGCGCTGTCTGCTCTGTAGTGTCTTCTGACAGTGAGGCTCTGCTCTGTGTAGTGTTTTACAACAGTGAGGCTCTGCTGTACTTCGGTGTGTTCTCTGCAGCTGGGGCCCATGTATGCTGTTATGTCAGTGAGACTGATGCGTGTTCTTCCTGCCAGTGATGCGCTGTCTGCTCTGTAGTGTCTTCCGACAGTGACGCTCTGCTCTGTGTAGTGTTTTACAACAGTGAGGCTCTGCTGTACTTCGGTGTGTTCTCTGCAGCTGGGGTCCATGAATGTTGTTATGTCAGTGAGACTCCGATGTGTGTTCTTCCTGCCAGTGATGCGCTGTCTGCTCTGTAGTGTCTTCTGACAGTGACGCTCTGCTCTGTGTAGTGTTTTAAAACAGTGAGGCTCTGCTGTACTTCGGTGTGTTCTCTGCAGCTGGGGCCCATGTATGCTGTTATGTCAGTGAGACTCTGATGCGTGTTCTTCCTGCCAGTGATGCGCTGTCTGCTCTGTAGTGTCTTCTGACAGTGACGCTCTGCTCTGTGTAGTGTTTTACAACAGTGAGGCTCTGCTGTACTTCGGTGTGTTCTCTGCAGCTGGGGCCCATGTATGCTGTTATGTCAGTGAGACTCTGATGCGTGTTCTTCCTGCCAGTGATGCGCTGTCTGCTCTGTAGTGTCTTCTGACAGTGACGCTCTGCTCTGTGTAGTGTTTTACAACAGTGAGGCTCTGCTGTACTTCGGTGTGTTCTCTGCAGCTGGGGCCCATGTATGCTGTTATGTCAGTGAGACTCCGATGCGTGTTCTTCCTGCCAGTGATGCGCTGTCTGCTCTGTAGTGTCTTCTGACAGTGACGCTCTGCTCTGTGTAGTGTTTTACAACAGTGAGGCTCTGCTGTACTTCGGTGTGTTCTCTGCAGCTGGGGCCCATGTATGCTGTTATGTCAGTGAGACTCTGATGCGTGTTCTTCCTGCCAGTGATGCGCTGTCTGCTCTGTAGTGTCTTCTGACAGTGAGGCTCTGCTCTGTGTAGTGTTTTACAACAGTGAGGCTCTGCTGTACTTCGGTGTGTTCTCTGCTGTACATGCTCTGGGGACAGCCGCGAGGTCCAGGTCAGGTGGCAGGGCGCTCCCCTCTGCAGACTTCGGTCAGCTCTCCACCCCTGCTAAGCCCTGTGCTCCACCTCAGCAGCAGCGTTGAAAGGAGAGGTGCGGGCTGCCCCGCAGCGTGCCCAGATAACCTTCAAGGAGCTATGGTGGAGAGCGAGCGATAATGTGGCATGTGTGTGTGTGTGTGTGTTTTAAGTGTGGGGTTTGACAACACAGCTGGAACGCATTGCTTGCTTAGAGTGGGATTTGAGTTTGTCCCTTTCAACCATTGGCTCTCTTCGACTAGCCTTTTTCAGGCATTAGTTTAGACGACTTTGTCATTCATGTCTTGGCTCAGACTAGTGTAGAAACAATTTCTCACCTAATTCCATTGGCTGTCTGAGTGTATCCTTTACACCTCCACTCAGTTGATCATTTACACTTCCACTTAAGCACTCGTATTAAACTGCATGGTGACTATTTTACATTTATTGCATCTTCTTTGAGCACAGGACTTTAAGTGGGATTAAAAAAAAGTGTGTGTGTGGGGGGGGTCTCAATGGTGCGTTGCATAAAACGCATAAGCTAAAACTATGTGCTTGGCATAGAGCGCCGCCTGACTGGCGTTTTGCTTCTTCTGTGATTGAGTCCAAATATATAATACACTAAGTAAGATTACCTACAACAAGCTAGGCGACTCTTTGAAGTTATCTCAAAGGCAGTGAAGGGTGGCCATGCTGCAGAGTAAAGATTTTCTTTTCCACCCCGATGGTGATGGTAACAACCATTGGTATAGCCAATAGGTCTCGCCTTTGGGACCTTATAAGTTTTTAGCCATGCAACAGTTGATGTTATTGCACCAAGGATATTGTGCTGCATAACTAAATACTTATAAGGTCCCAAAAGCGAGACCTATTGGCTATGCCAATGCTTGTTTTATTTGTCTGCACACATTGTATCGGTGGGGTAATGCCTTTGGAGGATGTGTGTTGTTGTAAACATTTTTAGCTCAATTAAAAACTTTCTGGGGGCATTGCGGAATTAATGCTGTGTTCTCTGTGTTACCATGCCTCCTTTGTCTGGCCAGTGTGTGTGTGTGTGTGTGTGTGTGTGCGTGCGTGCGTGGGTGCGTGTGTGTGTGTGTGTGTGTGCGGGCATGTTCCTACTTATGTGTAACAGTATGTGATCATGTATGGATGGTTCTGGAGTTATTTGTGGGAGAGCATGCATGCCTGTGTATCTCTATAGTGGTGTATTTTTGTGTGCATAGTTGAGTGTTTGTGTGTCTTTGTATGTATGTATTTGAGCCACAGAATATGCCCATAAATATTCACGTGTGTGCATGTGTGTTTCATGGATGTGTATGCTTGAGTCTGAATTTTTTTGCTAGGAATTTATACTTCGATATGTAAATGTCTGGCTGTGAGTTTGCACATCACAAGGTCTGGTGCATCTGTATATGCGTGTGCCTCTGTGAGTGTGTATGCATGGGTCTGGATATATACATCTGTGAGATTATATAATTATACATCTGTGTGTGGGTATGTGTGTGCATGCTTCTCTGGAGGGTGTGGATTTGCGGTTTGTGCACTGTTTGAAGATATTCATCTGTGAGTTTGTACAAGCATCTATACATGTGTGTGAGTGCACAATAATGTGTATATCTGTGTGAATATGTGCGTCCGTAAGTTTGTGTATGCATAGAGTGAAGCGATCCATCTGTAAGTTTCTACTTAGATTTGTGTGCACATTGTGTACATCTGTATGAGTGGGTGCCTCTGTGAATGCATGCACTGGAGACAACAATCTGTGATTTTGTACAATCATATATGCATCTCTGTGCACATGCATGTGTATGTCTGTGTGAATGTGTACCTCCGCGGGGGTGTATGCATGGATCTAGAGTTTTCTGTCTACCCATTGGACTGAGCACACCTGGTGTAAGTCCCTTCCTAAACTGAGGTGTTAGCACTGTCATCATGCCATGACATTCCATATACATCACTGAACCACAGAACATCTAATCATTCATCTAGATCAGCAATTCATAACCTTTGAGTTCCAATACACCTATAGAGGGCGTCCTCAAAAGCTTAGAAAATAAAAGATCTATATAATGTTAAGGGAATAATAAAGGAGCAGATTGTGAGTTTGTTTGGTGAAGGCTTCTTTCCGTACTTTTGTGCATTGTTTTTGAGGTTCAAATCTCCGACACTGCTAAGCCGGGGTCCCCGAATACCAGGAGTAGCTGAATGGAGGTCCGCAGAGCCCAATCATTCTGTGGGTGGCCCGCATTACGTAATGATGAATGGGGCGGTCACAAAAGTGAAACCTTTGATCTAGATACTACAATGGAACACACAAGCTCTGACATTGGGTTTCTTTCTTAGGTGTAGTGCTGGAGACCTTTGACCTAGTCACATGAATGGTGTATGCAACCCCACGGCATACCTGTGGGTGCAGAGAAACTGACGGCATGGTAGATTTCCGGCTTGTATTCTACACACGCTCTCTATAAAAATTGCTTTGAAATAGAAGACAGTTTCGTAAATTTGAACCTACGAATTGTTAATCAGTATTAAATCTTTGCCCTTTTAATCTTGACATGTTTAGGGACATGAACATTACCTTCTTCAGGAGGTATGCATTTCTAATTCTGGACAGGACATGGCACAACACGACTTCAGCCTCTGTTCTCGGACATTATCTGTATCGCTGAATCTTCATTGCAAGGTTTTTCTGCAACGGTCTCATAAATGGGACATAGTTCGATGTGTCGTATTTTATGCCTGCGTTAAACTGCTGCTACAGAGATAGGGCACAGCTGAACGCGACCCCCCAGGAGATCTAGGACTCATGCCCTTGCTCAGGCAGGAAGGAAGGGGTGTTCTGTAATGCATCAACAACAGTGCCCACTTCTCACCACTCACACACCATGCTTGCCATATTTTAGAGTTCATCGGGTGTGTCTATGGCGATAAAGTTAAAGAGGGTGTCATTGCCATAAACATTTCATGGTATTTGGTCACTTCTCCCACAATCTCCGGGAAGTGTTTCTCCTAATTTACGCTCTTCATTCCGTAGTAGTTGTTACCTCGCTTGTCGCTGCGCCCTCTGATAGCATTGATGGCTGAATGACTGTTTATTGCTTGTACAAAAACAACAGTTGATGGACAGAATGCAGAACAATGTCATACATTCATCCCAGTACAGAGATCTGGGCCTAAATCCATCGTTTTTTTGCTCACCACACCGGTCCTAGGATGCTTGATTCCGGTCCAGGGAAGACATGGCTTGGCAGGTCGGGCTGGACTGTTCCCATGAGGCACAGGGTCAAGACTGATTTGCATATGACCAGGTCTAAACTGGGGTGGCGTAGTGGGCAAAAGAACGATGGATTTAACCCAGATCTCTTGACTGGGGGAGAATGTTTTGATTTGTTCTGCATTCCGTCCATCAATTGTGTGTCTTTTGTTTTCTCGCCCTAAGTGCACCAGGTATGCTCAGACGTGAGTCCTGGGCTCACTGTGCCTCTGGAATCAAGCTATACTGGCTAAAGAGGGGTGAAACCCCGAAACCGGTCCTAGGATGCTTGTTTCCAGTCCAGGGAGGACCTGGCTTGGCAGTTCAGGCTGGACTGATTTGCATATGGCCAGGTCTAATCTGGGGTGACATGGTGAGCAAAAGAATGATGGATTTAACCCAGATCCCTTGCCTGGGGGTGAATGTTTTGATTTGTTCTGCATTCCGTCCATCAATTGTGTGTCTTTTGCTTTCTCACCCTAAGTGCGCCAGGTATGCTCAGACGTGAGTCCTGGGCTCACTGTGCCACTGGAATCAAGCTATCCTGGCTGAAGAGGGGTGAAACCCCGAAACCGGTCCTAGGATGCTTGTTTCCGGTCCAGGGAGGACCTGGCTTGGCAGTTCGGGCTGGACTGTTCCCATGATGCACAGGGTCAAGACTGATTTGCATATAGCCACGTCTAAACTGGGGTGGCATGGCGAGCAAAAGAATGATGGATTTAACCCAGATCTCTTGACTGGGGGTGAATGTTTTGATTTGTTCTGCATTTCGTCCATCAATTGTGTGTCTTTTGCTTTCTCGCCCCAAGTGCGCCAGGTATGCTCAGACGTGAGTCCTGGGCTCACTGTGCCACTGGAATCAAGCTATCCTGGCTGAAGAGGGGTGAAACCCCAAAACTGGTCCTAGGATGCTTGTTTCTGGTCCAGGGAGGACCTGGCTTGGCAGTTCGGGCTGGACTGTTCCCATGAGGCACAGGGTCAAGAATGATTTGCATATGGCCAGGTCTAAACTGTGGTGGCATGATGAGCAAAAGAATGATGGATTTAACACAGATCCCTTGACTGGGGGTGAATGTTTTGATTTGTTCTGTATTCCGTTCATCAATTGTGTGTCTGTTGCTTTCTCGCCCTAACTGTGCCAGGTATGGTCAGACGTGGGTCCTGGGCTCACTGTGCCACTGGAATCAAGCTATCCTGGCTGAAGAGGGGTGAAACCCCGAAACCGGTCCTAGGATGCTTGTTTCCAGTCCAGGGAGGACCTGGCTTGGCAGTTTGGGCTGGACTGATTTGCAAATGGCCAGGTCTAAACTGGGGTGGCATGGTGAGCAAAAGAATGATGGCTTGAACCCAGATCTCTTGACTGGGGGTGAATGTTTTGATTTGTTCTGCATTCCGTCCATCAATTGCGTGTCTTTTGTTTATTGCTTTTAGACACTGTGCACAGATCTCAGCTCTGCACTCCAGTCTCGAGTTTTTTGCCTAGTCAGACCGGGACGAATGATCATTTGGGGGTAGGGGAAGCAGGCGGAAGTGAATAGGGCAGAGAGGGGTGAATGATCCCCAGTCGTGAAAGTTGAGGACCTTTGCTTCTGGTGTCCAGGGTGTAATGTTGTGAGTCGTGCTGGGTGCTAGGACCAGCACACAAGGTGAGAGGTGGGAGGAGAAGTAGGGTGGAAGAGGAGGAGGGAAGGCGAGGGGAGTTAGTTAGAGCAGGAGCAGGAGAGAAGAGGTTGAATTGGAATAAAGTTCCCACCACAAAGTATTGTCGGTGTCGTGATTTCCTGTGCAGCGACACTACAACTGGCGACAAGGATGGGATTGTGGACCTTGCCTGCCTTACCTGTGTCCTGGTGTGCGCTCCACTGCCTCGGAGCTGTGCTTTGCCACGGATCGGGAGCCCACCCCGGTCGCGTTGTGACCCTGCTGAGTTCGTCCTCTGCTCCGCTGCCTCAGAGCTGTGGAGTGCTGCCGTGCCCTGGGAGTCCACCCCAGTTGCATATAACTCCTGCGGTGATACTTCGTTACCGCGACTCGGGAGCCCACCCCGGTCGCGTGTGTGTCGGCAAAGGTGCACCCTGCTGATCTTGACCCGGGAGCCCACCCCGGTCGCGTGTTCTGGGCTGCGAGCACCCATGTCGCTGCTGCTTTCTGCGGAGGAGTGTGGGGTCGTGTGTTGCACCTGGTGGCTGAATTCGTCAGCGTTAAGGTACTGATGCCTGCCTGTTTCCACACTGCTGCTGCCGCTGAGTGAGCCAGGTCTGGTATTCTCACGAGGAGCGAGATTTCACCGGCGGCCATCTTTAAGTCAGGCGCCTCAACCAATCCCCTGCGAGGAGTGCCCAGCGGCCATTTTGAGGTCAGGCAAATGCTGGAAATTTCATCAAGCATTGGCAAATGCTTATCAGAGGAGCTGTCCCATGCTTCAAACAACATTACAGGGCCACATTAATGTTCATAGTGGACTGCATGCTTATCCTGTCGCCTGTCCTTGGTCATCCTTCATGCTAGTAACAGTAATTACATGTCAAGTGGCTGGTGGGACTGCACCTTTCCTAGGCTCCCTGCTATTGTGTCTACACCATACCCTAAGTGCGGATTAGCATTACCTATATTGCTTTTGGGCTGAGTGACAGGCGCTGTGAAGGCTCCTGGGTTTAGAATATTCACGACAAAGCAGTTGCTCAACCGTCTTTTGCACGGTCGTATACTGTGTCTGAATCACCCACATCAAGACAGAGTCATGCCTCTGCTAGTGCCGGCACCAGGCCGGAGTCCCCTACGTCCACAGCGCAAATGGGTGGACACAGACATGCTCGGAGTCCCTTTTCTACGCCCACTGCAACCCCTGGTCCTCATATTGGGGGGAGGCATGGGCCTTCGCTGGCAAGAATGGCTAGAGGACTTTGAAGACTTCATGAAAGGGTCACATGTGACTGAGGAGGAGCAGCAACTGATTGCACTACGCAATTTAATCGGGAAAGATGTTGCTCAGATTATAAAGGAACTTGCGGCCGACGCTGCTTCGTCATATGCCAATGTGCGTGACGCTCTCAACAGAACATTTCTTCACAAATGGAACATTGATTATGAAAGATACACATTCAATCTGGCATCTCAAGAAAAAGATTAGCCCATGAGTACTTTCATTACGCGACTTCGATGCTTGGCTCGCTACTGTGAATTTGACTCCTTCCCGACAGAAGATGCCCTTCGCCTGCAAATCATAGAAGGATGCTAGTCTGAGGCGTTACGCAGATGTCTATTAAAGAAAAGTTACTCTCTGGATGAGATCGAAGAAAGGACGCGATTACATGATCAGGCAGAAGAATATGCCAGGAGAATGGAAGCTGGAAAAGGCGAAAAACGTGAACAGGCATTTCGGCTCCAATCTCCTAACACCAATAGGTCTTCCCCTGCAAAGCAACGATCATCCAGGTCCAAAGTCCAGTCTCACTATCCAAGTCGTCGTCGTCGCAGTACTAGTCGGACTGACAAACGACAAGAGTGCCAACTTAAATGCTATCGCTGTGGATATGACTTCCCTCACACGGAGACCTGCCCTGCATTAGGCCAAAAATGCAGGAAGTGTGGCAGGGACAACCACTCGGTCAACTCTATTTCGGTGGTTACCACACCTGTAGCCTTCTGAAGCATCCTATCAATTGAAGTTGGTGGTATTGGGGAGGAAATGATAACTTGGGGAAAGGGTGGTTGTTTGGCTGTGCATGTACGCTTTCCCATTGTTAGACCCTGGCAGTGCCAACGTGCGACCTCCCCACTAGGATCAGCCAAGTAGCAGCTAGGTGTGGTTTGAACAGATATGAGCTATAAAAACAAGAGAGGGGAGCCTCAATATGATCAAAGAGCACAATTAGTGAGGACAAGGGAAATGATAAGGAGTAGGTTGGCCAAATAATCAGGAAAAAAGATCACAAATGTTGCAGTGGATCGAAAGTGTACACTTTCCTGGTTCCTCTGCCTGGCTCCTGCCAGTAGACCACTATAGTCCCTGCTGTTGTTGGACAGATTGATGGCAAATAAGTCAATGCAAAAAAGTACTTTTAAAAATTTATTAGTCGAAGGAAACGATGGTTAAACCCAAAGACTCTTACCCGCAAGTCAGCATTAAAAAGTCGGTGCCGGAAGGGGCGTGGCCAGGAGCGTCAAGATGGCAGTCACACTTTAGAAGTGCTCCGGACCTCTCCATCATCCGCTCTGTAATCCGCCACCATCGGTACATTTTCACCCTCAAAACTAACTGCCTGGCTGCCTTGGACCCCGGTAGCCCCTTTCAGGGGTGGGAGCCCTGCTGCGCGGCAAACCCAAGATGGCGACCTGCTGCGGCGATCTTCCGACCCCTTCTGATTCTGCTGTCCCGAGTGCGGAGCTGGTCGGGAGGTGCATGGAGGGATGAAGATCCTGAGGAGTTACTGGCGCCACTCCGGCTTGGTCCTGCGAGCTCGCCCTCCTGAGCGACAGCCTGTACCTGCCTGTGCTGGAGCGCTACGAGCGGCCTGGGGAGGTCGGCCTGTTGCACGTACCGGGACTGATCCTGTGGCGTGGGTGTGCGGGGGCGTGCGATCGGCTGCCAATCGGGCGGTGGGGGAGGAGGAGGAGCATCTCTTCCCCTGGCGTCTCCCTGAGCTTCGACCCTGTGGAACCCGCCTGCTATCCCGAATGGGGACTGAACCGGCTCTCCGGCCCTGAAGTTGAAGCTCCGGGAGCCTGCTCCCGTGCGCCCGCTGGGTGGTGGAGCACTGGCGGTGTCCTCGGCGGCTGCTTGGATGGCGGAGGTGGGGAGCGTGCGATCCCTTGGCCTCCCCCGCCCCATTGTGTGAGAGCTCGGGCCAGAGTCACGGAGGCCCGCACTGGTCGTAGGCCCCCATCCTGCGAGGTGACTGCCTGCCAGGAGTGGCTGTGAGGCCTGAAGGCCAGAGGCCTGGCAAAGGACTGCTGTGGAGGTGAGGAGCGGGAGTGTCTGCTGGAGCCGGCCTACTGCTGTGCCTGACCGTGACCCTGGGTGGTGGGGGATTTGGACGTTGAATCGGGCAGCAGGAGGGCCCGTCTACTGCCGCAGCCCCCACGCCCCTGGTACGTTCTGAGGCCCCCACAGGTGCGGGGCTCCCCACACCCCTTCCTGGTCATTGCAGTGGTCCCAGACCAATGGCCGCAAAGTGAGGCAGTCTCTTCGCACAGCGATCCCCCCGTTGCACCGGCGGTGTGCGGAGGGTGCCTCGGCTGCTGATTCGAGCAGTGGAGACATAATGTGAGACTGCTTTCCCTCTTGAGAGCAGCTGCAGATCAGGCGAGTAGGGTCAACCAGATCCCTTCTGGAAGGTTTCGGCCACCGCATCAAGTGGCGGGGTCCGAGTAGTCCTCTTGTTCTCTCCCCTACCTCCCTCACCCCTCCCCCAATCCCCAGCTCACCCGCCACCTTACCATCCTGGGGCTTCACTCTGTGTAACGCCCTGAACGTCTCAGGATCGTTTAACAGACACGATAATGAGAACACAACCACTTGTGAAGGTTTAGTTATTTTAATGAAGGCAAAAATAATACAAGGAATAAACAAAGGTTATAGTCACTGGAATCCTCCAGGCTAAGTACGTTACCAGCCCACAGCACGGATGGTCCTAACCGTCCTCTGCATATACGCCGATCCCGGCGTATGCCAACAGAGGGCAGAAATGAAATGGCCGACAATGCCAATCGGTAGGCTGTGAGGGGCACGAAGAGTGTTGGGGAGAATCGAGGAGTCAGGGATACACCCAGCCGGGGTCTCTACCTGAAGGGAGCAGCCGCTCAACCTCTTCCTCAGACTGCACCGGGACGCGGAGTCACCTCCTGGTGATGCGTCACCGATACCCCAATCACAAGCAAAGAAGACTGAACCGAGAGCAGCCGCTCGATCGATCCCGTGGACTTCCGAGTCTGTAACGCGGCAAACACCTCCTGGTGTGCGTTACAGCTGGCAGTCCCTGTATCTCCGGTCGGGCTGGGAGTTACGACTCCAACCAGCAAAAGCGCCACTGCGCTTTGACTCAGCCGAGTCAAAAAGCGAAGCTCAATGGTTATCCGGTAGAGCTTCCGGGTCCTTCACAGGTGACGATGGGGCAAGACACGGCCCAGGGAGTAACGACTCGACCTACCTCCGTTCTTGCCTTACTGGAGCACCACTCCGGAACACTGCTCTTCACTAAGCAGGTACGTCGGTGTAAACACAATATCCGACAGCGTTGTACCTCCCGGTTCCTCCCTTTATAGGGCGTGTTTTCCTTGGGTTATGTAACAGCTCTCCTGTTTACATAAGGGCGTGGTTTCCTTGAGTTATGTAACAGCTCTCCTGTTTACATAAGGGCGTGTTTTCCTTGAGTTATGTAACAGCTCTCCTGTTTACATAAGGGCGTGTTTTCCTTGAGTTATGTAACAGCTCTCCTGTTTACATAACCTCTCAACCGCTAAGCATCCTGGGAGATGTAGTCCGTTTTCGCTGGTTACCGTTTTCCTCCCCTCGCATGACAGGAATTCTTGACAGTACATCCTCCCTCTCAGCGGCTCCCCACGGGTCCAGCGCTGGCAGGAAAACGCCGATGGAACAAGGAGACCAAGCGCGGAGCATGAACCCCTTCAGCCGGTTCCCATGACTGCTCCTCCGGGCCATAGCCTTTCCACGCAACCAGGTACCACAGCTTCCCCCTGCGCCATTTGGACGCCCGTATGCCCGACACTTCATACTCCACCTCCGACTCCACGCATACCGGCCTGGGTGTCCCAGACGGCTTGGAGGGTGCTGGTTTGAGCAATGATACATGAAAGACAGGGTGTATCCGCAATGACTGGGGCAAGCACACCTTCACGTTCACGGGACCCATACACTTGGTAATTCGATAGGGGCCCATGTACTTGGGATGGAACACACTGTTCTTTCGAAACCTCATGTTTCTTGTGGATATCCAGACGTAGTCTCCAGTGCGGTACAGTGGCCCGGGCCTTCTCTTCCTGTCTGCCGCAGCCTTGTATCTTCTCTTGGCCTCTATTAGGACAGCCCTTGAGCGCATCAACGTGTCTTTTATGTGTGCCACCCTGTCCGCTGTGGCGGGAATCCTGTCCTCTCTGAACGGATGTAGAAATGGCAAGAACCTGGGATGTTGGCCATAGTTGCTATAGAACGGAGATGACTGTGTGGAGCTGTGAGTGGCGTTGTTATAGGCTATCTCTGCAACCCATAGCAAGTCGACCCATTCTTCCCTGCCCTGGTCCACAAAACATCGCAGATACTGTTTGAGCGTTTGGTTCAGGCGCTCGGTTTGGCCGTCCGTTTGAGGGTGGTAGCTGGTGGACAGGGCGGTCTTAACATGCAGCGCAGTGCACCAAGTCTTCCAGAATTGCGCAGTAAACTGCGACCCCCGGTCCGACACGATCACCCCAGGTAATCCATGCAGTCGTACCACATTCTTTAGGAGTAGTGACGCCAATTCCCCGGCCGTAGGGACTCCCTTGCAGGGGATGAAGTGCCCCATTTTCGTCAAGTAATCCACCACCACCAGTATTGCCGTCATCCCCTGGTCTACCGGTAGGCCCACCACGAAGTCCAGAGATATGCTATCCCATGGTCTATCCGGGGTCGGAAGTGGATGTAAGAGCCCTTGGGTTCGGCCATGGTCGGCCTTCATGGTGGCACACGTAGGATACTCCTGTCCCCACCTCCTGACATCCACTCTCATGGTTGGCCACCAGAAATGCCGTCCCATGCTAGCCACCGTTTTTTCAAAGCCCAAATGACCTGCGCATGGAGAGTCATGGCACCAGATGAATGCTTGTTTCCTTAGCCTAGGCGTGGGTATCAATAGGCACCTGCCCTTTAGGGGTATCCCGTCCTTCAGCTGCCATTCTCTGTGACTGAGGAGCCACCTCCGCCATGCGAATGACCTGATCCCTCTCTTGATTCCCCTCAGGAAAGTATCCGGTTGGATAACCCCCAATACCATCCTCGGGGAAATGATGGAATGCTCGGTCGCAGGCAATGGTTCCTTAACTGCAGATTGACGGGATAGGGCGTCCGCCTTCCGGTTTTCCGTCCCCGGCCGATATGTGATGCGGAAGTTGAACCCCGCAAAGAAGATCATCCACCGCAGCTGTCTGGGAGAAAGGTGTCTAGTGGCCGTCATGAACTGTAGGTTCCGATGGTCCGTGTACACCGATACCACATGTCTTGCCCCCATCAACCAATGCCTCCATTCGGTGAAGGCGTCCTTGATTGTGAGAAGCTCCTTCTCCGCAATATGGTAGTTGCGTTCGGCGTCGTTGAGTTTGCGGGACATGTACGCAACGGGATGAAGCACCCCTGTGTCGTGGTTGCGTTGGGACAAGATAGCCCCCAGCGCCACATCCGATGCGTCCGCTTCCACCACGTAGGGGAGATCCGGATCGGGGTGAGGCAACACCAGTGCCTTACCAAAGGCGCTTTTCAGGGCCTCAAAGGCTGTGTTCGCTTCAGGGGACCAGACAAACTCCTTGGACTTCCTCAGTAGCTGTGTGATTGGGGCAACCAATCCTGAAAATCCATCTATAAACCGCCTGTAAAAGTTGGCGAAGCCAATGAAACTTTGGACGTCCTTCACGCTTTGGGGCACCGGCCATTCTTTCACCGCCTTGACCTTTCGTTCTGCCATCTCCTGTCCCTCTGGACTCAGCATCACTCCGAGGAATTCCACGGATGTGACGTGGAAGTCACACTTACTGAGTTTACAAAACAGCATGTTTTCCCTCAGCTTTTGGAGCACAGCTTTGACGTGGTGTACGTGCTCCTCCACACTGGACGAATAGATGAGGATGTCGTCGATATATACGACCACGTAGATATCCAACTCCTCTCGGAATACCTCATTCAAAAAGTACTGAAAGGCTGCCGGGGCGTTGCACAGACCGAACGGCATGACGAGGTACTCAAAAAGGCCGAACCTGGTCTTAAAGGCGGTCTTCCACTCGTCTCCGTCCCTCATGCGCACCAGATGGTATGCCCCTTTCAAATCCAACTTGGTGTAGATACGAGCTTTCTTGACCTGTTCCAGAAGTACACTGATGAGAGGCAAGGGGTACCGATTCTTTACGGTTATCGCATTCAATGCCCTAAAGTCCACACAGGCTCTCAGCTCCCCATTAGCCTTCGGGATGAAGAAGAGTGGCGAGGCGGCCGGAGACTTGGACGGGCGGATGAATCCTAGCTTGAGGAGTTTATCCAGGTACCCCCGGAGATGCACGTTTTCAGGCTCCGTCAGGGCATACAGCCTGCCGCTGGGAACGCTGGCCCCTGGCACCAGGTCGATCTGGCAGTCAAACTGTCTATGTGGTGGTAGCACTTCCGCCTTCACCTCATCAAATACATCCTCAAAACTGTGATAAGCCTGGGGGAGAGCCACATCTTTTTCTGCCGCTGTAGCCACCGTCTGACTCCCGCTCTCATCTGCGTCAAGGGATTCCGTTCTTATTCCACAATGCAGGATGCAATACGGTGACGTCAGTTCGATGCGATGTGTTGGCCAATCCACAGAGGGGTTGTGTTTCTGTAGCCACGGCAATCCCAATATGACGCCATATTGGGGCGCTCGGATGATGTTAAAATCAATTTGTTCCAAATGGTTCCTCCCACATCTCATCGGAAGGACCCCCGTGTGCTGCCCGATGGGCCCCGTCACCAATCGCCTTCCGTCTACAGCATAGACGTCTTCGGGTACAGCTTTGGGAAGAAGCACTAGCCCTAGCCTGCAGGCCTCGTTGTGGTCCATAAACATGCCAGTGGCCCCTGAATCCACCATGGCCACAACAGGTATCCACTGGTCATGCACTCCCACGTGCACCGTGAGAAACAGGTGTCGTTGTCCCTTAGTGACCGAGTTGGAAAGTGAAGGGATGGATGAGTGACTCCGAGATGTCCCTTCTTTGGTCTGGGAGTCCTCTAGTTTTCCGCCGGTACGTCCACCACGGCTGTTACCGACCGGTTGGCCCGATAACGTGACGTCTTCGGTTTGGCAGGGCATTCACGTACGTAGTGGCCTTTTTTGCCACAATATAGGCACAATCCTTGTTCACGGCGTGACTCTTTCTCCGTGGCTGTGAGGCTCGCTCGTATTGCGCCGATGTCCATGGGTTCTCCCTTGGATGCGGTGGCAGTTTCAGGACTTCCCACTGTCACATAGGATGGAAGGGATTTTCCTTTTCTCCCATGATCCCCCTTTCTTTCACTTAGCCTATGTTCCAGCCGTAATACCAGGTTGATAAGGCCCTCACATGTCTTGGGTTGTGGGTCAATATGAGCCACGGCGTCCTTGAGCTCCTCGCACAGCCCGTGATGGAAGAGCGCCGTCTGTTTAGCAACAGGCCACTTGGTTTCTGCAACCAGCCTTCGGAACGCGTTGAGATACTGCACCAGGTCGTTGGATCCCTGTCTCAACTCAAGCATTTCACGGTCCGACGTATACGAGTCAGCCCTTCTGTCGAAGACCTTTAGGAATTCCTCGCGAAAAGCACCCCAATCACATAAGATGGGGTCGTCCCTGCTCACCAGAGGTACGGCCCATTGTGCCGCGTTTCCAGCCAAATAGGATATAAGGAAAGCCACACGAGGCTGACTCGTGGGGAACGCCCTTGGTTTGCACGATAAATGTAGCGCCACTTGTGTGAGGAATACCTGCACTGTGTTAGGATCCCCACTGTACCTCTCTGGTGTTGCCAAGGGGACGGCTACCGGCATTTCCACTACTACCGCAGGGGTCTGGTTCGTGAGGGAGGTGCTGGGCGTGAGCGGGTCCAATTGGATAGCATCCAGTCTGGCTTTTACATCGGCTGTTTCTTGCCTGGAGGCAGCCAATTCAATTTGCACGGTCGCTAAAGCAGCCAGCACATCATCAAGTGTTGCCATGTCTGTTATCGACTGGGAGACAGTTAGTGTTTATTAAGGTCGGATATTTTGTAACGCCCTGAACGTCTCAGGATCGTTTAACAGACACGATAATGAGAACACAACCACTTGTGAAGGTTTAGTTATTTTAATGAAGGCAAAAATAATACAAGGAATAAACAAAGGTTATAGTCACTGGAATCCTCCAGGCTAAGTACGTTACCAGCCCACAGCACGGATGGTCCTAACCGTCCTCTGCATATACGCCGATCCCGGCGTATGCCAACAGAGGGCAGAAATGAAATGGCCGACAATGCCAATCGGTAGGCTGTGAGGGGCACGAAGAGTGTTGGGGAGAATCGAGGAGTCAGGGAAACACCCAGCCGGGGTCTCTACCTGAAGGGAGCAGCCGCTCAACCTCTTCCTCAGACTGCACCGGGACGCGGAGTCACCTCCTGGTGATGCGTCACCGATACCCCAATCACAAGCAAAGAAGACTGAACCGAGAGCGGCCGCTCGATCGATCCCGTGGACTTCCGAGTCTGTAACGCGGCAAACACCTCCTGGTGTGCGTTACAGCTGGCAGTCCCTGTATCTCCGGTCGGGCTGGGAGTTACGACTCCAACCAGCAAAAGCGCCACTGCGCTTTGACTCAGCCGAGTCAAAAAGCGAAGCTCAATGGTTATCCGGTAGAGCTTCCGGGTCCTTCACAGGTGACGATGGGGCAAGACACGGCCCAGGGAGTAACGACTCGACCTACCTCCGTTCTTGCCTTACTGGAGCACCACTCCGGAACACTGCTCTTCACTAAGCAGGTACGTCGGTGTAAACACAATATCCGACAGCGTTGTACCTCCCGGTTCCTCCCTTTATAGGGCGTGTTTTCCTTGGGTTATGTAACAGCTCTCCTGTTTACATAAGGGCGTGGTTTCCTTGAGTTATGTAACAGCTCTCCTGTTTACATAAGGGCGTGTTTTCCTTGAGTTATGTAACAGCTCTCCTGTTTACATAAGGGCGTGTTTTCCTTGAGTTATGTAACAGCTCTCCTGTTTACATAACCTCTCAACCGCTAAGCATCCTGGGAGATGTAGTCCGTTTTCGCTGGTTACCGTTTTCCTCCCCTCGCATGACAGGAATTCTTGACACTCTGTTCCCTTGACCCCGCCGGCCCTGGAGTCCTAGTCCAGGCGGCAACCTCGGCCCTCCTCTGCGGCCCTGTGCACCTGGGACTCCCAACCACAGATGCGAGTGGGCCTGCTGGAGGTGAACATCGGCTGTCGGTCAGGAGGCGGAGCGTGGAGCGGCTCAGGCCCTCCCTCCTCAACCGCTTCCTTCATTCCCCCTTTCTTCCCGCCTGAGCACCCAAGGACTGTGTTACACCTTTCCCCCTGCTGAGCATCAAAAACTCCCGCCACCCAAGCCAAAATGGACCGGTTCACTACCACAGACTCTGGGGCGGCTGGAGGGACCACGGACAAGGGTTCCCCTGCGGACCTGTCCACCATCCTCCAGGCTATCCATGCATCGCAATCTTCTGTGGAGAGTAAGATTGCGGAAGTCCGGGTTGATGTGACTGTTTCCGGCAGGACCTTCGCAACGCCACAGCCCGGATTTAAGAAACTGAATCTCGCATATCCACCGTAGAGGATGACTTTCAGCAGCTCAAGGCCCAGGTTGCTCGTCTCCAGTCTCACACCCAGGAGCTGCATCGGAGGGATGAAGATGCCGAAAACAGGTCCCGTCGCAACAACCTTCGACTGGTCGGATTTCCAGAGGATGTGGAGCAGGGTCAGACAGTAGACTTTGTGGAGCGCTGGCTGTGCTCGTGGATGCCCAAAGGCTCCCTCTCCCCATGGTTCGTGATAGAGCATGCACCCGGTCGCTCCTAGACCGCTGCCGGGGGTACCCCAAAGGCCGATTATAATGCAGATCCTCAACTTCAAAGACCGGGACTCTACACTGGCTGCGGCCCGTAAGCAGCAACATCTTAAACATGAAGGTCAGACAATCATGATCTTCCCTGATTACACCCATGAGGTCCAGGGCCAGCGCCGCTCATTCGGGTAAGTCAAGCTCTCTCAACATACAATACAGGCTCCTCTTCCCGTCCCGTCTGCGAGTGGTGTTTCAGGACAGAACCCTCTTCTTTGACATCCCTGGAGAGGCATGGATATGGGCGACAGAGGAATGCCCCCTGAGGATCAGCGTCCCAAATCCGCCTCTTGCAAACAGTGCTGAGGGTGCCCAACGGGACAGTCCTGATCCCCGACCGCAACGCAACCGCTCCCGTAGGCGAAGGGGCCAGAGGCGCGCCTGTTCAGACTCTCCATTGGGCCCCTCTTGGCAGTTGATTCCCGGGGCGCTTGTCTGAGCCCCCCCTGTTGTGCGGCGGTCTGGTTCTTCGGGCCGCTCTGATCCTGGGAGTGCCTCACCTCACCCGTCAATGTTGGACCTGCCGGACACGGACCTCTCCCGCAGCCCGACACTTCTTAAATGCCTGCTTGGATCCACCTGCCTCTTCCGATTGTAGCCGGTTCCACAGCCGGGGACTGCACTTTGCTTTGTTACAAATTTTCTCTCCTGATGGACACAGCCACGAACATCTTACTATGAGGAGGGGTCCTCCACAATTCCCCGTTCCCAAGCGTTTTAGTTTGGTTCTCTCTTAGTTCTCCGTTGTTAGGGCGACAGATGCTTCCATTCCTGAAGTATAGGGAGGTGGGAGAGGGGAGAAGGGGTTGGGGGGGGATGGGCGGTTGCCCCGGTTTGTGTGGTTTGTTTTCATTGTTCACTGCACCAGCATTTCTTTCCAGCACCGGAGCGAGCGCGCCTCACCCAACACTATGGAACTGCATCCATTACCTCGCACTATGGCCTCACTCCGGCCACATCTGCCACCTTTGCCGGCTGCCCGGCCCTTTACACGCTTTCCCCCTGCCTGACAACTACACCAGGACGGTGCCGCTCCATATAATGTCCTGGAATGTTAATGGCCTGCTAGATAAGGTTAAGCGCGCAGAGGTCCTGCGATATGCCCAGTGTCACACTGTAGACACTGTAGACATACTCCTGCTCTAGGAAACCCACCTGGTAGGCCATCATTGTCCCTTGCTGGTACGATATGGTTACGGCAGAGTCTGGCACTCCGGCCTCCATCGGGGATCGAGAGGGGTGGCTATCCTAGTGGCACGCAGAGTGACTCATGACTCTCAAGGCTGCTTTGTCCTCCTGGAAGGGGCCCTTGGGGATCAGGCTCTAGATCTGCTTGCTGTCTATTCCCCTCCCTGCTGACCGCTACACTTAAGTGCCTCACCTCACTGGTTGCTGCCTTGCCCTTGGGGATGACTGTCATTGGGGGGGGACTTCAACGCAGTCATGGACCCTGGCCTTGACACTGCTACGCCCCCTTCTGCATCCAGGATTGCCCAGTCTGGCCTCCTGTTTACCTGGGCTGGCAATTTAGGTCTTGGGGATGCTTGGAGACTCTGGCACCAGACAACTCAACACTATATCCATACCTCAGCTTCACACCACATGCACGCACAGCTAGACTATGTCTTCCTGCCGGCCCAGGACTGCTGGGCGATTCAGACTATCACCGTCTTCCCCAGAGGCCAATCGGATCACTCCCCAGTGGCGATGCAGATAGGCAAATCTTCCTGAATCCTCACGCCCGATCTGGCGGCTCAATGCGTGGAGAAGTGTGGCTCAATGATTAGAGCGGCAGACCCTGATGCAGAGGTCTAGCCCGGGACCAGGGTTCAATTCCCTGCCTCGGCGGGTCTTGGGCTCAAAAAAATTCCACGGACCTGATAATTCTCGCCTCGGTGCCTTTTCCAATCATGGAGTCCCACTCTGCAACTCTGGGCAATAGCTTGCTTAATCTCCACAACGGCCACCACAACGCTAAGGATGCCTGGCCTCCACCTTGGGGGTGCCCAGGAGTGGACCCCTCACAGGGTAAGCCAGGATGGGTCCACAGCGGTATTCGTACAAGCGCCTTGAGACCCTTGCGGGTGAGTAGTGCGCTATACAAGTATCAAATTTACATGTAATGCTTGGCTCCTACAGGACAAAGAATTCAGAAAGCAGGTAGGAGCCGAGCTTCGCCTTTACTTCACCAGCAATCAAGGATCAGTGTCCTAATCTGGTACCCTATGGGAGGCCGTAAAGGCCACCCCTCGGGAATTTGCCAAAGGCCAACTCAAACATAAGCGTACGGCGCAAGACTCCCGGCTCACACTCCTGGAGACCCAGGCTGTCCAGCTCGAGACTCAACCTCCGAGGGAGAGAACCGAAGCCAAGGACAGAAGACTAGCGTTTCTGAGGGACGAGATTAGGCAGACCTCCCTGGAGGCTGCCAAGCTGGTATGGAGGTCCTCCGTGTCTTGAGTGTACGGGTGGGGAGATAAAAATGGGAAGCTCCACCATCGTCTGGCCACCAACCCTATGGCCAACAGTATCATCCTGGAGGTGATCGACTTGGATGGAGAGATCCAACGTGCCCCGGCGGCGGTGGCCCAATGCTTCGCCACTTATTATGCCACTCTCCATTCTGCACATACCCCTGGTCTCTCGCTCTCGGAACTCCTCCAGCGTGAATGGTTCCCCCTTCCGTGCCCCTAAGTGAGTCTGAGACAGAGGCACTGGACCTTCCGGTCACCCCAGAGGAGGTTCATGACACCATATCACGCATGGCCGCGGGTAAGACACCCGGGCCAGACGGGCTCTCCCAGGAGTTTTATGCGTCCTACCGGGACACTCTGGTTCCCCATTTTTTGGAGATGTACCGAGAAGTGATAGACCACGGCTCATTCCGTCCTGGGATGGACTTGGCCACCATTGTGGTGCTCCCTAAGTCTCAGCCTCCCCCTAACCGTTGCTCTGATTACCGTCCCATCTCCCACATTAATTCGAAGCTTAAAATATTTGCCTCTGTCCTAGCCAACCGCATACGACCGCACCTGGCCAAGCTGGTCCACCCTGACCAGTTTGGTTTTATGCCCTTCCGAGGAACCAGGCACTGCCTCAGGCGCCTCCACCTCGCTCTAGCGAATCGACACCAACTGACCCCCTACTTATCTCTTCTTCTCATGGACTTCGAGAAGGCATTCAATTCGGTGGATTGGCTCTACCTGGATGCGGTTTTGGCAGAAATGAGCTTTGGAATCCCCTTCCGCAACCTGGTCAAGATGCTATATTGTCAGCCACGGGCCCAGGTGCTAGTCAATGGAGCTCTGTCCCATCCCTTTTCCATCAGGAGGGGCACGAGGCACGGGTGCCCCCCTCGCCACTCCTCTTTGCGTTGGCGATGGAGCCCTTTGCTTGTCCGATTTGACCAGCTTCTCACGGGATGGAGATGGCCCGGCCTCAAGGAGGACAAGATCGGGCTCTACGTTGACGACGTGCTGCTATTTTTAGCAGACCCTGCTCGGTCGGGACCCCGATGCCTCCGGGCCTTGAATCTTTTTGAACGCACCTCTGGTCGTCGATTGAACTCGGCTAAATCCGTCCTGGTTCCCCTTCACCTCTCGAGGGAGTGCTTTGATTGGCAGTCGTTGATACCTCTTCGGCGACAGTCCTTTAAGTACTTGGAGATCTGTGTAGCCCTCCTCCCCGACCTTGCCTGGTCACTCAACGTAACCCCGTTAGTGAAACGGGTTCGCGCTGATCTCCTCAAATGGCAAACTTTGCCACTGAACCCTCTGGGCAGGATAGAATTATTTAAAATGATGATTCTGCCCAGATTCCTGTACATGCTTCAGAATATGCACCTCTTCTTCTCCAGATTGTGGTTCCGGGAGATGGACAGCTTGGCCGTCAAGTTCTTATGGGAAGGTTGGAGGCCCAGGCTGGCCCTTGCCCAATGCCGGATCCCACTCTTTGACGGCGGTCTTGGAATGACGAGCCTATACCTTTATTATTTGGCCACTCGGCTCCTCACTGTGCATGATTGGTTTACTGCTGGCTGGTCTGACCCGGCATATCGCCTGGAACTATGTACCCTGGGTCTGTCCAACATTCAGGGGATGCTGTACGGAAACACCATTTCTCAAACTCTCCCTGAGGTCACGCGCAGGGTGCTTCTGGCCTGGCGAGCCTCTTTGCATCACATACAATGGTCGGATAAATTGACCCGGTATACTCCCTTGTGGTGCGGTACAAGACTCCGGGAGGTCGCTAACCTCTCAGGATTCAGAGCATGGGATCTCATTGGAATTTCATTATTAGGGGATGCCTGGAGTGGGACCCACATATGCTCCTTTCAAGATTTGCAGACCTGATACTCCCTTCACTCTTCCCAGTTTTTCCGATACTTGCAGCTACGGCATGCCCTTTACTCTCCTATCTCAGAGGGGACCTCCCTACCTGAATACAGCACACCTGAGGCCCAGGTCATGACCGGTAACTTGGTGAAGGGAGGGATCTCCCGTATCTACCGCTTCCTTACTAACAACACCCCCAACTCTTTATCTCTACTCCGGGACAAGTGGGAGGGTTGGCTTGGGGCCCTGGATGACACTGATTGGAGGAATGCATTGATGGCTCCCAAAACAGTCACAGTCTTAGCAAGGCTTCGTTTAGTTCAAATATACTATCTTCAAACTGCTTATCTTACGCCACTGCGTCTCCACCGTGCGGGGTTCTGGCCTGATGCTTCCTGTCCCCGCTGCTCCCAAAAAAACAATAAAATTGGTTATCAAAAAAAAAAGTCGGTGCCATGGGAGGTGGCCCTGTCCTGCCTCTTCCTGGCAATGACAGGCCCGCGCGCATCTCGCGCTGTGGGAGCCCTCCGCAGAATTTAAAGTGCCTTCTGGCATGAACGGTATGACGGTGGCAGCAACGAGCCGCAAAGCAGGCTGGGGGGTGAAGTCCTGGCCCCCTCGGTGGTCCCTGGCGTCTGCTGCGCAAAAACGGACGCATGTGGGCCTGTGAGTGTTACTAATTCATTACTGTCTGTCTCGGCCCCCAGAAACCGGATAACACATTGCCAGTGACTCTCTGCCCACTTCGACCAGAGTCAGACTGGGACAGACATTAGGCCCAGGCACCAAAGTAAAGTGCCCCACTAAGTGACCTGACCCATGCATGCAAATTGTGCCAGGTTTCACTCATACACGTCGTACAAGTGTTTTGCATGGAATGTTTGTTTTCATAAGAGGTAAATCAACAGTGAAAACCGGCACAGCAGACCATAAAACAGGGCCACAAACAGACAAAAAACCAGCATACACACTGGCCTGGCAGACCAGGCCTTCGGCACTGTAGGCCAGTCCGACCTTGGCTCAGACACATCTTTCAGTTCCTGCATGCTCCTGCAGCCCGTGACCCTCCTTCCCAGCCAGGCCAAAGAACACAAAGCTCAAGTGGTGAAACGCTGACCTGGCAAGATAAGCAAAGTAAATGAGAAAAGCATTCTTTTACATAAATCTAATTTTCGATTGATAAATGCAATCTCTAAATGTTGTCCTTTTTGGGGCAGTGGTGGATAGTGACCTCTGTATTCTACTGCTCCAATGTCCCATCTGCATCTCAAACCACTAGAATATGCACATTGCAAGTCTGACGCAGGTAAAAATTGGGGCCTTGCAGGGTCTGAGACAGAGGAGTGCATGGGTGAGAGGGGCAAGTGCTGAGGCCATTTTACATCTTTATTGCTTGATTATGCTTGCAAGAAAGTGTCACTCATTGTCGGTGAATGTCACTCATAATTACACTGAAGTTATCAAAATGTCACACATAAGCAATCTGAAACCTTGCCAGCTATGGACACAACAACCATGAAGGCCCATCCGGCCTTTCTTGCTTGGCAGAACAGCGATCCAAGTGACTCCAGAAAGAACCGCTGAGCAAGGGAGACGGACCGGAGCTCCTTCTGCATCGGAAGATACAGCATATGGTGCACGCCTCTACATGAGTTCTCTCACAGCAGAGGTACCATCTAGTATGTATGGAATCTCATACATTATTGTGCTTTATGCATCATCATGCATTCATTGGAAATTCATGATAATTAACTTTCTCCAGTGCATTTTCAACACCCTACCCTTTGTCAGACACAGTCCCACCTTCTTTGCATGTGCTGCCCCACCACACTTAGTCTCAACAAACATGGTGCCTCGAGAGCAGATCAGAATTGAAGGCGCTATGACATCGTGTGTCTGATAGGGAATCTTGTGTGAAACATACCTCATCAGTAACAAACATCTTATCTAACAGCCAGAATGCCCAAAGGCTTGAATGCTTGCTTTACAACTGCAGATGTTACAGTCCGCATTTAAAAAGGACTTCATTAATCTCTGCTCCTAAAGCAAAACCTTTCCACATTTTCAAAATCACACATCCAGACACAATGAATCATACGTTTGTGAATTAGTGCATAGAAAATGTTACATAAGGCAAAGACCACCAAAAGGTGTAAGATTCATATACCACCCATGCTGGTAGGCACTTTTTAAGAGTGCTTGATCTGGAGAAGGACAGACTCAGAACATAACACAGTATTTAGGATCGACTTTAATAAAAATGTATTTCTACCCAAACAAACCTTTCTTAGCAACATCAAAATAGAAAGACTGTGAAAAAACACATCACTTTCAAACATGTACCATGCAGCTCTTAGATAGCAGTTCATAGCTCACTGTTCTAGATAACGAATGTAACTTATGAAGTACACAGTAACAACAGAATGACGATTCTCCAATTATCATACAGAGAGAATCTTGATTTCATTAAAGACAACGGAGGCTGACATTATGCAATAACTTTTATTGCTGCCCAAGATATGCAGCCCTTCAAAGTGTAACCATTACATCATAAATAAAACATTCCAAAACAGCATAGCAAAGCGCCATAGCAACCAAGTGTCTTCCTCTTAGAGCTACGAAACGTTAAGACAACTTCATCCACGTTGAACGATGATCTGGATTTACAAGGAAGTTGAATCTAGAAAAGAAAAGAAAATTGAAAAGCAACAAGGTCAAAGATAAACAACCACCAGGGAGCGGTGGGAGGGATAATGTCAGCCTCCGTTGTCTTTAATGAAATCAAGATTCTCTCTGTATGATAATTGGAGAATCGTCATTTCATTACAAGACCGGAGGCTACATTATGCAAGTTTAAAGCTTTGCCATGCTATGTTGCTTACATGTTCTACAGGCTTAAGGTAAAATTTAACAAAGGTAGAAGCATTTGACCAATCAGCTGCTTTGAGGATATCTGAAAGTGAACCGCCACCCCAGAAAACCTTACTAGCCTTAGCTCCACGAGAGGAGTGAGCACCAAATTTTGAAAGGTCAATCCCGGCATCCATCATCACTGTTCTAACCCATCTAGAGATAGTAGCAGAAGAAACAGCCTTGTAGGGTTTAACATACGAAATAAATAACTGATTCTCATTAGAAGGAAGGGTAGAAAATATTTTCCGACATAGTCTTAGTCCTCTTCCAAACTTCAAACAACACGCCATCAGGAGAATAAAACCTATTAGAAAACTCTAATGCTTTGACGTCTGACACACGCCTGAAGGATATAAGGCATAATAAGGTAGCTAACTTAATCGAAAGTTGCTTTCTTGTTAACAAAGAATTATCAGGCCAAGAAGAAAAAAGTTCAAAAACGAGGTTTACATTCCATAAGGAATCATACCTAGCCTTAGGAGGGCGTTTGAGTCTAATTCCCTTCATCACCCTGCGGATTAGGGGGTCAGAACCTATTGAAAAATCATTCAATAAAGAATGTCCTGCGGAAATTGCTGATCTATAACAATTAACCGTTCTATAGCAAAGGCCTGACTTAAATAATTCTGCTAAGAAATTCGCAACCTCAATTACAGGTGCATCCACGGGATCCAAGTCCCGTTCCAGGCACCAACTATGCCATTTCTTCCAAGAACCGGTGTATCTTCTCCTTGTTCCTGGAGCCCAAGATTCATCCAGAAGAACTTTAGCTTCTCCCGAAAGGCCAGAATACCTTCTTGAACCCCTGAAATCTTCCAAGCAAGAAGGTTCATTTTTCCTTCTAAAAGAAGAGGGTGTACTTCTCCACCTGGGCCCTGAAGGAGATCCAAGCTCCCCTGGACGAAACGTGGGAAATCTATTGTCAACTCCATCACGGATGGGAACCAGACTTGAGAACTCCAAAAAGGAGTGATTAGAACAATGCGGCAACGCTCCGTTCGAACCTTCAAGAGTACTCTCTGAATTAGTGCAAAGGGAGGGAACGCATAACAGTTGGGTAAGTCCCATGGTTGAAGGAGAGCGTCCACTGCAAGAGCTAGAGGGTCCGGTCTCCAACTGAAAAACTGATCTATCTGAAAGGTTAGTCTGCTTGCAAAGAGATCCAGATTGAAAGGACCCCAAAGGATTTGCAGTTTTTGAAAAATCAAAGGGCTGAGTTTCCAGTCGCTTGAATCCTTCAGAAACCTTGAGTTCCAGTCTGCTCTTGTGTTCAAATGACCTGGGATAAATTCTGCTCTTAAAATTATTTTCTGATTCCAACAGAAATACCAAATCCTTTGTGCCAGGTCCGCAAGGATCTTGGATCTGGCTCCACCCAAGCGATTGATGTATGAAACAGCAGTAAAGTTGTCTAGCTTGATAAGAACTACGCTGTTTTTCAATATATCCTTGAAACTCATTAGAGCGTTCAAGCTGGCCATCATTTCCAGACTGTTTATGTGTAAGGGAAGTTCCTTCTGGGACCACCTCCCCCCAGTTTCCATTTTTCCTAATCTTGCACCCCAACCCAGACTGCTTGCATCTGATTCTAATGTGTGTTCCGGAATATTTCCGAATATCGCCTTTCCATTCCAACTGTCTAGGTTGTGGCGCCACCAAAGGAGATCTTCCCGAGCTTCCAATGACAGGGGGAGAAGGTCTGAGTACCAAAGGCCTTGCCTTAGCCCTGAAGACTTCAGTCTCTGTAAGGCCCTGTAGTGTAAAGGCCCCGGAGAGATCACCTGAATCGAGGAAGATAAAAGACCTATTATCCTTGCTAATTCCCTTAGGCTGACTGATTCCCTTGAAAGGACATAAGAGACCTCCTTTTTTATTTTTGCTAGCTCTTTCTGTGGAAGTTGTCACTGAGTTGTAGGGGTGTTGACTTGAAACCCCAGGAACTCTAGGTTTACCTCCTTTTTTATCTTTGCCAGCTCTTTCTGTGGAAGTTGTCACTGAGTTGTAGGGGTGTTGACTTGAAGCCCCAGGAACTCTAGGTTTTGTGAAGGGATCATGATGGATTTCTCTACGTTGATAATGAAACCCAGACTCTCTAAGAGGTCTATGGTCCATTTCATGTGGGTCAACAATTCGTCCTTGCTCTGGGACATCAGCAAGATGTCGTCCAGGTAGATAATTAGACGAACTCCTCTTCTCCTTAGGGATGAAACCACTGGTCTCATGATCTTTGTAAAACACCAAGGAGCCGAGGAAAGACCGAAGGGAAGACAACGAAATTGATAAGTTACGTTTCTCCACACGAAACGTAGGAATTTCTGAGATAAAGGATCCATAGGGATCGTAAAATACGCATCCTTCAGGTCTAATTTTATGAGCCAATCCTTTTCTTGTAGGATGTCCCTCAAGAGGTGAATTCCCTCCATTTTGAAATGTCTGTACACAAGGAAAGAATTCAAACCCTTTAGGTTTATAACTGGGCGCCAACCCTTTTCCTTCTTTTTTACCAGGAAGATTGTACTCACAAAGCCCACACTTGTGTCTGAAATGACCCGAGTCACCCCTTTTGTTAACATCTGTGAGACCTCTATGTCTACTAGTGAGGATTGTTCTTTGGTTAGGGAGAGTTCCCTTGGCACTCTCTCTTGGAAGGGAATTGTAATAAAATCTATTTTGAAACCCCTGACGGTCTCTAGGACCCATGCGTCTTTGGTTATGGTAGACCAATTGTGACTGAACTCTAAAAGTCTTCCCCCTACCCTTGGGAGGGAAGAACCAACACATGGACTTACCTGGTTGTCCTTGAAATCTTCCGCGACTGTTCCCGCCACGGGCACGTGAACTGCGGCCTCTCTGGGGGTAGAAATTGTTGTTTCCCCGATAGTATTTTGAGGATCCTCGCTGAAAGGGGTTGTAAGAGGACCTGTTGAAACCTCGGCTGGCAGACGTTCCTCCCCTGCCAGTCCTTCCAAAAACTCTTCCGCCGAACAATCTCCTCATATTGCTCTGTGCTCTATTAAATGCGGAAAAGGTTGAGACGTAATTCCCCAATGTTTTAATAAAGGCTTCACCAAAGAGGAGGCCATTGGGATCCTCTTGGATGTTTTTGTTGGCTAAGTCTCCCAACTTTGGGTTCATCCGCATTAGGATGGCTCTACGCCTTTCCGATGTTAGGTTTGCGTTTGCGTTACCCAGAAGGCAAATAGCACGTTGACTTCAACCTCTGAGGAGATCTGTATTGACAGGAGAGCCGTTCATTGCGGATTCCTCAGCTAGATCTAGGATTCTAGCGAGGGGACCAAGGATGTCCAGTAACTTGTCCTGAGATTGTTTCAGACAACGCTCCAGACCTTTACGTGGGTCTCTCCCAGACTTAAAGAGAAAGGTGAGTAGTTCTGGATCTAGGTTGGGGGTTAAGCCCGCTTTATTGTCTAGAAAGGGTTTCGGGCATTCCGATCTCATCAGATTTCTAATATTACTTTCTAGAGGTCTTCGAATTCATGCCTTAATGAACTTTGCGACATGGTCCATGGGCCACCAATCAGAACCCCTTGGGTGTGTAATTTTAGAAGGGTTAAACATCTCTGACCCAGAGGGGTCCTTCACGATGTTACTAGGATGTGGAATAGAATCCCCAAATCCTGGTCGAGGTCAACCTCCATTTTTTCGTGAGGGTCAAAGACGTATTCGTCCGCCTCTTCGGTCATATCGCTTGGAGACAGGCATTCGTCGTCATCGACATCAAGGTCAACCGTGCTGAGATAAGCACCAGATCTTATTGTGTCGCGGGGGACACCCAAACTCTTTGCGCCATTCAGGTCGCTCCTTCTTTGCGTGCCGCTCGGGGCACCCAGGTCTTTTGTAGCGCACAGGCTACCAAGAGATAGGATTCTGTCTCTACAGGAAGCGCGTAGGCTAGCTGGTTCGATGTGTTTCATTTTTTTGGTGGCCTTTCCGCTTTTAATTGGAGCGGGGTCATGTTCTTCATCCGAAGATGAAGATCTCCCATTATCCGTATTATTTCTTTTTCTCTTACTTAGAGCTGACTCTACAGCCTCCTTTAGTGTATTTTTAATTTCCCTCTCAAAAAGGCTCATTAATGAGGACTCAGTAAGGCTTGAGTCATTGGTTGACTGAGCGTCACCTTGAGACATAATAAGACCCTATGGGAACAAAACACCAAGAGAGTTCTTCACCAAATATTCTTCCCCCTTTTTTTTTTTTTTTTGAGGGATTTAACCTTGAATAGTGCTTTGAAACTCGTTTCCTGAGTTGAAATGCTATTACCTCAGGAGTGGGTTAAAAAATCAGCCCAAGCGCGGTACTTAGCAGGTATGTAAGCCAAAGCAGGCAAAACACTGCAGAACTTGATGATTTTCTATGTCAATCCCAAACGAGCACACGCGAGTAACGAACAGCTGATCCAAGCGAGGAAAAACAAATCCGTTGGATCGGCTGTTCGTTCCCATGGCAACGCTCGTGGAATCGTCTCATTTCGCCCTCTCGGGTCACATTTCTTTTGGCAGCGCGGGTCCCACTAAAATGGGCCCCGGAAGGAGGCGACGGCAAGGCAAAGTGAGCCACACGGCAAGGCAAAGTGAGCCGCACTGCTCGGCAGTGATTCAAATAAAGGCAACAGCCGAATCTCGTTGACGAGTTCCGGACGAGGACAAGACTCACCGTGCCCGCATCCCGAAGGGAGCCTCCATAAACAGGCCAAGGGATTGAGAGGGGAACTCCAGTCCGTGTACGGAGATGTACGCGAAAGAGAGGGGGTCAGCTCTCTGCTTCTTTTCGGGCCTATGACCGCGGGGAGGAGGACATGGCAGATCGCGGGAGAGAGGCGGTAGAAAAAAGGAAAGAAACCCGACCATACATTGGAGGGGTAAGGAGAAAGAAGAAACCTACCTAAAAGGGTCAAAACATTGAAAAAAAGGTACAGACAAATTGGCATGTACGATATAAGAGCATAAGGCGATTTAAAAGTTGTTAAACCATGTACAGGTAGTAAACAGACGGTGAATAGGCAAGCATTACCGGCAGGCAATCATTATAAAACAATTCAATTAACTATCTTAGACAAAATATGTTATAAGTTATGAAAAGGTATAAGAGACACTGAGAAGTTGTACTTAACTTGTCCAGAGCAGCGAATAAAAGAGGAAGACACTTGGTTGCTATGGCGCTTTGCTATGCTGTTTTGGAATGTTTTATTTATGATGTAATGGTTACACTTTGAAGGGCTGCATATCTTGGGCAGCAATAAAAGTTATTGCATAATGTAGCCTCCGGTCTTGTAATGAAATCTCTGTGACAAAAGCAGTAACCCACTGAGCTGTGCCCATAAAATATTATTCTTTGATATGCATGGCACAGGTCCTTTGCAGCAGGCGTATTACAGTCTTGCCAAGTACCACGCATTAGGAGTCGGACTAAGGCATTTTAGTACTGATGTCCACATCACCGCACTTAATGTGTGAGTCACGCATACTATAGCTCCTGGAAGAATCACAACACGTTGCTTCATATTATGATAAAAGCAGCCACTACCAGCACCTGTTGCGCCACTGGTTGTCCAGCGCCGCAATTAGGAGCTTATAACCGACTACACTTTGGTTGTTAGGGAGTAGCGTTGTGACCTATAGTGTCAAAACTTCTCTAAAAACACACATATACTACTGCCCTGCAGCTTAAATACATTTGTACCAGGCCCGGCCCTCCACCTGGTCATCTGGTGTCACTGCAGAACATAAACACAGCCAGGATCCGGCACTTCTGTACCATCAACAGAAAGCCTGCAACGATAATCCCAGCCAGTGGCTGAATTTTGGGCTGTTACCATGCTCACCACGCAAACAGCACTGTGAGACTCTCACAGCACGCTCTCTATGATTGTGCTGTTGGCAGGCAGCTGGCACTGGAACAGTGTGGGGGAATTTTTCTGCTGTGAACAGCCCAGATTCTGCCCTATGGACAGTTTGCCTAAAGATAGCAAGCAACTTAGCCATCGCCAGTGCCTGGCCTTCAATCACGAAGGGGTCCCTGTAGACTGGGCAGTGGCGGGCGCAGTTTAAAGGGGGCACTACTAACTAGCACTTAGAAGCACCTAGTGTAACAGCAAGAGACAGTGACTAAGAAGGTGAAAGAGTAGCCTTGCCTGGCAGGCCTTGGGCCTGTAGGTAACCTCAGCAATGTCTGCACACCGGTCCACCACACTGGGTTTCACCACGCACTCTGCAGGCTTTGCCCGACAGCACCTTCAGAATACTACAGGTGAGCCAATGGCACCTGATCACTAGACTAACTTGAGAGCTGCAGCTGTGGAAGCTGATTTCACTGTGTTTGTTTCCCTGTTTTGCAGGATGTCAGAAGCACCCTAAGCAGGTAAGGTTGGTTTATTATCCTCCTGTCAGTGTGTAAGGAGCAGGTCTCAATGCTGCAGTGTGTAAACACCACTACTGAGCTCACACAAAGTGTTAAGAAACTTTCAGATCCTCATAAAATCACTTTACATTCTCAAAACAAATCTTAAGTCCTCAGAAACCTTCCCTGCGTCATCAGGAAACTCTCTTAAATTTTCAGAAATCCCTGCAAGTTTTCAGCAAACTTTTTTGAGTCCTGAAATAATTGCCACAGAAATGAGCTTCTGTCCTCACAAAACATATTTGTATCTTTAAAGCCTAACGAAGTCGTACGAAAAGTGCCCTGAACATCCAGAAAAAGCAAGCCCATTCTGGAAAGGTCCCCCCAGGTTTGCCTCCATTCAGAGTTGTGCAAAAACGAAGTCCTAATGTCCTAATTATACAATCACAAATGGTGGCTCTGCTCACAACAACTGCAGATCCAATTTTCAGCACTATTGTCAGGGATGTTGGATCATACACATATATCTTCATGTGGGGTAGAGGTGCTACCATGGTACGGCAGACACCCTGCCACCTAGGGTGTTCACCTGCTTAGGACAATGTCCTTGGCAACAATTATACAAAATAATAAGTACTAGAGCACACGTAGAAAGTCCACTCAATAAAAAAAAGTAGTCCTAATATGAATTCCATCAACTTTTTTACCCTTTTTTGTGAAGTTATCGTATTCCATTTGTAGTTTCCACAATGTGTATGAGTATGTAGCGTCCTGTCACGTCCTCAACCCGGCCACTCAGCTGAAACTAGAGCCCCGAGCCACCCATATGGATACCTCTCTGGCATAGGATGAATAAGTGGATGAGTAAAGCTGTCCCCTCCATTTTTTTGTGGAGTTTCTGGGCTTCTGTCTCCAACATATGTGTCTCTCTAATCCTTCTAAGATAGATGTGTGTTCTATACTGTTTCACGAAGGAGTTTAGACCCCTCACATTCCATGTGGCAAATTTAAAATTTCAGCCATCTCGTAACATCCCACCCCCCCTCGCTCTCCTCCTCCTCAGACACACCTCCCCACACCATTCCCAAACCCCCGCCAGCCTCAGACACACAACTGATGCTTCAACAACGATAATAACCCAAAACCATATGCGACTCCCATTATACCACCCGGGTAAACACCTTTCAACTTAGCTAGTGTCCTCCCACACATAATGCTGCTCCCACCCACCCAAAAACAGTCTCAATTGAACTACAGTGTGTGTACAATCCCTCTATTGGATATAAACTGGTATTATATCTAAGGGGCAGAAAACAGTCAGATCTCACCCCAGGGGCGGCTCGATCAGCAGTTCCGCTCCCTAATACCCTGAGGTACTCACACTGGTAGTCAGGTAATCAGGCACACCACAGAAAAGCATAAACAGGAGAAGGTATGGAAGAAAAACAAGAAGTAAAGTATAATAGAGCAAGGGAAAAAGGGAGGGTTGGCCGCTTGGTTGGTGAAAGACCCGGGCCCTCTATCAGTGCCACCACCTCATCTTATCACACCTCACTTAAAGTCCGTACAACAATCACCGAGTGTCCCAGGGGAGCCTCAACAAACAGACTAATCAGTCCCATCGTACTACTGGGTGGCATTCCCCCTCCAGCCCTCCTGATACCTGTCACGCCAGGGGCAAGTGCAACATCATTCTACAACACCTTCAGTGTGGTCCATAAATATGTGTCCATATTCGACCATCTGCTCGCTCAGGTGTTCGTGAGTCCCCAACAGATCCGATTCTGTGCTTGAGGAAGCAGCAGAGGTAACTGCCTCAACTAAGGCCCTGGCTGCTTCTCACTCCTGTCATTGTTTTGCTAGGTCCAGAGTACCAACAGATTGCACCACCGTTCTCGCAGCAGATCTGGAACGGCGTCTATGTTGGCTTTGTCCCCTTGGAGTAGCCGAGGGGCCTTCTCCCTGCCACAGTGAATCCCGAGCCCGTCCCGTAGATGTCGAAGGCTGACATTCAGCACTATGGACCTCCAGCCAGTCCCAAGTGTTCTCTGGCATTATGATAAAAGGAGAACGTCCATCCCGCAGCACCTGCAGTTTGGCAGGATAAGGCGACATATACTTCAAGCCCATCATTCTTAGCTTTTCTTTGACACACTAAAGGACTGCCATTGCAATTGGACAGCTCTTGTATAGTCTGGGAATATTCGTATACAGCTATTTACAAATATCGCGTCTCCATGGCTCCGAACCCCTCATAGTAGTTTATTCCATTCTCTGTAGTTGAGAAATTTCCCTATTATGCTTCAGGGTTGAGCTCCTGGTTGCGGCGGTGGGACCAATGACTTGTGGGCTCTTTCCACCACAAGAAATAGTGTCACGTTTGTGAGTGCCGTCTTGATCCAGTCTTCCATGAAGGTCTCTGGGACGTTACCCACGGTGCCCTCGGAGAATCCCATAAATCATAGGTTACATCTACGGGACCAGCCCTCCACATAGTCCATCCGTGCCTCCAATCGACTCAAGCAGACCGCCTGGGCGGCCACGTCACCTTCAATGTGGAGCTCTCCCCCCGCACTTCCGTGACCTGTGTCTCCGTTTCCACTGATCGCTCCGCTATCAAGCGAAGGTCGGTGCGGAGGAGGTTCACGTCTATGGCCATGGCTTCGGTCTTGACCTGAGGCTTCAATTGCTGCCAGAATCTGGGCCCCGAGGGTTCCATTGCAGGTTGTGTTGCCTCTTCAAGAGACTGTGATGTGTTGGTACCCGCTCCCTGTACCGTGAACTGGTCAATCTTTGTCTGCTTGCTGCCCCTGCGCAGTTTGTCCTTATCCATGCCACCTTGAGGACCTGCAACTTTCTCTCCCTCAATACCTCCAGGATTTCTGGTGGAAGCGCTGCAGTTGTGGTCGCTCCCCACACTTTGTGTGTTTAGAATGAATGCCACCAGTGGTGCCAGTCCAATTCTGCACAGGTAAGCTGTGTGAGGGACTCCAGGAGTAGCAGCGGGGTGCAGCGGGGTGCAGCAGCACCGAGGATACAGAGTTCCCACCTCCTGGTGTCACCTACAGCTCTGATTCAAATCCAGGGTCCGGTGTTCAGATGCCTGTGCAGGGATAGCACCAGGCAGTCATGTGACTGTGGAGGCCATGCTCCTAGTTCAGAGCTAGTTACCAGCGGAAATCCGACAGGAGGAGAATGTCAGGATCAATGGCTGGTTGCAAGTCACAGAGCCCACGCACCAGTCAATGGGACCGGCCACCAAGAGTGTGGGTTCACGTCCAGTCCAGTTCACCTCCACGCTGCCAAGGCTGACTGCTAGTCTCCTCTTGCTCCTCTGCACGACCCTCAATCCCGGGGTGGGGTGAATAAACAATTGCTGGCAGCCCCTCGCTTGAGTGTGCAGTCACATTTATTATACCCTCCAGGCATACCCCTGCACAGCACCTGGAGGGGGGGGAGTCCACAGAAAAGCTCAACCTCAAGCACCATGAGTCCACCAGGGCCACCACCGGATCCGTCCCCAGCATCCTACCGAGGGCCCCTTGCATCAACCAGGGCGCACCGTTGTCGCGGCTCATCTCCACCACGGCATGTAGGAGTGCCTGCAATGTCCCGGGGATCAGTGGTCACTCTCTCTTGCACTCGGCCTCAGGAGGGGGGTAAATCAATGCAGCCACCATGTTGGGGGGTCTCTTCATGGCGAGGCAGTCACCAAGAGCGGAGGCGTGCCGGGGCTCCGTTACAGGCTGCAGGTTCTGCCAGCAGACCCGCCTCACCACTATCGGGGTATCAGCCATCCCGCTCTACCGCCCACACTCCGTTCACCTCCTTGCGGCAGCTCCCCAGGTCCTCCCCACAGCTTCGGCAGGCAAGGTGGTCTCCAGCAGAAAGGTAGTGACTTGTAGGCCTCTCCTCGGTCTGTGCATCAGCGCATTGCAGACAGCTCCGGGGTGTCACTATTTCCATGCCCCCTGGCGCCGCCCTATCCGGAGATCAGTTCTAAGATTTTCAGAGTCGAGGGGGTGGCAGGAGGATGGAGTATGCCTGTGTCTGGGCTGGAGCTCTCTTTTAGTGCTGCCACACGGCCATTTTGTTGGCCACGCCCCCAATCTTATCTATCATTAATAAAATGAATGACCATGCTGATCCTATGAATCCACCATAGGCTAAATGAACAGCTAGATCCTATGGATGCCGGAGCCAAAGATGAAAAGAAGAATCCTAAGAAGTAACAGTGCCTAGAGGTTACAGCGTACAGTGACATGACTTCTCCTCTCTGCAGCGGTAGTATGGGGCACTAATCATCTACTGAGGCCGACTTGCGCTCCAAGTCCAGTCTACTGACATCTCTTACAGATCTGAGCCATTCTGATACCTTTGGTGGGTCGGGAGTAACCGATTTCTTACAGATTTCTGTTCTTGCTAGCGATATCAGAAAAAATATCAGTGAGGCCTTATCCAAGTTTAACTCGTCCCAGTACGGGCACAAGTCCATCCCAAATCGGATCAGGCAGGGGCTTACCTTAACTTCGCAGCCATTAATTTCTTAAAACGCCTGACTTACATACCCCCAGAAGAAGGCAAATAACGGGCAGTCCACGAACATGCGTATATCATCCGCCTCTGTGTCACCGCACTTCTAATATTTTGATGGTTCCTATGTGATCTTAGCCAACTTTGTTGGTGACCAATAAGGTCTATGGAGAGTAAACAAATGATTCTTTTTAAGTGAGAATGGTTTGATCAGAGTGTATAACAGGTTTAAAGATACTCGCTATAATTGCTCTTTAGCTAGCGCCAGAAGATCCTTTTCACAGTGCAGGTATGGGACTCCCATTTTCACATCTGTTGTGAAAATGAATACCCAATACCACTAGGAAACCCCTTTTTAGGACTCGCTAAGTCAGCGCATGTGCTGCACGGCTAGACATTTAGTAGGTGAGTTTTCAAAGTGCTACTGGCTGGCCTAGCGCTTGCGTTCATGTGAGCGTGCACGCGCGCAGCCGCCATCTGTCTTTCACGGGTCATTAGCACCATGTCTGGTTTTGACCCTCGCACGCGCACCACTCGGCCGCATGTGCTCATTCTTCTTCTCGGGTGCTTGTTATGCACAGCTGTCATGCTCCACAGACCGCCCCTGTCTCTATAAGCAGTGTTTCTATGTACAGACCAGCACCGAGACCCCGTACCCCGCGCGCGCACCACTCGGCCGCACATCGGACAATGCTTGTTCATTCTTGCACAGCTATCACGCTCCACAGACCACCCTACCCTGTGTGGGCATGGCTCCTACGCACAGACTCACTCTCGCCATATGCTGCCCGGCAGTCAGGCATTCACCAGCTCCTTAAGGGCCTGGGTTTTACTGCACGGCTGTCACACATCCACAGACCGCCTATGTTCTGCTCTGTGCTCCTCTAGGCATGGGCAGTCCTTCACAGACCGCCCTGCTCTCTGCAACTATGTGCACTACAGCAGCCTCAGCACGCCCCTCCCGCCGCCGCCCGTGTCAGGCCCAATCGCCAAGCCTTGCAATTAGGCCTCCTCCGTCGGCCCGTCCGGCCCCTTTGTCTCTGGGCCGCACTGTGATTCCCCACCATTGTCTTCGACCATTTCAGATGGTAACAAGGGCTGCGTTTGTTCCAAACACACTGGAATGGAAGGCATTTCTGTTTACATTTGGAGCCTGGAGGCCACGTTCGGTCCAATCTGTCTCATTGCAACACTTTTGGCAACGCCAGCCCACGTTGTCCACCAATTACAGCCACAGTCGCCTCAAGTCAGGAGATTGCTCAGTGGGCAAAGATGCCTAGTGACAGACCAATCGCGCTCCTGTAAATATGCACCCCCCCCCCTTTCACTAAAATGTTTTAACTTTATCTAAGGTTGGCCCTTGTAACAGGAGCTCCCTCGCCTCAGCAGCACAGTTTGTGACGGCTCCAGGCTCAGATTTTGATCATAAAGACTGAAAAACACAGAGGCCAATCTTCTTGTGAAGAAGGAAGGCACCGGAGAACGAAAAGTAATTAAGAGGTAATTTATTAATTTATCCTCGAAGATTGCCCACGACTAGGGGTGGGCGGAATTTGCGAAAGGGACTTTCGCAAATTATCCCGAAAATGTTTAAAATCTCCGCAAACACGCGGAAATATCGCGAAGATGCGGAAGTTTTTTTCCCGCCCGTTCGCGGTATTTTCTGCGTGTTCGCGGCTCGCCAACTTACCCATGCGGTTGCTTGCGGGCGCGGCCATCTTGTTTTCACTCTTCTCGCGGTGCATGATCGCGAGAAGAAAGACGTGATCGCGCGACGCATGACATCACTGCGGGCGCGAACTGTCGCGAGACAGCGCAAATGGCTAAAACAATACAACATCTCATGGAGAACGCGACCGGATCGGGAAAACTTGTCGGCGAACGCGGGGATTCAGGTAAGGCGATCGCGCACGCGCGAGAATGTATTATTTTACAGCGCGAGCAAGAACCAAATTATCGAAAAGCTGCGGAATGCGGAAATTTTTACATTTCTGCGCTCTCCGCGGAACGCGGAAATACCAAATTATCGCAAATTCCGCGAACGGAACGGAAATTTTGCCCAGGCCTACCCACGACCTGGACAGACCGCTCAGCTCGGGAACCCAATTGCAGCTGAGAGAAGTTAACTTTGAGTCCCCGACCACCGATCCATTCCAGAAAAGGTACACAAGGCATAAGTAAACACAGACACGAGCGTGCCTCTGACAATGTGTAATAATAAATTAAATACACTACAACACCCCCCCCCCCCCCCCCAGAACAAAAAATAAATACAAATAAAATATATGGTAAAACAGTAAAAGAAAACATTCAATACAATACATATTCATGGAGCTTAGTCAGTCAGCTGTGTTTTTTTACTGCTAGCTGGATTGTATGTTTATTTTTAAAACGTGTAAGTAGAATTGGGGTAAGTTGTCTTCGTGCCCTTAAATGCCCTTATAGGTCAAAGGCCTCTATAGTATTCCATTAATGACGTGCCAAGATTGTACGTCTGACTTGGAAGGGGGGGAGGGTGAGCTGGGTGAACGTCTCAAGCCCCTGACGAGCAGCTCTTCGTCTGCCATGTTTCAAAGGTGAAATGTAGGCTGGCGTGCTGTTTGTAGACGCTGCTACTGTCCCACTTGGACTCGGAAGGGGGGGAGGGGGAGCTGGGTGAACGTCTCAAGCCCCTGACGAGCAGCTCTTCGTCTGCCATGTTTCAAAGGTGAAATGTAGGCTGGCGTGCTGTTTGTAGACGCTGCTACTGTCCCACTTGGACTCGGAAGGGGGGGGGGGGAGGGTGAGCTGGGTGAACGTCTCAAGACCCTGACGAGCAGCTCTTCGTCTGCCATGTTTCAAAGGTGAAATGTAGGCTGTCGTGCTGTTTGTAGACGCTGCTACTGTCCCACTTGGACTCGGAAGGGGGGGGAGGGTGAGCTGGGTGAACGTCTCAAGACCCTGACGAGCAGCTCTTCGTCTGCCATGTTTCAAAGGTGAAATGTAGGCTGTCGTGCTGTTTGTAGACGCTGCTACTGTCCCACTTGCGTCATAAATGATTCTGCCGCTCTGTGGCTTTTAATGTACTGGCCCTTCATGCCACATCTCAGAACCGCTTTCTTCTGATGTAAATATTTATATTATGATGTTTGGCGTTCCTTTCATTGTAATTTGTTGTTTCCTGGATTACTTGCTATATGAGATATTCCTCTGCGTGTGTCTGTTTCCACCCCAGAGTCCTGCGTTCATGACTTTGGTATCCTAATCGTAGGAGAGCACAGCATTTGTAAGGTTTGAAGCCCGCCAGGTACTTCTTTATATGTATGAAGAGTTAGTATCCTGTGGTCCTACCTCCATAAAACAGGGAGGCTTGCTCGCCTTTACTGAAATGAAGTCCCATACACTTCCCAAACCACCAAGAGGTGGTTGGAGAAAAGCCCTATAAATGTTTTCTGCTGTGTGCTGAAGAAGGGCGTGTGATCCCTACTCCAGGGTTTCCCTGCGTGCCCTGCTCGTACTGTGCAGGGTGTCCTGCTGTGATAGGAGCGGTCTGCTCCAGCACACACAGGGCGGTGCAGGGTGTGATTTCAACCGCTGGACACATGGGCATCAGATGGAGATAGCAAGCCAGGGGTTGGCATCGTGTAAGGACAGAGCGACACCTTCATTCTGGAGGCAGGCGGAAAAGACTGCTGGCTGTAGGTAAGTCTCCAGACTATAAACCTAGAGACCTTTACCCCGGCTTCTCTCATCTCACCAATATTACATTAAATAAAGATTAGAAAACGTTTTAGCAGACAGAACCTCAAGAGAAATGTGTATTTTTAAGGCATGCCCCTCCAGTTACGTATGGACACCAGTTAGTCTTGAACGTTTCCTTCACTGCACCCTGTTACTCAACGCTGTAAGAGATGGGCTTGGAGCGCGATTCCTTGCACAGGGACAGGTCTGCTTCCAGTGGAAAGCAGCCTTATGAGGTTTCCTAGGAACTGAATGTATCTTCTGCCATTGACGCTCGCATGCTTTCACTTTTTATCCATTGTAGACCTAAAATGTTCTTTTCTTCCTGGTTAATCTAGAATGTATATTATTGGACCAATGGCTGCATTACCAGTGTCCTATATTGAAACATGATATTGGGGAATCACTCACTCTCACACTCACACACACACACACTCTCTCACACTCACAGTCACTCTCTCACTCTCTCTCACACACTCTCTCACCCTCTCTCACAAGCACGCTCTCACACACTCTGTCTCATACACTCTCTCTCATACGCACTCTCTCACGCACTCTCTCCCATGCATTCTCACACGCTCTCTCTCGCATGCTATCACATGCACACTTTCTTGCACACGCACACTTTCTCGCACACGCACACTTTCTCGCACGCACACATTCTCGCACGCACACATTCTTGCACGCTCACATTCTCGCACGCACACTTTCTCGCATGCACTTTCTTTCATGCACTCTTTCACGCACACTTTCTCGCACGCATTCTTTTTCACACTCTCTCTCACACACACTTTTTCACACTCTCTCACACACTCTTTCTCACACACACACTTTCTCACACCCTCACTCTCACACACACACTTTATCACACTCTCTCACACTCATTCTTTCACACACACACTTTCTCACACACACACAATTTCTCACACACACACAATTTCTCACACACACACACACAATTTCTCACACACACACACACTTATAAAGTGAAGTAAGGGTCACATTGGAGAACACTTAATGCAGAGGTTTTGTTTCACCAACTCTAATGCCTCCTACTTTTGTTTTAGGCTTGATCTAAGACAAGTCTTGAGGTGGATTGTGCACGTCTTAAATCTATAACAGTTGTTAAATCTTGCTGTTGCCTCAGGGCACACCTGTGTAAAAGAAACAAGCATTGGCATAGCCAATAGGTCTCGCCTTTGGGACCGTATAAGTATTTAGCTATGCAGCACAATATCCTTGGTGCAACAACATCAACTGTTGCATGGCTAAACACTTATAAGGTCCCAAAAGTGAGACCTATTGGCTATGCCAATGCTTGTTTAGGTTGTTACTTAGCCGTCACCCACTTGAGAAAATGCTCCTGCACCAAACCGCTCACCTCTGACTACGTTTGGGATGACCACCAACAACAAAGCTGCAGGCATTTACATTTTGAAAGCCCCGCTTCAAAAGTTTAGAGAGCGCTTGTCATGTTACTCCAAGTGGAAAGGTTGCCATGCTGGAGAGGGTATCTAAGTTTATCTTTAAGTCACTTGGGGGTTCCAGCAGAGCCCCAAATTGGAGCCAGGTCCGCATAGTAATCTATCCCGAGAATTCTCCTAAAGGATTCCCACACCCTCAGGATTGTTAAGAGTACCATTAACCTACCTTGTTTAAAAACTTTGGGTCCCCAAACTTAAACAAAAAACGTTTTCAGGCTTAAATGCTTCAACATAGCTCTACACAATTGACCCATGTGAGAATGATCTAGCTCTCCAGCCAAGAGCCAGGAATTCTTGAACTGGAAAGAATAACAATAGGCTTGAAAACCCGGAAGAGCGAGCCCCCCTTGCTTCAGTCTCATCCAGACATTTTTACATGAGATCCTGGCTCCCCTGGATGCCCATATAAAGCTGCCGACCCACCCTTGCTTCAGTCTCCTCCGGGGCTTCTTTTGTGAGATCCTGGCTCCCCTGGATGCCCATATGAAGCTGCCGACCCTCTCTTGCTTCAGTCTCCTCCGGGGCTTCTTTCATGAGATCCTGGCTCCCCTGGATGCCCATATAAAGCTGCCGACCCTCCCTGGCTTCGGTCTCTTCCTTCTTTCATGAGATCCTGGCTCCCCTGGATGCCCATATAAAGCTGCCGACACTCCCTTGCTTCGGTCACCTTCTTCTTTCATGAGATCCTGGCTCCTCTGGATGCCCTTATAAAGCTGCTGACCCTCCCTTGCTTCAGTCTCCTCCGGGGCTTCTTTCATGAGATCCTGGCTCCCCTGGACGCCCATATAAAGCTGCCAACCCTCCCTGGCTACAGTCTCCTCCTTTCATGAGATCCTGGCTCCCCTCGATGCCCATATGAAGCTGCTGACCCTCCCTTGCTTCAGTCTCCTCCTTTCATGAGATCCTGGCTCCCACGGATGCCCGTATAAAGCTTCCGACCCTCCCTTGCTTCAGTCTCCTCCGGAGCTCCTTTCATGAGATCATGGCTCCCCTGGATGCCCATATGAAGCTGCCGACCCTCCCTGGCTACAGTCTCCTCCTTCTTTCATGAGATCCTTGCTCCCCTGGATGCCCATATAAAGCTGCTGACCCTCCCTTGCTTCAATCTCCTCCGGGGCTCCTTTCATGAGATCCTGGCTCCCCTGGATACCCATATAAAGCTGCCGACCCTCCCTCGCTTCTGTCTCCTCCTTCTTTAGTGAGATCCTGGCTCCCTTGGATGCCCATATAAAGCTGCCGACCCTCCCTTGCTTCAGTGTCCTCCGGACCTTCTTTCATGATATCCTGGCTCCCCTGGATGCCCATATGTTATGTTATGTTATGTTATCAAGACTTCTGAAGCACGCTGTTACCCTGAGGTGTCCTGGCGCTATGCGCTATCTGCCAAAGCAAGCTGATTATGACATTAGGAGGAAAAGGTTCTTCAAGAGAAAAGCCAAGTTTTCAAACCCTTTCTAAAAGGAAGAAGTCCAGTAGAGTTCCTAAGATGAAAAGCGAGACTATTCCAAGCCTTAATGTCTCAGTACCAGAAGCTCCTATCACCCCAACTGAATTTGTGGTAGCGGGGAAGAATAGCACGTTTAGACTGCAGCGATCGGCGGGTTCTCCCTGGCACATACCACTGAATAGAATGTTTTAAGAAGTCAGGGCCAATGCCGTTGAGAGCTTTAAAGACTAGGCATAAAGCCTTGAACTGAATTCGAGCTGCCACCGGTAACCAGTGTAGAGATCTAAGTCCTGCCTTTACTGAGGTGACCCTGGGTGTAACGGTAAGTAATCTGGCTGCAGCGTTTTGCACGGTCTGGAGTCTAGACAGATGTTTTTTATGAATATTAATATAGAGACTGTTACAATAGTCCAGCCGTGACAGGATAAGTGCCGTGACTGCAATTTTTAGACAGTCTTCTGGGAGAAAGGATCTAATTTTACGTAAAAGTTTAAGTGTAAAAGAGCAGGAAGAGACAACCCTGCTAACCTGATCCTCAAAGGACAATTTTGCATCTACAAGCACCCCAAGGTTTTTTGCCTTCGCGACTGGGACAGGAGGCCTTCCCATCGAAGTCAGCCACCAGTCTGATGTCCAGAGGTTGGCAGTGTTCCCCAAAAGTATGACCTCGGTCTTTTCAGCATTAAGCTTGAGGCAGTTTGCTGCCATCCAGGCAGCTATTGCCTGCATACAGTTGTGACACTTAGAGGCTGTTTCAGCCTCTGCCCCCTTTTTGATTGACAACACAATTTGTGTGTCATCGGCATACGATGACAGCTGGAATCCAAAAGATTTAACCAGAGTGGCCAGTGGGGTAACATATTCATTAAACAGCGTCGGGCTGAGTGAAGACCCCTGTGGAACCCCACAGGGAAGGACGAAAGGCTTAGAGCTGTTCCTGCCGAGATCCACCGTTTGTGATCTATTAGCTAGAAAGGATTTCAGGAGATCGCAGGCCCTACCTCTGACCCCGACCGCTGTTAAACGGTCCATCAAGACTTTATGATGGACCGTATCAAATGCGGCCGAAAGGTCCAAAAGGATGAGAATGGCGACACCACCCTGATCTAGGGTCCCCCTGATCTCCTCCGTGGATATTAATAGTGCCAGTTCGGTACTATGTTCGGGGCGAAACCCAAACTGCGTGGGGTCCAAGGATGAGTTCAGTTGCAGGAATTAGCCAAGTTGAACATTCATGGCTGCTGCCAACCCTCCCTTGCTTCAGTCTCCTCCTTCTTTCATGAGATCCTGGCTCCCCTGGATGCCCATATAAAGCTGCCGACCCTCCCTTGCTTCGGTCTCCTCCGGAGCTTCTTTCGTGAGATCCTGGTTCCCCTGGATGCCCTTATAAAGATGCCGACCCTCCCTTGCTTCAGTCTCCTCCGGGGCTTCTTTCATGAGATCCTGGCTCCCCTGGATACCCATATAAAGCTGCCGATCCTCCCTCGCTTCTGTCTCCTCCTTCTTTCGTGAGATCCTGGCTCCCCTGGACACCCATATAAAGCTGCCGACACTCCCTTGCTTCAGTCTCCTCTGGAGCTTCTCTCATGAGATCCTGGCTCCCCTGGATGCCCATATAAAGCTGCCGACCCTCCCTTGCTTCAATCTCCTCCGGAGCTTCTTTCGTGAGATCCTGGTTCCCCTGGACGCCCATATAAAGCTGCCGACCCTCCCTTGCTTCAATCTCCTCCGGAGCTTCTTTCGTGAGATCCTGGTTCCCCTGGATACCCATATAAAGCTGCCGACCCTCCCTCACTTCTGTCTCCTCCTTCTTTCGTGATATCCTGGCTCCCCTGGACGCCCATATAAAGCTGCCGACACTCCCTTGTTTCAGTCTCCTCCTTCTTTCATGAGATCCTGGCTCCCCTGGATGTTCATATAAAGCTGCCGACAGTCCCTTGCTTCGGTCTCCTCCTTCCTTCATGAGATCCTGGCTCCCCTGGACGCCCATATAAAGCTGCCGACACTCCCTTGCTTCGGTCTCCTCCTTCTTTCATGAGATCCTGGCTCCCCTGGATGTTCATATAAAGCTGCCGACCCTCCCTTGCTTCAGTCTCCTCCTTCTTTCATGAGATCCTGGCTCCCCTGGACGCCCATATAAAGCTGCCGACACTCCCTTGCTTCGGTCTCCTCCTTCTTTCATGAGATCCTGGCTCCCCTGGATGTTCATATAAAGCTGCCAATCCTCCGTTGCTTCAGTGTCCTCCGGAGCTTCTTTCATGAGATCCTGGCTCGCCTGGACGCCCATATAAAGCTGCTGCCCCTCCCTTGCTTCAGTCTCCTCCGGAGCTTCTTTCGTGAAATCCTGGTTCCCCTGGATGCCCATATGAAGCTGCCGACCCTCCCTTGCTTCAGTCTCCTCTGGAGTTTCTCTCATGAGATCCTGGCTCCCCTGGATGTCCATATAAAGCTGCCGACCCTCCCTTGCTTCAGTCTCCTCCGGGGCTTCTTTCATGAGATCCTGGCTCCCCTCGATGCCCATATAAAGCTGCCGACCCTCCCTTACTTCGGTCTCCTCCGGAGCTTCTTTCATAAGATCCTGGCTTCCCTCGATGCCCATATGAAGCTGCTTGACCCTCCCTTGCTTCAGTCTCCTCCGGGGCTTCTTTCGTGCGATCCTGGCTCCTTTGGATGCTCATATAAAGCTGATGACCCTCCCTTGCAATTTCTGCAAAAGCTTTTTGTGGAAAGGAAGTGGTTTAGTGTTAAACAAGACAATCACCTTCGGAAGAACCAGCTTCTTAATGGTGTTCACCCTCCATAGATACCCAGGGGCAGATTTTCCCTCCATCTTGTAAGGCGAGCATCTATATCTCGGTGTTGCTTGAACATGAAATACCTTTGAAAAACCTTTGGCAAAACAGGAACAGTTTGTGTAATTAAACATAGCGGCCGGGAGAACAGTTACAGGCACAGGGTCTGAGGAATGTCTCAAATTACAATCAATCTGTAGCGTTCTTATATACAATTCATTATAGGCAATAATATGTTTCTGGAGATCCTTGTAGGAAGAGGAATGTAAGTTGCTCCCTCTAGATTCACAAATTAATTTTATTTGATAATCCAGGTGGGCCTCGACCTTGCAAGGACAAAATGCAGCCAGTGGTTAAAGTGTCCAGATGTCTGGCACGGGGAGCACGTGATAACTGCGTGTTCTGTGATCTGATTTTCTCTATGTTCCTAACTCATGTAGCATCTGACTTTATGGTGTTTTTGGAGCACGTGTGCCCTCTCCAGCCATGCTCGCTTTATTGAGGCCAATCTCCCTTAACCATTGTAGTGTCTCTTCACTAATCTGTGGGATTGATCTCAGATTTCCCGTCCATGCATTTGTCTGCCGGCTACGTGCCACCCCACCTGTGGCCTGTCAATCAGTAACCTTGGGCCTAGGTCTCCGTGCTTGCTGGACTACGTATTTGCGAGTCGAGGTTGATGCGGCGTTCACATCGGGTGAATTTGTTAATAAGGATGCGATTTTGTTCACATAAATAAATGTATCATTTGTCATATCAGCATCGATTTTTTGCAAATTAACAGTGGGATACCTTAGTTACGTTTACATCCGATATTTCCTCCAAACTCTGAGTTACGATGATCCCAGGATTCCTAATCTGGTTTCTGGTTTGAAGCCCTACCTCCTCTTTAGCCCAAGTCATAATCTCTGTCTTCCCCTTATTGATTAGATATCCTGACAGACTCCCAGAATCTCTGGCATGCGTCTCAAGCTGTGGAACAGAGAGCTCTGGCTTCGATGCATACAGAACTATGTCATCAGCATGCAGTGCTAGTCTGGTTGGTAACCCTGCAGCTTCAAAGAGAAGAATGGTCTAATCCTGCCGAATCATCTGGGAAAAGGGCTCAATATATACACGGAACAGAATTGGCGACACAGGACACCGCTGTCTAGTTACCCTGGATATCTGAAACAAAGCTTTAAGTTCGCCATCCAAAATCTGAGCTGCCGGCACCTTTATATAGCATTTGCACAACTTCGGTAACATTGCTGCGGAAACGATAATCCTGCAATACCTCCCAAAGATAGACCCAATTAACCCTATCAAATGCTTTAGCAGCATCAATTCTTGGGATTGTCAACAGGAGATTAGAGGCCTTGGCCATATCATTAGCACCGATGTCATTGGGTTCATTCATACAGCTTCCTTCCAGGCACAAACCACTTATGATCGAAATGGATCAACTTTTGAAGGACATCTGACAACCTCTTAGCCAAGATTCCTGTAAATATTTTGGAATCACAGTTCAACTAAGATATAGGTCTGTATTAGTCTGCTAACCTAGTGTCTTTACCCGGCTTAAGGATCATAACTACAGGTGCCTCATATTAGGAAGGTGGAATTTACCAGCCTTCCGGAGAGATCTCATTAACAAAAGACACCCAGAAAGAGGATTCAGATGGGATCCCGTCTGGGCCTGCTGCTTTCCCTTTACTGAGCCTCCTAACCTGTTCCCTTGTCTCTCCCTCTGTGATACCATCTGGCCTCTTATCTTAGTTGTAGAGAATGGTGACAAGGTTTACACTGGCAGGGATTGGATGTGACAATGTTGTGTTGTGGGTGGTGTCAGGAATTCACGTGGACCTCAGGTAGGAAGGTATTTATTAAGTATATAGACGAGACTCCACCAGGAGCAGATGTAACCTATCTCTGCCCCCCTCTCATTGAGCTAACGGCCGCTCCTTGAGACCCACGCTGTGGCACTCCGTGGCATCACATGAAGGGCGCTGGTCTCACTGAGCTATCTGCCTTAGAACACCCACATCCTGTCATAAGATGTTAAAGGTACTTTTGGATATCGTTAGAGCTTTGACTGTTGTGTATGAACAGTAACTCACACTGAGCTCTAGTCCGTAGGCGCTGCTCCTAATACTGAATCTTATTTCAAATACAGCTCTTATGTGATGTTCATCCTTTTTAGGTCTCGCTGGCGTTGCAGCGCGAAGCGCTGCCGCCAACGAGTACTATTGTTGCCCTGTTTCCTCCCAAGGGAGACAGACATAGGCACGAGCAGATTCTGCTCTGTGAACGCGCTGCGCTTCACAGTGGAACAGCTTGTGCGCGTTGACAGGCGCGCCCTCCAATCGGCTTCCCGAACGATGATGATTGATTAGCGCAGCTGCCACAGACTCGTGACACCATTACACTGCGCGTGCTGTGTTGGGGGGTGACGCACTTGTATCCCTCGATTTCCGCGCTGGTTGAGTGATGCATCTCCTCAATGTTTTATCATCACCAGAAGATTGACTTGCAGGATTCTTTAAACCCCAACAACCAGTGAAAACATCCTCTTCTGAACGTGCATTAACAGATTATTTACTTTTGTGAGACGAAAGAAACGAAGTGATTCCGTCATTGCTTTTTCATTATCAGCTTTGGTAGAGATGCAGACAGAAAGAAGTAAGCAGTTTATCTTGCGGATACTCTAAGAGGCAGTCGCATCCAATACCTCCCAACAACTTCCATCTATTAGAAAACATGCCATAACAATAATCCAGAACGGTGATGTACACTATGTAATACGCATAAGCAGAAATTACAATTTCTCTTTGTATTTGCCACTTTGTGTGCAACTATCAAAAGGGAAAGAAGTACATTTTCCTTATTTTCACACTGTTACCAACCTTGATATGAAAATACCAGTCGTGTCTGATAAAATAATGGCTATCCAACCCGACCTACACACGTCCACTGGCTGAAACAGCGTCAGGAAAAGACACGATTGGCATTAGAGAGAATCGATCTGGTGGAACGCACGTCGCAAAAATAACAGAGCTCTACCGCTGATCTGCTTCGTGTATACCCACTGTACTACCTAGAATAGAAAATCCAGTGAAACTGGCATACCTCTCATTACGCGCTGCTGTCTATTGCGCGCGTGCACGGGTTTGTCGCTTGCCTGTGTTGCCCCTCCCATAAGTCCGCTTGTGCTGCCCCTGAGCGTCCTGCGCGTCCCTGTTTTGCCACTTTGCGCGCCCCCGCCCTCTGCTGCTCGTTGGGTTGTGGCCGTAGTGGTTTTGCTTCCCCCCTTTGGCTCCGCCATTGCAGCACCCATTCCGTGTGTGCGCGAGAAAGCGAATAGGCGACGGAAGGCTCAACCCGTGACTGGGAGGAGACCCCGGGAGCGAGTCAAACAACTTCACCTGCTGGGAGAGAATTGGTGGTAAGATCCGTTAGCGAAGCTCACGAGTGTAAACTCATCCGTATTATCACCCTCATCTCTTTGAATCTCCCCCAAAATATCAGTACCGGAACATCCAAATTGCTATGTGACCAACGCAATTACCAAAACTTTGCTCCACTATTTCTCATTGACAGCTCTAACTATTGCAGCCTGTCCGTCATCATCAAGATTCTTGAAGCATCCACCCTCACATTCTTCCTCTGCTGAGTTCTTAGATACCTGATCTCACCAGTCTCTCGCCGGTGTCCCTCCTTCCCATCACCAGCTTCTTCCCACGAAGTGCTCCTGTCCATAGACTGGACTTGTTAACCCAAATATATATTCATTTGCAGACAAAATATGTTGGCAGATGTTAACTTCCTAGGATTGAGGTCAACACTTGAAATGATCAGTTGCTTCCGGTTTGTTTGAAGCGGTGCTGTTTGGAATGTGAAGCTGCCGCAGGGTGTGGGGTTTTTGCAGAAATGTTACCAAGGTATTCAAGGTGGTTTTCTAGCTTCGAACATTAAGGAGAGGACGTGCATGAAGGCCTGTTCTTTCATGTTTGCCTTTAGGCGGTTCAGGATAAACACTGTTTTAATTTCCATCCCTCAGGGCAAAGCAAGTATGACAAAGTACACAAACTGTTTGTCCTCGCTCACGCTGAGTAATCCATCTCCTCAGTTAGGAGAAACAGCTCCCTGTCCAACACACATTGATCACTACTTGACATAAGTGATTTCTTTAGGGTTTACGAATGTTTATGATTAAAGTTGATTTATTAAAGTCTGCAAATATCTAATTTTGGTTTTGTGATCGGCTCTCTGTGCTATTACGATACCTATCGATATTTGATTGTTCGATGCGCTTATGTATTGCTCCGTAGGGTATTATTTCATTTTAGGGCAAACCCTATTTTATGAATAACAATATTGCTGACTATAATTAATTGATACGCCGCGCTATGGACCGATTATTTACTGAACTGTTGACTCAGCTGCTAGTAGCAGAATATGTCTTATGGCATCCAAGCATGACTTGCTAAATTGGAATTTTATCATAAATTATTGAAAGAATCGGAATACATTTTGCTTCAAAGCCTCTTGAGACCTTTATTTGAATATTATGGGGACCTTTATTACATTTCTTCACACTAAACTGCACTGGCGATGGCCTGAAGCCCCTCGTCTCTTGCGGCTAGACCTCATATGATACTTTAAGAATCCCCTTCTCTCGCAGTTTCTTCATGCTAAAAGTATTTAAAGGGTAATAGCACTGGTTAGTGAGCAGGTCTGTGTTTCAAACTGATACCTCATACAGCCCTCTTTGTGTGCAGTGCATTACTCTTGTGAGTGCTTTGTACTTGTAGACAGCATCGTTAAGGTGGCCGTATCAGATGAGAAATGAGCGGAATGGCCCTGTCAATCATCCAAGCCAGGTTTACCGTCATTAGTCGTTATTTTCATAGCAATAAAGTCCTAAAGGTACACAAACCCTGTGAAACAAACAACTCTGCTCAAATTAAAACAGAAATGTTTTAATGCTATCTTAAAATGAATAATATGTTAAACTTGAGAGTAATTACTTTGTCTGAATTGCTTACTTTTTTGGTTAAACAAGTTTAACATAACCAAACTAGGGGATTTCAACTATGTCTATTTATTACAGGTGCATCCAAATGGAAATTCACAAACCAGCAACTTGGCTGCTCACTTTTGTGCTAATCTAAGATCGCCTCTTGCTGTGAATTAATTGCTTAGAGAAGCCTACGTGACCTGTTTAAAATAGTTAAATAATGGTGTTTCCAAGAGAGTTGGAACGAGGTAGGACTAGACTAGGAGGTGACAAAGTATGAACATTTGCCTTGCCTAGATGCTGCCGATTATTCTGAAATAGGGAGTGTGTGAAAAATGGCCATGCCTCTTAGTAGGGAAATGTGTAGAATAAATGGCTTCTGACCCTTGTACCCGGAAAACAATGCAGGGCAAGTCAATAACAGTTTCTGCTAAATGTAAAGTTTCAAGGTGAGGTGTTAAAACGACTGCTGATTTTTACACCTGCTAGAGAATAGCAAGCTGACGCAGAATTGGGTGAGTGACGCAATACGAATAGTTATGGTCATTTGTTGACCTCCCACTCAGAGTGCACCGTGAAAATGGTGGCCTGGCAGTGCATTGGCGCTGCTGCAAGATGCAGCACTCGTGGCCTGCTCTTGAAGGAGGCTAACAGCGGCAGAGAAACAAGAAGAGAATTACTTCACCTCATCATAATTGTTCCGAGTAATTGTCGCGCGGAAAGAGTCGCTGCATGGCTTGAGTAAGGAGCAGGAGCCGAATTAAGAAAAAACATCAAGTGATAACTTCAGAATAAATCTGTACAAGTTGCGTGATAAACTAAATAAACTATGTAAAGGAGCCTTTGACTCTAACTTTTCGATAAAAAGGAAAATTCATCAAAAGCCAGTCTTGCATTCCATAGCCACGGTCCGTAGACTCTGCGATGCTTCTGCACTACCGAGATGGAGACCTCAGTGGACCTGGAGGTCTTCTTGGGTTTAAGCAGAGAGCAGAAAATGATGTGCTGTCGCTTTTTGTACAGTGGTCAGAAAAATACAAATAAGAACCGGGGTATCAAAGATTGGACTGCAAAAAGAAGAGGGAAAACCAGAAGCGGAACTTGCTCCACCTAGGCTCCCAAGCTTTGGACCAACATCCCCATCAACATCGGAGCCGTTCCAGTCCTGCTACAGCACACAAATGATCAGAAAATCTACCTCCTCAGTAAATATAGGTTTTGCTACCCTCGAACATTCTGCGTGACTGAAAACAATCCTAAATCTTAACTCGGGACTCCCACCGTTACTCAATACTCCATTGCACTGCAGCTAGCTTTGCGCTTTATATACACCTATGCATTCATACATGCATACATACACATTCAAAACTAGTGAAAAATGAAAAAGAGAAATTTCTAACTGTAAGGTATTTATCTGTATTTTATGCACTCGCATGAAGCAAGTGGCATGGGCCATTGGTTGCTAAATTCAGATATGGCTTTAACAACCCCTCCCTTTAATTCTAGGGCATTATTACCCTATTAATGTAACCAATTCTTCAGTATTTGGCATTTTGCACACAGCTGGTCCTGGATTGGAGACACATTGTTTCGCTTCCCTGCATCCCTGTGGAACCGCTACTGGCCCCCAGCTGCAGAAAATATGCTGCATGGCTAAATACTTATAAGGCCCCAAAGGTGAGACCTATTGCACTGCAAATGCTTTTTCTTTGCAGCGGTCTGTTGCCTCCTGTCGCACGCATGTCCTCCTCTTCACCTGCCTTCCTTCTCCCTCGCTTTCCTTCCCCCTTCTTTCCGTCTCTTCCACTCTTTCCCCTAGCTGCATCTTCTCTTCTCTCCCACTCTTAACCTCCCCCCCTTTCCATGGGCTTAATTTTAACAGGTGTCTCACGGAACGCCTATTATGCGTCGCACTTTTTTCATTTTCTGCCCCCTCTCTACCTCCCTCTTGCTTTCATCACCCGCTCTCCCTCTCTTTTTTCGTTCCTCCGCTGTTCTTTTTCTCTCCAGCAGTCTATTGCCTCCTGTCACACGGGTCCTCCTCTTCACCTGCCTTCCTTCTCCCACGCTTTCCTTCCCCCCTTCTTTCGTCTATCCTGCTCTTTCCCCTAGCTGCCGCTTCTCTTCTCTCCCACTCTTAACCTCCACCCCCCCCTTTCCAGGGGCTTAATTTCTCACTCGACACCACCACAACATCACTCACCGCCACCACAGTATCAATCTGTACAAACCATTCAACAACAACTGGCTCTAATATGTTCTCTCAATATTTAGGCTTTATTACATATGGCACAAAAAAAAATGATAATATTTAACTTCTGTTCTGGAATTTTAGGCGCAATTAAATACACTAAACATAATCTTCACAAGAGTTATTAACAAAAGTTTAAACGATTGCATTATAATTTCCATTAACTTTTATTTAAGTATTAATTATTTGCAAAAATTAAAAGACATTGTTATTTGTAATATCAATACATCTAAGTCACGTAAATACAACACATATTGCATTTCAAATGCTATAGGTGTCACATTTGCAACAGTTAAAACTATTGACATTATACATGAGCAAGCTAGTAATTTCAATATTTTCAATACCAACACATAAATAAAAAATTTGTCAATTTACAATACAAAAAGCTCAAACTTTCCTAATGCGAGACCTATTGCATTGCAAATGCTTGTTTCTTGTAGCTGTCATTGTTCTTTAATACAAAGATGCTGTGTGTGTTATTACAGGTGTAATAATGTGAAGATTCAGAGCCCAGAGATGGTGGTGAAGAGTGATAAAGGTAAATACCATTGTGATGATTAGCTCTGAATATTACTGTTCATGAAAATGATATGGTGTGGTATGGTGTGCTATGGTGTGGTGTGGTGTGGTATGGTATGGTATGGTGTACTATGGTATGAATGAATGAATGAAAAAGCATTTGTAAAGTGCATGGCTACCCGGGAGTGTCCCAGCGCTAGGTGTGGTGTGGTGTGGTGTGGTGGGCTATGGTATGGTGTGGTGGGCTATGGTATGGTGTGGCGTGTTATGGTATGGTGTGGCGTGTTATGGTATGGTGTGGCGTGTTATGGTATGGTGTGGTGTGCTATAGTATGGTGTGGTGTGCTATGGTATGGAGTGGTGTGGTATGCTATGATGTGGTGTGTTATGGTGTGGTGTGGCATGCTAAGGTATGTTGTGGTGTAGTGTGGTGTGCTATGGTGTGGTGTTGTGTGGGGTGCTAAGGAATGGTATGGTGTGGTGTGCTATGGTATGTTATGGTATGGTGTGGTGTGGTGTGGTATGGTATGGTTTGGTGTGGTATGGTATGTATGGTATGTTATGGGATATTATGGTGGGATGGGATCAGATGGGATGGTGTGGACTGGTATGGTATGGAATGGTATGATGGTGTGGTGGGTGTACTATAGGGTGAGATCATGGTATCATATGGTATAGTGGTATGGGATGGTTTGTATGGTGGTAATGGATGGAATGGGATGGCGGAATGGTATGGTGTGGTGTGCTATGGTATGGTATGGTGTGGTATGGTATGGTTTGGTGTGGTATGGTATGGTGTGCTATGGTATTGTATGGCATTTAGTGCTAACGTACACTCACGTCAGGGTACAGTTACTTGATTTGTGTCTCTAAACTTTGTCTTTTCCAGATTATTCTAGATTTCTACTCCATTCTGTATACGTGTTGCCGCATTGCCTTTGTTTAAATCATTCTTCCCCTTGGACATTCATGCTAAGTTTATTGGAAATTCAGATGCGGTAATTTCACACCTCACATTAATGATACTGCTGGGATTGACAACTGCGAGCAACTCAGTTACTGCAGTATTCTGGGACTATTGAATGGGAAATTACCTCAGAATTTGGTGGAGTTTTAGCACCAACCGGGACCTAGAGCATGCATGTACACTGACCTAGAACATGCATCTACACGGACCCAACGCATGCATGTATACTGACCTAGCACATGCACTTACACTAACCTAGCACAAGCATCTACACGGACCCAACACATGCAACTACACTGACCTAGCGCATGCATCTACACGGACCCAGCTCATGCAACTACACTGACCTAACACATGCATCTACACTGAGCTAGTGCCTGCACCTGCACCTACTTAATGCATGCATTCACACTAACCTAGCGCAAGCATCTATTCTGACCTAGTGCATACACCCACACTGACCTAGAGCATGCACCTACACGGACCTAGTGCATACACCTACACTGACCTAGTGCATACACCCACACAGACCTAGAGCATGCACCTACACGGGCCTAGTGCATGCACCTACACTGACCTAGTGCATGCACCTACACGGACCTAGTGCATGCACCTACACTGACCTAGTGCATGCATCTACACTGACCTAGTGCATACACCCACACAGACCTAGAGCATGCACCTACACTGACCTAGTGCATGCACCTACACGGACCTAGTGCATGCACCTACACTGACCTAGTGCATGCATCTACACTGACCTAGTGCATACACCCACACAGACCTAGAGCATGCACCTACACTGACCTAGTGCATACACCCACACTGACCTAGAGCATGCACCTACACGGACCTAGTGCATGCACCTACACTGACCTAGTGCATACTCCCACACTGACCTAGAGCATGCCCCTACACGGACCTAGTGCATGCACCTACACTGACCTAGTGACTGCACCTACACTAACTTAGTGCATGCACCTACACTGACCTAGTGCATGCACCTACACTGACCTAGTGCATGCACCTACACTGACCTAGTGCATACTCCCACACTGACCTAGAGCATGCACCCACACTGACCTAGAGCATGCACCTACACTGACCTAGCGCATGCACCTACACTGACCTAGAGCATGCACCTACACTGATCTAGCGCATGCACCTACACTGACCTAGCGCATGCACCTACACTGACCTAGTGCATGCACCCACACTGACCTAGAGCATGCACCTACACTGACCTAGAGCATGCACCTCCACTGACTTAGTGCATGCACCTACACTGACTTAGCGCATGCACCTACACTGACTTAGCGCATGCGTCTACACTGACGTAGTGCATGCACCTACACTGACCTAGCACATGCACCTGAACTGACTTAGCGCATGCATCTACACTGATGTAGTGCATGCATCTACACGAACCTAGCACATGCACCTACACTGACTTAGTGCATGCGTCTACACTGACGTAGTGCATGAACCTACACTGACTTAGCGCATGCACCTACACTGATTTACCGCATGCGTCTACACTGACCTAGCGTATGCACCTACACTGACCTAGTGCATGCACCTACACTGACCTAGTGCATGCACCTACACTGACCTAGCGCATGCACCTACAGTGACCTAGAGCATGCACTTACCCTGACCTAGTGCATGCACCTACACTGACCTAGCGCATGCACCTACAGTGACCTAGAGCATGCACTTACACTGACCTAGTGCATGCACCTACACTGACCTAGAGCATGCACCTACACTGACGTAGCGCATGCACCTACACTGACCTAGCGCATGCACCTACACTGACCTAGAGCATGCACGTACACTGACCTAGCGCATGCACCTACACTGACCTAGTGCATGCACCTACACTGACCTAGTGCATGCACCTACACTGACCTAGCGCATGCACCTACAGTGACCTAGAGCATGCACTTACACTGACCTAGTGCATGCACCTACACTGACCTAGAGCATGCACCTACACTGACGTAGTGCATGCACCTACACTGACCTAGCGCATGCACCTACACTGACCTAGCGCATGCACCTACACTGACCTAGAGCATGCACCTACACTGACCTAGTGCATGCACCTACACTTACCTAGTGCATGCACCTACACTGACCTAGCGCATGCACCTACACTGACTTAGTGCATGCAGCTACACTGACCTAGCTCATAAACCAACACTGACCTAGCTCATGAACCTACTCTGACCTCACTTGTGACCCTACACTGACCTAGTGCATGCAGCTACACTGACCTAGCTCATAAACCAACACTGACCTAGCTCATGAACCTACTCTGACCTCACTTGTGACCCTACACTGACCTAGTGCATGCAGCTACACTGACCTAGCTCATAAACCAACACTGACCTAGCTCATGAACCTACTCTGACCTCACTTGTGACCCTACATTGACCTAGCACATTCATCTACACTGGCGTAGTGCATGCACCTACACTGACCTAGTGCATGCACCTACACTACCTTAGCGCATGCACCTACACTGACATAGCGCATGCGTCTACATTGATGTAGCGCATGCACCCACACTGACCTAGCGCATGCACCTACACTGACTTAGCGCATGCACCTACACTGACTTAGCGCATGCGTCTACACTGACGTAGTTTATGCACCTACACTGACCTAGCGCATGCACCTACACTGATTTAGCGCATGCGTCTACACTGACGTAGTGCATGCACCTACACTGACCTAGCTCATGCACCTACACTGACTTAGCGCATGCATCTACACTGACGTAGTTTATGCACCTACACTGACCTAGCGCATGCACCTACACTGACTTAGTGCATGCGTCTACACTGACTTAGTGCATGCGTCTACACTGACCTAGCGCATGCACCTACACTGACCTAGCACATGCATCTACACTGACCTAGCGCATGCACCTACACTGACCTAGCGCATGCACCTACACTGATCTAGCACATGCACCTACACTGACTTAGCGCATGCACCTACACTGACTTAGCGTATGCGTCTACACTGACGTAGTGCATGCACCTACACTGACCTAGTGCATGCACCTACACTGACTTAGCGTATGCGTCTACACTGACGTAGTGCATGCACCTACACTGACCTAGCTCATGCACCTACACTGACTTAGCGCATGCATCTACACTGACGTAGTTTATGCACCTACACTGACCTAGCACATGCACCTACACTGACTTAGTGTTTAAATACGGTGATTCTAAGTACTACAAAAGGGTGAGATTAAATATTTTAGGCACGGTCCTGAAAAATTGGATGTATATTAGGAAAAGGCTGGGAATTCCCTACTACGCCCCCAAGGTCCCTATATGGGATTCCCCGGGGACACCAGATTGCCTTAAGGATCAGCTTTCACGCCCCCTTAAATTAGCAGGATTAACACATTGGAGCGATTTGCAAAAGGATTCAGCACTTTTAGATTGGGAATCCCTTTCTAGTCTGACTGGTGGAACACTTACTAGATTTAAGTATTACCAGCTCTCAGGATGGTGGGCTACCATATCATGGGATCCTAATATTTCCTATCCGAAGTTCGATCGAGTAAGTAGAAAGGGCAGATGGAAAAAAGAGCTTTCATTTTGGTATTGGGCCTTGATTGAGGTAGAGGGAGTGACAGAATCTGAACTCCAAAGGCTGTGGGGTAATGTTATTGATCCAGACTTTAACAATTTAAAGGAACTGTGGGCGGACTCCTTTACTATGCTCCATACAGTGGTTAAGTCTGCCCCTCTCAAAAGAAATCACCTCTTCACAATGTATAGAGTGTATATATCACCAAAAAAATTAGTAAAAATCACAGGTCTAGAACACCATTGTCCGAGATGCAAATTGCTGGCCGCCGATGATCTGCACATGTTTGTAGAATGCCCAATGTTAAAAAATGATTGGTTTAAAATACAAGATTTTCGGGCTGAGGTACTAGATACACAATTAGTGGTTACTTCCGGGATGATTCTGTTTGGGTTAACTATAGATCTCCATCTTAACGATATGGCGTCCAAATTTATTTTTTATGTTATCATCCTGGCAAGGCGAGAAATATGTAGGGCCTGGAAAAATGAGAATGCCCCTAATTTCTCAGAGTGTCTGAAACATCTCATATACATAAGTGAATCTGGTAGTACAAGCAATGATAGGATCTGGGCGGCCCTTGTGGCATGGCGGAACAGATGAGAGTATTCCAGTGATGTTGGTTCTTTGTCTCCAAACCCTTGAAGGGTCATGAATGGTGGATTGAATGGAATGGAGTGGAGCGCAGTAAGAAAACAGTCGCTGATAGACGAATTTTTCCCTCCCATCTCTCCTCAGGTCTAAACAACAGAGTCGGAACATCATGGGAAGAGGAGAGCGGGCCGGATTCTCCATCTAGAATGCTCATATTGCTATATGAGGAATACAAAAAAAGAAAAAAACCTAACAATATTATATCCTTTGACAATATTATTTCAGTTTTTAACACCTCCGATAAAAAATCTTATATATCCTTGATTCATTTTTGCGATACGTTACAAGACGCAAAGATGTGAATGATATCAGCATTATAAAGTGCACAACGTGGACAGAATGTGTCCTTTCCCGCCCCCCATTTTGCTATCTTGTCGGGCGCATAGTATAAAGAAAACGGACTTGTAAAATTGTGCTTGTAGCCTAGTGGACATTAAAATATATTGTGACATCTCATACGCATACAGAAAAGTCGCAGCTGAAACCCCCAATTTCAGCTGCCATCTTTGAGAACACTTGTCCAAATCATCGGGCAGAGCCGCATTTATAAGGCCGTAGATCTCCCGATAGAACTTATTTTATCTTTAACTATACTTTTAATTGTTTCCACTCTCTCAAACTTGGCCCATCCAATTGGAAATCTGGAGAAACTAAAATCCCACCAATAAAGAGTATTTTCTTCTTTCATCTCATCAAAGGACTGGAGCCCTGAGGGGGAGTAAAAACAGCCAAACTGATCTATTCCAGCCCTAATCCATTTATCCATAAACAAATCTCCAAAGAGCTCGGGAAGATTGCAATTATTAGATATAGGTGTATAAAAAGATAATCTACCAATCCCCAGGGTTCTACGTATAGCACTCCAAATTTTGGATCCAAGAATTTGGATCTGCTGTAACAAGGACAATATCGTCTGCGTAGGCCAAGGTCTTAGTTGCCCAGTTCACTGACCATATTGCCGGTATTAGCACATTACTTTCTAACCTGCGGATAAAAGGATCAATACACACTGCGAAGAAAAGAGGGGAGCACGGGCAGCCCTGCCTGATCCCCTGGGAAATTAAAAAAATTTCAGAGAGTGTACCATTCACTATTACTTCCGCTGATGGTTCGGCGTATAATATTTTGACTGCTTGAATAAAATCATCCCTAATACCAATTCTAGACATGGCCATCCATAGACATTGGATAAGAGCCATAGGGTCTCCCGCAACATTAGTGATATCAAATAGTGTGATAACTCTCTGGACTTGGTCATTTTTTGATCTCCCGGGAACAAACCCATTTGGCGCCCCGAGATAACCTTATGAATTATTAGAATTATTGGTGCAAGTCGGATGGCCAATAACTTTGAATAGATTTTAGAGTCGTCATTAATCAAGGTAATAGGATGGTAGTAGCCCAATTTTAAGGGAGATTCATTCTTTTTTCAGAAAACCACTATTTTAGCCAAATACCATGATCACAGGGGCCGTCAACTATTGAAAATATATACAAATAATTTATTTATAATTCCTTTTAGGTGACGGGAAGTAGTATTGAATTAAATCTGGGTTGGTAATCCGCCCTAGCACAGGGTCATTAATGTCTCGGATTCTGTTAGATGTTATTTGCTGCCTGGTACGAACTGCCAAATGGTGACCAATCTGCCCGCTAAACTCATAAACTGTTTCTTTTTGGGTTGTTGCTTCACTCATTACTTTATCCGCCAGAATATCAGTGATGGCGGCTTTAGCGATCGCCACCTGCCGTTGTTCTACCTCCAGATCCCGTCCCTCAGCCCTTACCAAACCTTCCTCTGCTGCCCCTAAATTATCCTGAAGAGCCTTCATTGTTTGCTTGGCACATTTGTTAGGATTTAAGGAATACCTCAATGTTTCTCCCCTAATACCTGCTTTCAAAGCATCCCACGCCGCCTCAATGGATGTACTCCCCATATTATCCTCCGTGAACATTGGGATCCATTGTCTCACGTGTGTACAATATTCCTCATTTAGTAGCATTGATCTCTCAAATGTCCATGATCTTAAATTTGGCCTGGATAATTCCCATTCTAAATCGAGGACCAACGGGTTATGGTCTGATAGTACCCTCAGTAGCTTTTCTATATGATATTTCGAGCTCAGCGTATTTGAAAGAAACATGTAGTCCAGTCTAGCATGAGTCATATGTGCGTTAGAAGAATAAGTGTACCCTGGGTCGTTTGGTGTTATCAGGTGCCAGCAGTCAATCAGACCATGGGTCTGGCACAGATTCCTTAATGCCTGAAACGCTTTTGGTTTCCTACCCGTGTATCTCCAACCGGCCTCTAGAGACCAATCACTGAGAAAGTTAATAATATAGACCCCGCACAGAATAATTGGAAGAGGCCAATGAGCGAGTTCACTGGCGATAGTATTGAATACACCAGGATCGTCGCTATTACATCCATATACTGTACATAGTGTCAGTTTCGTACCCATACTATATTGACATTCAGTAATTGCCCACCGGCCAAACTTATCAGAGCATGACCGTGTGCATTGGATCCCGCCTCCTTGAGCCAGTATAGCAACGCCCCGAACCCTGGCCCCCCGCGTTGTTGCACTAACCACCCTATACCCCTGTGTTTTTAATACATGCAATTGTGATCCTTCGATATGTGTCTCTTGGAGGCAAATAATATTTGCCACAAACGCTTGTAACCCAACTTCTGCCTTGTCTTTTCTTGAAGTCACTGAGACCACAGATGTTGATAGTTGCGATTCTAAGTCTGCCCATGTCGGCTTATGACATTAACCAGATTCTGGCACCACATCGCTGTACCGCAATCCCACTACAACGATCCCTCACTCTTTTCATCTGATGTGACAAATGTGATAAATGTGACAACAACCACTATTGAACCAGCCCCTTTTATCACCCCTCTGAGGATCCCATTCCCCTCCCTTTCCCTGCCCCCCCACCCTAGCCACAACCTAGGGAATCAGGCTCATCCATGAGCCTGCGCGAGGACGTCCGGACCACTCCTCTTCTCCCTCCCCCTCTCTCCCCCCCACCAGTGATCACATATACATAAAAAAATACAGCGCTCCCATAAAGCGGAATCTCCAGCCTCTATCCAGCGCTTTCCTTCGCATGTTGCACTTATTTTTTACCTCCGATGGCCACTGCTAAGATATCATCCAGTGGCTTCTGGGCTTGGATTTCAGAATTTAAGCTTAAATTCTGACCCTGAAAGACAACTTTCAGCCTAGCTGGATTTTGCAAAAACACTGCAGCCCCTTCTGTCTGGAGAGGGGTTGTAAGCTGTCTAAGCCGCCATCAGTAGCGTGTGCGAAATCTGGTGTGGCAAAAAAGGAGAAACCCTCAAGTCTTCTTTCAGCATTAGGTCTGGCTAGGTCATACACAGCCTGGCGTAACAAAACCTTTCCAAAATAGACCAATATAGCACGGGGCAGCGCCCGCTCACTGGACGAGGGCCTGGCAGGTGACAAGGGAAATCGATGGACACATTGTACTTCCTTGTCCCAATCCCAGTGAGAAAGTTCGGGAAGGGAACCTTTCAGCCGTGTTCACAGCGAAGATGTCCACAATAGATCACATTTTAGGTTACAACTATTACATTGGAAGGCAGTGTGTATAGAGGGTGGCAGCCTTCACTAATTTTTGTGGACCTATCTGCATCTGAGTTGGTGCTGAGGGACAAACTTTGGGCTGTTTTATTGGACTTGTGGCTCCACCTTAACTTTGCCACCAGCTGAAATGACTGCATGAAGGCAATTTTGCCCAAATTAGGTACGGCAGAAATGGTGAACTTACAGCCCCCATACCTGTACGCCAAGGCTGCGTCTTGCCCCGACCCTTTTTTGCCTTTTTATTAATGGCCTAGTTGAGGCTTTGATTGCTGGGAAGGATATTGATGCCCCTAAGCTGGCGAACTGTGAAGAACCTGCCAAGATGTTCGACGACGACACCCTTCTGCTCTCAAAGTCACCTATGGGAATTCAGAGGGCCTGAGACAGCTTTATGTTTTTTGCAAAAATAGGGGGTTGGAGATCAATTTGCAGAAAACCAAATACATGGTATTTAATGCAAGTAATAGTGTTCGGTCAAATCCTTGCCTAGATGGGAAACCCCTCGAGAGGGTGACCGTCTTTGAATATCTTGGAATCACGCTCAGTGAAAAAATGGACGGGGGGTCAAATCAAGAAAGCAAAGTTAAAGCTGGCCCAGACAACGGGGGAACTGACAAAGGTATGCAGAAGGTGTATCCATAAATCTGTTGGGCCGGTGGTGGAAATCTACAAAGCACAAGTTAGGGGTCCTGCCCTGTATGGGGCTGATATATGGGGTCACCATCCATCTGGCTCTATATAGAAAATTGAGAGTTCCTTTGCCATGCAATTGTTGGGTCTTCCCCCAAGCTCCCCGCTTACACCGCTTCGTAGGGACCTTGGGATTAGTCCAATTGCAGATGATGCCACTCTTAGACCACATTTATTCTTGCGACGTCTGTGGAGTACCCCAGAACTGGCTGTACAGGACTCTGTTACTCTCTATCATATAACACAGTGTACTGACTAGTACTGTACACTTCCAGTACCTCTGTCACTCTGTGACATGTATGTAGTGTAATGACTAGCACTGTATACCTTGGAGTAGCTCTGTCACTCCGTTCCATCTCATGTACTGAATAGTACTGTACACCTCTAGCAGCTTTCTCACTCTGTGCGGGAGGGGGGAGAGTGGCGTGTGGGGGTCGCAGCAGAGTCTGTGAACAGGAAGGGAGGGATCACATGGTCACCTGAGGGGGGAGTCTGGGCTGTGCTGGGGTGTGGGGGTCAGTACTGGGCTCTCACCTCCCCTTGGACCCCTCTGTCCCCTCGTGAGGAGCCCCTGAAGCTGGGGGTGTATCTGGACTACGAGGGGGGGCGGCTGTCCCTGTACAATGCGGACTCCATGGAGCTTCTCTACTCCTTCCCGCGGGCGCCCTTCACGCAGAGGCTCTTCCCGCTCTTCTGTCTCTGGGGAGCGGAGCTGAGGCTGGTGTGAGCCCCCCCTCCCTCCCCCCCCAACTGCCATCCACGGTTCAAACCCCAACAGTCCAAAGGACCTTCTTCACAATGACCCTCTCACCTGTTTCCATGACAACCAGAAGCCTCACGTGACACTATGTATCTCTTTTCCTTGTACATTTTTAAAACAAGGGCAGACAATGTTTGCCGTGTGAATCATGCACCAAACCGCATGTAACATATGATAAAGTCTCAGCAGAATTAAACAAGCATTGGCTACGGTCTCGCCTTGTATGTTGTAGAGCAGTGTGACTGCTCTGCTCCGTACTGCAAACTTGGTGTCTATTTCAGTAACATGGGGCAGTGGCATGGTGTGGTGTGTTGTTATAAGGTGTGTGTTGGTGGGATGCATGTGGGTAGTGTGCTGGGGTGCATGTGGGTGGCATATGCATCTTTACAACAAAAATCACCAATTGTAATTAGATTAATAATGCATGTCTGCAAACTATTGAAAGGGCAATAAGGGTAAATGTAATATGCATGGCCCCACGGACCAATCTAACACGTTTATAATAGTAAAATATCAAAACTACCGGCCTGTCCTTAACTCTTACGTTTACTGTTTCTGTTTCCAAATTGTTAAATCCATAACCACATCGATTGGCGGCAATTTCCCAGAACCCACAGTCACTCATTGCAATGATCTAGCTACTTTCTTTTTTTAAATCTCCGAAATTCAGTAAAATGTAATTTAGTTCCTCTGTAAAATGTTGGATAGCGTAAGGGTAAAAATAACTATTCCCACTCCAGAGAGTGCAACTGTAGGGAAAGCGTTGGATAGCGTAGGGGTAAAAATTACTATTCCCACTCCAATGAGTGCAACTGTAGGGAAAGCGTTGGATAGCGTAGGGGTAAAAATTACTATTCCCACTCCAGTGAGTGCAACAGTAGGGAAAACGTTGGATAGCGAAGGGGTAAAAATTACTATTCCCACTCCAAAGAGTGCAACAGTAGGGAAAGCGTTGGCTAGCGGGAGGGTAAAAATTACTATTCCCACTCCAGTGAATGCATTATTTTGATATTAGAGCGCTATAGAAACATCGTCATGTAATTTAATATAACTTTTCAAGTACAGCGTACATGAGCAATCAATCAATCAATCAATCAAGCATTTGTATAGCGCGCTACTCACCCGGAGGGTCTCAAGGCGCTTGGGGTGGAGGGGGTCCGCTACTGCTCGAACAGCCAGGTCTTGAGTTGCTACCTGAAGGCGAGGTGGTCTTGGGTCAGGCGGAGGTGGGTGGGGAGTTCCACGTCTTGGCGGCCAGGTAGGAGAAGGATCTTCCTCCCGTTGTGGCTCTTCGGATGCGGGGGACGGCGGCGAGGGCGTGGCTGGTCGATCGAAGCTGGCGGGTGGGAGTGTAGAAGTTCAGGCGGTCGTTGAGGTATCTTGGGCCTTGGTTGTGGAGCGCTTTGTGTGCGTGGGTGAGGAGTCGGAACGTGATTCTTTTGCTGACGGGGAGCCAGTGCAGGTTTCTCAGGTGTGCGGAGATGTGGCTGTGTCGGGGGATGTTCAGGATGAGTCGTGCTGAGGCGTTCTGAATGCGCTGGAGTCTTTTCTGGAGTTTTGCAGTGGTTCCGGCGTAGAGGGAGTTGCCGTAGTCCAGTTGGCTGGTGACGAGGGCCTGGGTGACCGTCTTCCTGGTTTCGGTGGGGATCCACCGGAAGATCTTACGTAGCATGCGGAGGATGTTGAAGCATGACGAGGAGACGGCGTTGACTTGTCTGGTCATGGAGAGTGAGGAGTCCAGGATGAAGCCCAGGTTGCGTGCGTGGTCTGTCGGTTTGGGTGCGCTGCCCAGGGCAGGGGGCCACCAGGAGTCGTCCCAGGCGGAGGGCGAAGATCCCAGGATGAGGACTCCCGTCTTATCTGAGTTCAGTTTCAGGCGGCTGTTCATCATCCACTCGGCTACGACTTTCATCCCTTCTATTACTGAGACCGCACTATATGTACATGTAACGCATTTGAACACAGAGCACTCCTGTTAAGTCACTTATTATATTATTTATGTCCTGTAAGTTAATATATGGTAGACAAGTCAATGACATTGTACATACAGATACTATATATATATGTATACATATATATAGTGCAGTGTGCTCACAGACAAAGATGGTCTACACGTTTCGACAACAGCCTTCAGCTTGGTCATACAGTTCATGTGTAGATTGTCCTTTTTAAAGGGCAACACACCCTTTACCACCACAATAGAATTACAACAAATATCTTCAAAACAAAAGAATGGGCAACAGTTATTGTTAAAGACAAATGCTCTTGGACTCATTATCTTAGTGATCATCATAATCATACTACCTGTGTCTGGTAAAGTACCAAAATCCCTTATAGCTATTAAAGTGCATGTCTATCTGTGGCAGGTAACATGTTTTCTCAAACAACTCCACCAACCTATTTGTAACGTTGAAAGCAGTAATCTCAACATGTCCTGTAAAAACTAAGGAGCCAATAAAACATAAACAAGTTAATATAAGGTAGACAAGTCAGTGAGAAACATGTAAATACCATATCATTTTCGTTGAAACATTCACTGTACTAACTTTGGCTCAATAGGAATGCTATTGTAGGTTAACTCTTTTGAATTTTGAGTCATGATATTTTCTGTGCACAATATATATACATAATTATTGTACATAAATATACATATTGAAAAACAAAGGATGTGGCACTCTTAAGCAGGCTTTTGCTGTACTTTATTAACAAGCGTTCACTCCACCAACGCGTTTCAGCCTCACTTGGCTTTTTTCACGGTCAGTGAGTCTTTCTTCACTTTACACATTTATACTGCCCATCTCTGCCTTAAGGTGTCATTATGGGAGTTGTAGTTTTGAAGATATTTTACACAATTTACACAATTTTATACATATTTACAAGAAAGACAATTGCGCCATTTGTCAACTATTTACATTCTCTACGATTTCATCATTACGCAAAGTTAATGTTTTTAACAAAGCGTTGTTTAAGTCAAGTTTCCTGTTTCTTTTTTTGAGTGACATGCTGTTTTGTAAATAATCTTTTAGGTTAAGTATAGCACCTGGTGTTATAGACATTCATTATTTGTTACGCTTTATATGATCAATTAAATGGCACTAGTGTCACGAATTTCACAGCATAAATTAATAGTTCACTTTGCACGTACCTCAATGTTTGGTTATAGTACCCCATTCATGTACCTACAATGTTATATTAGTTCAAAACGGCTACCAAACTATTTACATTAAAGAAACATTTCTTAATCAAGGTGTACATAAAGTTCTTCATCGTTATTTATGCCTTTCGGGCTCTTAGTCCTGAGTCTTTTAATGAGACATCATTCCATAATAGCCAATTAGTTTGTTGCTTAGGTTGAAAATAACTTCTTGCTAGTAGGTCTTGAAGTGATGTTGTTTTCCTATAGGTCACCACTGGTTTAGTGCCTATCATTTTGCCTGTGTCAGGGTCTCCGGGAAATTATGTGCCAATACTTCCTCATTTTATTTACAATTCTTCCACTCTCCTTACTGTACGTGGTCACAAGTCGTGGTATCACGTGGGCAGCTACCAACCGGAGACCCCGTATCCCCGATTGGATAACACTGGACCTCCGCACTCTGCACCCAGCCGCCCTAGTACCGCTGAGCGCGTTTTGAGAGTGCTTCTCTGACCCTGGGGGAACCCTGGTTCTTACCCCAGAAAACCAAGCCACAACAAAGTACTTACCTGTTGACCGATAACTTCATTTCCTCCCATAGGATAACATTGACCTTTTTTCTTGTGAAAAGGTTTCTAAGTGCGGAGTTGGAAAATCTATGAAAACCGATACAATTGTGTTCTAATAACAAAATTGCATTTACTTACCTTTATTCAGGAGATGTCGCAGTGTAGTATCCAGGGTTACCACCCTGTGTAAGAAAAGTATTCCGCAAAGCAATGTAACAATATATGTCTATGAACAGACAGTATTTTCAAGTATTGTATTACAAGTGATTTATCTGTAACCAAAACCAAGTATATACAACAGCATTCAACTGTACTGTTTACTGCAAAGTATAAAACCACATACCTGCAACAGGCTTGACTTGGTTCTTGAAATAAAATAACTTAATATTTTTTAAGACAAGCAAAACATTGGTCTGAGTTCAGTCTTTGAGTGTGAGACATCATTTGCTGCTTGATTGTGTACAACACATGCTTAACACTGTCCTCTAATAAAGCCTTACTGCTCGCCCACACTGCCACAAATAGAGAGTGAGGTGCTATCTAGTTTTACCTCTGCCTACCTTTGGGGATCCACTGGACTCTGTACACAGTAGACCTCATTTTGGTATAGTATACACAGAGCCAGCTTCCTACAACTGCATCAGTTTCCTCCACAGGCAAGAAGGGGCTAAAAGAGTCTGGGGAGTCTGCCCACTGATCTTGCACTGTCCATGTACTACAGCGCCCCTACATCACTACCCCAGTCTGGCAGAGTGATCTGTGAAAGGGCCAGCAGCGCAGACTAGCCCCGGCATCAGGACAGGTGAAGCAAAGAAACAGCAGTGCAAGCTTCAATCTCACACAGAAGGTTCCACTCCGACATGAGAAGTGCAGGAATCTCCCCCTCTTATACCTATGTAGTAATATGTGAGTAACACGCCCGCTGGCAATAATACTCAGGCTGTTCCACAGACACTGGTTTGTAGCTCTCCCCAAGCGACGGAGTCAACCTGAGAAAGGCAACTCAGCAGCTGGAAGGGCTAATGCCAGGTACCTATGTGGTGATATTTTGATATTCCAAATTGTTTTACTTTAGGAACCATTTCCAGAGATTCTGCATAGTTGCAGGTTGTGGTGTCCACACAGTTACCCAGTCCCAAAAGGACCAGATGACTGCACATAACAGGGTACAGTCCACTGTAAGATCCCAGGACTTGCAGGTAACCGGATATCCAACACAGGTCAGAGGCTCCCCTGACACACAGCCCTGATTCCAGGCTTCATTCCCATGCGCCACATCCACTGGGATACTCACACAAACTTTCAAAGTCGACTTGACATCCTTGTGTCCAGATTGGGTGCAGGGTCAAGACTGATTTGCATATGGCTGGCTCCAAACTGGAACGGCATGGTAGGCAACAAAACAATGGATTTAGGCCCAGATCTCTGTACTGGGGTGAATGTATGACATTGTTCTGCATTCTGTCCATCAATTGTTCTTTTGCAATTCTCCTGTAAACCAGCAGCATAAACCGAGGCGCCTCCTGCCCAGTCAAGGTAACGGTCTGGATTGATTCCTTGCTGGAAACAAACGGATTTTAAAAGAAGTTTAATCTCCAAACCACAGGTCAAAATCAAAATAAGTTTTAAAGTGTGTGCACTTCAGGAAAACTTGCACTTAGCTTTGGGTATGAACTTAAGTGATTCTTTCCCCTAATAAAAAATACATATTTAGTGGTTTTATTCCTACCCGGCCATGAAGCGGTGAGATCAGCCCAAGTTTCACCTGCCGGATACATGACAGAGACAGAGAAGCCTACAGGTGAGATCACTTGTCTAGTCTTGAAATGCCTTCGTAAAATAAGTGCAAACCAGGGCACAAGTCCTAAACAAACATTTGCAATGCAATTGGTTTCGCATTTGCGAGAGTTTGAGCTATTGCCATTGTAAATGACAATGACTTTTTTTAATGTGTTTTGAAAACCTGGAAGTGGTGCGAAAACACAAAGCACATACATGATGGACAATGTCATTTATATCAATTAATCACAAGAAGTGTCTATTAACTAATCAATTTTGTCAAATATGAATTTCCTTCTGGACCCGAAGAATTCAAAAGAAAAAAGTCTTAATGCCATATATTGTCAATGACGTTTCGATCCGTTAAAGACTCCAAGTTTATAATCAGGAGAAGAAAAGAAAAAAAGTATCCAGAGCACAGAGAAGATCCAAGGCTTCCAGCGTAAGCACAAAGAATTGTTAAAACTTCAGGGGGTGGGGGACAGTGGAACTAATCCGAGTATGGTCCACCTACGCCTTTATAAGTGAGGCTAGATATCTCCAAGAGCTAGAAATGTGGCATAGAAGGGGAGTATGTAAGAAATCCCTCCTCCGACCCCCACTGCTGGATCCAAATAAGCAGGGGTTGGGGGAATTTACAATAAATGAAGAAACCAAAAAGTCAACTGGACAAGGGGGGACTCAGAGACAAAGCACAGTGGTCAAATCACAAGGGTCGCTTGATATATGGGTTACCGAACAAGTGTTAGTTGGTTTCTGAGACACAGTAGCAGTCGGACCTTTCTGAACAGTCCGCATGGGGCTCCTCCTAGAGAAGTTCAAGGGACTTTAGTTTCCCGTTGTCTCCAGCAACTCCAGTCCCGGGACACAGTAATTCTTTTGGTAGCCTGTGTTGTGTGATAACCCATCTCTCTTTGTCATTTTGAAAGAGCCGTCATTCAGAGTTATCTGCTTTTGATTTCTGAAACCATATGAATAGTTTAGCCGCTCTGTTGTTGTTGAAAAAGTCTGATGAACCTGGCAGTGCTTTGCCTTGTGAGGAGGATGAAGACAATAAATGCACTCCTTTTGGAGGTCTTCTAAATTAATCCTCAGATTCCCACAGGTAGAATCCACCAGGCCTCAAAAGACCCTTTGTGAGTAATCAGACACCATTTACCACCATCAGAAATCACAGATAAATGAAGACAGAAATATGTTTCTATGAGAAGACTTGATGACAATGTGTAAGTAGAAGACTTGTCTGAAGAAGACTGAGCAGACCTCGGGAGGACTCCCTTCACACATGAGTGAACTAAAACCTCTGCGTGGTGTTTGCGCGTCTGCCACCTGAAGTTTTTTTTATATGGGAACCACCTACTAGTAAGGCCATGTTTTAAGTGTAGGACTTCCAGCTCGACAAAGGGGGTGATTTAAGTATGTGTATCTAGGAAAGATTCAATGCTGGAGAATGATGGTATCAGGAATGCTGGTCACAATGTCCTCTTTAGACTTTCTTGCTCAGCAAGTTCTCTCTTAGGGACCTGGAAAGCAGACCACACACCCATTTGGGGAGGGTCTTTCGCACCCTTTTTTCCTCCCACAAGAGGGACACTTCACAAACAGCGATGGCATTATGACAGGAAAAAACAGGATGAAAAGCTACAAACAAACATGATCTCACAAGGATTCTTAGATGTTGCAAATTAAGTAAAATATCAGAAAATCTGAGAGAAATTCCTCTGAAAAGTAGGGATCTAACAGCCAGTGTGTTCAAAGATAGATTCAGTTTGAAGAACGGACTCTTGGGCACCGTCAGTGCTAGGTATAATGGGACATTGAAGCCCAGAGATACACAAGGGACACATTGTGGTTTTGTTTCTCTGGTGTTAATGCCTATCAGGCTGCATTTTTCTGTACTTTTTTTTCGGCATTTTAATTTTTTGTCTTTTTTTGTTTAATGGTCTTAAAATTCAGAAACCTTTGTCTTTGATAGGGTTTGGAGTGTGCTGCTCTGTACGCCACATGCTGGACTCCTCAATCAATCAGTCAATCAGGGTACTTGTAAAGCGCGCTACATACCCGTGAGAGTCTCATGGCGCTGAGGGGTGGGTGGGGGGGGGGTGCCGCTACTGCTCGAAGAGCTAGGTCTTGAGGTGTCTTCTGAAGGTGAGTAGGTCTTGGGTCTGTCGTAGGTGGGTTGGGAGGGTGTTCCAGGTCTTGGCGGCGAGGTAAGAGAAGGATCTGCCGCCGCCAGTCGTACGTTGGATGCGGGGGACATCTGCGAGGGTGAGGCTGGCGGAGCGGAGCTGGCGGGTGGGGGTGTAGAAGCTGAGTCGTCCGTTGAGGTACGCTGGTCCGGCGTTATGGAGTGCTTTGTGTGCGTGGGTGAGGAGCTTGAAGGTGATCCTCTTGTTGATGGGGAGCCAGTGCAGGTCCCTCAGGAGGGGGGCGATGTGGCTGCGGCGGGGGGCGTTGACGATCAGTCGGGCGGAGGCATTTTGGATGCGTTGTAGCAGCCGTTGGTGTTTGGCTGGGATTCCTGCGTAGAGTGCGTTGCCGTAGTCCAGTCTGCTGCTGACGAGGGCCTGTGTCACCCTTTCTAAGATATTTTGGTATCCACATGCAGTATGGAAGTATTCTAACATTTACAACTATCTATGATTATCAAAAGATGCAGAAGGAGGGGTTTACATTTCACAGTTTTTACTCTCCGAGTACTGAGTAGAAACATCTATAAAAGCACACATGAAGCAAAAGAAACAATTGATGTAGCCACAGCTGCAAACAGAAAATACACACAGAGGAAGCCAGGAAGTACTCCAGCCTGTATATGAATGTCCTTTATACGCATTAAAGAAGGAGGAAGGATTAGGAGGGTACCAGTCTGGAAAGCAACACCCTTCATCAGGCTTATAAGAGGAGCTGGGATACAGAGGTAATTGATAGAGGAGCGTCCCTTCTGGTAGAGTCAATTCCCTCCATTGAGTTTCTTTTTAAACTTGATCGGGATTGGACGCTTCGTCCCTGCTGCAGCGGCAGGTATTCAGCTAACCAAGAATCGGAGAGATCTTGAAGGTGTAAGGGGTTTGCCCCATTACACACCTTATACAATGGGACAAATGCGTGCAAGTGCACCTTGTGATACGTCGGGGCAGGGGTCTATCTGCAGCGGGCGCAACGTCTTCATATGTTCAAACTAGTAGGTCTTCTAGGTACTGAATGTCCATTTAGCCAAGAATACCAGTGAAGCCAACACCCTCTGATCAGAAAGCAGCATTATTCAAAGTAGGAGTGCTTGTATGTATAAACATACATATTTTCAGTTTCCAGAGTGGCCTTTTGCCTCAAGTAGTACAAACATTTGAACTATGCCCCACAGAGGCGGTTGCAGTTTTGACCAGCGGTCAAAGTTGAATTTAGTTTATTCCATCATAGGATATAGGCTGCCTTCCATCATATTATTACATCCATTTAGTGTTTACTTTACGCATCTAGGGGAGTTTTTAGCTTTCCTGGAAACAAACTGGAGGCCACTGCTCCCTAGAGCCCTCCCAGTGATATAATGAAACGTGGGTGGAGGTAGATGAGGCGTGGGCAAGCCGGGCACCAGGTTGCATTTCCCCATCATGGATAAGAAATGTTATCTTGTGGATTTTCTGTTCCCCACGTATATCAAAGTGGGATTAACCCTCTCTACTTTGCCTCTTAACTCAGCATAACGTGTGGGTTCTTTACAGTGGGTGTGTCAACCCCGCTGGTTTATATTTGAGAAAAAACTGTCAGGTCTTTTTCCTCAGTACAGACTACTGACGTTCCTCTCCCTTATATGCCTCAGAGAAGCTGAAAGTAAGTGGGGACAAGGAGGCGGTTGTGGTAGGAATCCCTGCTCTGAGTGGGGGGGGGGCGAATGCACACAGTGAGCCAAGAGAGGCAAGGCTGAAAAAGTAAATGGAGAGGCAAGCCGGAGCAGAGGGAATGAAGGTGTGGTATCAGTGAGGTGTTGGGTCAACATGTTATGTCCTCAACGTTATGTCTTCGCCAACTAAGCATGAATATATCTGGAATTTGTACCGCCTCACTGTTCATAAGGACAAACAAACTGCGGCACGAGGTGCTGGGCATACCACAAAACCTCCACAGTCATACTTTAAACCATCACAAATATGTATTTATCTAGTTGGGACCTTTGGCATGCCAGCTACTCACGGATACCTAAAATCAAAATACACGGCATAATAGGGGAAAGAAAACTGTGATTCCCTCCTAGCTGCGGCGCTCTAGTTTCATTTGCTAACATGCTCCCTCTCAGGCGACGATTAAAACAAGGAAATGTCACAACCACATTGAAGCAAACTGGACGGGAAATCATTTTAAAACTGCTCACAGTGCATGCAAGAACTCAAGTTATCTTAAATGTGATCACTTATACTAATGCTCAATTTTGACAGAAAAGGTGACTACTGACAACACCACTAGAAGATTGAATTACCATATCATTAAAAGCCTCAATTTTGTAATAAATGCCAAAAAGTACTCAATGTGACTATAGAGCCCCCTTAGATCACATATATAAATGAAAGCAATCTGTGTTCAATAGAAAGTCTAACATTTGACATTTGTCACAAAAGGTTATTACACAATCAACCAACAATAAACAGTCGCAGCCCCGTAGTCCTTCCTCTTTCTTCACTGCTGGCCCGTCAGTTGAGTCCCTTCTCTCCTTACTGTGGCTTTGGGTCTTGGCTTGATGGGCTCTGTGTAGTTTTTCTTGGGCACTGTTTTACTTGATTCTGACTGGTTTTAAGTGTATATTGCAGCGGGTTACTCTCCCGCTGTCAGTTGCGCGGTAGGCTTCGGCCCGAGCGCGCTCATTCACGATACGGAGCGGATCTACTAGGTGGCGCTGTTTCGCGCCTTTAGCGCAACGCTCCGTTCTCGGCGCCGGTGAAGCGCTGTTTGTGAGGCATCCGCCTCAGAGTATTTGGAGCGATCGCTCAGATCTGGATCCTTGCCCCCTCGCATGACACCGCTTTAACGGTAGGATTGACGGGCTTAGCCCTTTTGATTGCACTGTTGTGCTGACTCCTCCGCGTGTTGTGTTCCTCACAGGGGGGGCGGTGTCAGCTCCTGGACACCGGCGAGGGGGAGGGCCCCATTAACTAATTTGGGGCGTTTTTGGTCTGGTGTCCTCACCTCCTATTAAGATGAAGGCTCAGACTGAGCATGATTATACCCCACCTTTGTCCTCTGAGGAGGACCGGCTATCCCAGGCGCGCAGACCTGCAGAGATGGACAGGCTCCTCTCTTCGGCCATCGCCCAGGCGCTTGCCCCTTTGCAGGAAAGTGTTGACCGTTTGTCCGCCCATGTGTTCAAGGGCACGGGAATACTGGGAGACGGGGGAGCCGGGCCTAGTGGTGTGCCTACTTATCACCCGCGCAAGGCCCCCAAGTGTGACGCGGGTCACCTTGAGGGCTTCAGCCGTCTGGTGGAAGTCATTCAGAAGGGTGCGCGCACGCTTCGTGATGCACCCTACCGGGAGGAGGTCTTACCCGGGGAAACCGGCGACGATGGCAGTTGTTAATTCTGGGGATTAGAAAAAGACCAGAACGCTTCTTCCCTTTTTATGAAAAATATTTTTTTATTTAATTTTGCCCAGAGCCAGAACAAATGATACTCTACGTTGTCATTATATCTAGACTTTTCTACGGTATCACCATACAGATACACAAAGAAGGGGAGAAAAAAGAAAAAAGGATCAGAGAAATAGAACAAAGACAGAAAGGGAAATGATCAAGAAAGTTTAGTGAAAAGGAATAAATCTAACATTTCAGGTTATAGCTGCGACGCTAAAAAAGCAACAAAAAAAACAAAAAAAAACAGTGCTGGCCGGACCAGGTCCTTTCCACCTTTTTGATTGATCGAGGACTCTTGGCTTTAGCAGCTGCTACTTCATCTTCATAAGTCTGGCATAGCATTACACAGCATTCCATTACTTTCAGTGGTAAAGGGTCGATCCATGCCCGAGAAATACATAAGCGAGCGCTGACTATTATAATCGAAGTCCGTGAGCTAAGGCTGGCACCTGCCCTGGCTTATGACCCAACAAGATTTCCATGCTGCTCCGATGGAATTCGAACCCCAGATGTGCTGATAACAATTAAAATACACTACCCCAAAATTCTTTGAGCTTGAAACATTCAACAAACATATGAAATATATTGGTTCGAAATGATGCCCATGTAGCGATGCAATCAGGTGTGTGGTAAAGCATCCAAATTGTCAAAATTGTTGTAAATTAAGGCTAACCGAGACCAGTGATTGGTCTCGTGTTGCGTCCTTTATTTTGGTAGCCGTGATTTGGTTGGAAGACGCTGCCTTCATCTTAGAGCTGAGAGCGTGCTGTCATTCTGGTAATAAGACATGAACTTCTGATACATTATACTTCATAGAGTTGTCTCTCGAGAAACCTGGTACAGGCACGTGAGGATTCCAGATGTTTCTTGATCATTACTAAACTCACACCTATTTAAGTATCCCTCACCTGTAGGTACTTAAAGAAATAACGTGGTGGTAGCCCATATATTTCCTGAAGTGAAGCAAAACTCAGAATGCCTTGTACGTCATGCAAATGCCGAGAGTTATGTACACCCAGATGTCCCCAGGCTTGGCCGAGAAGATCGTGAAATATGTCCGGGAGTGATGGAATATTTAGTACAGGTTTCAAGCCTAATCCGAAAAACATCTCTAATTAGCAAGCCAAGTGCAGGTTGATATCCAAGTGTAATCAGCCCAAGTTTACACCCAATCAATAAACTTTGAATCCAGACAGTGAATGATGCCCAGAAGTATAACTTAAAATCCAGTATCTTCAATCCTCCCTGTGTGCGTGGTAGCTTCAGAAAACAATAGCTGGCCTGGCTCTCCTATAGCCCTTTATAAATACTCACCGCTTCGTCCAGGAGTTTGAAAAAGAGTCAGGAACACCCAATGGTATGGACTGAAATAAGTAAAAGGAACTTTCTGCTGATTTTGCATCGTCCCAAAATGCTACGGGAAGGCCGATGCCATCGCCGCCATTTGGCAATTACTGTTTTCAGAAGGGGGCTCACAATTAAGGGCGGCAACATCTTCCACATGGCTGCTCAGCCATGTGCCTAAATATGTCGCTGTGTCTAGGACTCCAGTCCGGTGAAGAGTGATTTAAAATTAAGAAACTGCTGTTATTTTAAGTCCAATGCAATTTCATCTCGCTGGCTTAGATAGGGTTCCTTCTATGTAGAGAGCAAACAACAAAGGGGAGAGTGCCCCCCCGACGGGTGCCTCTATTTATTGTTCTTATACAGCGTCTTCACCAGTGCTATATACCGGCTACCTCATCTGTATGTGTCCATGGTCAACAAAAGTGAATCTCAGGTGACCCGGTCAAAGGCCTTCTCCGCGTTCAACATTATCATGCTGATAGTCTTTGGTTTTCCCAGAGACATCAAATGCTGCTATTGCAGTCTTGGTATGTGCCGTAGTATCTCTGCTGGAAACAAAACCATGCTGTTGTTCTGACACTAATTTGTGCATTAGTGGGGCAAGACGGATTGCAAACATTTTGGTGAAAACCTTATATTGTATTCAAGATCCCATTTCCAATTGTTCCGGACTCTTGAGACCACCGCAACCCACCACCCCGTTGGATGATACAGATAGCAGAGAAAACTTCCATCCCTCCCATGACCCCTCTAGACCACCAGGAACCCCCCCCCCCCCCGACCCCGTGTCTGGAAAAGGAATCATCCACCCCCTTTGCCGTCAGCTGGATTGACATCCCTCTGGGGGCACAACTTAGAACCACCCTCGCCCCACACCCACCCACAAAGTTGAAAATAACAAACAGCCCCGTGTTTCTGCCACTTAAGGAACTCGTAGCTTAATGTCCAGCATATACTCCCCTAAGAGTTGTTTATGAATCAAAGATAACCGACAGACAGCCAAGTTTTGACCAATACACAATGTACAATGGTTCTTATCGCCACTGGCTCAAGGCCCAGACTACTCCTAGTACAGACTAGAAAAATTGTGATCAACCATTCTTAGTACGCTTGAGTCGCGCCGGTTCCTGTAGAAACACCTGCACCCCCCTACTGCCTTCAGCGGGTCTATTAATGGACACAGTTTCCATTGTAGCCTTGCCTAGATCAGATTGAACAACAAGCATTTGCAATGCAATAGGTCTCACATTTACGCAAGTTTCAGCCATTGGCATTGTAAACGTATATTGTGTATTGGTTTTTAAAACATAAATAAAAGGCCTTGACATATCCTCCTCACCTCCCTCACGCGGCGGGGAGGATGGAAACCCGGCCGAAATGGAGAGGGCGGTCAAGAGGCCTTTAAAGAGCTTTACAATAATCAGGGATACTTTGTGCCTCCTTGTCAGAGAAACGTTTGTTTCCTGACCTCTGCTTTTATTTGCCACATCGATGTATTCTGGGACCAGTAGTTTTAGTGTAGTTCATTCAAAGCCATTAGAGCTTCACACATGCAATGCAATGAGTTATAAAAGGAAAGTCAGGGACCGGAGCAGCAGAGGCTTTGTGGCATGGAACGAATATACAGTGCCCTGAAACAGCAGCTAAAATGCCGAAACGTAGGCACTGTCTAAACAGGAGGAGTAAGTATGCTGCTGGGCACGTTTCTTAGCAGTGTATGTAGGGACGGTGATCTATAATATTAAAATAATGCCCCCTGCACCCCACATACAAATGTAATACATTGCATGTCACATTTGCAAAATGCAGTGGTGTAAAACCCGTATTGCACAATGAACCGTGAAACATGGGAATATTTCACGGTTCCCTGTAAAATCTGGTCTTCTTCGTCGTAATGACGGGCCTCAAACCACCTAACAGAGGTTTGGGTTACCTCGGCTCCTACAATAATGCGCCAAAGAGGACCAAATAAACCTGCACCTGCCATACAAAAACAAACAGAAGTACAAAAAAAACAAGCATTTGCAATGCAACAGGTCTCGCGTTTACACGAGTTTGAGCTATTAACATTGTAAAGGACATTGCTTTTTATTTTCGTTTTTAAAACATAAATAAAAGGCATTGTCATTTACAATGCCAATAGCTTAAACTCGCCCAAATGCAAGACCTATTGCATTGCAAATGCTTGTCTAATATGGTCCCACAAGTCAGCAACAGGTGCCCAACTCACTCAGCTGCCCTGCTGTGAATCCCCGAAAGTGGCATTGCCTCCTGAAAATGTTCACCTGTGAGAAATCAAGGGGCTCGTATAAAAATATTGGTACATTTAAAAAACTAATTAAGGATTACTCAGGTTTAAAATATTCCCCAAAATAGTTATGCATCTTAACTTATTGCACGATTAAATATTTCTCAATTTGGAGCATTATTATTATTATTATTACTAGTAGTAGTAGCATTATTACTATTATTATGGTTTACTAATATTATTGTTCGTTTCTTGATTCCATAACACTTTAAGTGAAATATTTAGGTATGCATGCTTGTATATACACATCGCCACCTGAAGAGTGTCTAGGCGCCTGATTCACAAGTAGCTCACGTCTGTCTTTCAGTCGCCTGAGGGAGAAACTCAGATGACACAACTCAACGTCGAATGGACTGTTGGTCAGGGACTCGGAACTATGCTTTGCAACTTTCTAAACCGGAGTAGTTAGCCGAGCTTGTCCCTTCGCAGCGCTTTCCCAAGGGGCATTCCTAAGGAGCGCGCCTCAGTGACATTAGTTATTAGTGACGTTATATGAACCGTAGTGATCCTTCTTTTCCAGATAGCAGAGTGACAGATATTGCGTTTATAGCGCCTATGTGGCTCAATGAGCTGAACGCTGCCTATGAACGAATGCAGTCTCCTGCGGGTTACTGATTCGAATTCGGGCTCTGTCCGCTCAACCGTGCATTCTTCCGAGGCCAGTAAATAGAGCAGCATAAATCGTGTGAGAGTGTCATCTGTTCTTTACAGTGCTTAGAAACGGCAGATGTGAGGAATGAAGCACTATGTAAAAAAAGATTATTTTTCAAATAAAGGTTCTAGTGGATGTAAACATTAACATACTGCATATCCCTGCTCTTGCCAATGATGGATAACCAATTGGAAATTAATCGAAATTGGTGCATAGTTCTACTGGAGGTACGCTATATTCGCCTACTGTGGTAAATAAAATTCCTTTACCGGGACTTAATTTGATACATAAACATAATAAAATAGCTCAGTAAAATGAGAGGCAGAATCCGTGGTATTAGAGGTTCGGAATGGGCTTTATTCCAATGATCGATTATAATCGGTTGCTCCAAGTTCCATCACCACGGAGGTTCAGGAAGTGAAGTACATACTTTATTGACAAGAAATGACTTTTATAGTACATACATTACAATGAAGCGAATGCAGTAGGCGTAACAATTGATAAGGAAAATGACGATTTATCTGCGTAACCAAAAATGGGTGTAATAAGGAGTAAAAAGGAACGTAATTGGTTATGATGTCACATATAGGTGGATCTATAAGATAATACTTGGCATAGATGCGCGCGCAGCAGCATGACGTTTAATTGACGTGCAACTAGGGGGTGAAGGGGACTTGACATTTAGCTCTACATGTGGAGACAAAAAGTCTGGGGGGTCAAGTCAACCTAATCCCAAATCATATCTAACATCCTATGTTTAAAGAACTATGTTATCCACAAAAGAAGGACTCTCGGACAGAATCTATTCTATACTGACTGTGCGTGCGTGTACAAGCGTCTAAGTGTCTACACTGAATGCGAGGGGGTAGAAATATTCCATGGTAACAGGACTATGAATTACTTGCATAAGGGCAGAGAAGCCGGGCCTTTTGCTTGGTAACTGGAAGAATGTTTACTTAAACTACTAGGCAGGAATGCATCGGCTGAGGGGGAAGCAGATAATTCGAAGGTGGAATACAGTTCTTGGCAGAGAATAGGCTGATGTCAGGCTTCGTGAGCCGCGCAGAGAATGAGACAAAGTTCATGGTCACAGATGCAGGCTCAGACTGGAGCTTTCAGAGGCAGAAGGCAAGAGGAGTTTGATGACAGAATCAGGGCCTACTTGCCTGGACTGTAAAATGGCATAAATGAACCATATAAAACCGGTGGCCTTTCATATTTAGGAATAGAATATCCGGCCTATTCATGGCGGATCTGACAGAGGACATGTTGACGGTGGACGCACATGTATTTGCGTCTTCATAACTGGAACTGGAGGAAACATACATGTACTTGTGACATGCACATGGAACCGTTGGGGTCCAAGATAGGGGACATAACTGACCAGAAAAATCCATATTTCCACACTACTTGAAGAGTATACATAGACTTTGAGTACTCACCTGTGACCACTAACCTAGTGCCGGTCCCAAAGTACTTCACGCCGGACCCACAGCGCTACACCCTCTTACAGCAAGTGCGGTCTCAAAAGTGAAACAGGAGCGCGCTGCAGCCGGAGCATGGGGATCTGTTGTCTTTATGGGGCCATGTGTTTCTAATTAGAAACACATGGCCCCATAAAGATAAGAAAGTGTTTTGCGACAGCAGCAAAGCAGGCCACCGAGTCCGGATCGGAGGCGAAAGGGCGTGAACCCAAAACCCTCATTTCCAATGGCAGGCCACCGTTTAGCAGGTTTAACGGTGACACCAGCCAATGGAAATGAGGGGCGTGCTTCTAGCCCTCTTCTGAAAGTCCTCCTTAACAATAAATCTCGCCGAGCGAGCAGCGCATGCACTGTCACACTAGGCGAGACCTAAAAATGGGGCTAATTATCTGATCCTTGGCTTGTAAAATACAGTAAAGGCCGGGTAAGTCTGAGGAGGGGACGAGGCGACTGCACCGGTTTGGGCCCCAGAGCCAGCAGCTGCCACCCCATAATCCTGAACAAATGAACGCTGTGAAGGGGGAAGAAGAGGGGGTAATTATACCCCCTCGAAAATGACCATTTTCGAGAATCACTTTACAAGGCTTAACAATAAACCATATGTTAGCATTTAAGATGGATGGCTTTACGTTTGTTTAGTCCGCGCGTCTGATTCAACTGAGGTCTTCATCCTTCCAAAGTCAATACACTAAAACCAAGTAATTCGATACCGTAAAACCCATTATATAAAGTGTTTAGAAAAAATACATAGCCCAAAGCAGTGTATAAAACACAGTATTATATTATTGTTTGTGGTAACTTCTCCTCAAGTAACTGCTGTGCATAAAATTGTACAAACTGGTAGTGACATAGTGGTGACGTGATATGTTTAAATCCCCATAGGTCATCTTAGTTGGTAAGCTAAGGTGCCCCAAAGTCAGGTGCAACACCTTATACCAGCCCCGTTTCTTACCCAGCATGCTGCGAGTATGCCATACTTCCAACTGTATAGAGAAAACTACAAGTCCCAGAATGCTGTTTGCTAATAGCCAATAATGGTGGGTGGTGTTACATGGGACTGCTTGGAGCCTCATGTTGTGACAGATGTGATTCAAAACACCACCCATGTGTGGTAAGATCCTGGGAGCCCAGTGTCCTGCCTTCGTTCTTCGACACATAATTTTGAGAGCACAGCACATGCCAGACTGACTGAAAGCAAGCGCTGCGATCTTCGACTTTGCTTTGAACTTACGCAAGTCGTCTCTCCTGCTCATGGATTGATTTTGCCACTTGTGGCTGGAGCTTACTATTTCAGATGAGAGTGCTGCTACCTTGCTGCTACTTCCGATAGTTCTCGATGCATTGCCAAATTATTCGCTTTTACTTGCACATAGATCTGCTCGTTTGATCTGCAGAAACTGAAGAATTGAAGATAAAGAGGGCTCTTTAACACCAGATATGTCAGCCTGATCAAGAGTGTTAGCGCCCAGTATTGCAGGAGGAGTCCCCCAGAGAGATGAGCTACCCGGGGAATCAATGGCTCTGCCTAGCCCGTTACCGAGCTCAGGGCCGAGAGTGGCATCTATTGGTATATGCGTATCCTTCCCTGGCACTGATGAGTGGTACTGGGAGGCAGAGCCTCTGTTAGACAGTCACAAGATCAAAGCCTTAACCTCCCCTTTGGATGGGACCCACTTGCGCAGAGGACTATCCTTAGACCTGAGAGAGCGTCATTTGTGTTAAGATTTGTAGGGGTGCACCATATTCACTGTTAGTCAGCACCCGTATATATATTTCAAGAGTGTTTAGAATTGTCATAAAAAATATATTCATTGATATAGAGATGTAGAAATGTAATCCAGCCTTGAGAGAAATGCAGGCCATTGGTTATTATGAAACGTATTTGTATTACGTTTAATGTTCTAGTTCTGCAATAATGTGATGTACTTAGTAACTGTAGGTCAGGTTAAGAAGTTAGAATGTAGGTTGCTTATGTGCAGGTATAAGATGATCATGTTGAACTAATGTTCAGAAGGTAATTGCAATACGTTTGATTTGCAAGGCCCAACTGCATATGTAGCAGAGAAGGCCTGTTCTTTCCTTATTTTAGCTTTGTTTATTTAGGCTAGTAGGCTTTAGAAAAGCTTAAATTGCAGTAAATGTAAAACTTCATGGTGCAAAGACGTTTTTCCTTTTTCTTGTTTCTGTTGCAGGTGCAAGGACATTTAGCTCTTTATTAGAATAAGTCTTTGTTGTAGGAGTTGAGATACGAGGGCCAGACTAGAAGGGAGTGAATTGGAATGTGAAATTGCAACTCCTAGCACGGAAGGAGCCTGGGACCCAAGGTCGAATTAATGAACAAAGGAAGATGAAATAGTACATGGAAATTTACAAGAAGGAAGACCCGGCTGAAGGGGAATGCTAAAGGGCGTGTGCAAAGGTTTTGGGATTTTGTATTCGGGTCAGTGCCCCGTGGGTTGGGCAGACGAGATTTAGGAGGGAGGCTAGAAGGAGCACCATAGATCGAGCTCTCACTAAGTGAAGACTTCTTAGGAAGTTTCACTGCTGACATCTTTTTATGCTTTTCTCAACTGAAAGGGAATGTTGTGTAGGGATGTCACCTTAGAATAGGGTAGGGACAGAAATGTTTGATTAATGACTCTGAAGTTTGACATCACGATTGCAATTTTGTATCTGATGCTTTTAGAAGCTGTAATCCTTTTTATTTGTAGTCAAATGCAGATACTTTGTAGAGTAGCATTTGTGTTAGTTCCCATATATCTTTTGTGCCTTGTATTGAGGTGCTTGTATATCCAGATGTTTTTGCTGATAATAAAAGGTCAAATTCCTAGACTTTGAGTCATCTTTTATGAACATGTCAAATTTGCGGTAAATATGTTCTGACAATCGTGTTTCTTCCCTCTACGCTATTTGGCAAGTAAAAAGATCCTGGCGACCTGAGTGGGTTCTTGTAGATAATTGGGTAGAGACAAGAATCCGGCCTTCGCAGTTGGTAGCAGAAACGGATGGTTATTTCCGGTAGCGAGGGAAGATTTAGAATAGGATAAGTGATCCTTGAGGCCCATAAATGTTAAGTGATGCTGAATCATCGGAAGGTGGGCAGCAGACGAGCTGGCGGACGGACATAGATGGCGAGTAGCAGTGCGGCAGGAAGCAGCATTTCAAGGAGTGAGTAGGAATAGGATGCGATGTTGTAGATTGCAGTGTTGATTTGTGTGAGATGTCTTGCGGAGTTGGTGTGAATGTTGAGTGATTGTGAGATCAGGCTGTGAGCGCGCGCAGTCCGGGAAAGTCTTAGGCGATGAGAAGCTTAAGCGATTGGGTGTAGAATACACTCGTAGTAGATTTTGTTGACCATCTGAAGGGGATCGTGAGGTACCATTGATCACCTGGACCGAGATAGGGGGAGCGAATGTGTGAGCGTATGACAACCCGACGCTGGTCGTGGGTTGCTGTATGTGGATTTGAGTATTTGTAACATATCAGAGCCGATCTGTCTGCCCGGACGGGGACAGACAGTTGCCAACCGAGGTCGACAATTTCGAGAGACTGTGGACGGACAGTCAGAGGCTGTGGACGGACAGCCACAGAAGTAACTTCAGTTATTTCAGTGTATGAATGGGACGAATGCTAGAGTACGAAGTGAGTTAGGAATAGGGAGAACGGCTGCGAGTGGAGAGAGAAGTGACGTCAAGCACTGTCGCGCTGCGAGAGGTTGGTTGGGGTGCGAGACGTTGTCATTGGTGGACAGTTACCAGGAAGTAAACAGAAAATTGTAAGTGTTCAGAATTTGGTCATTATGAAATGTTTTAAAGTTTTTCGAGAATTGTGTAGAGGTGACGAACATGTGGTGACTCGTGAGGGGGAAGAAGCCCCTCCCGAAGACACGCCAGCACATTACATGGCTAGAAACGTGGGGTTACACACCATAATTTGGCTTGAGAATTGGCACAAATTGACCCAAAGTTAAGGGGAGTTAGCTTTCCTGAGGTATGGCTCATTCAGGCTAGAAGTGTTATATCAGTTAAAGTCTGTGATGGCTGCTTTACGACCCTTGCCGAGGCCAACACAATTTGAAGCATTGCATGCGTGGATTAGAGCAGCGTATGATAGGAACAGAGATAGAAACCAAGAAAAAGTGAAAAAGTTGATTAAGGCGTTCCAGGATGCTAGGTGGGATGCGCAAGAGAAAAGGTGGAGAGAACAGGCAATAGAAGGACATAGACTGTACCCCTTATTAGTACAAACAGATAACGTGAAAGAAAAGTTGAAAGAGGAGGAAGAGGGCAGTGATACGGATGACAGCTTATTGGAAAGGTTGTTATCTGAGAGAACACAGATGCCTCAGAGGGAGATGAGACAAAGGTAGAAGAGAGTAGGGGAGTACTACCCAGATCAGAGGTGAGGGTGGAAGGAAACTTTTCGATGGGAACCGAGATTACGAGGAATAAGCCTGCAACTAGCTTAGAGGTTGAGAGAGGTGTGAGGTTACCGGATGCTCTGAAAATACCGGTTATTATTGGACCTATTGAGTCAATGTATGAACTGGAGCCAGAGAAGGTGGGAAGCTCACAGCAGTCAGAGGTAGGGGTAGGAGTGTGGTCGAGGGAAAGGGGTCGGTGAGGAGAATGGAGCAGACCCCGAAGCCTATTGAATGGAGTACACCGCTGCCAGCTACAGCAGACTCCTTGGGAGGGCAAGGAGAGTCGAGGCCTGGGAGACCAAGGTCATTAGCTGAGTCAAGATCAGACTTGAGAATGTGGACACCACCAGTGAGAACCCAAAGTCAGGGCGTGTTAGAAGCAGAGAGGGAACGAAGGACGATTGTAAATCGGTCTGTTCCTATTGGCATGTCAGGAGAGGGCAGGCCACAGGAAAGAGAATGTGAGTACGATGAAAGGGATGGTGCAGGATGCCGAGAAGTCCTGAGGGGAGCTCTGAGAGCGAGGATGCTAGATGTTGTAAGATTCAAGGCAGAATTGGATGAGATAATATGTGGAAATTTACCCCTTGAGAGAATGTTAACATATGAACAGGATGAATTACTCTTTGTAGCGAAGGATGTGACTCGCAAAGCGCGGACAGCACATGAGAAATTGTCAGAATTGGCCAGGAGATATGGGGTGGATTTGTCGAAGACTAAAGCATTGCAAGGAACTCACAGGTTGCAGTACAGTGATCAGGAACTGGAAGAGAAAAGAATCACAGGATTGAGAACCCATGTCAAGGATCTAATCATAGCAATGCGGGCATGGATCATGCTTGACAAATGGGAAGAAAGGTGGTCCAAGAAGAAAAGCTCCAGGGGAGTGGTGGGAGAGACGCCACCTCCGGGTGGAGGCATACCAGAGGTAGGGAACTTCCCTTTACGGGAGGTACAGAATGGAGGATACGTTCATGTACCTTGGAGTAGGGGTGATTTGGCTGCCTTTATGAATGATTTTCCCCATTTAAGGGAAAAGCCTGTGGAGTGGTACAAGCAAGTTGATCGCTTTGTCAAAATCTCGAAAGTACTGTGGATTGATTTGAATACTTTGTTTGACATAGTGGTTCCGGGTGATCTGTGGTCGGCATGTAAAATTGCGATTGATTGGCCGATCTCGGAGCCCGACAGGAACCCGATTACAAATGGTCCGTCGCCGATAGTGATGAAAAAGTTCGAACACGTGATTACGTGGTTGAAGTCGAAAATCTCACCTCAAGACATTGACTGGGTGAAGATAGATAGGACAGTACAGGAACCTAAGGAGACAGTGCATGAGTTTTACGAGAGGCTTTTGCAAGCTTTTAAACAGTACAGTGGCCTGGATGCATTAGACACCAAAGACATGGGACAGTTTGTTTCTAAATTTGTGTTGGGACTGAGGCCAGAGGTTAGCCTCATGATACAGCAGCATTTGATTTGTTGGCAGAACAAGCCAGTGGATGAGATTCTAGGGTATGCTAGATACTGTAGTGACGAGATAGAATCTAAGCACAGGAAATTGAAGGACAATTTGCTGTTGGTACAGATGCAGACAGCTCAGGGACAGCCCAATGGAGGAACATTGGGAAGAAGACAGGGAAATTATCAAGGAGGAGCACAGAATGTCCAGGGACAAGGAAGGCAGCAGCTAATGATTCCCTACGCCCCAAAGCTACTATTACGCCGCAATCCTTCTATGATTTTCTGGGAGAAACACATCACCCTCACTCTCACAAGACCTCACCTGCCAGCAGCATCCACTACTCTCCACTCCATATGATCCCTCCGCTCTTCCTCTGGCCCACCTGCAGCTCGTTTCTGACACGGATCCACCAAGAATAACTGATACCAAGCTGTAGTCATCAGGTCACTACGCTTACAAAATTAAGTACCCCCTGAATCTAACAAAACAAGCTTTGAAGAACTCCACATAGCTCATCCAGAAATTCTGGTTTCTGATCCCTACTTCTGCGTAAATAAAGGAGTTATCATAAGTGACCATATCCTTTTAACAAAAAGACGAGCAGGATGGAGGAAAACCTTGCTCTCATTGCTCTTGATTTCTACACCCAGAAAAACTCCTCAAGGTCTAAGACACTCAGTAGCCCCCTCATCGGCTTACCGAGCAGAAGCAACCACCTCCATTTACAACAGTAGGATTATCCTCATCCCATCATCAGATTGTAAACTTGAATTATTGATGCTGCCAGGACTGTATCCACCTTCTCTCGAGTCCTGCCTAACTCTGCGTGCAACACAAACTCATCTTCATCACCAGGTGGGTCCGAGCCCCCCTCTATCAATTGCTATACCGAAATGCAGCCACATCCCAAACCCAAAGCTGTTACTCTAGAGCTACTTAGCCATAGAAACCATTACTTCTTTCGGACTTGACCTCTGACTGCCCTTCATGCCTCAAACAATGACACTGCTGGAGTCCAAACCCCTTATCACAAGCAGCAACATGTCCCTAGTGCCCCCTTTTACCTTACTCTCAAGCTCCCCACCACCCATCTTTGAGCCTTCCTCCCCCTCCAACTCAACTTCTCATCTGCTGGCTCCCCGTGGCCAATACTCCATTACCATAGGCATAAACACCCGCCTCCTTTCCCTTGATCTAAGACCCGACAACCTGTTCCCACATCTCACTATCATCCAGACTGGATGAGACTACACAAAACCTACAACTCAAGGAAAACTTACAAAGCCTTTTCCACATCAACATAAAATATACTAATAATCGGTGGCCAATTTGGAATTCGAGAATCAATAGCATATTCATGGCCATCTCACCAACCACCATTCCTTGCCTCCAACACACCTCCCCACCAACCTAATCACACCTTCTTCAGAGTCCCTACATTTGAGATAGAGAACCCTACCCTACCCCACCCCAATGCCTCCACTCAGCCCTTTAGAATTTTAGATCCACTCTCAGACGAAGATGTCCACTCTCTCTTCCGATCTCATAACTAAGGCTCCTGGTTTTATGGTATTTATTTTTTTAACATTTCTGTCTGTATTTATCCATATTTATTTTTCGCTCATTTTATTTGTGTTTATCCATATTTAACTTGGCTTTTGTGGAAAAATGAAGCGTAAATGTGTATATTTCTATATGTATTTAACAGTTAATTACACTTGTGCATGAACGCCTGACAGGTTTCAATGATATAAACGCACTCAGATGATAAAATATGCACTTATAGGAAAACGTGCACATTTTAGATTTAAACTGCTGTTTAAGGCACTTTACTAAAATGCCTTTTTTATTTTTAACCCCCTTGTCTGTCAATCTGCACAGCTATTGGCCTGACAGTTATGACTGGCAGCATTTAGAATAACTAAAAAAAAAACATTTTATGTTTTTATCTACATTTTTAAATAAATACAGACAGGACAGTAAAAGGTATTCTGTCTGTATTTATCTTTAAAAATCAGTAAAAACAGAAAACAGGGAGCCTTACCTATACCTCCTCACACTTTGATAACAAAGACAATCAGGGTCAAACCCAATGCATTCCTGCAAACCCAAACAGAGAATCAAAGCTTAACCACAGAGTGGTAAACAATACAACCTTAAGCGTCTTACCCTTACTCTGACCTCCACAACCAGCACCAAATCCCATCTGAAATGCAAGCTATTCAATTGCAGATCAGCTGCAGGACATGTGGTGGATATTGCTGAACTTTTCCTCGCACATCAACTTGACCTCCTTTTCTTGACAAAAACATGGCTGAATGCTTCCACTGCTCCTATCCTTGACATACTAGTCCCTCCTAACTACATCACCATATCTGACAGCCCCAGTAGGCCAGGTGGAAGCATAGCCGACATTTACCACAACAGCCTTTCAGTCTCTATCCCCTTTTCTATTCTCTTGCGAATACCTATGCATTGATATTGCATGCAACAACACATCACTATGCAAATTACACACAATCTACCCCCCCCCCCCCTTGGAGATAACCTTTCTTTCACAAAAGTAGTCATGGATATCATCGCAACACACTCGGTCCCACACTGCACCCAAATCTTCTTTGGAGACCTCAACCTCCGCTGCAGTGATTTGAATGAGCCTATAATTAACAGCCTTAAATCGTTTCTTGTTGCTCTCAACCTGATACAATTCTGCGACAAACCCACACACAAGGGAGCGACCTTAGATTTTATCATCGCAAAAGCTAACTCTATTCAATTGCAATCTAACCTCCCCTGTAACTGGTCTGACCACCACCACACTGCATTCTTCATTTAGGAATCCCTGAGATCAAATACCACTCGATTAACGAAACCCAAAATATGAAAAAGGAGCATGCATAACATTAACCTTAATGAAGTGACATCCCTCAGTAAAAACATCCTTCCGCCGCCTGGTGACATGTTAGATGTCCAAGATCTTACAAACCACTACAACAGCTTCATGAAGAACATTCTAACTCAAACGCACCATTACAGCTGAAAAGACTGTCCCCCAAAGACTCTAAACCATGGTACGATGCTTGCCTTCATAACAAAAGACTTAACCTGAGGCTAGTGGAACCAAAGTGGAGATCCTCACCTTCCCTTGAACACCTGAAGCATTTGGGATCACTGGGGAATTCATATTACAAAAGCATAACAAACTTGAAAGCAAATTTCTTCAGAATCCAACTAGATCAAACTAGAAACAGACCCAAAAAACTGAAACCAACTAGATCATTCTAGACACTGACCCAAAATAGCTATTTGAGCTCATTAAACTTCAATCAACTGGCCTAACCAACCCTTCCCCAGCTGGATCCAGTCCATTACCAAACTGCAAAGAACTTGCCTCCATCTTCCTTGAAAAGACGGAAAATATGAGATCTGATTTGCAGAGCACATTGGACCACTGTCCTCTCTCACCTCACTTCAGCAATTCCCCTTCGCAGATTGCTGTGCCCTCAGGTCTACTGGAGCACATACTCAAAACAATGCTTCATGAACTCTTTCAAAACCTTTGAGGAAAATGCCAGCCTCAAAATTCTAGCAAATCTGAAAACCTCAAACCACTTCAATGAACTGCTACCCCCTAAACTTTTTTGATGAGATCAAACTATCTATACTCCCACTTTAGACCAAGATCGTTATTGCCTCTCTGCTTCAAGACACAATCCCAGATAGTCTAAAGTCTGGGCAGGTCACCCGTATCCTAAAAAAAAAAAAAACAGCCAATCACACGGACCTAAATAACTTCCGCCCAATCTTAAACATTCCAACCCTGACGAAGGTCCATGAAAAATATGTGCCTGTCCAACTCTGTGACCACATTGATCAATCCAGTCTCCTTGGTCAATTCCAATCTGGCTTCTGCCTGGGAACAACAGTGAATCAGTCTCTATCAAAGTCCACTCTGGTCATCTTTGGGGTCCCACAGGGTCCCTCCCTCTCACCCACTCTCTTTACACCGTTCACGGAGCGCTAACTCCAATTCTGAGCTCATCCAAAATCCACTATCACATGTATGCCGATGACACCCAATGTTCCCTATCTTTTACCATCTGTGCACTTAGGTCGTGCCTGAGAACCATTACTGTTGAACATCTTTCCTCAGGTTGCACCACCTCCACTTCTGCATTGACCAATATACCCACTGCTGTGGTTGCAATGTGTATTCTGAGTCTGTGCCCTCTCTACTTCTGGTTGGGCCAATCAGACCCACTATTGTGACTTTTGTCATCCTCGGGATTCACCAATGATGATGGAGCCAGTCCTGTTAACAACATACCAAGTTGCCAAAAAATATAAACTCAATAAGGTAATTGAGTTAAATGTAACTGCCGGACACTCATCTTCACGCTAAAACTGATGATTTCCACGCAACCAATTTAGATCCCGTCTCCGAGACTTATGCACAACCAAAAAATTCTTCATAAGTAGACCATTTTAAAAACAACACTTTACCAACTATGCCTAACTAACTGTGCAGTAACTTATTAAATCAGCCCTATAGAGCGCTTCAGTCCTTACAAAGGATGCAGAAAGTGCTATATTTATGCCAATACCATTCGGTTTTGTTATGGATGGATACTTTTGGCCGACTGAAGAGCTCGTGAGGTGAACTAGGCAAGATGTATGGTGGTGGGATTTCTCCTATCTGTGAAAAGGTCTGTACTCGCAAATATGTAACTAGAGGTGGGCTAGCCCTTGAAAGCTCGAGCCAGGCTCAAGCCTGAAGCCAGCCTCTGGCTTAGCTCGAAGTCCTGCTGGAATCACATGCCCATAACGAGCCAAGCTTTCATGAGGTTTCTGTCAGCCTCCCTCCATCCCTCTACCCAAGATGTGGCATTCGGGCCAGTGCTGCCGACTTTGGAAGTTGGGAAACCAGGTTCAAGTCAAACATCAACACAAAATCCAGTGATTCTCTGCAAACTGCTCAATCTGCGCTTGCCTGTAAGCAATAAATGTGACCTTTTGTAATATAACTGGTGCTCATGTAAAGACCTCACATTTGGCCTTTGGGTCGAGTTCACGCTATTTCAAAACTACAAACGAAAAAGGCCAAAGAGGTGAAAACAAATCCTTAAATTAAGGAAAGACAAACTGTAATTTCCTGGCTGATTTGTGCAAAGTGAAACCAAAAACACAGGATAAACTGCAGATTCACCACTTAAACTGTGTGATCTTGAGCAAATATTTCATTTCACCAAAACGCGTCTTAATTATCGTGTATAAAAACACTTTCAAATATGCACGTAGAGAATACCTGTTGTACAAAAATATTTTGTACCTAATAGACTATAATGTTGTTCTATAATAATCAGGGCCACCTATAGGGTTTACATGACAACTGTCTTGACTTTTAGTGCACTAATCGTTTATGTTTAAAAACTACTACTTTTAGTAAGTAATTCTCAGTCCAGTGTTACGTGACATAATGTCAAAGCTACACATTATATAAACATATTTTTGAATTCTGGGCCAACTTTATCATATTTGACATGATGATTGCTGCATGATTTACATCGCAAGCATTTTCAGGGCTCGGCTCATGCACAGGCTCTAAGTTCCGAGCCAGACCCTTGGCTCGACTATCTCTACAGGCAACTGATCTGAGAACATGACAATATTTATAAATGGCAGTGGTGGAATGATTGGTAGCACATCTATTCCCCTTGTGCATTCAATGTCAGCATACAAGTATTGGTGTCCCTTGAGGTTAGAGAGACTGCACCCCACTGCCTAAGATGCCAAAACACAGGAGCCCGATTGGACCCAGTGAGAACATACAACAGAAATAAACCTCGGCACTCCTATTCAATATTATGTTAATACATAAAGTTATTCAAGCAAGTCAATTCAAAGTACCAGCAGGACATCAATATTGTTCTTGCCGAATCAATTTAATATGAATATTTGCCAGAATCTTGAATTACAAAGTTAAAAACAATAACAATATAATCTGGATAAACAGCTAGATGTGGCAATCCTCCTTTCAAGCGTTGAACCGGCAGCCGACACGTGTTTCGTTTCATAGAAACTTTTTCAAGGCTGCAAATAATGCCATGCAATATGTTAAAATGCCCTACGAAAAGTAGCAATTCTGTATCACCTACCAAGGTTCACATGCGTACTCCTCCATCTTCCAACGATCAGGACAGGTGATATAGCGAAAGGAAACTGAGTAAAGGGAGGAGTCAGTGGCAGGGGCGGAGCATGGTTGATTCTACGCGAGGACAATGGGGAGGGGGTACGTCTTCATATTCTTTTGTGTTTGGCTAGTCTTTCAATCAAGGCGTGATTATTAGCAAGGCTGCTATCATTCTTAACTTAGACGTCACTCTAAACATGTATCATTGTTATGCAGTTTCAGTCTAACGGAGGTGTACCGGGGAAGGAAATCAGAGCAGGCGGTCTTTAGAAATGCAGCTTCTTTATTGTGGAAGATTAAGTACAGATACAAAGTATCAGGACCCACATCGTAACGGCCTGTTCACGCAGGAGCTCCGAGATGGGAAAGACACCAAGGCGGATTCTAGAATATAGAATGAGAGAAAGAGCAAAGGAAAGAGACAAAGGGCAAAGAGTAGAAATAGAGAAAGGAGGATAACAACATTACACATCTTCCCCTTTTACGGAGAAATTATGACATAACAAAATCTTTAAAATGTGTAGGTAATTTACAAATTCTTCTTGGTGGTAAGACAGAATCTCTGCAAGAAGGAAAAGTAGTAATGGGAGGAGTAACAACGGAAACATCATTTTGGGAAGAAGATACAGGCATGCCTGAAGATACAACACATCTATTAACAGTGGTAGTAGAAGCATTGGAGCAACTTTCATTGATGTGAGGTTTTTCAAACAAGATAGAATCATCTGAACCAGAAGTTACAGCAGTTTTCATGTGAATGATAGCTTGTTCATTGGAGATAGGAACAAGTCTACTCTTGTTCCACCGCCCTCCGTCTTGTAACAAACAAGTACTTAGTCCAACTTTCACAATCTTGCAAGGAGAAGTAAAAGTAGATTCTCCTTTTTTAACACAAAAGGTTTCTTGACAAGCACCCAAGAACCAGCAACAAAGTCCTTAATTTGAACATGTTTGCGATGATCAAAATAATCCTTTTGCTTGTTTTGTGCTAAAGAGACAGGTTGGCGTAAAATGGCATCCTTACTTGTACTTGAATTGTTGGAAAGTGAAGAATGTCCCTCCAACCAAGAAGGTAAGAGTTTAGTGCGGCATTTCCTGCCTCTCAACAACTCAAAAGGAGTGAAACCAGTAGTGGAATGAGGTGAATTATGATAAGCATTGATTTTGTCTTTAAGAAAAAAACTGAAGTCCAATCCAGAAGAAAGAGCAGTTTGAATGCCCTCTTTGAGGAAACGATTAGCTGTCTCTACTAGATCATTTGCAGAAGGTCTATATAGAGCCACTTGCAGATGTTTAATATCCGTACTTTTCAAAAAATCTTGCATGGCATTAGACACAAAATGAGTCCCACTGTCAGTGACTAATTCTTTTGGAGGACCTTCAAGAGAAAAAACATTCTTAAGAAGTTAAAAACTGAATGAGTGGAGGCTGAATCAACAAAAGAAAAATAAATCCATTTCGAGAAGTAGTCAATGAGTACCAGTAAATGTTTTGATGAATTAGGAAAAAGATTGAAAGGTCCAGCGAAATCCAATGCAACTTTCGTCCAGGGATTGTCTGTGAAAGAAACTGGACGAAGGGGATTTTGCGTGGTCTTCCAATGTTGATCTATGCACTGAGGGCATAGATCAACAAAAGAGGACACTTGGGAATTCAAGGAGGGCCAACAATAGTTTCCCTGAGTTTTTTACATGTGGCAGTAACTCCCAAATGTCCATCATGTGCAATGGAAATGAGTTTATTCCTTAGAGAGGACGGAGGAATAAAACAAACATTTCTATTGCAAATATCATTTTCCAAAGACAACTCAGAAGAAATTTGAGCTTAGGGCTTTAAATCATGAGAAATGTTTCGAATGGGAGGCCAACCTTTAACAATAAAGTCAGAAACTTTTCTTAAGGTATGATCAATAGAAGTAGCTTCAAGCCAATCCTTCTCAGATATAACACCATTGGAGGAAGAAGAGGCATCAATAGAAGCTACAGCACAATCAAACTCATCCACAGTGTCATCAGTTAAAGGCAATGGTAGACGAGAAAGACAATCAGCTCTGAAATTTCTCCCGCCTTGAATATATTTAATCGTAAAGTTATATTCTTGCAATTTGGAAAGAATGCGCACCAGGCGAGCAGAGGCTTTGCCTAAACCGTCACCTTGCAGTCAATAGACAAGGGGTTTGTGATCAGTGTAAATTGTAAAAGGATTGCCCCAAAGATAGGTTTTGAATTTGGAAACAGCCCAGACACAGGCTAATGCTTCCCTCTCAATTGTGCTATATTTGGATTCGGAACAGGATTCCAAAAAGGTAGAATGTTGAGATAATTAGGCTATATTGGTTATAATTGAGAAGCTGATGTAATAAAGCTTAAATGTCATAAAGCAGATCCGTGTAGAGTGCTGGAGAAAAGACGCATTAGTTGCTAGGAAACGCTGACCCTGGAATGCAGAGCGTAATAAAGCAACACGCGCACAAGCAAATGACGCTGGCTCAAGTAGGCAAATAACGCTGGAGAATGAAGAGACGCGTTGGTTGCTAGGAACGCTGACGCCTGGAATGCAGAACGTAACAAAGCAACATGCGCACAAGCAAATGACGCAGGCTCAAGCAGGCAAATAACGCTGGAGAATGAAGAGACGCGTTGGTTGCTAGGAACGCTGATGCCTGGAATGCAGAGCGTAACAAAGCAACACGCGTACAAGGAAATAGCGCTGGCTCGAGCAGGCAAATGACGGTTGAAGCCAAGCAGAAATGCCGTCAAAGGAAAATAAAAATAAACAGACCTGACAGCTTGTGGATCCAGGAAACAGGATTACTGCAACAATGTAGCCGATGTCCATTGTAGCCGATGTCTGTTGGTGGGAAGGGAAAAATGTAAAAAGAATTCTCTGCCCCACTGCTGGTACCAATTATGTACCGGCGAAGGAAATCAGAGCTGGCGGTCTTTAGAAATGCAGCTTCTTTATTGTGGAAGATTAAGTAAAGATACAAAGTATCAGGACCCACAGCGTAACAGCCTGTTCACGCAGGAGCTCCGAGATGGGAAAGACACCAAGGCGGATTCTAGAATATAGAATGAGAGAAAGAGCAAAGGAAAGAGACAAAGGGCAAAGAGTAGAAATAGAGAAAGGAGGATAACAACATTACACATCTTCCCCTTTTACGGAGAAATTATGACATAACAAAATCTTTAAAATGTGTAGGTAATTTACAAATTCTTCTTGGTGGTAAGACAGAATCTCTGCAAGAAGGAAAAGTAGTAATGGGAGGAGTAACAACGGAAACATAATTTTGGGAAGAAGATACAGGCATACCTGTAGATACAACACATCTATTAATAGTGGTAGTAGAAGCATTGGAGCAACTTTCATTGATGTGAGGTGTTTCAAACAAGATAGAATCATCTGAACCAGAAGTTACAGCAGTTTTCATGTGAATGATAGCTTGTTCATTGGAGATAGGAACAAGTCTACTCTTGTTCCACCGTCCTCCGCCTTGTAACAAACAAGCACTTAGTCCAACTTTCACAATCTTGCAAGGAGAAGTAAAAGTAGATTCTCCTTTTTTAACACAAAAGGTTTCTTGACAAGAACCCAAGAACCAGCAACAACGTCCTTAATTTGAACATGTTTGCGATGATCAAAATAATCCTTTTTGCTTGTTTTGTGCTAAAGAGACAGGTTGGCGTAAAATGGCATCCTTACTTGTACTTGAATTGTTGGAAAGTGAAGAATGTCCCTCCAACCAAGAAGGTAAGAGCTTAGTGCAGCATTTCCTGCCTCTCAACAACTCAAAAGGAGTGAAACCAGTAGTGGAATGAGGTGAATTATGATAAGCATTGATTTTGTCTTTAAGAAAAAAACTGAAGTCCAATCCAGAAGAAAGAGCAGTTTGAATGCCCTCTTTGAGGAAACGATTAGCTCTCTCTACTAGACCATTTGCAGAAGGGCTATATAGAGCCACTTGCAGATGTTTAATATCCGTACTTTTCAAAAAATCTTGCATGGCATTAGACACAAAATGAGTCCCACTGTCAGTGACTAATTCTTTTGGAGGACCTTCAAGAGAAAAAACATTCTTAAGAAGTTAAAAACTGAATGAGTGGAGGCTGAATCAACAAAAGAAAAATAAATCCATTTCGAGAAGTAGTCAATGAGTACCAGTAAATGTTTTGATGAATTAGGAAAAAGATTGAAAGGTCCAGCGAAATCCAATGCAACTTTCGTCCAGGGATTGTCTGTGAAAGAAACTGGACGAAGGGGATTTTGCGTGGTCTTCCAATGTTGATCTATGCACTGAGGGCATAGATCAACAAAAGAGGACACTTGGGAATTCAAGGAGGGCCAACAATAGTTTCCCTGAGTTTTTTACATGTGGCAGTAACTCCCAAATGTCCATCATGTGCAATGGAAATGAGTTTATTCCTTAGAGAGGACGGAGGAATAAAACAAACATTTCTATTGCAAATATCATTTTCCAAAGACAACTCAGAAGAAATTTGAGCTTAGGGCTTTAAATCATGAGAAATGTTTCGAATGGGAGGCCAACCTTTAACAATAAAGTCAGAAACTTTTCTTAAGGTATGATCAATAGAAGTAGCTTCAAGCCAATCCTTCTCAGATATAACACCATTGGAGGAAGAAGAGGCATCAATAGAAGCTACAGCACAATCAAACTCATCCACAGTGTCATCAGTTAAAGGCAATGGTAGACGAGAAAGACAATCAGCTCTGAAATTTCTCCCGCCTTGAATATATTTAATCGTAAAGTTATATTCTTGCAATTTGGAAAGAATGCGCACCAGGCGAGCAGAGGCTTTGCCTAAACCGTCACCTTGCAGTCAATAGACAAGGGGTTTGTGATCAGTGTAAATTGTAAAAGGATTGCCCCAAAGATAGGTTTTGAATTTGGAAACAGCCCAGACACAGGCTAATGCTTCCCTCTCAATTGTGCTACATTTGGATTCGGAACAGGATTCCAAAAAGGTAGAATGTTGAGATAATTAGGCTGTATTGGTTATAATTGAGACGCTGATGTAATAAAGCTTAAACGTCATAAAGCAGATCCGTGTAGAGTGCTGGAGAAAAGACGCATTAGTTGCTAGGAAACGCTGACCCTGGAATGCAGAGCGTAATAAAGCAACACGCGCACAAGCAAATGACGCTGGCTCGAGTAGGCAAATAACGCTGGAGAATGAAGAGACGCGTTGGTTGCTAGGAACGCTGACGCCTGGAATGCAGAACGTAACAAAGCAACACATGCACAAGCAAATGACGCAGGCTCAAGCAGGCAAATAACGCTGGAGAATGAAGAGACGCGTTGGTTGCTAGGAACGCTGACGCCTGGAATGCAGAACGTAACAAAGCAACACACGCACAAGCAAATGACGCAGGCTCAAGCAGGCAAATAACGCTGGAGAATGAAGAGACGCGTTGGTTGCTAGGAACGCTGATGCCTGGAATGCAGAGCGTAACAAAGCAACACGCGCACAAGGAAATAGCGCTGGCTCGAGCAGGCAAATGACGGTTGAAGCCAAGCAGAAATGCCATCAAAGGAAAATAAAAATAAACAGACTTGACAGCTTGTGGGTCCAGGAAACAGGATTACCGCAACAGTGTAGCCGATGTCCATTGTAGCCGATGTCTGTTGGTGGGAAGGGAAAAATGTAAAAAGAATTCTCTGCCCCACTGCTGGTACCAATTATGTACCGGCGAAGGAAATCAGAGCAGGCGGTCTTTAGAAATGCAGCTTCTTTATTGTGGAAGATTAAGTAAAGATACAAAGTATCAGGACCCACAGCGTAACAGCCTGTTCACGCAGGAGCTCCGAGATGGGAAAGACACCAAGGCGGATTCTAGAATATAGAATGAGAGAAAGAGCAAAGGAAAGAGACAAAGGGCAAAGAGTAGATATAGACAAAAGAGGATAACAACATTACAGGAGGTTAAGGAAAACACTTGTATCATTTGTTTCGTGTCAACGTCAGGCTAAATGAGAGACTGCAGTCCTGCGGCATCCAAGACCAAGCACTGAATTGGCTACTAAATTTCCTATCGGATAGAAAGCAAACAATTATGCTGGGCCCTTATCGCTCAGACAAATGCCACCTGGACAAGGGTGTCCCCCAGGGCTCATGTCTCATCCCCACTCTGTTCAATCTGTACATGTCTCCTTTAGCAAAGATTGCAGAATCATGCGGGTTTGAGACAATCTCATACGCGGATGACACCCAGCCTATTTTTAAAATTAACCCCAACGCAACTTCACAACACCTACGCTTCGCATCCGGAATGATCACCATCTCCAACTGGATGACGGATAACTATCTCCAATTGAACCCCAGCAAATCGGAAATCCTGCTAATCGGGAAGGCTCCTCTCTACTGGTCTGAGAAATGGTGGCCACCGGAGCTGGGCACCGCACCAGCGCCCAAACAAGTAGTGAAAAACCTGGGCTTTAAAATTGACCAGACCCTTTCCATGAAAGATCATGTAGCTGCAATCTCTAGCTCCTGCTTTTTTAGCCTTAGACTACTACGGAAGATTCTCCCCTTTCTCCCCATCAAGCACCGTAGAACTCTAGTCCAGGCTATGGTGATTAGTCGCCTTGATTATGGAAATGCCTTGCTGGCGGATCTTGGCCCGACACTGATAAAAAAACTTCAGGTTATCCAAAACACCGCCGCTCGATTGATCCTAAATCTCCCCGCAGGTACGCCGTCAGCCCCGCTACTTTCAGACCTTCATTGGCTCCCTATTTCGAAACGAGCACATTTCAAGACTTGCTGCCTCACGTATAAGGCCTTAAACGGTAAAGGTCCCAAATACCTGGCAAATAATCTAACAAAATCTACCTCTACTCTGAATTTACGATCAAATGCTCTGGAGCTTCTGAAGACCCCCCTCATCCGTCTTACCCGCGCTGGGGGCAGGGCCTTCTCCTACCTTGCACCGTGTTACTGGAACGCACTTCCCATCTGCATACGCACCTGCCCTTTCTTCACTACTTTTAGGAAACAACTGAAAGCCTTCCTGTTCTGATTGCTTGAGTTTCTCCCTAAGCTGACGTGTCTTCCCTCCCCTCTCAGTAGACTACTAGGTATAGCGCCGAGATGCCCCAGGGTGAGTCGCGCGCTCTAGAAGTGCTCATAACATAACATAACATAACTTTTTATTTTATTTATTTATCTGTAGCAGTGAAAAACGAATAATTCTTTGTAACAAAAAAAGTATTTTCGTACTTAGTGGATAGGTCAACAGGTGCGTATTCGCTCGGTTATAAGCAATGTAAAGGACTTCTGCGGTCTGGCTCCACCGATAATTTTTTGCCAGTGTCATAGGGTCAGGGTTTTCTCTTGCCCCTTTGAAAAGCACTCCAAAGACGTGGGTGGTAAATACAAGTGATTAACTCGTACTCTTTGTTTTTAAATCAACAACTGACATAAAATCTCCAGGTAGAAAGAACGTTCCTTTATAATGTCAACATTTTAGAACAGAAATCTGGTGGTTTATCAAGTTTTTTATTAAGGCGGCAGGGATATTCTAAAGATTTTGTGGGGCCGTGTTCGGAACAGCTTTTAATTTATGATCCAGATTAAGCTCTTTCTTGGCTTCTTTGGCCAGTTCACTGACAGCGCACAGGCACACTAGTCCAAATTGTAAGTGTGTTAACATCTAATAATCCGGGATAGTGATGTGTTTTCAATATTGTAATTAGGGCTCCCGGTTTTATGGTATTTATTTTTTTGCCATTTCCGTCTGTATTTATCCATATTTATTTTTGGGGCATTTTATCTGTATTTATCCACATTTATTTTTGCCACAGTCAAAAGTCGACGCTGCGTCTATGTATTTTTCCACATTTATTTAAATTGACAATGCACACATGCACTCGGTTGTTATAGTGTCAACACTATACATTCACTGAAAACTTTGCCATTTGCAGAATGTCCCAAATACACTTAAAAGTGCTATCACAAGCCATTTGTCTCAGAGCCTTGCAGTTTCTATCATCGGCAGAGTGCCACATCCTCTACCACACTGAACACCATACTGCCCCACTGAGAGAAAATCGCACTGCCTTCAGCTACAACTCAATTGTGCCCGCTATAAATACCAGGAAGCAATTCAATTCAAATTATGCACTAGAGTAATATGCTGCCTGAAAAAAAAGTAACAATATTCTGGAAAAAGCAAACACTCATAGGGAATACAACTTAAAGCTTTTACACTAATTATTCAGAAATCAATGAGTGTTTTTGCTTGAAAAGCTAACATGAAAAGAAAAGTGACCTGATCGCACAGTAAAACATATATCTAACCACAGGTGCGCAACACCCATAGGGCCCAAGGGGCTTCTGCCCCCCCACGCCCCACCCCCCACCACCACCCGTTGTGTGTGACGACCGGGCTGAGACAGCTTCCCGGGCACACACACAGACTGTTTTTGAGCTGCTGTGGGCTGGCATCCGTTTTATCGCAGCCGCACCCAAGTACTTCACAGGTCTATAAAAGACAATTTACTTGTTAATGAGGCTTTCTTGTTTTTCACCGCTTCTGAGAGCCCCTGCATTTCCACTCTGCCTATTGCTGAAGACTCCCACCCCACCCCAGCCTCCCGCCCACCCCATGAAATTTGGCTCTAGCTGCGCCTCTGTCTAACCATGATGTTAAAACTACAACTCCGATTTACTCACCTGTTATCAGGAGAGAACCCAGTGCTGCATCTTTTAGCCCAGCACTGACCCTGAAAAGTAATTCCCAGCATACTTACCAGTAACTTGTATTTCCTTCCATAGGAATCCATTGTGTGGTTTTCACCAGAAAATTTTCTAAGTGTCCAATTTTGAAACGTACAAATATTCCTCTAAAATCAGCCGAACTACGAATTCCGATTTACTCACCTGTTATCAGGAGAGAACCCAGGGCTGCATCTTTTAGCCCAGCACTGACTCTGAAAAGTAATTCTAAGCGTACTTACCAGTAACTTGTATTTCCTTCCATAGGAATCCATTGTGTGGTTTTCACCAGAAAAGTTTCTAAGTGTCCAATTTTGAAACATACAAATATTCCTCTAAAATCAGCCGAACAACGAATTCTGATTTACTCACCTGTTATCAGGAGAGAACCCAGTGCTGCATCTTTTAGCCCAGCACTGACCCTGAAAAGTAATTCTAAGCTTACTTACCAGTAAGTTGTATTTCCTTCCATAGGAATCCAATGTGTGGTTTTCAGCAGAAAAGTTTCTAAGTGTCCATTTTTGAAACGTACAAATATTCCTCTAAAATCAGCCGAACTACGAATTCCGATTTACTTACCTGTTATCAGGAGCGAACCCAGGGCTGCATCTTTTAGCCCAGCACTGATTCTGAAAAGTAATTCTAAGCGTACTTACCAGTAACTTGTATTTCCTTCCATAGGAATCCATTGTGTAGTTTTCACCAGAAAAGTTTCTAAGTGTCCAATTTTGAAACATACAAATATTCCTCTAAAATCAGCCGAACTACGAATTCTGATTTACTCACCTGTTATCAGGAGAGAACCCTGTGCTGCATCTTTTAGCCCAGCACTGACCCTGAAAAGTAATTCTAAGCGTACTTACCAGTAACTTGTATTTCCTTCCATAGGAATCCAATGTGTGGTTTTCAGCAGAAAATTTTGTAAGTGTCCATTTTTGAAACGTACAAATATTCCTCTAAAATCAGCCGAACTACGAATTCCGATTTACTTACCTGTTATCAGGAGCGAACCCAGGGCTGCATCTTTTAGCCCAGCACTGATTCTGAAAAGTAATTCTAAGCGTACTTACCAGTAACTTGTATTTCCTTCCATAGGAATCCATTGTGTAGTTTTCACCAGAAAAGTTTCTAAGTGTCCATTTTTGAAATGTACAAATATTCCTCTAAAATCAGCAGAACTACGAATTCCGATTTATTCACCTGTTATCAGGAGAGAACCCAGGGCTGCGTCTTTTAGCCCAGCACTGACTCTGAAAAGTAATTCTAAGCGTACTTACAAGTAACTTGTATTTCCTTCCATAGGAATTAATTGTGTGGTTTTCACCAGAAAATTTTCTAAGTGTCAAATTTTGAAATGTACAAATATTCCTCGAAAATCAGCCGAACTACGAATTCCGATTTACTCACCTGTTATCAGGAGAGAATCCAGGGCTGCATCTTTTAGCCCAGCCCTGACCCTGAAAAGTAAGTCTAAGCGTACTTACCAGTAACTTGTATTTCCTTCCATAGGAATCCACTCTGTGGTTTTCAGCAGAAAAGTTTCTAAGTGTCCATTTTTGAAACGTACAAATATTTCTCTAAAATCAGCCGAACTACGAATTTCGATTTACTCACCTGTTATCAGGAGAGAACCCAGGGCTGCATCTTTTAGACCAGCACTGACTCTGAAAAGTAATTCTAAGCGTACTTACCAGTAACTTGTATTTGCTTCCATAGGAATCCATTGTGTAGTTTTCACCAGAAAAGTTTCTAAGTGTCTATTTTCACAAACTTAAAATATTCCTAAAAAATCGTCTGTATGACTTAAAAACATTCTTTCAATTGTTTACAGGAGGTTGGCCAGTGCTGGATGCAGGATCCACCACTGAGTAAGAAAAGTAACAATAACACTACTTACCTGCTAAGTGAATGTTCTGCCATAGGATAAAATTGGTGATTCTATGTGATACATTTTCCAAGTGTCAGCTTTTAAAATACAATAATATTCCTTAAAAATAACTACTGTAACTAAAACGCTTTTACTCAACTGTTTACAGGAGGTGTCCAAGGACTGCATCTAGGATCCACTACTGTGGTTAGAAAAGTAATCCATTAAGTAACTAATTGCATTTAACTAGAAATTCACATTGAGCTCAATGTTGCTTTGTGTTTGAAATTGTGTTGCCCATTGCAACAACTGTAGCTACTGTACTTAAAAGTCTGTTGCCTATTTGCCAAGTATTTAAACTAAAGTAATTCATTCTGAGAAAGTATATTTTGTATTGTAATGTATAATGTAATTATAATGTAATTAAAAAAATATATCTAAAAATAAATAGTTTAAAAAATGTAGTAAATCAGTATCAAAAAAATCAGTATAACAATTAATACATTAAAAATTGTCATTTACAAAACCTTTGAAATTCACTGCAAGAACCATAGGTCTCAGGCCTGATATAGTTAGAAATTAGCATTTAAAAAACCTTTGAAATTCACAGAAAACACCATAGGTTTCAGGCCTGATATAGTTAGGAATTAGCATCTAAAAAACCTTAGAAATTCACTGAAAAAAAATAGGTTTTAGGGGTGTTATAGTTAGCTGGACATTTCACTCGAACAAAACCATTGAAATTCCTCAGATATAGTTAGTTGTACTAACTGCATCTCGCGCACCCGCAATCCATTGCTGATGATGTCACATATTACATCATTCCTGACATGGTCAGTGACATCACTGATGACATCTCAAATGACATCACTGATGACATCACTGATGGCATCATCCACGTGTCTATCAGATACACCTCATCATACACTAGTATAACCTTTCATCACTCACTGTAAATCCTAGATCTATACACACATCTAATCACTTACCTATAGATTCACTCATACATGCTGTCAATGATCAATAGAACACTATCACTTATACACCTATATCGACATTACACACCATCACACATCCTAATCACTTATAAACTCATCCTATTCACTTATGCAAACAATGGATCATACTTACTTTTACTTAGCTATACACTTATAAAAACACCACTTCATCTATTCATATAGATAATAAATCATACTTAGTGTGTTATAAAAACACTATTACATGTATACAGTTATCCATACAGTCACTCATACAATCACTGAGTCATATATATACTTATTTATATACAACAACTGACACATACACTGGCTTTTATTTTCCTAGTTTGTTGGACATGTACCATTGAGACATATCACCACACCCATAAAGATATTCACTCACCCAAACAACTGTTATAACATGTAGTTTTAACTTCATATACCTACTGAATCAACTATTCACACATCTTTGGGCAGTCACACACCCCCCACCGAACCACACACACATTCACTCTCCCATACAAATACTCAGTTAACTAATCAATAAATAATATAGACTTTCACGTAGCTAGTAGCCAACTGGTGCAGCAGTTTACACAACAACTTACACAGTGATACAGATATTCACACAGTTTAGTCACTATCCAATATATTTAGTGAGACACTATAAATTAGTCAAGTAAACAGTCAATCATACTGCTACTAAATCCTCCATCCAGATATTTATATTTATATATCCACTCCTTCTTCAATGCAAATTGCTATATATATAATACATATTTATATAACGAACCAAACCACATTCACTGGATGATGTCATCAGTGATGTCATCAGTGATGTCATCAGTGATGTCATTTGAGATGTCATCAGTGATGTCACTGACCATGTCATGAATGATGTAATATGTGACATCATCAGCAGTGGATTGCGGGCGCGCGAGGTGTAGTTAGTACAACTAACTATATCGGAGGAATTTCAATGGTTTTGTTCGAGTGAAATGTCCAGCTAACTATAACACCCCTAAAACCTACTTTTTTTTTCAGTGAATTTCTAAGGTTTTTTAAATGCTAATTCCTAACTATATCAGGCCTGAAACCTATGGTTTTTCTGTGAATATATATATATATATATAAATCGATATTTCGTACAACTATATTTTTTAGATCGATATCTTTTTCCAATATTTTTATACTTACCTGTTAAAGTATAGGGAGTCGATATTTTTGTGTTCTATTTTTTTTCATTGATATTTTTTACTTCTATATTTTTAACATCGATATTATGTCAGTGAACCCTCCGAGAGACCATGCTTATTTACGGACACGCTTGTTCTTAGAACTAAAGTGACTTTTTCTGCCAAAGATGGTGACTCCCTTCCATCTGGGTCAATCTATCACCATGCCCATGTTTTATGCCCCCACCCGACTCTACTAAGGAGTTGGAGCATTTACCCAAGCTGCACCCCAAGTTTGGTGTTATATTGACAACAGAAAAGAGACCTGGTGTGTTGACTGGCTCTTCATGGAGTACATAGGCAGGAAGAAAAGAAGAGGACTATGACCCTCCGGATTCTACTATACCTCAAAATGAATGTGCTATGTAATTGCAAAGAATGTTGAGCCAATCTGCCCATTCCCCTAGGGCAAAATCTTCAACCGCGGCCTTGGCCATAACTATTCCGGTGGCCTAGATCTATAGAACAGAGACATGAGCTTCCCTCCACATCTTCGCCAAGTGTTATTGTCTGAATTAAGGGTTGAGAAGGGATGCCCATATTGCTTGCTCAGTTCTCTGGATTTCCTCATCTGACCTTCCTCCAAAGGGTCCTGCAGGGGTGGGTGTTGGACCTGACATACTTGATGTGGTTTCCCCCCAACTTTCTGCCTTCTAGCCTCCTGTTTTTGCTGACTTTATATTTGCTGGCCTTAGGATTCTGTGCACGTTACCACTGATAAACAGCGCTGAAGTGCTCTCTTTTTAAACATGGTGAAATTGGCTGATACCCAATTGGCATATTTAATTTACTTATAAGTTCCTAGTAAAGTGGTACGCCATGTACCTAGGGCCTGTAAGTTAAATGCGACTAGTGGAACTGCGGCACTTATTGTGCCACCCACTTAAGTAGCTCAGTAAACATGTCTCAGGACTGCCATTACAGCCTGTGTGTGAAGTTTTAAACTGCCATTTTGACCTGGCAAAAGAAACTTTTTGCCAGGCCTAACCCTTCCTTTTAATACATATAAGTCTTCCCTGGGGTCGACCCTACATAGCCCATAGGGTATGTGCATTTTATTTAAAATGTTGGGCACATACTTCTAAGTTTTATATGTCCTTTTAGTGAAAAACTCTCAAATTTGTTTCTCACTACTGCAAGACCTACCTCTCCTGTAGGATACCTTTGGGTTACTTTATTACATTTAATAAGTGATAACTTTCAATTCGTAGCTGGTAGATATATTGAGTTTGGTGTCAAAAAAATTATAATTTAAACCCCTCTTTAATGTTAACGTTGGATTTTAAGTTGCAATTTTGAAAATGCCACTTTAAAAAAATTGCCATATTGCTGCCCTATTTAGTCAGTCAGTCAAGCTTTTATTTCGGTAAAATACCATAAAAAGACATAGATAATTATGTACAATAAAACATGATTAAATAGACAATGCATAGAGTATAATCCATGAAAACATTAAAAAAAAAAATTTGTAATAAAAAGATTACACGGACAAATGAGAACAAAGAGTTTTTTCAACATAAAAACAAATTGTTAAAACTGAATCCAAGGCCCAAGGTGTTCTCGCTACACCTCAGCTTCTAGGTAGTAGCAACACTAGGATCGAGAGGGTTATGTGGCAGATTGCAGTTTTTTGGACCGGGTGAACCACATAGAAAGAAGATATTTGGCCGTCGCAAATACTATCAATGGGGTAGTGTCATACTTCAGTATTCTAAACACCTCCTGATAGTCCCTAAGACCCTTAGACTTGCAGAGCTGAATAATCCACTTCTTCCTTGCCTTGTTATATAGGGGGCAGAAAAGAACAGCATGGAGCTCTGTTTCACAAATATCAATGCATACAGGACACGTGTTTAAGGGATCAGATGCATTAGACCATCTGCAGGTAAAGGCCCTCAATGGTAACGAACCGTGTCTAAACTGAATGTAGAGTTTCTTCGCCAAAGGGGGTTGGATAACATCTAAGAAAACTTCAAACTGGGGACTAATCTTAATGTCCAGAAAGGTGTCGGTAAGCCTGCCCAGAGAGGAATGCAGTAAAATCTCCCTCCGATACAATTGTAAAGCCTCCCGCAGTGATTTCTTAGATAGTGAGCGACTAGTCGCTTCCGGTGCGGACCATAGGTCCCCCATCCCTATGGAGTAGCAGAGGTTCTTTACATATGTTAGCCAAGGGATTTTTTCCAGTTTTCCCCTTGACAGTAAGTCACCAAGATCACACCTATAGCTTGCAAGCTCGGGTGTTGACCAGAGACGTCTCCAGAACAGGAGTGGGCGATTCAGGATAATCTCTTCTATAGGAACTAGACCTAAATCCCATCTCAAGGGAATTAAAGGGGTACTTGCAGGTAGTTTTAGCAATCGCCTAATAAAGGAATTCTCAATTGACGATAAGGTAGCACAGGTGCAATGTCCCCAGAGTTCAGCGCCGTAAAGCGCACCCCCTCTTGCTTGGGATTTGTAGATTTCCATAGGGGGGCTCAGAGGTTTAGAAAAGGTGTTATTAAAAACCTTCAGGATACCCCCCGCTGATTGTGCTAGCTTCAGATTTGCCTTCGCCAAGTGAGACCCCCATTTCATTTTGTCATTGAGGGTCACCCCCAAATAATCGAAGGTAGAGACCCTGTCCAGTACAACATCCCCCATCTTAGGGTGTGGACAGTTGGTTGAATTAGAACTGAAGACCATAAATTTTGTTTTAGATAGGTTCAGTTCCAGATCCCTTATTTTACAGAAGGAGCAAAAGGCCTCTAATGTGCGCTGGATGCCCATGTAAGATTTAGACAACAGGAGCGTGTCATCCGCGAACATTAGGGCCGGTATCTTACGCCCCGCTAGGATAGGAGAGTCCAGATTAGCGGCGCACAAGAGATGCTCAATCAACCTATTGATAAAAAGGGAGAAGAGAGTGGGGGCCAGGACGCAGCCCTGCCTCACACCCTTTTCAACCGGAAATGGCCCTGAAATTTCCCCGCATCTCCCAAATCTCACCCTTGCATAAGTGCCTTCGTGCAGACGTTTGAATAAATGACAAAGGTAGGGGGGAGCGCCCATCTCAAGTAATAAGACCCATAGTTTTTCCCTTTGGACCATATCAAATGCGGACCGAAGGTCCACAAAAATCAAGTAAAGATTGCCAGCACCCATACTGACTGTCTTCCAATAAATCAACTGTAGCCTAAACAATTGATCAATAGTGGAAACCTTTGCTCGAAACCCCGCCTGGAGGGAGGTTAGGATTTGATGGTCCTCCATCCAGGTCTGCAGTCTTGTTAGAAGGACTCGGGCAAACAGCTTCTGTAAGACATCAATCAAACTTATAGGGCGATAGTTGGCTGGATCCAAAGGGGAAGATTTTTTATGGATGGGTATAATTTCTGCTCCCAACCAGGTATCCGGGATCTCAAGGCCCTGCAGAATGGCATTAAAGTATACCCGAATGTAAGGGGCCCAGATTTTTAATTCACTTCTGTAGAGGTCACCAGGGATCCTGTCGAGCCCCGGAGCTTTTCCTACTGATAGGGTACTAAGGGCCAGCTCTATTTCTGGAAGGGAGAAGGATCGACTCACTGAATCTTCCTGGTACATTTGATTCATTACAATATCATTAGGCGGGGTTACCGGGTCAACACCTCCCCTAGGATTACTAGAAGAGTAAAGGGGTTTAAAATGGGCAAGCCAAACCTCCTCGCTGAGATTAGGGATAATAGCAGGGCTACATACTGCCGTACCAGTTCGAACGAGGTTCCAAAAAGCCCTCGAATCACGATCTGCTAATGCTTGCTTCATATTTTGCCACCTTAAGTCCTCCCACTCAGATTTTGCCTCCTTAATCAAATTTTTGTAGAAGGCCCTCGCAGTCTGGATACTAGACTGTGTGCCCATTTTTACCTCTTTAATCAGGGCAGCCTTGGCCAGCCTACAAGAGCCATTATACCAATGCTCAGGCCTTACAGCCCTTGGCCTTGGGACAGTAGAGCTGTAGAAAAAGCCAACCAGGCCGCCGAGGAGTTCCTTGTGAATGTTCTGTAAATCTGGGAGATGGTTCTGCAGAATATCCCCATTGGGGCTCAAAAGGTGGGAAACCGCCTCCAGGGAACTAGTGACATTGCTATATAATGCTGCAAGCTTTAACTCATCAGTCACAACCCTTGCCCACCTAATCCGTCTGCCTCCTGCAACTAGCACCAAATTCTCACTATTTAATGGTGTTAGGCCCCGTGGGACTCCACTGCCACCAATATTATTTATCAGTTCCAATGACAGTAGGTTATGATCACTATCGACCCGCGGAGTAACAGAAAAGGCTGCTAAATAGCCCCAGAATTCCACGTTCACCAGGATGTAGTCGATAGTCGAACAACTCCCAGGTCTATTGAAGGTGAAAGACCCCGGTACATCAGGACAGAGTCTACCATTGCAAGCCCTCAAGGAATGCGCAATGGCCAGCTTGTTGATCTCAAGGGCTAGTGGGATAAGACGTTTAGCAGGATAGATAGTGGGCTCTGGAATTTTATAGTTTTCGCCCTCATCACAAGTAGGAGAGGGGATCCCAAGGAGAGGTTCAAAGTGACAATTAAAATCCGCACCTATTAATTTATGACACGCAGGGGGAAGGGAATGTAATACATCATCTAGGGCACCCAGAATCGACAGACCCAGCTGTACCGGATGGGGATGCAGGTAGACATTTAGTACTGCCAGCGAATAACCGGTAGGAAAGGTGAGTAACAAACACAAGATATCTGGGGACTTTGAATCTATGGGTTTTACAGAGCAACCTAGATGGGTTTCAACCCAAACAACTAGCCCCCCCGAGGGTCTACCCCTTGCACCTTGGGCTGCAGAAACAAAAAAGGATGCGTAGCCCACCCTCGTTGGAATGTGCCGTAGCCCTGTTTCTTGGAATAGACAGATATCATAATTGTCCATTAACTCTCCCCATTCAGGGTCGGAGAGTTTGGACTCCAATCCAGCCACATTCCAAGACCCTACTAAAGGTCTACGTGCAGGCATATGGAGGGAACAAGCCACCAGAGGGAGAGAAGTGGGGGAACCTTGCGTAGCAATGTGCTCACAGGGGCCCGACTCAGGGCACCCTTCCGTAAAGCTGTTATACAGAGGCAGGGAAGAGGTGGAAATGAGTCCGCCCCCGGCACCAGGAACAGCCGAGGGGAGATCCATCTCCACACCATACCCATCCCCACCCGAACTCCCTCCCGTATGCCTATGCCTACCCATGTTATGCCTCGGGGATGATGGTCAATCCACAGACCTAAACATATCAAAACGGTTAGCAACCGGGATGTTGAAGTAGGAATTATGGGAGGCTTGATAGAAGTTGGGAAGATCCACATGATTCGGATCATTGGAGTGGGGATAAAAATACCCCAAGTGACAAGTGTCAATAGATCCTATTTTAAACTTCCCACCCAAATCCAATATATGTCCGACTACTCTGGGGTCCCTAAAATTGATCAGAACACAATCCCCACCAGTATCCTTTGGTCGAGTCCCTAGCCAGGTAACCCTGCGAACAAAGAGGATCTCCCCTCTCCCAACTCCGTTCAAAGGTCTATTTTTAGACAGCCAGTGGATGACTTTATTTTTTAGTTCATAGTACGTCTCCCCCTTAGCATTAGTTAGAGGAGGAACACCTGTGAGCACAACCACATAGGGGGCTGCCTCGGGAGGGAGCTGAACAAGGGGAGAGGAATCGGCCAGGTTCCGGAGAGCTGAATTACCACCCATATTAGAGGGAAGCCTACCCCCACCAGGGCTCCGAGGAATGTAATCCTTATTACTGTGGGACTGAACACCTGCTGATGAAACAGTGGGGACACGGGTGGTAAGCGGGGGCATGGGAGGACCAGCAGCAAGCGGGGGGGCAGTTAGCAGCGCCAAGGGTGGCTGCGCTGAAACAGAAGGGGTAGGGTGGGGGGGGAAAGTAGACTGGCCTTGTAAAGTAGCATTGTTAATCGAGGCTTGGGTACCCACACCCTCCATACTACCGGAATTATGCAGAAGATCATGGTTTGACGCTTTTTCATACTACCTTTGGTATTAATTAAGGATACCAACCTGTCGATTTTAGATGACAGGGTTTTTAGAAGAAGGTTTAGGGAGTGGTCTATATATGACTGTAGATCTATTACTAAATTAGAAGCCCAAACCGGTGGGTTAGTAAAGGAAGGGTGTTGGGCCGGAGCTGGAAAGGCAGACGCAGCTGCAGGGGGGGCGGGACGTATGCTCCTTTTTTTGGTTTTCGGCTTTTTATTCCTTGGCTTTACCTGCTTCTTGGGGGCCACTATAGAAACATATGATGATGATAGTGGGCCAACTTCCGCTTGCACAGACTCATCTAATATCGCCTGTGCACAAGGTAGCTGGGTAAAGGAGGGCAACATAGATGACATAGCTTCCAGGTCCACCTGATACGAAGACAAATCAGCCAAACCATCAGAAGGGGGTGCCATAGTAAATGCAGGGGTAATGGACAGCCGTCTTTCCGTGTTTTCAATGGCTGTAGCGACCACCCCAATTTTTTTCTGCAGCATTTTGTCTATAGCTGTAAGACTTGGAAGCGGGGGATTTGAATTGGCGTGTTGTCTAGTCATTGGGCGACTCGATGAAGGTTTGGAGGTTTTCCCCATAGTTCAGGTGCAGACTAACAGACTGGTGTAGTGCAGGTAGAAACCCGTGTGCAGCGATTGACTAAAAACGAACAATGTTTGATAAAAGATAGAAAACTCTATGCGCAGCTTGAGGCTGTGAACTACGTGTTAAAACAAAAATAAAATAACCTGTATAGGTTAGGAGTCCACACTAGCCCGGTGACCGCGGCCAAAAAGATGTGGCCCAGCCCGGCCTCCTTCGGCCCCGGACGGCCACAGACGGCCCACCCTTTGTCCGGGCTTCGTCCGGCGCGTCCCGCTCGCGTACCGCGTAGCGGTTATCGACACTGATTATATAGGGTGTTGCAAGTCTTAGGCGGATGGGCGGGGAAAGAGCACAGGTGCAACTGACCACGGGCTCCTGGGATACGGAGTCCCGAGTCGTGCCTTCACCCCTCTGCGGCGCCTCCACACACAGCAGCGATGAGGAACAGCCCCTCCTAGGGCAACAGCAGCAGAAAGCAACACCTCCACGCCAGGTAGCACTCGCGGCGAAGTGGGACCCGCGCCAGCGGGTTCCGCGAGGTCTTTTCAGTTATCCGAGGCGGGTGGGCGGGGAAAGAGCACAGGTGCAACTGACCACGGGCTCCTGGGATACGGAGTCCCGAGTCGTGCCTTCACCCCTCTGCGGCGCCTCCACACACAGCAGCGATGAGGAACAGCCCCTCCTAGGGCAACAGCAGCAGAAAGCAACACCTCCACGCCAGGTAGCACTCGCGGCGAAGCGGGACCCGTGCCAGCGGGTTCCGCGAGGTCTTTTCAGTTATCCGAGGCGGGTGGGCGGGGAAAGAGCACAGGTGCAACTGACCACGGGCTCCTGGGATACGGAGTCCCGAGTCGTGCCTTCACCCCTTTTAACTTCTCTAAATGTATCGAGTGAAGATGCAAGAGCCACATGGTGTCTACCACTGCTGACCATACTGCACAGACTGCAAAGGCAAAAACATCAATTAGAGGGTATTTTCATACAGCCATCTTCGTTGTTGTCAGTATCTGGCTTCTTATATTTGTATTTTACAAAATTGGCGTAGGAACACTTTGCACTTTAACCCTCTATGTATGCAAAAACCTCACACAGAACATATTTAGTAAATTAAAAAATCATGAAAGTAAGAAATGTTTAGTCTGAGCCAAAAACATATATATATGCTTGGTTCCAATTTGAATAAATGTATGCATATGATATATGGGATAAGGTACCCCTGCCTGCAGAGGAGTGCCATGACAATATAGAGAAATAAGGCCTAAGGCTGAATTTCTTTATAAAGTCATGGAACTCCAAACCAACTTACAGTACCTTTTAAGGTACCGCAGTTGGCATTTTATTCGTTATAATGCATAGTCACACTATCTCTCACCATCCCAAAAAACACATAGATCCTTGGTGTCCTGCTCCTTCAAATGAAAGAAATAGTATGGCTGCTGACATGAAGTATAAAAGCGGACCCTACGCAACAAAAAGCAGCTAGTAATGTGTTGCAAAAGCATATTCCAATCAGTTTATTGTAACTAGTAAAAACATATTACAATCAATTTAATGTAAACAAGATTTTATTTTAAAGTTGTAGCTCATAATGAATATAATGAGGAGTAACATGAAGAAAGATTTTCCTATGATGATCTACAGCACACAAAAAATAAACATGTTGACGAAAATGTTTCCTGTTTGCTGATCGCTGTTTGTTTTAGAAAAACACATCATAAGAAAGAAATATATTTAAACTCAGTAACTGCAGCTGTGTTAATGCTCTGTTACCTGTTTTCCAGCTTGGATGCTGCCTCTGGCGACAGGCATTATTACATCAGCTGTTAATAAGCTACTACTTTTGAGCTGCTACATAATTATTTTCTTACCATAGTTGAATAGAGATGTCACCGCTTGTCTGTAATAAGAAAATTAGTGTTGGACAGGCCACACGAAGGGCTTGCTCCCTCCCCGCACGACAGGGCCCAAGCCCCGGCCCGCCAGGCGTGACCCACAAGAATCACCCGCACCCCGTCCCCCGACGGAACTCCTGCCCCCGGACCTCCATGTATCACGGGACCGAGCCACCACCGGCTCCCCCGGCCGGATCAAGCCGCCATCTTGGGCCCTGCACCACGAGGCCGCGTGGCCTCCACCCGACCCTAGCCCTGGGCCTGGCCGGCCCTGACATCCCGGCACCACCATCCACCCAGGAGGTGAGCGGACCACTTGGCAGGTCAATGGGAGAACGAAGCGTCAAGGGCTCTCCCCCGCCAGGTGCCGATCGCCTCCAGCTCCCCCAGGCACTGGCTCCACCCCCTGCTGGGTGTCTGGACACCTTCATCCCGGGCCCTCCGACCTCCAAGTGCGAGGGTCCGGACATCAAAGGGCGCCAGACCTATAACTAGGGCAGCTCCGGAGCAGGACGACAGTTGTATCCTGGAGTCGAGAGACACCGAGAGAACTCAGCCTTGACGGACTACTGGCGCTGCCGTAGCCCTACCTTGTGAACTATCGTCCTGCCTGCTGGCGCTGCCGCGGCCTTCTGCAACATCCATCCTCGTCGGGACCTGCTGGCGCTGCCGCGGCCCGTTGTAACGACCATCTTCCCGGGACCTGCTGGCGCTGCCGCGGACCGTGTATCGACCATCTTCACCGGGACCTGCTGGCGCTGCCGCGGACCGTGTATCGACCATCTTCACCGGGACCTGCTGGCGCTGCCGCGGACCGTGTATCGACCATCTTCACCGGAACCTGCTGGCGCTGCCGCGGCCCGTCCCAGCTAGAACACCGAGCTCGAGGATTGTGAGCTATCCACCATACCATCTCAACTACCAGACTGGTAACCAGACTGTCCCGCTACCCCCTTTCCCCACCTTGAGAGACTTGAATCGAGGGGACCCCTGAGTCCAGACCTCCTTGTACCATTTCATCGTACCGTAAGAAATTGCCTATAAAGAACGCTGAATCTTCTCCTTGTGTGGTGTCTGTCTGTGGGGGGGAAGTTATTTATCTGTACGATCGCTGGAGACGGATCTCACCGGAGACCTCTCCCATTGTCCTCGGCCGACCCTCCCGGTCCGTCTAAGATTGGTGGCCAGCGGCGCGATCCGAATCAACGCGTAATCGTACAGAGAGTAGCTCACCCCACGACAAAACCACGATGTCAGCCAAAGATAGCGGTTCCACTGAAAAGTTCCAAATGGATAAGTTGGAAGAATATAGCCACCACGAACTTAAACAATTCTGCATGGAACTAGGCATTGCTACCACCGGCCTGAGTACCAAAGACGATTTGAAGCGCGCCCTTGAGTCGTGGGCAGAAACTGGGGTCGCCGGATCACCCGACCAAAACAGTGTCGCACCAGAGGGGAACGCCACGGCTCCCGAGGAGCGGGGAACGGGCCTCTCGCAGGAGGAGATCCAAGAAAGAGAAAGAACCAGATTACATGAGTTGGAAATGGCACGACTCAAGATGGACGGTGAACTAAAGTTAGCCGAGCAGAAACTAAATCTAGAACATCTGCGGCTCCGAGAAGAACGAGAAGAAAAACAGAGACAGAGAGAGCTCGAGGAAAAAAGAATAACACTCGAACACGAGCGCAAACTGGCGGAAATAGAACTTCGGAAACAGAATAAAGAACCGGGGGTGCCTGAGCGACCGCACACCCCGGGAGCAACCGAGAAAAAAGTCCACATCCCCAAGGATGTTGTCCGAGAATATGTCCGAGAGGACGACATACAACAGTGGTTCAAAGCCTACGAGATCGCCATGACCTCCCACCGGATCGACCGGAGTGATTGGGGAGCCGGACTATGGGGGAGGTTCGTCAACGAAGGCCGCGATGCCCTATTTCAGCTCCCAGATCACCAGATGTCGTCCTACGACCACATGAAGGCTGCCCTCCTCACCCGCTACGGCCTCACGCCCGAGATGTACCGCCAGAGGTTCAGAGACTGCACCCGGATCCCGGGTACAACTTGGGTGGAGTACGTCAACTATTTCAGCCGAGCCTTCGAGGGTTGGATCAAGGGGAGCCATGTAACGACCTACGAGCAACTCTTTAACCTTATGGTATGGGAGCACCTGTCGAACAACTGTTTCGTCGAGCTCAGGCAGCACCTCCTCGACAGTAAATTGACTGACCCCCGGCAACTCGCCGCCGAAGCTGACCGATGGGAAAGCACCCGAGTGGGCCGGAGAGGACCACACAAGCAAAACCGAAACAACCAAGGCCAGCACCGTCCCCGGGGAGGAGGAGGAGGCCAGGGGCGAGGGAGAGACACCATCCCGGCAACACCCGTGGCCAGCACCACGCCCCCGGCCGGCCGGGGCAACCCCCCGATGCGCCCGGGGTTCCGAGCCAACGTCACGTGCCACCGATGCCAGCGAGTCGGCCACTACGCCAATGACCCGAGTTGCCCGCAGAACCAAACACCAAAGCCCCGCCAGGTAGCTGCCGCCGCCCTGGGGGGAGAACGACTATCAGAGGAACAGGAAGAATATGAGCCGGCCCAGCAGGAGTGGGAACCGGCCGCCATGGTTCTAGCGTGCCTAGGGGGAAAAGACATGGTCCCGCGGGCTCCCCTACCCGCCAACACCCGGAAATATGGCCAGTGGGTGACCATTAATGGACGTCGGGCCGAGGCCTTACGTGACACAGGCGCCAGTGTGACGGCCGTCCGCTGTCACCTGGTGAAGCCCGAGCAGATCATTCCGAACATTCTCTGCCCCGTCCGCTCATCCGACAATTCCGAAAGTCTGTGTCAAATGGCCTGCGTCCCCTTCGAATGGGGAGGGGTCTCCGGCCTGTTGAAGGTGACGGTCCGGGATGATGCCCCCGTGGACTGCCTCCTGGGGAATGACCTTGAGAGTTCCCCGTGGGCCACCGTCGAAAGAAGAGAGCACCTGGGGATGCTGGGCCTCCCGGACTGGGCCTGCGTAACCACCCGGTCCATGGCCGCCCGTGCCGTCCCCCGATCAGAAGACCCAGAATGGCCAGCACCTCCGCCCCCGGTCGCCCCTGTAGAGGACAACGACGAGGCCAACCCCTCAGAACCAACGGCCGAAGGGGTCGCGCAACCCCCGGACCTTCCCGGCCTGGCTCAGTGGCGTCAAGAAGGGGGGCCCACCCAAGAACAGTTCCGCCAGGAGCAAAAGACCTGCCCCTCCCTCGAGGGACTCCGCCGGCAAGCCAGCGCCCAGAGCGCAGGGGACTCCACCGGAACTCATTGGGTCTATTGGGATAACGACCTGCTTTACAGCGAACAAAGAATCGCAGAGCTAGGGGCCGGTCGAGTGCTGGTGGTACCGCTCCGCTTCAAAGACTTCCTACTAACTCTGGCCCACGATGTCCCCCTGGCTGGACACCTGGGCCAGGACAAAACCTACAGTCGCCTAGTGACTCACTTTTTCTGGCCGAAGATGCGGAACGACGTCCTTAACCACTGCCGGTCCTGCCCCACGTGCCAGGCCAGTGGGAAGAGCGGCCGTAAGCTGAAAGCCCCTCTGCAACCCTTCCCAGTGGTCACCACCCCGTTCGAGAGGGTAGGAATAGACATTGTGGGGCCCCTGGACCCCCGCACGGCACAAGGACATAGGTTCATCCTGGTACTGGTGGACCACGCCACCCGCTACCCCGAGGCGGTGCCCCTACGAACTGTAACAGCTCCGGTGGTTGGCCGGGCCCTAATGGGGATCTTCTCCCGGGTGGGCTTCCCCCGAGAAGTCGTCAGCGACCGAGGCACGAACTTTATCTCAAAATATATGAAGTCCCTCTGGCAACAGTGCGGGGTCACCTACCGATTCACGACCCCCTATCACCCCCAAGGGAACGGACTAGTGGAGCGATTCAACCGCACCCTCAAGGGGATGATTGGGGGATTGGAAGAGCCCCTCCGTCGCCAGTGGGATGTACTACTCCCGTGCCTCCTCTTCGCCTATCGAGAAGTTCCCCAGAAGTCCCTCGGCTTCAGCCCTTTCGAACTCCTGTACGGGCACCCTGTGCAAGGGCCCCTCAGCCTGGTCAAGGAAGGTTGGGAGATGGCCCCCCTAAAGACCCCTCCAGACGTCTTCAAGTACCTCCTGGCCCTACGCAATCAGACCCGGCGCTTCAGGGAGATGGCCAAGGCGAACCTCGAGGCCAGTCAGGAGGACATGAAAAAATGGTACGATCACAATGCCTCCTCCGTCGAGTTCGAACCTGGTCAACAAGTGTGGGTGATGTCCCCCACCGAACCATGTGCCTTACAAGATAAGTGGACGGGGCCCTTCAAAGTGGTCGAGCGCAAAAGCCCCGTCACTTACCTCATCGACATGGGGACCCCCCGGAACCCCCTCCGGGTCCTCCACACCAACAGACTCAAACCACACTTTGTGCGCTCAGAACTCAGCCTCCTGATGGCTACGGACAGTGGGGCGGAAGAAGACTCCGAACCCCTCCCGGATCTCCTGAAGACTCAGGAGAACGACGGTTCCGTGGACGGGGTCCGGCTCTCCGATGCCCTCACCCCAGAGCAACGCCAGGGCTGCCGGGACCTCCTGCTGCGGTTCGCTACACTGTTCTCCCTCACCCCCGGGATCACCCCTTGGTGCTTGCACGACGTGGACACCGGGGACAGTCCCCCTATCCGACACCGGGCCTACCGCGTGCCAGATCGGGAACGGGCCTGCATCCAAGAGGAAGTGGCCAAAATGCTCACGATCGGGGTCATCGAGCCCTCGGACAGCCCCTGGGCCAGCCCGGTTGTACTGGTCCCCAAAGCCGCTGCCCCCGGCACCACACCTGAACTGAGATTCTGCGTCGACTACCGGGGCTTGAACGCTGTCACCCGGACCGACGCTCATCCTATCCCCCGAGCGGATGAATTGATCGACCGGCTGGGGGCCGCCCGCTACCTCAGCATCTTCGACCTAACAGCGGGCTACTGGCAGATCGGTCTCACACCCCGGGCTCAGGAACGGTCCGCCTTCTCTACCCCCGATGGCCACTACCACTTCAAGGTCATGCCCTTCGGCATGAAGAATGCCCCCGCTACTTTTCAACGTCTAGTGAACCAGGTCTTGGCGGGGCTCGAAGAGTTCAGCGCCGCCTACCTGGACGATATCGCTGTGTACAGCCGCCACTGGTCCGACCACCTCCTCCACCTCCAAGAGGTCCTGCAGGCCCTCCAGCGGGCCGGCCTCACGATTAAGGCCGGCAAATGCCAAATTGGTCAAGGGTCCGTGACCTACCTCGGGCACCAGGTGGGAAGCGGGCTGGTGGCCCCGCTGCAACTTAAAATTGCTGCCATCCAGTCCTGGCAGCCCCCCGTCACCCAGACCGAGGTCCGAGCCTTCTTGGGGCTCACCGGCTACTACCGGCGGTTCGTGAGGGACTACGGCAGCATTGTGGGGCCCCTCACGGGTCTCACGTCCAAAAACCAGCCGAAGCGGATTAACTGGACCCCCGACTGTCAAGCGGCCTTCGAAGAGCTGAAGGCCGCCCTGTGCACCGCCCCTGTGCTCCAGGCCCCCTGACTACAGTCGGGAATTCATTGTACAGACAGACGCCTCCGACCACGGCATCGGAGCGGTTCTTTCCCAACTAAACCCCGAAGGTCATGACCAGCCGGTGGCCTTCATCAGCAGACGTCTCCTGGCCCGAGAACAGCGCTGGAGCACAATCGAGAGGGAGGCCTTCGCAGTGGTGTGGGCCCTCAAAAAGCTCCGGCCCTATCTCTTCGGTACCCACTTCCGGGTACAAACCAACCACCGACCCCTGCAGTGGCTGATGCAGATGCGGGGGAAGAACCCAAAACTATTGCGCTGGTCCATCTCCCTGCAGGGAATGGACTTCACCGTGGAACATCGACCGGGCCAAGACCACGCCAACGCAGATGGCCTGTCACGCTTTTTCCGCCTCGACGAGGAGAGTCCCCAGGAAGATGGGTGACTCTCCCCGCCTTCAGCTGGGGGGGACGCATGTTGGACAGGCCACACGAAGGGCTTGCTCCCTCCCCGCACGACAGGGCCCAAGCCCCGGCCCGCCAGGCGTGACCCACAAGAATCACCCGCACCCCGTCCCCCGACGGAACTCCTGCCCCCGGACCTCCATGTATCACGGGACCGAGCCACCACCGGCTCCCCCGGCCGGATCAAGCCGCCATCTTGGGCCCTGCACCACGAGGCCGCGTGGCCTCCACCCGACCCTAGCCCTGGGCCTGGCCGGCCCCGACATCCCGGCACCACCATCCACCCAGGAGGTGAGCGGACCACTTGGCAGGTCAATGGGAGAACGAAGCGTCAAGGGCTCTCCCCCGCCAGGTGCCGATCGCCTCCAGCTCCCCCAGGCACTGGCTCCACCCCCTGCTGGGTGTCTGGACACCTTCATCCCGGGCCCTCCGACCTCCAAGTGCGAGGGTCCGGATATCAAAGGGCGCCAGACCTATAACTAGGGCAGCTCCGGAGCAGGACGACAGTTGTATCCTGGAGTCGAGAGACACCGAGAGAACTCAGCCTTGACGGACTACTGGCGCTGCCGTAGCCCTACCTTGTGAACTATCGTCCTGCCTGCTGGCGCTGCCGCGGCCTTCTGCAACATCCATCCTCGTCGGGACCTGCTGGCGCTGCCGCGGCCCGTTGTAACGACCATCTTCCCGGGACCTGCTGGCGCTGCCGCGGACCGTGTATCGACCATCTTCACCGGGACCTGCTGGCGCTGCCGCGGACCGTGTATCGACCATCTTCACCGGGACCTGCTGGTGCTGCCGCGGACCGTGTATCGACCATCTTCTCCGGGACCTGCTGGCGCTGCCGCGGCCCGTCCCAGCTAGAACACCGAGCTCGAGGATTGTGAGCTATCCACCATACCATCTCAACTACCAGACTGGTAACCAGACTGTCCCGCTACCCCCTTTCCCCACCTTGAGAGACTTGAATCGAGGGGACCCCTGAGTCCAGACCTCCTTGTACCATTTCATCGTACCGTAAGAAATTGCCTATAAAGAACGCTGAATCTTCTCCTTGTGTGGTGTCTATCTGTGGGGGGCAAGTTATTTATCTGTACGATCGCTGGAGACGGCTCTCCCCGGAGACCTCTCCCATTGTCCTCGGCCGACCCTCCCGGTCCGTCTAACAATTAGAGACATGTTTTGTACTGGGATTCCAGGCCACTGAGGTGCCGATTCCGATGTCGGACGGATTCAGGTCCGTCCGACATCGGTCAGGAGTCGTAACAGACCGACCTGCTGTCGTCGGTTACAGACCTGCTAGTATAATGCGACCGAACAGGGTTCGGTCGCACTTGTATACAACACAATGCAAGCATGCATTCTGAGCGGAATGCATGCCTGCATCGTGGAAAGCAGGGGTGCAGTTCATCCCTGCACCCTGTGGGCGGCACCTCAAGGTGCCTGCCACCGGGTGCAGGGATCCACAGAGGGGCACCATAGGAGCCCCCAGGCCGCCATACGGCAGCCTCGCACCCATGGGGGCCCTACTGGGGACCCCAAAGACAGTTTCAGACTGCCTTTTCATGCCGGAAAAACCGGCACGAAAAGGCAGTGAAAAACTACCATCGTACGCCCTCGGTCGCAAAGAGGCAGCAGGGGGAGTACTGAGGGATTTCCGGACGGCGGACAGGCTCCCCAAGCCTGTCGTCCGCAATCCGGAAATCCGTGTCGGATTCCATTCCGACCGAGCCCATCAGAATGGCTCGGTCGGAAAAGAATCCGGCCGACACGATCCGAATCGGTCGGCCGGAGCCTATCCGACCGATATCGGAATCGGCCCCTATGTGTTATATTTCTATAATACATTAGATTTTGTGATCACTGTATAAAAATTACTCTCTAACTTCTTTATAATCCGCTACTTGTGACGGACCCAGTTGGCAGTTATAAAGCAAAGACATCAGAGCTCGACTATTATAAGTTGTTACAGTCAAGTTCTGACGTCACAATGCCTGTTGCCAGAGACAGCAGCCGAGGCGAACGGCAAGTCAGGTCTCAGAGCTGACTAGAGATATTATTTTTATTCTTCATGTTTGCAAACATGCTTTCTCTTTCATATGAAAGAGCTACACACCAAGGTTTTTAGTGGTTTGTGCAAAAGGTGATGGTGTGACAATGTATTATATGAGATAAAGTACCCCCTGGTGTACATGATAGGGAGTCACCTCGGAGTTCCATGACCTTATAAAGGAACTCAGGCCTTCGGACTTGTTCCTCTATGTGGTTATTGAATCCCACATTATGTATGGCAGGTGGTACTTTATCCCTCATATAATAGGAACATAGCAGAAAGACAGCAAATTGGTCTATGGGGTTGAAGGCAGCATTGCAATCAGAGTAAATGTAGGTGTGGCCTCTGAGAAGGGAGTGGCCTTTTTACTGTGTCACAATGTTTTGTTCTTGAAATAAGCATTTCTTCAGCTCTTTCCTATATTGAAGGTGGGTAGGTGTGGCCCTTAAGGATATGTTGATCAGGGGCAGCTCCTCTGTAATGGCGGTGGAGCTTTGCCCCACAGGTCAGAGTCAGTCACAGAAAAATGAAATGATAATAAAACAATAATATTTTATTTTTCTGTGACTAGACGTATGTAGGGCAGAGCGGGGCCGGGCAATGACAGGGAGGAATGGTGGGCACTCATAAGTGTGCATGTCAGTTTGGCAGGCTCTGTCTTAGGCCGGCCTAACAGACATGCACACTTCTATTTCTCCAACCCAGCTGTGTTGCACAACAAGGTTGTAGAAAAGCCGCAGGCTACCAAGTCCTGCCTGAGCAGCATACCAGACCACTCAGACCAATCCTGGCGCTGCTCTCATGCTAAGTATAACATGACAGCAGCATCTGGATTGGGTGGGGAGCCTGTGCTTTCCCAGTGACTGCCGGGAGAGAAGCACTGAGGCGGCCATCGGCGGAAGTGATGGAGCAAGGACTCGTATAAAAGAGACTTGCTCGGAAGCAATCTTCTCAAATAACTTGTAATACCGTAATAATTGTGTTCATAAATACTAATAATGCATCATAAAATTCGTACACTTAAGCTTAAAGGAAGCTTGCCTATGTGTCGTACTAACAAGTTACCCGAAAGTGATTAAAATGGCTGCTAACGCGGGATTTACTGTGGATGTGTCAACTACATCTACGTAGTAGTGATGTACCTATGCTTTGGAGGGAAATCTTTGCAGCCGCACAATCGCTTCCAAAATGGCCGCTTGGAACTGACATGTTAATGCGCATGCTTATGCTGAAACTAAACCTTGCAAATTTATTAAAATGCTAATGCGAAAGATTTATATAAGAAAAGGGGGTTAGAGTAGAGATAGGTGGTATACAGTAAAATCCTTTTATTTTGAATTTGATATGTTTCTTTCTGACTTTTTATTAGTTCGTATTTTGGGCCTCAAAGGATGACAGATGTCAATGCCCCCTTGTCTTCTGCACATGCGTATTTGCAACCCACCAGGAACCATGACGAAAGAATTGAAACTCATCCAAGGCCATGACCCCTGTTTGTCCTGGGAACAGAACCTTCTTCCTGACCAGTGAATGAAGGAGTTATTAAATTGTATAATTTTGAATAATAAAAATGTGAACTCGGGTGGGGAAATAAAGCATGGGAAAGTAAATTAAGGGGCGGGAACATAGAACAATGAACTTAAAGAAAAATATTAAACTTACCATGGTGTGATGATCATCTCCCCTTTCCCTGTCCAGAGTTAGAAGTTTCATAAATTTGAAACATTTAGGGGTGGTACATGCCAGCCGAAAGGTATAATTGAGGTAGTTTAGTTAGTCTAGTTAACACAGCGAGACGGAGAATGCTGAGAGACCGAGATGCTGTCTGAGAATTAAGAGAATACTGAAGAAGATCCATTTCCAGACTTAGAACTTTTGAGCCAATTAATTATAAGATCATCGCGGAAGAATCGAGGAGGCACATAATAGAAGATCGCGGAAGAATCGAGGAGGAAGATAGTGTCAGAGAGGGGTGCGACGCAGGCGTCATATCTAGAAGAGGTCATCTATCCTGTCCTGAATCCTGTCCTGAGCCTTTGTCACCTCATCTGTCCCAGGGGACCCTTTCCAATTCCTTGGCCAAGGGGTTGGCTTTTACACCATTCTAGGTAACTATAATTCTGTGTAGTATGTCATTGTGCTGCTCTCACTGTTTCCTCCCTATTCAGGTTCTGTCATCGTAATAACATTGTTTAACGATTATTCTAATTAAATTTCATTCCCTTCCTCTCTTTGAAGAACACGGTGTTCTAACTGTATTTTGGTACTTGGCTCACATGAATTTACCAGATAAACATTTAAACCTCTCCAGAGTCTGTGATTATTTAAAGAAGGTTTACTCTATGTAATTTTAATCTATTTAGTTAACTAAAAGGTCCATTGACCAAAGGAAAATATTTTGGATCAAGAGGTTTGGTAAGAAATGATTAGATAAATTCACCTTACAGGTATTAGCACAATAAATTGACCTCAGCGGTATCTACTAGCCTATATGAATGAGTGTGTGTTTATGGGCCCAGGTGAGTATATGGTAATTGAGTACCTGAGGTTGGTAACCCGCTGGACCGGTTTTTCTGGTAGCAGAGCTATGGTTTATTTTATTAACTAGTTAGGTGACATTTTTTTTATTGGAATTATTGATTATGTATTAACAAACCCGTTTTGTATTTGTTTTATGTTATCTGGAAATTCCCGGGAATATTGAATAGCGGGTGGTGAATGGAAACCACACTGCAGTGAGGTAACTCGTTTGCTAAAGATTGCACTGTAAGGCTATGCAAGGCTGACAGTGCTACTTTAGGGATTATTTCCTATAAAAGTGAGAGTGATTGATAGCAAAGAGTTCGCTGGTAAAATTTATATCACCTAGAAAGGGTAATACCGAAGGAGTAGCAGGTTCGTCGGTGCTTCAGTGAGGAGTAAGCGGAAGAGTTTTCCTCGGAGTGTATGAAGGGTAAGCGGAAAGGTTTACTTGCAGTAAAAGAAAATGGACTTTCTGATTTTAGCAGAGCAAACAGAGTAGCAAATGTTTCTATGTTGTTAATTAATGAATTTTGTATGAAAATCGAAAGAAAATAAGTTTTTGTGTTACCTTGTAAAGGAGGGGTCAGTTGCAGGTGCTGCACTGACGTCACAGAGGGCCGTGCTGGGATTGGTTGGAACAGTGGGCGTGTGACTGACGTGAAATTGTAAAGGAGGGGTCAGTAGTAAGTAGTGATACTGACGTCACAGAAAAGCCGTGCTAGTATTGGCTAAGCGTGTAGTGTGGAAACAAATTGATTGGTCGAAAGAATAGAAGCTGTGCTGATATTGGTTAAGCATTACAGTAATAATGAACCTTTGATTGGCTAGTAAAATAGAAGCTACAATAATAATTGACAGTGGGCTTTGCATGTGGAGACACGATCCAACACTAATAGGGAATCACCCAGACAGAAGGTATTTAGGATTTGCCAGAGAACAATATATAAAAAGATCAACACCTAAAATGTACAGAGAAAAAAGAAAGATGACATTTATGCAGAAAATTAAAAATTATTTTAAAAGGATAAACCTGTTAAGACTAGAGTTGGAATCCTTATCCCTCCCCCGAAAACACCTGCATCATACATGATGATGGAAAGAGGCTATCGTACTTGTGTATGGTTGGAAAATTGTACAGAATATACAAAAAGTGATGGCGTGCTAGCTTTTCCAGAATATGGGATGTTCAATGGGAGAATTTTACATAATCTGAGATTAAGAATGTATGAATTGGAGCCCTGACCAAGATTAACCCAATATGAAGCTTTAGAGGAATGGGAGACTGAAGCATTTGAGCGTGATAGATCCATAAGTAGTAGAAGCTTTAGAGGGTTTTATCCTAGGACCACGTGAATCACGAGATAATCAGATGAAACAATGGAGGCAAGCAATAGTGGCTGAGGAATTATATCCTATATTAATGGCTGAGGAACAGTCAGATAGCAAGCGCACAGAGAAGACCAAACATTTAACGATGACAGGTAGCGGAGAATCAGAAGATGATTTCTTGGAGGACATTTTAATGAAAACCCTCCACCTTACCAAGAGGGACCGAGTAGAACTACTCCTAGTGCTCCAGTTTTGGGAACACCATTAGATCCCCATATTATGCATGACCCAACAAATGGAAGGGTACTTCAGGAAAAAGAAAGAGAGGCAATAAATAAGAATAGAGAGGAATTGATATAGAAAATAACCCAATTCAGTACTCACCCTGGAGCACTAACTATACCAGTGACTATAGGTCCGGTGGTTCGATTATATGGAGATAAGACAATTACTCACAAACCACCAATCATGCCCACACCTACAATAGAACCCAGAAAAGAGAATATAATAACTGATGATCAAGGCAGCAAATGTGAATCCGTAATATCATTAATGGATTTACCGATAAGAGGACAGATAAATGAAACCCCGAGAAGAGTTACACCTGGTTGTTCAAAGTAAATACACATAGAAACATCTACACTAGTCAAGAGTGCCACAATAGTATCCCCAGAAGAAATAGAAAGATGGGCACAGGGAATAGACAAGCCAAAACAGCCACTGAAAATTCTAGATATATACAAATTGAAATTGGAATTAGAAGAAATGATAGCTGGGAACGTGGGACTAGATAGGTTGAAGAAGAGTTACTGTTCATTTGCAGAATTATCACTAGAAATACAAAAATATTCCATGAGAAATTGACAGACCTCGCTCCTGAAATGGGAGTTCAAATAGGGAAATCCAAGGTATTACAGAAACCATACAGAGCAGAATGCAGTGACAAGGACCTGGAAAATATGAATATGTCTGGGAGAAAATGACAGGTTAAAGAATTAATGAACATTTTACAGAAATGGGGCGACCTGGATGAATGGAAAGCTAGATGGATGCAAAGAAGGGAGAAAGCACACGCCAATCGAATAACTTCTGAATTTTTGATGAAAGATACAGGAAAGGTAGAAAGATTATGTCCAATGAGAGAAGTGACTGGAGGAGGATATATACATGTTCCATGGACCAGATAGGATCTTTTATCATTTACAAATGATTTCCCGAAGTTAAGAGAAAAGCCAGTTGAGTAGTATCTGCAAGTTGAAAGATTTGTGAAGGTTTCTAAAGTGTTGTTAAAAAACTTGGATGGTTTATTTGACATAGTGGTACCTGCTGATCTATGGACAGAATCTACAATTACTGTGAATTGGCCTATGATGAGTACCCGAGAGATGCGAAAACAGGAGCCCCTTCAGAAGAAGTAATGAAGAAATATCACCAGGTGATCACTTTCTTGAAAGGGAAAATTCCTCCAAAAGAAACAGATAAAGATAGATAGAACGACCCAGGACAGAAATGAGTCCGTACATACTTATTATGAACGCTTGCTGCAGGTATTTAAACAATACAGAGGTTTTGAGAACATTGGAGATAAAGATATGGGACATTTTGTGTATTGATTTGTGACAGGATTGCAACCAGAAATTGGAGACATGATTCGTCAACACATGTTGTGTTGGCAAGCGAGACCCATAGATGATATTCTCAAATACGCAAAGTATTGCGGAGATGAGATTGACAATAAACAAAATAAATTAAAAGAAAAGGTGATGTGAGCCCAAGTAAAATTAGCAGAACAGCAGGAATTCCAACTAAACAGCCAGACAGGAAATCAAGGAAAGGGGCAAGGCCAAAATGAAATGGATGTATGACGTTACAACGCACACTTTTACAACGCATGCACTTACAACGCATTTTTTACAACGCATAATCCATTACAACGCATGACATTACAACGCATGACACTACAACGCATTTTTAAAAACTACCTTTACAACGCATTTCCATTACAACGCATAATACCTTTACAACGCATACCATTACAACGCATAATATTAAATTGCATTTAAGGTAAGTATTAGATAGTATAGGGGTAAAAGTTACTTTTCTAACTCCAGGGGTGCAACAGTAGGGTAAGTGTTGGATAGTATAGGGATAAAAATTACTATTCTAACTCCAGGGGGTGCAACAGTAGGGTAAGTGTTGGATAGTATAGGGGTAAAAATTACTATTCTAACTCCAGGGGGTGCAACAGTGGGGTAAGTGTTGGATAGTATAGGGGTAAAAATTACTATTCTAACTCCAGGGGGTGCATCAGTAGGGTAAGTGTTGGATAGTATAGGGGTAAAAATGACTATTCTAACTCCAGGGGGTGCAACAGTAGGGTAAGTGTTGGATAGTATAGGGGTAAAAATTACTATTCTAACTCCAGGGGGTGCAACAGTAGGGTAAGTGTTGGATAGTATAGGGGTAAAAATTACTATTCTAACTCCAGGGGGTGCAACAGTAGGGTAAGTGTTGGATAGTATAGGGGTAAAAATTACTATTCTAACTCCAGGGGGTGCATCAGTAGGGTAAGTGTTGGATAGTGTAGTGTAATATTATGCGTTGTAATGGTATGCATTGTAATGGTAGTATGCGTTGTAATGGAATGCGTTGTAAAGGTAGTTTTTAAAAATGCGTTGTAGTGTCATGCGTTGTAATGTCATGCGTTGTAATGGATTATGCGTTGTAAAAAATGCGTTGTAAAGGTAGTGCGTTGTAAAAGTTGCGTTGTAAAGGTTGTTCCCCAAATGAAATTAATGGGGGAAAACAAAAGAGACGAAGGAGTAGAGAGGACGCAAAGAAAACATTTCCTTGTCATGGGTGCGGAAAATTGGGGCATTGGAAAAACAAGTGTAAAAATATACAGAATAATAATGGTCCAAATCAAAATTTAAATCCACAGATGAAGAATGAGGTGATAATGAGTCACCGCAGCAGGTTGTATATCTACAGAGTCAGTTGCCCCCTGCCCCTATGCCAAATTTTGTGAACCAGGCCAAGTACGGTGTGGACACCGGATTTCAAGGAGGAAGTGGTAAGAAAAATTCTGTAACCTCGCAATTTCTTTTACAGGACCCTTATTTACATGACAGCGACCAATGAAGGTGCCTGAGGGGGGAGGAAAAGGAGTGCGTACTTGGCGCATCCTTAATGGTAGATCAGTCAGTTCCATATGTTGATGGTAAAGTAGAAGGAAAAGATATTACCTTCTTATTGGACACTGGTGCTACCCGTTCTACTGTGAGAACAGCAGACATTCCAAACCTACCCCTCTCGGGAAAAGCGATCCAAGTAGTGGGCGTTTCCAATAAACAGATTAAAACCCCTATTACAGAACCCATGGAGGTACGCATTGGCAATTTTAGGGGAATGCACAAATTTGAAGTGCGCTACTCCAGTCCTGTAAATTTATTAGGAAGAGATCTACTGTGCAAAATGAATTGCACAAGTTTTTGCACAACGGATGGTGTTGCAATTCAAACCCCAGATGAAGACGGAGTCAACAAAATCATGTTAGCTAAACAAGGCACAGAGGTAGACGAGATGTATTCTATGATGACAAAAGACGATTTAACAGACAAAGTCAAAATGACAGTCAATCCAGATGTGTGGGATTTTCCATGAAAAGATGTAGGGTTAATGGCAAATGTAGACCCAGTAAAAGTAACTGTGAAGGAAGGTGCAGTTTACCCAAATACTTGACAATACAAAATGAGTCCAGAAGTTAAAGCTGGTGTTGCAGCAGAAATCGATCGAATGATTGAACAAGGAATTCAAAAATAAATAATGAGTAGTCCCTGTAATTCACATTTAATTGGTATAAAGAAACCTAGCGGGAAATATAGGATAGTTCAAGACCTAAGAAAGATTAACAAAATTATTGTACCTTGTTGCCCTGTAGTGCCCAACCCAGCCGTGAAACTGTACTAGATACCACGGAAGGCAGGATGGTTCACTGTAATCGATCTATGTCGTGCCTTTTTCTGTATTCCATTACACACAGACAGCCAATATCTTTTCTCATTTAAATTTAAGGACCGTATTTTAGTTTGGAATCGCGTTCCTCAAGGGTACACTGAAAGTCCTTCAATATTCAATCAGATACTGAAAAAGTGCCTAGAAACCTTAGTATTACCCAGAGAGTCAGTATTGGTGCAGTATATTGACGACTTACTAGTCACGTCAAAGACAAGAGATGACTGTGTTACTGATTCAATTGCCTTGTTGAATCATTTGGCTCATGGTGGACATAAAGGGATCTATTATAATAGCGGGCCCGCCATTACCTGCTGCCCGCCTCCCATTTCACCCGCCATATTACGATGGCGGGTGGACCCCGGGGACGGAAAGACCGTACACGAGTCGACCAGGCAGAAAAGGGGCTGGATATGGTGGCGGTGTCTGCAAGACACTGCCATCCTTATTAAAACACAGGCTGAGAAGCGCCTTTCCATGGCGGCAACGGCATGCGGTTCCTGAATGTGGGGGCCTGTTGCAGGCCCCCAGGGTGTTGGGGGTGCACACAGGGGGTACCTATGGTACCCCCCTGCATTTGCATGCACAACGTGGCAGGCACCGCGCGGTGCCAGCCACGTTGTGCATGCACAGCATTGTGGCGGGCGGTGCTGTGAGCACCGCCCACCACAATATTGTGGATGGGGGATGCCACGGCCACCGTGGCGGTGGAATACTAATTGCTGGTGAGGGACCGCTGCACCACTGGTGGCCGGGTTGCGGGCGGACAAAAGACCGCCCTCCATCCTAATAGACCCCAAAGTGTCCCCAGAAATATTACAGTTTTGCAGAACTGGAGTCAAATACCTAGTACACCAAATAGAACGTGGAGTAAGAAAAGTGACCCCAGAAAGACTAGAAATAATAAAACAAATGAAATTGCCTCAAACTCAGAGAGAAATAAGACTGTTCCTTGGAGTTGTACGATACTGTAAGCAGTGGATTGTAGGGTTTTTAATACTGGCCAAACCCCTAATACAAATGACCAAGAAGCGAGCAAAAGATCCTATAGAATGGGATGACGAAAGTATGGGAGCCTTTGTGAATGTACAGAAATGCTTGTGTGAAGCCCCAGCTTTAGGTATGCCAGATTACTCAAAAGAATTCGCACTGTTTTGTTGTGAAAGAAATAGTTGTGCACTTTCAGTTTCAACCCAGAGACATGTTTTGATGCGACGACCAGTGGCATACTTCTCTGCCACTTTGGACCCTGTAGCCTCAGCTTTACCTGGTTGTTTAAAAGTAATAGCTGCAACATGCATGAGTCCGGAGCCAAGCGAATCAATTGTAATGGGACATCTGGTAAAGGTAAATGTTCCACATTCAGTTGAGATTCTTTTAACAAGAACTCGAACTCAATATCTCACTCCTAGTCGGATGACTAAATATGAAAGAATCATCTTAGGTGCTGAAAACGTGACAATAGTCAGTTGTACTGTGCTTACCCCCGCCACCTTGTTACCAGATGTTCATGGAGAAGAGGTGAAGGATGAAGTCGAGCACGACTGTTTGGATGTGACAGAACTTTGCACCAAGCCCCGTCCAGACATACAGGAAGAACCTCTGAAGAATGCCGAACATGAGCTGTTTGTAGATGGCTCGTGTATGCTTCATGAGGAGGGAGGGCTAAGTGCTGCTTACGCTGTATGTACATTGGCTGGACTAGTCGAAGCATCAATCAATCAATCAATCAGTGACACTTATAAAGCGCGCTACATACCCGTAGGGTCTCAAGGCGCTGGGGGGGGGGGGGGCCGCTACTGCTCGAACAGCCAGGTCTTCAGCTTCTTCCTGAAGGAGAGGTGGTCTTGGGTCAGGCGCAGGTCGGTCGGGAGGGAGTTCCAGGTCTTGGCGGCCAGGTAGGAGAAGAATCCTATTTACCAGAAGTCAAATCTGCACAAGTAGCCGAATTGATAGCTTTGATTAAAGCTGGAAAAATTGGAAAGTAACCATTTTTACTGATAGCCAGTATGGTTACGGGGTTGTGCATGATTTTGGTCAACTCTGGATGCAGAGGGATTTCTTGACTTCTTCAGGATCCCCAATTAAAAACCACTGCCAGAAGAAGTGGCAGTGGTCAAGCGTGCCGCACATCAGTCAGGAGATGACTATGTGACAGCTGGTAATAGGTATGCTGACCAGGTTGCCCAATACTGTGCCAGAAATAAATCGGCGATAAATAAGAAAATTGAAACAAGTGGAATTAGCTGCCAGTTTATGTTACTCTCAGGATTGGAAACATGGGAAGAAGTAAGACAGCTGCAAGATGAGGCAGAGATGAAAGAAAAGGAAGAATGGGTGAAAGTAGGGTGCCAAAAGAGGTCAGAAGATGATGTATGGATTTACCTAGATGGCAGGCCAGTAATTCCAGACTTTCACAAATGGCTAGGATGTATCATGGAGACACCCACATAGGCAGGGATGCCATAATTAAGCTGGGTCTGTTGGCTCAGTGGACTAAAGCAGCCACTTTTAATTATAAGAACACTGCGGAAGAAACGAGGAGACACATAATAGAAGAAGATCATGGAAGAATCGATGAGGAAGATAGTGCCAGAGAGGGGTGCGACGCAGGCGTCGTATCTAGAAGAGGTCATTTATCTTGTCCTGAATCCTGTCATGAGCCTTTGTCACCTGATCTGTCCCAGGGGACCCTTTCCAATTTCTTGGCCAAGGGGTTGGCTTTCACACCATTCTAGGTAACTATAATTCAGTGTAGTGTGTCATGGTGCTGCTCTCTCTGTTTCCTCCCTATTCAGGTTCTGTCATCGTAATAACATTGTTTAACGATTATTCTAATTAAATTTCATTCCCTTCCTCTCTTTGAAGAAAACGGTGTTCTAACTGTATTTTGGTACTTGGCTCACATGAATTTACTAGATAAAGTTTACTCTATGTAATTTTCATCTATTTAGTTAACTAAAAGATCCATTGACCAGAGGAAAATATATTGGACTAAGAGGTTTGGTAAGAAATGATTAGATAAACTAATCTTACAGGTATTAGCACAATAAATTGACCCCAGCGGTATCTACTCACCAATATGAATGAGTGTGTGTTTATGGGCCCAGGTGAGTATATGGTAGTTGAGTACCTGAGGTTGGTAACCCGCTGGATCAGCAGCGACAGGTAAGGTATTTTTATATTATTATTTTTTCCCCTAAAACCCCCCCCCCACCGCCTCCCCCCACACTTTTGTTTTGCTGCAACCGCCACTGATGGTGATGTCATTTCAATTCATGGGTGTGTTCATAAACCCATCCAATTATCTTCATCTCTAAAGAAAGATTCAAGTGGATTCCATCATGGAGCAGAAATGCTGGAGGAATGCAAGAATGTGCAGATGCAACTTACATTGTATCTGCCGATCAGTCTTGCTCCATATTTTCTACGATCTTCTTCTGAGATTAGATCCATGGGTGTTTCTGAAAGAGAGGATAACCTTGGTTTCATAAACTCTGATAAATGTTTAAAGTTCAACACTAATAATGGTTCTATCAAGAAAAATATACACTTATGTTGGTTCCGTCAAGAAAAATATTCTCCCTGATTCTGGAAAAAGATATGTATTAGAGAAGTAAAATTGTACCAAAGTTAGTACTTGTAGAGGAGGTTTCTTAACAGCGCTTCTGCTTCCATAGAGTAAAGAAAGGCAGGTACAAGTATTAGGATGCCATCTAGTGATAGTGCTAAATTACTACAAAAGGCCAAAAAAGTGCCTTACTCTATTCTTTGGGAAGATCTGCTGCCGGCCACGTGCTTTGATCATTGAAAATCCTCCGCTGATCTGTAGTTCTAAACCGTTTAGGATTAGGAGAAGGGAGGAGCGAAGTATTACCAAAGTCTTGTTCCAGTGGATAGTAGTATTTGGAGGACTTATGTAGGGTTTGACATTTTTTCTGTATAAGCTCTATTAGGGCCTCTAGCTGCTTGCAATAGTGTTCCACCCTTACACCTGCCCATAAAGTGGAGATGTCATTGGTGATGTCAGTGTTGATGTGACATGTGGTGTCACCAGCGTTGTGATCTGCAATGTAATTTGTGATGTAATTTGTGACATCATATGTGAGGTCATAAGTAGAGTATTAGGGTGGGTAATGCACCCCATACCTATCCTTTTTATTGGTTTTGTGATTATTGTTATGATGTTCCATTAACTGAAGATTTTGGGTGATTTTATATGATATGAATTGCCTTCATATTCATCGCCTTGAATAGTGAGTCTACCCCTGCCCTCAGTGCCTGCTGGGCATGGTCTTGGGCCATGCCCAGCAGAATGTGGGTGCAGTTGTACACTCCAGAGGAAGCAGAGCACAACCTTAGGTTGTTCCTAGGAGGCAAATGTGTATTGTCAAGGACCACACACTGCTCCCAGTCCCACTGCCCTGAGAGCAGGGACTGTTCTAGGATTCGGGGATCCTGAGTGGAAAGAAAATATGCGAGGCCCCTTCTAATTTGCATGGAGGGTGACACATTTAGGGATGTAAGCAGATCAATACGACCCTGCTCCTGACGCAGCTTTATTCAGAAACATCCTGAGCTGCGGCCCCTCCCTCTCAGCCACCTACTAGCACCCCATAACAGCTCATAAAGGGCTGAATGTGTGAGAGTTGCTAGCAGGGTGAGAGGATTAACTGCGGGCAGTGGGTGTCTTCCAGTGCCTCTGTATTGGCAGGAGGGCAGAAGGCCTGATTGCAGGGCAAACCTGCAGAATGTGTCTCCATGTAACTGGGCCCATAGGACCCCCCCAACCCCCAAGTTCTCCATGTGCCACCCCCTCCTTCACCATGGGCACAACTACAATCTTCTTTTATATTATTGTACTGTTTTCTAATGTTTGGTAGGAAGAGATGTATGAATAAAAGATGTACTATTTTTGATGCCCACGCCGCTCTCTATGGATTTGTATGAGGACTACAATGAATAAGAACAGTCGCCTACTTCCCTCACACTGGTCAACGAGTACATGTCAACCATAATAGTTGTCACTTTCCTATTTTAAATATAATAGAGACTTGATTAATCTTTAACAGGGGTTTTTAGTACCCCACAATTCAGCCTTAGTGTTTGCCTCTTTACCATCTGTCAGTAAGTTTGAATCTTATGTCTTGTATATATCCTTGCACACTACCTCTATCATATGAACACTTACCATATGGTTTTATACTTATAGAAACCTAGACTAAGTGAAAGATATCTTCATTGATTGGTGAGTTTTTGTGTGTAGTTATGTGATGGGTGGATACACGAACGGTTGGTGAGTGCATCGATGGATAGATGAATGGGAATTATAAATATTTACAAAGAATAGGTTGTGCCTTGACAACAATAGAGTAAGAGGCAAAGAACCGCTTCTCCGCAAAGTGTCAAGTGTTGCTTCAATCTGCCATCCACAGCTTCACTTGAATGCAACTGGAAGTGCATGTGAATGGAAGCCCACAGTAGGCCCAGAATGTCATCCATGATGTTATGGGCAGTATTATGCATGAGGCACTTCCAACCATGACAGGTTCAGCATTCGGTCATTATAGCAAGAATACTCACAATATTGGAAGTATTACCACCATTAGGGAAGACACATCATTTTTTTTTTTTTTTTTTGAAAACCTTTATTTCAAAATTCAGGACACAGCTATTCAGCCGACAGCCCGGAGGTTCGGCAGCATTGAGAGTTGGATACAGTGATGTGTCCCCAATACAGTTCAAAGAGTAATGCAAAGGTCCAATTTTTAGTAAATACAGAAAAAACTCACAACAAACCCCAGCAAGGCAAGGACATTGAAAGCCCATGGCGAAAGCCCCCAGGGGAGGCCGGACCCCACTCATCTACTAGTTACAAGACTGTGTACGGAGGAAGAAGGGGGACAGCAGAGGCCCAAAACGGTTCCTAGAACCCAACTGCGCTGGAAAGTAGGTCAGGGGGAAAGCTGTTCCTCGGGAGGTTCCAGATCCGGGGCAAGACATATTCCCCCCCTGTATTGGTTCCACCGCCCCCAGATGGCATGCCACTTCCGGGGGCGACCTCTAGAGCAGTAGACCGTCTTCTCCCTAAACATGCTCCAGTCCATGTTCTCCTTCCACGCGGTCAGGGTAGGGGGTCCCGAGGAGCCCCACAATCGCGCGATGTCCCTTTTAGCAACCATGTTACCCAGAGTCACCCATTGGGTCTACGCCTCATCGAGGTCAGTGGGCCCCCAGACGTTCAGGAGGCAACACCGCGCCTCCGGCTGTAGCGCAGTGCCCGTCACCTCCCCCATAACTGCATGGACTCTCCTCCAGAACTCCACAATGACACAACATTCCCAGATGATGTGCAGGAAAGTACCCACCATACCACATCCACTTCTGCACAGGCCGTCCTCCGAGAATCCCATGTGGACCAGCCGTGGCCCCGTCACATACACCCGGTGCAGTATTTTAAGCTGCACCAGCCTCAGACGCGACGGGATCGCAACCTCCTTAGGAGAAGAAACCGCTGACTGCCAGTCCTCATTATCCAATTCAAGGCCATCCCTAGTCCACTGTTCTCTCAGCCCCAAAAGCATGTCTGCCCGGACGTTAATCAACTTCTTATATATGAGCGAGATCGTGCTCTCGGGCATATGACCATCTAGGACTCGGTCCTCAAGAGGAGAGGACTCCGGCACCTTCTCACCCTCCACGAGGACTGATCGGAGGGCGTGACGCAGCTGGATATACCTGAAGTACTCTGAGGGCCCTAGCTCATACTCAGTCTGCAACTCCTCGAAGGACTTCACCCTCCCCTTATGCAGCACATCTCCCACCTTGGATATACCTATCAGGTCCCACTTATCAAAACCCTTCGTGTGCCAGAGCCTTCCCAATCTCTCCGATTCAAACAATGGGGTAGCGAGGGTGAGTCTATCCTTCCAGCCCAGCGAGTCAGTCGCCATCTTCCACACACGCACCGCCACACCTGTGGGCCCCGTGAGGGACGAGTCTAGGGACCGCGAATACAACGCCCTGTAGTAGTTGCCGCCACGCAGCAGCCACCTATCCAGGGCATACCCAGGGCTGAGGGCGGGGCCATAAAACCCATGGTTGATCGCACTCAGCTGCGTGGCCCAATAGTACCGTCGGATGTCTGGGAGCGCAATGCCCCCATCGTACCATGGGAGCGTCAACTTTGCGATAGCTATTCGCGGCCGCCCATCCCACAGCAACGTCCGTTGGAGGCCTTCGACCTCCCGAAAGTATTTGGCCGGTACCCAGTCCAAGGTGTTCTGGAGGGCGTAGAGGAAGCGGGGAAGAGACATCATTTTGAACAGGGCCGCACGCCCAACCAGGGAGAGCGGCAGCCTCCGCCAACCTTCAACATCTCGCCTCAAGCGTGCCAAGGGGGGGAGCAGATTCCTCTCATAGCGCACAGCAGGATCCATGGATGTAAAAATCCCCAAATACACGAAGCCCTGCTGGGCGACCTGTATCGAACATGTTCTAGGGATCGGTGGGACCTCGCCACTAAGAACGTACAAGTACGATTTGCCCCAATTAATCACAAGCCCCGAGTTCCTACCGAACGATGCGAGTACGTCACAGACCACTATAAGTGACTTCTTAGGTGAGGCAAGATACAGCAGGATATCATCGGCATAAAGCGAAATACGGTCCTCGTGATCAGGCGACCACCGAAGGCCCCGTATATCCGGGTGCCAACGTATCCACGCAGCCAACGGTTCAAGGGCGAGGGCGAACAACAGAGGCGACAGGGGGCAACCCTGCCGAGTACCCCTACCAAGCTGAAACGGAGTAGATGCCCGACCATTCACCACAACATTCGCTAGTGGCCCCTCGTACAGCAACCGAACCCAACTCCCAAAACCGCGACCGAAACCAAACTTGGCCAGCACGGCCCATAAGTATGCCCACTCCACTGTGTCAAAGGCCATCGTGGCATCAAGAGATGCCACAATAGCCAGTTCACGCAGCGTGCCCGCCCTGGCGATGACGCCATGAAGACGCCTAAGGTTTAATGCTGTGTTTCGGTGCGGGATGAAGCCAGATTGATCCGGGTGGACCAAATCGCCAAGTACCCTAATCAAACGGGTAGCCAGGAGTTTGGCCAGAATTTTCGGCTCAGCGTTGAGGAGTGAAATGGGCCGGTAGGAGGCGCACCTATCTCGGGGTTTACCCTCTTTATGTATGACCACGATCGACGCCAGCCGCTGATCCAACGGAAGGATCCCATCCCCCCGCGCCTCCAAAAACATGGCGCGCAGGTGAGGGGCGACCCTATCCGGGAACAGTTTGTACAGGTCGATCGGCAGTCCATTCGGTCCAGAGGCCTTACCCGAGTTTAAAGCGCGAATCGCCCCCGCCACCTCGTCAACCGTTATGTCACCATCCAAATCGTCCCTATCTATGTCAGAGAGGCAGGGCAACTCGATATCACGGAGGAGATCAGACGAGTCCTCGAGCGGCCTGTCCGACACCGAGGAATAAACCCTACGAAAATACTCCGCGAAACATTTCAAAATCCCCTCAGGTTCCACAATCGCCTCTCCCCCCTCTCCCGTCAACTCTGGCACCACTCTATTGACCCGTTCTTTCCTGTCCAACCACGCCAGGAGTTTCCCTGCCTTATCACCAACGTCATACAGGCGGCCCTGTTGTTCCCTACTGAGGGTCTTAGCGGCGTTCGTCACCAGGTCCCTATACTCCGCCTGCTTCAAGCAAAGGTCATGCAGTGAGGACTCTGTAACCTCCTCCTCCATAGCCCCCTCAAGGGCCGCGATCTCCTCCTCCACTTGCCGCACCTCGCCATCCCTCCGATTCTTGGCAGCCACCACCAGGGAGAGGGCTTCCCCCCGAAGAACGGTCTTAAAAGCTTCCCACAGCGACACCGCCGAGTCCACGGTTCCCAGATTGTCCTTAAAGTAATTATCTACCTTCTTTACCAGGGCGCTGCGCATCTTGGGGTCTCGGAAATACCATGGGTTGATGGGGCCCACCCTCCCTCCTCCCTCCCGACCTAGATCCAGCCGGATCCACACTGGCGAATGGTCAGAGATACCGCGTGCCATGTGCCTCGCCTCGGATATCAACGAGGCATGCGCGGCCAGAGTGAGCAGGTAATCTATCCTGGAGAGGCTACCATGCGCCCCGGAGTGAAACGTGTATTGACTCTGTGTGGGGTGCCGGAGCCTCCAGCAGTCTATCAGACCAAACGTATCCAGGAAGTCTGGAAGCCATTTCTGAGCCCCCCCTGTGTCCCTGGGCGGGTATCTATCCAACAGTCCGGAGCCCACAGCGTTGAAATCCCCTCCCACTACCAGCATTCCCCCCGGGAGAGTCAGCAAAGCCCTGCCCAGTTCAGCAAATGTGGAGGCCTGCAGGGCCGGCGGGACATAAACCGAAACCAAAACCAAAGTCCTTCCTTCCCACTGCCCCGCCACCGCCACGAACCTCCCCCTGTCGTCAACAATGGTGGAGTCCACCTCAAAAGGCAACGATGCTCTAACGAGGATGCCCACACCCCTGGACCCAGAAGAGAATCCCGAGTGTGCAATGAATTTATACCCCTTCCTATTCAGGGCATAGCACGTATTACCTATGAGATGCGTTTCCTGCAGCAGGACAACATCTGGCATTGAGCGTTTCAAAAATTGCAAAACAATCCCCCTCTTGATGCGATCCCCCAAACCATTAACATTCCAGCTTATAACACTTAAGCCTCTACCCCCCATCCTCAAACGGAAAGAGACCCACCCCACACCCGAGGAGCCACCATGGAACAGCCCTGAGGATAATCATCATGCCTTGCAAAAATAAACCCCCCAACAACAAACTCAAAATCCCAAAAACTCCCCCCACCCTGCACCCCTGCTGCAGCTTACAAAGCCCCCCCAACTTGCAGTGTGCCTGTCGCCCTACAAAAACAAAAAATCTACAAAAAGTACCCTAAGGGAGGGAAAGAGCACCCCTCGCCCTCCCGCAACCCTCCACAGTTACTGCACTCTGTTCAAATCTTCAAGGATGGTCAAATCAAGTCAGGCCGGCACTGGGATATCAGCCCTGTCCATCCCGGCCACTGTCTCCATGCTCGGCTGTGTCGTCCCCCGTCCGTCGCCGGGGCAAAGCGTCCAGCCATTCGTCGGCCATAACAGGAGAGTCAAAAAAGAATGTCCGATCTTCATGCACCACCCGTAGTCTGGCAGGGAAAAGCATGGCATACTTCAGATCCAGTTCCCGAAGTCTCCGCTTCACCCCCAGGAAGCTCTGTCTCTGTCTCTGCACCTGCTGGGTGAAATCCGGATAAAAATTCACCGACGCATTCTGGAAGGGGACTGGGCCCGTCACCCTCGAAGCTTGCAGGATAGCGTCCCGATCTCGAAAATGAAAGAGCCGGGCGACAATCGGCCGCGGCGGGGCACCCGCCTTGGGCCGCCCGCCCGGCACCCTATGGGCCCTTTCCACCGCAAAAAACTTTCCAAGGCCCTTAGGCTTCAAATGATTGAGGACCAAATCCTCCACCAGCAGGTCCGCCGAAGCCTCATCCGAGGACTCCGGGACCCCAATGACGCGCACGTTGTTGCGCCTGGCCCGGCTCTCGAAGTCCTCCAGCCGGCGGGCGGCTAGGTCACTCTCGGCCCTCAACTTCCGAACCTCGGTCTGCAGATCCGCTACATCATCAGTGAGGCCCGTGGTCTTGTGGTCCAGGTTCTTAACGCGTTCGTTCGTCTTGCCCAGGTCCGAGCAGATCAGATTGACATCCACCAGGATGGCATCCACCTTATGCGCCAGGGCCTCGAACTGTCTCCCCATCGAGGACTGCATCCCGTCGAGCGCGCCCATGACATCCTGTAGGGAGAGCTCCGGTGTCCCAGGCGAGTCCTTCTGGGCATCCGGCGCCTGGCTCGATCCACTCGGCGATGCTTTCAGGAGGGCGTAGCGGTCCATACTGTTGACTTGGGAATACGTTCCCCGCCTGGTGGACTTAGTCTTCAGCCGATCCCCTTCTGCTTTGCCCGACATAATGGACTCCAGGCAGTCCAATGCAGTTAAGACTGTTCCCTCTCAGAGAGAGGAATAAGGAGTGAGCAGGTCTGCCGTGTGCTGCCAGAGTAGCCCGCCGAGCGTCCTTGGGGTAATAAAGCCACCCAGAGCTCTACAGTGTCCGGGCAGACAAAGGGAACGAAACCGAAAGTGAAAGAGCGAGGACCTCCGTCCGACAGTTCACACCTCGCCAGGCCGTTGTTGATCAACTAGGAGTCGGGCATCCTGCCAACTCTAGCCCCTGGCATCCCCGGGAGTTAGGCCGCAATCTTCCGCCAGTCGTAAGTCCGGTTCCCGATGGGCGATCCGACCGTGGGTAGCATCAATCGCCTCCCTGACAACTCAGCAACACGGTGCCATGCATACCATCAGGATTAGAGACAGGATAGTCGACGGAGGGCGTGAGGGTCTCGGGAGCTCTAAGCTCACGCGGCCATCTTGGTCAAGCGCTAGGCTCCTCCCCGGAAGACACATCATTAACCACGCAACCCAACACTATGCCAAGAATTAACACTGTTATGTCATGTGCAGCATTGTGTCGGGCGCAGATGGCATGATGCCATGAGTGTACACAATATAGAAAGAACAGCCAATATGATGGTGGGGCCAGCAATCTGCAACATGTGGATATACATGCTATGTAAAGAGTTACCATCACTATGCCATTTGGAAACCTAGGGGCAGATGGACGACCATTTTTTGCGGTCACAAACGGGAATTCAGACCGTTTTCCATTGCAAAATTGGTCTGCCCAATGTACAAACCATATTTTGTGAGTCGCTAAACTATTTGCGACTCGCAAAATATGGTTTGCGACTCGGTATTAGGAAGGGGCGTGCCAAGGGTAGCCCTTCCTAATAGAGAATCTAACACCAATGTAAATGCAAATGCGTTCGCACAACAATTGCAGTTTACCACCTTCTTCAAGTAGGTGGTAAACCACTCGCAAACGGGAATGGGTCGACCCCTTCCCCTTTGTGAATGGGCGCAAAAATATTTTTTAGAAGCAGGCTGGGGTCCCATGGACCACTGCCTACCCTTAAAAAGTGAAACTGAAAAGTTAAATTTTTCTTTTTTAAATGCAGCCTGTTTTCCTTTAAGGAAAACAGGCTGCATTTAAAAAAAAAAAACTTTATTGAAAAAGCAGTCCCAGACATGGTGGTCTGCTGACCCCAGCAGGCCACCATCCCTGGGAGTGCTAGCCATTCCCAATGGGGTTGCAAATTGCGCTTGTCTCATGAATATTGATAAGGCATGTAATTTGTGACCCCATTGTGAATCGCAAACAGTGTCTGAGACACTGTTGTACATTCAGTTTAGCGATTCGCTAAACTGAATGGTCGTACATCTGGCCCCTAGTTACTTTTGTGGGCTCTGTGTGCTTGCGCCAAGTACATGACGTATTCTAAGTGATATACATCAGCAATCGCAACATGTAAACTTTAAAGTAGCGGTGCCTCGTGGGGTAGATGTTTTTCCAGTGTCTAAACTGTCTATGCATAATTTACACCTACACATTTACAAATGCATGCAGCTGTGGTAATTGCACAAAGCGGTACAAAAGGGGGTGGTGATGGATGGAGCATCAGAACCAATCAAACACTCACACCCAGTCAACAGATCTGGGTTTAATCCATCACCGTTCTTTAGCCCACTCTGCCACCCCAGTTCAGACATGGCCATATGCAAATCAGTCTGACCCTGTGCCTCATGGGAACAGTCCAGCCCAAACTGCCAAGCCATGCCTTCCCTGGACCGGAAACAAGCTTCCTAGGACCGGTTTCTGGCATTTCAGCCGTCTTCAGCCAGGCTTGCTTGAATCCAGTGGCAAAGTGAGCAAGGGACTCACGTCTGAGCATACCCTGCCAACTTATGGCGAACAAAGCGGTACAAAAGGGGGTGGTGATGGACGGAGCATCAGAACCAATCAAACACTCACACCCAGTCAAGAGATCTGGGTTTAATCCATCACCGTTCTTTAGCCCACTCTGCCACCCCAGTTCAGACATGGCCATATGCAAATCAGTCTGACCCTGTGCCTCATGGGAACAGTCCAGCCCGAACTGCCAAGCCATGCCTTCCCTGGACCGGAAACAAGCTTCCTAGGACCGGTTTCTGGCATTTCAGCCGTCTTCAGCCAGGCTTGCTTGAATCCAGTGGCAAAGTGAGCATGGCTGTAAGTAGCTGCTAAGCCTGTCACCGTGATGGGAGGTATGTGTTGTGAAATCACAATATGGGTTAGTAGTATAAGAATTAAGCCATATTTGAAAAGTAGTGGGCAAACAAAGATATGGCATGAAACAAGTTTGCAAATGTAATCTCAAACATTTCATAATATGTAACTGGGCATGTGGATTCAAACTTTCTGTTCATAAATACGTACGTAAAACTATGGGTGGCAATTTAAATCTGGACGGGTAATACCATTCACCAACATTCCGAATAGTATACCTAGAAAGGCACGCCAGGTTGCCTTGTATACTGGGAATGTTATATAAATATTCACATGGCCTCCTATGACGACTGAGCAGTTATGCAGTGCATAGAAACATGCACAAGGGAAGTGCAGCCTCCTGTGCAAATGCAGTTTTATTTCTACAGGAAAACATTTTCACCATGGAGACAACTCTTCCCCTACACCCCCACTAAAGCTAGAGGTTCCCATCCTCGATGGGGAGTTACTGCAGGACTTTTCTGTATTAAAATGTCTGACGATTTCCAGGGTGGGAAGGGGTCAGAGAAGGGTTTGGGAATTCCCTCAAACGTACATATTTGTGGGTATTCCAAACTCTGAGGGCAAACCAGGCCTTGCAATGCCCAATCCCCACTCTCTGAGTGGGGGGGTGCTCTGCATTTGTAGTGGAGGAATCTGCAGCAGTAAATGCATTTACGACTGACAGGAACACCTTTATAAATTCCTGGCAGATGCAATAGAGGTATTTCTGGTTATAAGTGTATTATGTAGTGTATGCTTTAATTTATGTTTGTGTTCCTTTATTTTGAGATGCTTTTAGTATTACTGTTTCGTGACCTAAAGAACATTAAGGAAATGTTACTATGAAACTGGACAATGTTCACAGTGTTTATTTCTGATCGCAGCGGCTGCTTCATGTCCGTTGCATCATTCAGGGAGTCCTTTCGTTGGCGCTTTCATGAGGACATGATGAGGAAGCTGGAAACTTTTGGCACATGCTCTGAAAAAGCACAGCATGTTGGCGACTGGTTAGTCGATTAAACCTATGTAGCGCTTTAGATCTCAGCTACAACCACACGCACAACCACACAACCACACACACACACAACCACACACACACACACACACATACACACAACCACACACACACAACCACACCCACACACAGCAACCACACAACCACACACACAACCACACACAGACAACCACAACCACATACACACACAACCACACACACAACCACACGCATATCCACAAAACCACAACCACACACACACACAAAACCACACACACACACTCAACCATACACAACCACACCAACACACACAACCACACACACAACCACACACACAACCACAACCACACACACAACCACACAGACACACAACCACACACACAATGACAACCACACACACAACCACACACACAACCCCACACACACAACCACACAACCACACACACACACAACCACACACACACACACAACCACACACACAACCACACATCCACACACACACCCACAACCACACCCGCACCCACAACCACAACCATGCACACAACGACAACCACACAACCACAACCACACAACTGCACACACAACCACACACACAACCACACACACAACCACACACAACCACACACACAACCACACCACACACACAACCACACACAATACCACACACACAACCACACAACCACAACCCCACACACAACCACACACACAACCACACACATAACCACACACACACACAACCACAACCACACACAACCACACACACAACCACACACACAACAACAACCACACACACAACCACATACAACCACACACACACAACCACACATACAACCACACACACACAACCACACACACAACCACACACACAACCACACACACCCCCACACAGACACACAACCACACACACACACAACCACACACAGACAACCACACACAACCACACACACAACCCCACACACAACCACACACACACAACTACACACATAAACAGCCACACACACAACCACACCCAACCACACATCCACACACACACACACCCACAACCACACCCGCACCCACAACCACAGCCATACACACAACCACAACCACACAACCACACACACAGCCACAACCACACACACAACCACAACCAAACAAAATACCACACACAAAACCACACACAACCACAGCCACACAACCACAACCTCACACACAGCCACACACACAACCACACACACACACAACCACACACACAACCACACAACCACAACCACACAACGACAACCACACACACAACCACACACACACACAACCACACAAAACCACAACCTCACACACAACCACACACACACAACCACACACACAAGCACACACATACAACCACACACACACAACCCCACATACACAACCACACACACACACACAACCACACACACACACAACCACCCACACAACCACTCACCCAACCCCACACCCACACACCCAACCACACACAACCACACACACAACCACACACGCAACCACACATCCACACACATACTCACAACCACACCCACACACACAACCACACACACACACAACCACACACACACACACACAACCACACACACACAACCACACACACACAACCACACACACAACCACGCCAAGCATCGGCATAGCCAATAGGTCTCGCCTTTGGGACCTTATAAGTGTTTAGCCACGCAACAGTTGATGTGGTTGCACCAAGGATATTGTGCTGTATAACTAAATACTTAGAATGTCCCAAAAGCGAGACCTTTTGGCTATGCCAATGCTTGTTAATAGTATGTGGATGATCACCTCTGCAGTACGAATTCCATTTTGCAGCTATGCTAGGCTTCAAAATGGAATTCATATTGCAGAGGTAATCACGCTAGTTCTATTCATAAAGAATGTACTGTTCGTTTTACATATATTTCACTTGTACGTACCCACCTCTTTCTAAGGCCATCAGCCACCACTGCTCATACGCACCTGACTGGGGTAGGATGTGTTCTTTAGATCTTTTTGTCTGTTTGGTAGTATTCAGTTCATGTTTCGCCGGCTGCAAAACACATGAACGAAATTTTGTAAATACATGTACCAAGAACCGCTTGCCCTAAACCAGTGCTTCCTAAACTTTTTAGAACCACGATCAACTTTTAATACCACACTTTCGCAGCCCATCTAGCTTCAATGGACATGAGGCGGGCGATTTTGTAATGTAATTAAAGCATTGTGTGGGAGCACATTGTCTTTACAGACAGCACAGTTTGTATCGAAATGGTCACTAAATTTGCACACATAGTGTTACTGATCAAACTATATTGCACACAAATGATAATGTGTGGAAATCGGGGTTCAGTGAATACTTATTATTTGTGCATCCGAAGTAAAGTGTTCTGATTTTTTCTGATCCTATTAAAATCTTTGATTCCATTACACTTCTGACTTGCAAAAAACGTACTTCAATGTTGCTTTCCGAACTGCTGAATGTGTATAGTTTACCACCAAGTATTATTTACATTTAGTTATGTGTTGGGAAAAAAGGTTCACTTTACTTTTCTTTCTCTGACTGCAAAGTGAAATGAGTTTGTAAGCAACACAATAGCGGGGTTTCCTCCCTAAGGCCAGAGGAGAGTACCCCCCACACTGCTGGGCAGAAAGCGTGAAAAATAAAACGGTAATAAAATAATTTTATTTCCACTTTATTTTTTTCCTGCTAGCCGAACCATGTGTGAAGGTGGGGTGGGGCCAGTGAGCTCTTGTTCCTGATTGGCAGTAGCGAGAAGTTGCCATTTCAGTTTGAAGTGTGCATTTTGGTTGGCCGGCTAATTTGCGCCAGCCAGCCTGACTTGCGCAATTCAAACCTCCCCAGCAGGAGGTGTCTTAGACACCTGGGTGGAGAGCAGTCCCAGGCCTCCAGTGCCTTTAGGAGAACTGAGCCAGCTTTCTGCAGCCAATCCTGACGCTTCATTCATGCTCCGTAAGGTTATTAACAGCATGAGAACAGCATCTAGATTGATGACAGTTGTTGGCTGTGGGACCTCGTGCTCAGAGCCAGGGACTGTGAAACATTGAGGACGTGCTGCAGGCATTTAAGGGCAGATAAACGAGTCATTTTTCTTTATGATTTTTTTAATGTAAATACTGTAATGTAACTGGTGCTCACGTTAAGGTCTGCAATACCTTTGGGTCAAGTTTGCACAGCGTGCTATAAACAAAAATACTGCTCGTACAGTGCCCTACCATTTTTGTGTGTCACCAACCGCCACTGGTAAACACCCATGTTAAATAAAATACCCAGCAGTAGACATAGCCCGACATGTGTCCTCTGTCTTTGAGGCACAGCAAACGTGACAAGATAAATACAGAATTTAAAGGCATATTTATTCATTGCTTTGACTTTTGCAACCCACCAAAAATCGCCCAGGTCACGAACCACGGTTTGGGAAATATTGCCCTAAACACATTTTGCAATGACATAGCCAATATGTTCACTGGAAGCAACATCTCACATTTGTTTGTAGTGGTTCATATTAGGGCGGTCAACTAGTCAACCAGTGTGGATGTAGATTTTTCTCTGTTCGACAAACCCATATTTTGTAGTAGATTACCAATGAAATCTGAGCACAGGGATGTGTGGGAGGCATAAGGGAAACAGAAAGACACCCGGGCTCGATTTACTAAGGGTTCTGTGGATGCTCTCTCAGCGCTACTCGACTTTGCGCGGCGTGAGTGACGAGTCGCGAGTTGGTGACAGGGTGGAGCCTGCAAGGACTTCTATTTCCAACTTGCCTTTGCAGGATAAAGTGTTGCTGATGGGCAGGGATGAGGAGAACCACTCCAGTACCACACCATCAATGTCCATTCGATTCTAAAGGTTATTGATCAGGGGATATGGTTGGCTGTATCGAAGATGTCAAGGAGCTCATTTATGTAGGAAAGACTTCAGTCCAGGAAGCAGATGATTGACAGCTTGTAGAAGAGCAGTTTCAGTGTCCCAATCCTGTCTGCAACAGATTGAAGATGGGCCAAGAGATTGTTTATTTGTATGTTCTGAGAAATGTTGGAAGCAGCACAGCTTGTAATCATCTTTCCAGGAAAGTTAGACCTTATGCTGCTAGTTAGACCTCAAAATGGTTTGTGTAGTCTGTATGGCAGTGCTACCATGATTCAGAGTCTCAAGAGAAGGGGATTGCTTACAAGTGTCCTCTGGTCCCCTGAGGGATTTTCTTTCTTCATGGTCATCTATCCAGAAACCAAGGGGTTAAAGGCTTCAGTCTTCTTGCTTTTCAAAAGGCAACCTATAAAGTTTCCTTTTTTATTGACAGAGATTTGCAGTCGGTGAATGCAAAGGCAAAAGGAAGCTAATAACCATTGTAGAGTAGTCCTAATAGTACCCTGTCATGCAGGAGCTACGCTGTTTACGGATGACATATACTGTGGGTCTGGTGGCAGACTGACTCCGCGCACCCCCGACGCACATGTTAGCCTATGGTTTGCATAAGCTAGCTCGCAGTGCCACTAGAATCTCCTGCTAACAGAGAGATTAGTTTTTGGCAACCTCAGAACACAGTAACCTCAAACTCGTGGAAACAATATACTACTTCTCACCCAGTCACTCGTGCTAGCTTGTTTTGCTCTCAGAGAGATACAGAGAAGAAACAGTCGAGCGTTTTTACAATAAGAATTTATTGTACCGTTGTTCTTCTCATGTAAAATGAGTGCGCTGTTACAACTGTACATAGTAGCAGACATATAGAACCAGCAGTACAGTGAATAAAAAGGAATAGTATTGTTCTACCATTTAGCAATAGTCACAAACATATACATGATTATGAAATGCATTTATAAAAATAAAGTGTGTACTCCTAAGATGCCTAACTAGAAGTACCTAAGTGTACCTAGCACGTTATTTTAAAAGCAAAAACACGAAACAAATAGCACCTTAGCAACACTTATTTAATTAAATTGCACATATTATTAAGCAACATATATGCATTCCCACGTGTAGTTTTCTCATTAGTAGTGTTGGTTAATTAAGACTTTTAACAAACTAATAATTAGTGATTATAAATTAGTAATTTTAATCATGACATATAAACAAAACGGGAGCTTCAAACTCAATAAATTTTCAACAGAAAACTCTGCTCCAGCAGTAGCACTGCTCAAGTCCTGCATTTTTCTATTACAAATCATTGTTTTCAGGTGTGTTCAATGACAATAATTTGGAAGACACTCCCAGAATGCATCAGCATCCCATCCGAAAATCCAAGACTTGAGCATTGCATTCTAGGTAACAAGGTGGTCATCTGGTGGTTTAGCTGGGAGACTGGACACCTTCACTAGAGTATACACGGAAGGGGGAGCACAGGGCACCCCTATGAGAACAGAACACAGCAAGCATCTGTCAACACATGCACACACAGGGCAGTGTGGTGCGGCTCTATCGGCACATAGAAGGGACAGTAAGGGAGGGGGTACCTTCACAACAGACATGGTACTGTATGGAAGGGAACACTGCCAACACAGAGACAGGACAGTACAACTGTGATTGGTGGGGACTGCGCCCAGCCGGGCGCCTATGGGGAGGACATATTCCCTTTGCAAGCTGCATGCAGCCTACATGGAGAAAAGGGAAAGAGCGCATGACTGGTTTGGTCGGCCCCAGAGGGCTGAACAAAAAGTCATGGACCGCAGCATTGGGCTAGCCACTCCTCCCCTGCCCTCCAGAAGACCCGCCCACCCTCCTGCCCTCTACCAGGCACTTCTGCTTTCTCGCAGTGCGAGAAGCAGAAACATAAAATGGTAGTTTTACCATTTTATGTTTCTGCTTCTCGCACTGCGAGAAAGCAGTGGGGCAACGCTCCTCTGCCCTAATGGAAGAGCCGCCCCTGTCAGTGGCAACTCACTAACTCAGAAAAGTGTTCCAGCACCACTGACTCAAGGCCAAGTTTGGCTGATGCAGACTGCATAACATATTAGCTAACATTTAATGAGGTATGCATGGATGGTGTGGCCATGGGTTACCAATGTTGTATGAAAATCATCGAATACGACAAGCTCCAAATGCTTCTTTTTGCTTGCATTTTGTGAGAAGTTGGCCTGGCATATGCTGGTCACTAGTTATAGTGGCCACCTTGCACCAGTCCAATTCGACTCTTATGATGTTAGGTTTAAAAGACAACCTTTAAAGAAAGCTATCCTAGTGGTAAAACAAGCATTGATAGATACAAATAAATAGCACTGTTAACATTGGGCCCCAGGGGGGGACCAAACCATATACTAAAATAGTGGTATAAGAACCACGACAATTCTACAGACAATGCCTAGGGCATTTAGGATCGCTTGCCCCTTAATAATCCACCCCAAGTGATGAGGAAGAGGACCCACGGGAGGCGCGTGCAGTGGAAGTAGCTGCTATCGGGATCTCTATTAAAGCCTATGGAGAATGTCGCGGTTGGAAATAAAACATTTAAAAATACTTCTAGCAGTAGTACAAAGTTAAAACTTTAGAGTTAAGCTTTTGAAGAGCCCACAACCTCGGGAGTACCGTAGTACCAATGTTACCTGCCCCAGGGAAGCCGGGTGCATAGGTCGATTTCGATGTCTGGTCATGGGCTGATTTTGAATGGGAAAATAGTCAAAGTTCTGCTAGCCAAAAGCGTCGATGATGCCGTGAAGATCAAAGATGTGAAGATTGAAGTGAAGAACCTGAAAGCAGAGGGGACAGAGTCTGGGTCATGGAAAAGTGACCAGGAGGCTCAAAGCAAAGAGCCCTTCGATGTCGGGTGCTTCAGGTGAAGATGGTGTAGCTTGGTCCTGCAGCCACGGGCTCCGGAAGGCTTCGAGGAAGACCAGCTTCTGGAGGGTGACTGTCCCACGTTGGATGAGGGTCACTGCGGTGATAGTGTCCGGATTGGATCCACTAAGCCTTGGCAACCACAACCCACGCAAGATGCAGAAAAACTGCTACGGTGCAGACCCACGAGGTCTGAGCGAGGTCTCCTTCAAGGAGACTAGAGAGCAGGCCTGGAGCAACCAGGGGAACTCTTGTTTGTGAAGATTGACCTCCGCTAGGGCCCACAAGTCGAGAGACAAGGGACCGCAGGAGGCGGCCATTTGGAGTGCGTAAAAGGGCACCCACGGGCCACCGGAGTGGACTAGGGTGCTGATACTTGGCACAATTGCTGTTAGATGGTTGGCTCAAAAACGGGCCAAGGCACAACTTCCCCACTGGTCAGGGTCGTGTGCTACGCAAGAGGTAGCCGGTGTCCTGGGGTATTGGGGATCTCGGCACCCACGTGGTCCACGGTGCCCAAACTCGTTGAGCACACTCACTGGCCTCTGGTATGCGCTGGAAATCCACCTCAAGGGAGCTGGAGGTCGTCGAAGTCTGAAGGAGCAGCGAAGTTCCAACCGGGTCACTTGCTGTGTTTCAGGTGCCTGCCAAGCAGGGGGATAACTCCTTTATCCCAAGGGAGATTTCTTCCGTCAGCTGGGCAGCAGCAAGTCGAAGTTCAAGAATCCAAAGTTCAAGATTAATCTGAGGCTCTGGGGCCACGTTATTCACCTTTATCCCCAAGATTAGGGGAGTGTCCATAGTAGTGTCCACCAATGAGTGGTGAGGCGGGAAAGGGTGGCTACACCCTCTCCCCTTTGTGTGTTTCCCGCCTGGGCGAGGGGCAGGATGCCCCTGAACCGGTTCCAAGCGGTGTATGCAGAATGCAGGCGCTGTAGCTGGCCTACGTGCAACTCTGAAAGGACATTTGGTGCACCCACCCTGTTCCAATCCACATATCGTGTCTGGGAAGGTGCTGGCACCTCCCTGCCACAGGAGCCCTATTGTCCAGCTGTCGAGGCTGGGATTTTCCCCAGCAACAGGCAGCCAGAGTTGTGGAGGTGGCCGGTAGCATCCATTTTGTGTTACCTGTGCACTTTTAAATTGGTGTCTAAAATCTGCCGCTTTTCCCATATCGCCCCTCTAGCAGGGGGGATTCGTGCCCTCATGCCCATGGCTGGACTGGGGATATGATTCCTACATGTTTCACACCAAACACGATATGGTTCTGTGTAGCCATTCTCAAGTTATCGGGATAACGCGATTGACTTATAATGCGGTTAAGAGTATATGGTATGGCTACACTACAAGCAACCCAGTAATGGTTTTACGAAGGTTGCAGAGGGGTCCTACTCAGGTAGGGGTCCCCCCTCACACATACCTCAGCACCCTGCCTTGTAGGATTACCAAGGCCTGCTATAGGGGTGACCTATGAGAGTACATGTGTTGTAATGGGGTGGGATATAGGCTACCTATATCCCTGTAAGGGGTGCTAGCACCACCTTACCCAGACTACAGTAGTGGTCTGGTGGTGTCACTTTGTATGGCTGTCCCAGGGTGGCACAATAAGTGCTGCAGCCCTGGTAGGCCCACTGAGGGACCCATGCCCTGGGTACCTAGGGGACCATCTACAAGGGACTGGCAGGGTATCCTCAGCATCGAATTGGTTAGTACCTAGGGTACTCACATCGTTTAACAGAGGAAGCAGATAGGCTGGGGTCCTGAATGGCAGGGCCACAGCCTGGCTAGAGTCATAAAACAGTCAAAACATCAGCAAAAAGTTGGGGGCAACTATGCAGTCGTTGCCAATCTCTTACACAACCCCCCCCCCCCCCAAACGCAGGGACATTAAACTAACCTTGACCAGTTGAGTCTTCATGTTCTAAGTGGAAATATCTGGAGAGGCCATCTGCATTGGCATGGTTGCTCCCAGGTCTATGTTCCACTGTAAAGTCCATCCCCTGTAGGGAAATGGACCACCTGAGTAGTTTGGGGTTTTCACCCTTCATCTGTTTTAGCCATAGGAGGGGCTTATGGTCTGTTTGAACAAGGAAGTGAGTGCCAAACAAGTATGGCCTCAGCTTCTTCAAGGCCCAGACCACAGCAAAGGCCTCCCTCTCTATAGCTGACCAACGTTTCTCTCTGGGGGTCAAAGTTCTGCTAATAAAAGCTACTGGTTGATCCTGGCCCTCCTCATTCAGTTGTGATAACACAGCAGCTACCCTCACCTCTGAAGCATCAGTTTGAACTATGAATTCTTTGGAGTAGTTGGGGCTTTGGAGCACTGGAGCAGAGCACATTGCCTGTTTGAGGTCATCAAAAGATTTCTGACAGCTGACAGTCCACTGAACCTTTTTGGGCATCCTCTTAGAGGTGAGGTCATTCAAGGGGGTCACTATGGATCCATAGCCCTTTACAAACCTTCTATAATAACCAGTCAGGCCCAAGAAAGCTCGAACCTGAGTCTGGGTGGTTGGAGCAACCCAGTCCATGATGGTCTGGATTTTGCTCTGTAGTGGCTGACCCTGGCCTCCACCTACAAGGTGTCCCAGGTATACAACCTGACTCTGCCCTATCTGGCACTTAGTAGCCTTGATAGTGAGCCCTGCCTTTTGCAGTGCTTCCAAAACTTTCCTCAGGTGGATCAGGTGATCCTCCCAGGTGGAGCTAAAGACAGCAATATCATCTAGATATGCTGCACTAAAGTCTTCCAGGCCTGAGAGGACTTGGTTCACCAACCTTTGAAAAGTGGCAGGGGCATTCTTCAAACCAAAGGGCATCACCACAAACTGGTAATGCCCACCAGGGGTCAAAAATGCTGTTTTGGCTTTTGCAGATTCAGCTAACCTTATCTGCCAATAGCCTGCTGTCAGATCAAATGTGCTGAGATATTTGGCTGAGGCCAATCTATCTATGAGCTCATCTGCTCTGGGAATTGGATGTGCATCAGTCTTAGTGACTGCATTGAGTCCCCTGTAGTCGACACAAAACCTCATCTCTCTCTTACCATCCTGGGTGTGAGGTTTTGGCACTAGGACAACTGGGCTAGCCCAAGGGCTCTCTGAGGGCTCAATCACTCCTAATTCCAACATCTTTTGGACTTCTGTCCGTATGCAGTCCTTGACATGGTCAAGTTGCCTGTAGATCTTATTCTTGACAGGCAGACTGTCCCCAGTGTCCACTTCATGAGTGCACCAGGGGGTCTGACTTGGAGTCAGAGAAAACATATGTCTGTAAGACTGAAGAACTTGTCTACAGTCTGCTTGCTGCTGGTCAGTGAGGCTGCCTGCCAAGGCTACTCCATCTACTGACCCATCATCAGGGTTATGAGAGAGCAGGTCTGGGAGAGGGTCACTCTCTTCCTCCTGTCCCTCATCAGTGGCCATGAGCAAGCCCATGTCAGCCCTGTCCACATATGCTTTCAGCCTATTCACATGAAGTACCCTGTGGGGACTTCTGGGAGTGCCAAGGTCGACCAAGTAGGTGACCTCTCCCTTTTTCTCCAAAATGGTATGGGGTCCACTCCATTTGTCCTGGAGAGCTGCTGGGGCTACTGGTTCCAACACCCATGCCTTCTGTCGTGGCTGGTACACCACCAAGACAGCCTTTTGGTCATGCCAGGCTTTCTGTAATTCCTGGCTTGCCTCAAGGTTTTTATTCGCCTTCTTCATATACTCAGCCATCTGTGATCGGAGACCCGGTACATAGTCCACTATGTCCTGTTTGGGAGGTTTGAGAGGTTGCTCCCATCCCTCCTTCACTAGACATAGTGGCCCTCTAACAGGGTGGCCAAACAAAAGTTCAAAGGGGCTGTAGCCAACCCCCTTTTGTGGCACCTCTCTGTATGCAAAGAGAAGGCAGGGTAGGAGAACATCCCATTTTCGCCTAAGCTTTTCTGGGAACCCTTTGATCATATCCTTTAAGGTCTTGTTAAATCTCTCAACAAGTCCATTACAGTGAGGATGGTAAGGGGTGGTGAACCTGTAGTTGACACCACACTCCTTCCACATTGCCTTGAGGTAACTACTCATGAAGTTTGTACCTCTGTTAGACAATACCTCCTTAGGGAAGCCCACCCTGGAAAAGATTCCCAGGAGAGCCCTTGCCACTACAGGTGCTGTAATGGTCCTAAGGGGAATAGCTTCTGGGTATCTGGTGGCATGATCCACTACCACCAGAATGAACCTGTACCCAGATGCTGTTGGAGGGTCTAGGGGACCAACTATATCAATCCCCACCCGCTCAAAGGGCACCCCCACCACAGGCAATGGTATCAGGGGGGCCTTTGTGGACTTGCCTGCTTTGCCACTGGCTTGGCAGGTAATGCAAGAGCTACAAAAGTTATTACAGTCCTCACTCATCTGAGGCCAATGAAAGTGAGGGACAATTCTGTCCCAAGTCATTTTGGCCTAGGTGTCCTGCTAGGGGAATATCATGGGCCAGTGTGAGTAGGAAGCCCCTAAACTTCTGAGGTATGACCAACCTCCTGGCTGCTCCAGGCTTGGGGTCTCGACCCTCAGAATATAGGAGCCCATCTTCCCAATAAACTTTATGGGATCCACTGGCATTCCCTGCAGCCTCAGCAGCAGCTTGCTGTCTGAGGGGTTCAAGAGTAGGGCAGCTCTGCTGCTCTAGGCTCAAGTCTGCCCTAGAAGGTCCCCCTGCCCCCAAGAACTCAACCTGATCAGGTTCCAGTTCATCTGGGGCAGTTCCTTCTTCAGGTGCCAGATCCTCTTCTGCTAAAAGAGTATCTGCAGACTGATCCTGGGGGGAAGGCTCTGCCTTACCCCTGCTACTCCTCCTCTTGGAAGGTCCTTGGTCCATTTTTCCAGGATCCAAGGCCTGTTCAGTTCTTGTCAGCTTTGCTTTTGACCTTGTCAGGGCAAACAGTTCTGCTGGTATACCCAACATTGCTTCATGGGTACTTAGCTCCACCTCAGCCCATGCTGAGGACTCCAAATCATTCCCTAGTAAACATTCCACAGGTATGTCTGCACTCACCACAACTTTCTTGAGGCCAGTTACCCCTCCCCATGAGAAGTTCACAACTGCTAGAGCATGGTTAGTACTAACGTTGCTTGCATTGATCACTTGGTAAGTTTCCCCAAGTATGATCTGGCTAGGGTCCACAAGTTCCTTAGTCACCATGGTGACACTGGCTCCTGTGTCCCTAAAAGCTATTGACTCCCTTCCATTTATGGTTGGCTGCTTTTTGTATTTGCCCAGGCCACTGGGACTCACAAATAGGGACAGGTCCCCATCACAAACAAGCACAGCCTGAGTAGGAGTTCTGACTAGGCCAGAGTCCTCTCCATATCCCAGGGTCAACCCTACTATACCCTTGTTCTGTGTACCACCACCTATAGTTGCACTAGGGGGAGCAGTTGCCTTAGGGGCAGGTGGAGTGGTACTGGTGGAGTCTTTGGCCTTGTTACAATCTGAAGTCCAATGGGTTTTCTGCTTACAGAATTTACACCATGGCTTCCTTGGTTGCTTAGCTTTAGAAGCTTGGGAATTATCAGATGCATATTTTTGGGGGCCTGTTGAAGACTGCTGGTCTTTTCCCTTTTCTCCACCCTTCTCAGAGTTTTTGGCATCTTCCTTTTTAGTTGCACCCCCCAAGGGCTGGACCTTCTGCTTAATCCTGGTTCTGACCCATTTGTCTGCCTTCTTTCCCAATTCTTGGGGAGAGGTCAGATCAGAGTCAACCAGGTGCTGGTGTAAGAGCTGATTCTGACAATTATTAAGGATCTGCTCCCTCACTATGAGATTATACAATCCTTGGTAATCATTTACTTTACTGCCAGTTAACCAACCTTCCAGTGCCTTGGTAGCACAATCTACAAAGTCTACCCAATCTTGATTCTGTGCTTTTTGGGTGTCTCTGAACTTAAGTCTGTATTGATCAGTGGTTAAGCCAAACCCATCTATTAAAGCATCTCTCAAGATATAATAATCATCAGCATCCTCTTCTCTTACAGAGAGGAGCTTGTCTCTACCTTTGTCTGCAAAGGAGAGCCACAGGATTGCTGCCCACTGCTCTACTGGGACCCTTTGTACTTTACAGGCCCTCTCAAGTGCAGTGCTCCATTTGTGGATATCATCCCCTGACTGATGGGGGGCACAATCTTGTGGAGGTTCCTATTGTCAGGAGCTTTCTCTCTAACTCTAGGGATATCACTGCCACCAGGAGTCTCTAGACCCCACTTTCTTGAAGCTTTCTGAAGCTCCAGCGCTTCCCTGTCCAATGCTAACTGTTCTCTCTTAAGCTGTAGCTTAGCCTGCTCAAATTTGATCAGTCTGCATTTCCTCTCATGTGAGGATTCTCTTCTCTGAGAAGAGGCAGAGGTCCCTTTGGATCTCACAGAGTGGTTGGATCCCACTGAGGGGGATCTGTTCCTTCTGTTTGGATCCACCATTCTCCCATTAGGGATGGAGGGAGTGCCTCTTTGGCCATCATCTCCATGTCTAGAATGGTCTTGGTCATCCAGGTCAAGTTCATCTTCCACTTCCTGGTCCTCATCAGATTCCACCCCTTGGGTGTCCTCTTCTGGGGGACACCCACCCAACCTGTCTACCCCATCAGCTGCTAAAGTCTGCTTGAAGTCTGCTATGAGCAGGATTTCCCTGAGACGCTGAGTGTTGGCACCTTTGTTTGTCTTAAGTTTCCTAGAGGTGCACATCTCCCTAAGCTCAGCAAAAGAGAGATGGTCATACTTGTCGACTGGGACCCTCTGGGGTCCTTCAAGAGCCTTATGGGCACCTGAATTTAAAGACATGTCTAGTGTAGTGGTACTGCTGTATCTACCTACACTATGTGTGGCCTACTGAACCCTCTCTTGAGTTGTAGTCAAGGTGTGCTAAACCCTCTACACACAACTCTAAGTTCAGTAGAACTTATTGTATACTAAGCTTGTAATTTATATGTACCTTTGGTACCTAGTGGTTTTCACTTTAGAAATTCAATTTGTTATCTGGTAAAACAATGGCAAGCTTGAATCCAACCGCTGCACACCAATGTGAGAAGTTGGCCTGGCATATGCTGGTCACTAGTTATAGTGGCCACCTTGCACCAGTCCAATTCGACTCTTATGATGTTAGGTTTAAAAAACAACCTTTAAAGAAAGCTATCCTAGTGCTAGCTGTGGAGAGCAGCCTTCAGACTAAGTCTTGAAGGAGTGTTAAGCTTATTGTTTTACCATAGATAACCTCTTGAATGACCAAATGAAAGAGTATTCCACACAGGTATATATATAAAATATATGTATTTATTCTAAACAGAATCCCACAGTATCTTTATGAGGCTAAGGCAAAGTTATACATAAAACAAGCATTGATAGATACAAATAAATAGCACTGTTAACATTGGGCCCCAGGGGGGGACCAAACCATATACTAAAATAGTGGTATAAGAACCACGACAATTCTACAGACAATGCCTAGGGCATTTAGGATCGCTTGCCCCTTAAGAATCCACCCCAAGTGATGAGGAAGGGGACCCACGGGAGGCGCGTGCAGTGGAAGTAGCTGCTATCGGGATCTCTATTAAAGCCTATGGAGAATGTCGCGGTTGGAAATAAAACATTTAAAAATACTTCTAGCAGTAGTACAAAGTTAAAACTTTAGAGTTAAGATTTTGAAGAGCCCACAACCTCGGGAGTACCGTAGTACCACTGTTACCTGCCCCAGGGAAGCCGGGTGCATAGGTCGATTTCGATGTCGGGTCGCGGGCTGATTTTGAATGGGAAAATAGTCAAAAGTTCTGCTAGCCAAAAGCGTCGATGATGCCGTGAAGATCAAAGATGTGAAGATTGAAGTGAAGAACCTGAAAGCAGAGGGGACAGAGTCTGGGTCACGGAAAAGTGACCAGGAGGCTCAAAGCAAAGAGCCCTTCGATGTCGGGTGCTTCAGGTGAAGATGGTGTAGCTTGGTTCTGCAGCCACGGGCTCCGGAAGGCTTCGACGAAGACCAGCTTCTGGAGGGCGACTGTCCCACGTTGGATGAGGGTCGCTGCGGTGTTAGTGTCCCGATTGGATCCACTAAGCCTTGGCAACGGCAACCCACGCAAGATGCACAAAAACTGCTACGGTGCAGACCCACGAGGTCTGAGCAAGGTCTCCTTCAAGGAGACTGTAGAGCAGGCCTGGAGCAACCAGGGGAACTCTTGTTTGTGAAGATTGACCTCCGCTAGGGCCCACAAGTTGAGAGACAAGGGACCGTGGGAGGCGGCAATTTGGAGTGCGTAAAAGGGCACCCACGGGCCAACGGAGTAGACTAGGGCGCTGATACTTGGCACAATTGCTGTTATATGGTTATCTCAAAAACGGGCCAAAGCACAACTTCCCCACTGGTCAGGGTCGTGTGCTACGCAAGAGGTGGCCGGTGTCCTGGGGTATTGGGGATCTCGGCACCCACGCGGTCCACTAGCCCAAACTCATTGAGCACACTCACTGGCCTCTGGGATGCGCTGGAAACCCACCTCAAGGGAGCTGGAGGTCGTCGAAGTCCGAAGGAGCAGCGAAGTTCCAACCGGGTCACTTGCTGGGTTTCAGGTGCCTGCCAAGCAGGGGGATAACTCCTTTATCCCAAGGGAGATTTCTTCCGTCAGCTGGGCAGCAGCAAGTCGAAGTTTAAGAATCCAAAGTTCAAGATTAATCTGAGGCTCTGGGGCCACGTTATTCACCTTTATCCCCAAGAATAGGGGAGTGTCCATAGTAGTGTCCACCAATGAGTGGTGAGGCGGGAAAGGGTGGCTACACCCTCTCCCCTTTGTGTGTTTCCCGCCTGAGTGAGGGGCAGGATGCCCCTGAACCGGTTCCAAGCGGTGTATGCAGAATGCAGGCGCTGTAGCTGGCCTACGTGCAACTCTGAAAGGACATTTGGTGCACCCACCCTGTTCCAATCCACATATCCTGTCTGGGAAGGTGCTGGCACCTCCCTGCCACAGGAGCCCTATTGTCCAGCTGTCGAGGCTGGGATTTTCCCCAGCAACAGGCAGCCAGAGTTGTGGAGGTGGCCGGTAGCACCCATTTTATGTTACCTGTGCACTTTTAAATTGGTGTCTAAAATCTGCCGCTTTTCCCATATCGCCCCTCTAGCAGGGGGGAATCGTGCCCTCATGCCCATGGCTGGACTGGGGGTATGATTCCTACATGTTTGACACCAAACACGATATGGTTCTGTGTAGCCATTCTCAAGTTATCGCGATAACGTGATTGACTTATAAAGCGGTTAAGAGTATATGGTATGGCTACACTAAAAAACAACCCAGTAATGGTTTTATGAAGGTTGCAGAGGGGTCCTACTCAGGTAGGGGTCCCCCCTCACACATACCTCAGCACCCTGCCTTGTAGGATTACCAAGGCCTGCTATAGGGGTGACCTATGAGAGTACGTGTGTTGTAATGGGGTGGGATATAGGCTACCTATATCCCTGTAAGGGGTGCTAGTACCACCTTACCCAGACTACAGTAGTGGTCTGGTGGTGTCACTTTGTATGGCTGTCCCAGGGTGGAACAATAAGTGCTGCAGCCCTGGTAGGCCCACTGAGGGACCCATGCCCTGGGTACCTAGGGTACCATCTACAAGGGACTGGCAGGGTATCCTCAGCATCCAATTGGTTTGTACCTAGGGTACTCACATCGGTTTAGAGAGGAAGCAGATAGGCTGGGGTCCTGGATAACAGGGCCACAGCCTGGCTAGAGTCATAAAACAGTCAAAACATCAGCAAAACGTTGGGGGCAACTATGCAGTCGATGCCAATCTCCTACACATTTGATTGGTTACGAGCCTGTGAACCATGCGCTAATGTAGTGAATGTCTGAAATCCTTTGTTTAGTTTCCTCTATGAGTGGATCTTACGGTTTGCAGAGAAGATCCTTTCCTCATTCTTAGAATTCGCTGTATTTGTTAGAACGCTTCTGGGTTCTTGATGTCACATTATAGTGAGACTCGGATTGACTTATCGATGGACTGAGTCTCCTGTGTTTCTGTAGTTTACCTTTCTGAAGTAAATACACCCTGTAAACGTAAGACCGTGTCTGTCAGTCTTATACTGTGCAAATGTAAGCAAAGACAAACAAATGCAAACGCCGGATCCATCAGGGAGACCCGAAGGGGCTGCACCGCTCCGGGTCAGTCGTGTGCACTCAGAGGCAGAAGAAATGGTGCTGGTCCTGCGCGGTGACGAAGGCACGCTTTTAAGAGAATCCTTGGAATGAGGGCAAACAGTAGTGTCTTTTTAGGTCGAACACACTGTTGCAGCGCAGGCGCTGCTCGCTCTGCGAGGCATGCTGTATTAAGGTATGTTTTAGAAGTGGCGTGGAAGCCCCGCCCAGGAGTGTTAGTGGATTCTAATCTTCTTACCCAGCATTACATCTTCGGGTGAAAATTGGTTGTTCCCTGATAGCACCGAACCCCTATGAAGTTCAGATGGCGCCTGCGTTTCAGATTGCATTTACAGTGTATAATTTGGTGTGGTGCATTCAGTGCAGTCCAGGAGGCGGTGTCATGGCGCACAGCACGCGTGCTGATGGGAAGGTGCTTTGTGCACCACAGGCGTGCAGTAAAACTCTTAACTGCACACTCTCGCCCACGCCGTGGAATGTTCGATCCTTCATCAGCCTGTACAGGTGAGCGGTGCCTGGCTTTAAATCATCCTGTACCGCTGAAGTAGTGAACAGGCTAGAGGTAAAAACATTCCGGAGGTAGCTGAGGCAGCAGCGAGTGAAAGGGGAGGGGTCTCTTCTTGTGTCAAGTCCATTACATGCAGGGCTTTAAGTGGGCCGGGTCTCATTGGGTCTGACCAGCAGTTTTTAGGTCTCGCCTGATGCAGCGCATGCGCTGATCTGGCGAGACATTTTGCGAGAGCTCCAAAAAGTGCTACCAGGCCAGCCTAGAGGTACAGCGCATGTGCGCGGGTGCCCGCGTCGTGCTTTACCGCGATTACTTTCACCGCTTTGATGTTTGATCGCGATCACTTTCGCTTTGATGTTCTCCGTGAGGCTTCAATAGATTGCAGCAGTTAAAACAAGCATTGGCATAGCCAATAGGTCTCACTTTTGGGACCTTATAAGTGTTTAGTTATGCAACTGTTGCATGGCTAAACACTTATAAGGTCCCAAAGGCGAGACCTATTGGCTATGCCAATGCTTGTTTAAGGGGGCCTCTAAACGGGTCTCTTCCAGGGTCTGTTTTGTGCCCTGGCACGGGCGGTCCATTTTTTTTTTTCCAGACTGCAGTGACAGTAGGCACATCGATGTGCGCGTGGTGAGCGTTGTAGGGGAAGGGAAATCCTTTAAAGAGTCATTTTCTCTCTGGATTTCCCTTCTCTTTTTGAATCTCAGGAGCAGCAACATTGTCGTGGTGTCACCACTAGGGCTTTAAGTGGAAGTGTTTTCAATATCTTACATACAAGCCATAGTTGCTGCTTATTTATCTTAAGCAACTAGCAACCATTGACAAAGCCAATAGTCCTGACTTGTAGGTATAATGTGACTTGTTACATCATATATCTGGACGCAATGACAGGAACAGCAAAATACAAGTCAGGCGGCACACTGTGCTAAACACAGATTTTTAGCTTACGTGTTTTAAGCCACGCCCTTAATTACATTGACCACGCCCCTTTGAGAAACCCCCTCGTTTTTTCATTCCACTTAAAGCCCTGATTACATGAGGAGAATGATGGCTGCTCTTCGTGCAGCTAAGTGGGGGCACCTCACAGACACTTAAGAGGCTACCGATTCACTCTTCTTGCATTCAACAGGAAGCGACTTTCTAAAACAAAATCCTTGGTGATCACGTACCAAACACGGTGTTGGTAAAGTGCACCATAGCGCGCTCCTGAAGTCCCAGGCGATGGAGTTTTATGTTGCAGACTTTAGATAGACTTCCAGTCTGGTTTCCTTTACTGCTTTTCAGGTCTTTCCTCAAATAGTTTTAGCTATTTACGGGCTCTTCTGATACCAATACTTTAACCCCTTCGCTGCTGCGGACATTCCGCTGCAGCGCTGGGGGGGGGCAGGGGGGCAGCGCGGTGGGCCTGTGCTCATGACGGAGCCGCTCCGTCATGAGCCACAGTTGAGCTGTGCTCATGACGGAACGGTTCCGTCATGACTCCGCCCATTTGCGTTGTCCCCTCGCACAGGCGGGGAAACAGCGCCGCGCAGGCGGAGCGGCCGCCAACAGGATTGTCATGACGGAACCGTTCCGTCATGAGCACACGGCAACCGTGGCTCATGACGGAACGGTTCCGTCATGAGCGGGGAAGGGGTTAACAAGCATTTGCAACGCAATAGGTCTTGCATTTACGTGAGTTTAACCCCTTCCCTGCTTATGACGGAACCACGCCGTCATGAGCCACGGGTGGCGTGTGCTCATGACGGCGTGGTTCCATCATGCGGCTGTCGCTCCGCCCACGCAGCATTAATTCCCCGCCTGTGCGGGCGAATTATTGAGCGGGCGGGACCGTGACGGAACCACGCCGCCATGAGCACAGGCCGCCCGTGACTCATGACGGCGTGGTTCCTTCACGAGCATGGCGGCGCCGCGCTCACCCCCCACCGCCCCCCGCGTCGCGGCAATATTCGCGTCACGGCCAAGGGGTTAGGCTATTGTTATAAATTCCAATGTGTTTTATTTATGTTTCAAAAACCAAAACATAAATAAGAGGCGCTGTCATTTACAACGCCAAAGGCTCAAACTCGCGTAAATGCGAGACCTGTTGCATTGCAAATGCTTGTTCTGTGTAACATCTGTTTCTGCTGTCTCTGTGAGAGTGTCTGTCTGTCCAGCCGCCAGGTCTCCTTCAAAGTAGATTTTGAGGGTGATCAGAGGAGGAAAGCCCCACCCAGGGAGGTGTCCTCCGGTTCTGTACCCCCAGGACGAGCCTCTGGGGCCTTCTCCGCGGTTACACCCGGTGTGATCTATTTCAAGGATGCGAGGTCAGTTCTGACCTCTGTGTCTGCAGCGGCCTCGCAGTCTGTCTCTCAGAAGGACCGGCGCTTCAGCAGACCGGTGGCACTGCCACACCCTCCCCCCCCCCCCCCCTCCCTCTCAGGGACACTGGAAGCCTGTCAAAGTCCGCACTCGGGCCCAGCTCTCTCCATGACACGGAGACACCACCCCAGGAGCAGATAAAGACACTCCCGCCCCTTTACCTCCAGACTTTCAGGGAAACTGAAAGCATTTCAAAGTCCAGGGTCCGCGCCCAAGGAGGAGCGATAACACATCTGTCGGTCCTTCTGGTCATGGCCGCAGCTGCGCCGCTGCAGAGCCTCCGAGACGAGGTCACTTGCTCCATCTGCCTGGACTTGTACTGGGACCCGGTGTCCATCGAGTGTGGACACAACTTCTGCCGCCCCTGCATCACTCAGTACTGGGAGGGTCCGGACCGCTCCTGCCCCCTGTGCAAGGCGGTATCCCGAGAAGGTGCCCTGCGGCCGAACAGGGAGCTGAGAAACATCGTAGACATGTCCGGATTGAATTTATCACCCGAGAAACCCCAAGACGAGCCTCTGTGCCCCAAACACCAGCAGAAGCTGCAGCTCTTCTGTGAAGAGGATCACACACTCCTGTGTGTCATCTGCCGAGAGTCCAGGGAGCACAAGGCACATACAGTGTGTCCCATAGAGGAGGCTGCCGAGGAGCACAAGGTGAGTGTGTGATGTGTCATAACTACAGTCCATGTACCCCAAGACGAGCCTCTGTGCCCCAAACACCATCAGAAGCTGCAGCTCTTCTGTGACGAGGATCACACACTCCTGTGTGTCATCTGCCGAGAGTCCAGGGAGCACCGGGCACATATAGTGTGTCCCATAGAGGAGGCTGCCGAGGAGCACAAGGTGAGTGTGTGATGTGTCATAACTACAGTCCATGTACCCCAAGACGAGCCTCTGTGCCCCAAACACCAGCAGAAGCTGCAGCTGTTCTGTGACGAGGATCACACACTCCTGTGTGTCATCTGCCGAGAGTCCAGGGAGCACCGGGCACATACCGTGTGTCCCATAGAGGAGGCTGCCGAGGAGCACAAGGTGAGTGTGTGATGTGTCATAACTACAGTCCATATACCCCAAGGCGAGCCTCTGTGCCCCAAACACCATCAGAAGCTGCAGCTCTTCTGTGACGAGGATCACACACTCCTGTGTGTCATCTGCCGAGAGTCCAGGGAGCACCGGGCACATACAGTGTGTCCCATGGAGGAGGCTGCCGAGGAGCACAAGGTGAGTGTGTGATGTGTCATAACTACAGTCCATGTGCCCCAAGACGAGCCTCTGTGCCCCAAACACCATCAGAAGCTGCAGCTGTTCTGTGAAGAGGATCACACACTCCTGTGTGTCATCTGCCGAGAGTCCAGGGAGCACAAGGCACATACAGTGTGTCCCATAGAGGAGGCTGCCGAGGAGCACAAGGTGAGTGTGTGATGTGTCATAACTACAGTCCATGTGCCCCGCAGGCAGCTCAGATCATTTCAAGTATTTCTTGTCACTTGCATCCGGTAGGTGCAGCGGATGAAGGGACAGGCGGGTAAGTCTTTTACGCGTTCATATTTAGGAAAGAGCTGAAGGTGCTTCTCTCTAAAGAACAAGACCTCCTCATCTCACCAAGCCCATTCCTTACTAACTTCTCAGAGTAATCTGACGGCATTACTGGCCCGTTTACCTACCAGCAATCTTCAGCATCTTATGTCTGTATTCCCACAGTCATACTTATGAGGTGATCCCACCTCGTTCACAGGACCAAACCCGGGCCATAGGAGTGGACATGACAGAATCCCACCCCCACGGGTGGTATAGGTTATGGCCAGGCCCACACCTCTTCCTGAGCTGCCAGGCTGTCTTCTATTACGAGGGGACCAGGTACCTGCTTGAGAGATCTCTGATAAATCCAAACGGTGGACCTGGGCAAGGAAAGATCTCAGCCTTTTTCCCTTCTGTGTGGGGTGCCGCAGGCGTCATGCCTCAGTCCTACACTTTTTTAACATGTATGTGTCCCCGCTGGCAGCCCTGATAAGATGCTTTGGGGTCCAACTGACTTCTTATGCAGACGACACGCAAATTGTGCTGTCCCTTCAGCGCGGCAAAGAAGCTGAGACTGGATTACGATGCCATGATGGCATGAAAGCCATCGCGGGCTGGATGTCATCAAATTGCCTGAAACTTAAAGCAGGAAAAACGGAGGTCATTATATTTGGCAACAGAGCAAATCTTTGGACGCCTGACCGGTGGCCAGATGTAATGGAAATGCTTCCGGCCCCTACTGAGAAGGCGAAGAATCTGGGGGTGATTGTGGACGCTAGAGTCACTTTTGGTGATCAGATAAGTGGAGTTGTCTCAACTAGCTTTTATCTCCTCAGGATCCTTCCATAGGACGGCCTGAGGACAGCAGTTACAGCGCTCATTTTGTCACAACTGGACTACTGTAATAGTCTCTATTTGAACATCCAAAAGAGACACATGAACAGACTCCAGATCGTACAAAATGCGGCAGCCAGGCTACGCCTACAATGGTACGTCCCAGGAAGAACGCTGCGCTCCTCGGAGACAAAACAAGTGATTGTCCCCCGTGTTAAAAAAGCCAGCTGGGGTGGTGGGAGCTTTTTAACTTGTGCCGCAAAGGCTTGGAACAGCTCACCCATGTGCCTCAGAAATTCTACCGAGCTCCTCTCCTTCAGGAAGGGGCTGAAAACATGGCTTTTCTCTGAATAGTTATGTCATCTTGGCAACCATTTAGGCAGTGCTCAGCGCCAGGACACCCTTGGGTAACAGGTATGCTCTAAAAGCTTTATTAACATAAAGAAACCCCTTTAAAGTCAGCCCAAGAGGCCGCTACACCTCTTGTGGATCTGCTCTTGATGTTCAATGATGGAGTAACATCGGAAGCCTCATAAACTGTTGAAATAGTTTCTCTACCCCACCTGCATGTAGCAATGCCAGCAGCTTTACATGCCTGGTTGAAACTTCTGAAGGTGAAAATAAGTTCATCCGTTTCCCTGAAGCTCTTGGTACAATTTAAGTATATCAAGACCACCCTCTTTATTTTTAGAGAATGGAGAAGGGTTTCATCATGAGAAGAGGGATTAGGAAAAAAGAAGGAAGGAAAGAGTTCTGGTCCCTGTTGGAAATTGCACACGACAGCAAAGAGCTCTTCAGCATCGTGAAGGAACTCTCCAACCCCAACGACGTCCCGCCTTCACAAGAACTGTGCAACGCTCTGGCAACCTTCTTCCACCAGAAGATAGCAGACATCCACAACAGCTTCAACATCCCGATCAACCCGACCGCGTGTCACTTTCTGCCTCAATAATCCTAGTTCCTGCCATGTCCACATCTGACCGCAGCATGGCGATCTTTTCACCGAGTTTGGAATGGAGATCGGTGAGCTCGGCTGTGATGTTCACCACAGGCTCATTCCGCAGCTCCACCCTAAAGCTTGAGGCTGGTGAGCAGGTCCTCCTTCGTCAGCACCATACTAATCTCCCTTTGAGCTGTACTCTCCTCTCTGGGCTCAGCTACTACTTCCCCTCAGCATGGAGTGCTCGCACCCACAAATTGTGTAACTTCCCTCTGTGTTTGTTTTTTGGGAGGCTTGGGTGGAATTAGGTGGTGGGGGATTCATGCACTGAGATTCCAGGCGCATTCTCTAATAGATGTGTGGATATTCTGGGCGATGTGAATTTGTTGTGATGTAGGTACACACTGGCGATCTTGTTTTGTCAGGTAGGAGCAGAATTAAAATTTACCAGTGCAACTGCTAAGTAATGAGGAAAGATTTAGTAGAAAACTCCACTGGGCGGCATGGCCAGGGTGCTGCATGTGTCAGCCCTGTCCCACCAAATGCTACTACAGGGAACATTCTCTTGTCAGTCCTACCTGCCAAAGTCATAAAAGCCTGTTCAGCAGTTATTGCATTATTGCTCCACAAAAGCTGGGATGTCCAGGCAGTTTGCACATTCCCCTGTTGCTGCATGGTCATTAGTCTGGGAAGCCTATGATCGATAGTCTCTTGCACAGGCGGTGATCATGGCCCAGAGGGCGGGGCCAGCCCACAGGTCCCCTCAGCGGCCGCAGTCTTCTGGGCCTAACCAACGTCGCCCTCTCCATCCACCCCGGCCCTCTCAGCTGCCTTCACCAGGCTCAGCGGCGGGTCCTACCTGGGCTGAGTCCAGAAGTCCAGCTTTGATTAGGGCGCTTCCCTTGGATCCTCTGCACTCCCAGAGGCCCCACACTCACCCACAGCTGGGGAGACTCCGCTGCCAGGTGCCCAATATGTCACTAGGTCGTCTCACACAGGCTCACTGCCCCACTCGCTGCTTTCATTCAGAGCTGCCCAGATCCTATGGGCAACTACTCTGACTGGGCCTCCAAGGCCCTATGGCCGTACCCGTCCTCAGGTCCCACGATGCAGGGCAGCCAGTAGTGTCTTAAGCAGTTGTTGGTGTTCCTCCGCTCCTCCACTGCCATTCCTGCAGCCATGAAGTAACCCGTCGACCTCCTGGGACCACCTCACAAGATCGCCACCTCAGGAAATTTCTGGAGCGAGGGTTACAAGCCAAATGTGGTGCCCATGGTCATGGGACTCGATCAAGGAGCAGCCGTCGTAGTCCATGCCGAAGCTCCACCTCCGCTGCTGTAGTTCTCTTTATTGACACCCTCTTATAGTGTGGAATTCTATCTGGTATAGGTGGGGGAGGTTATGATTATGGGGGTCATTACCTACAAGGGGTCAAATGTCATTTCAGAAAGTCACCAAATGAATTTCCACCTACCCGATGTACATATTTGTAATTTAATGTGTAGTATCCAGTAGTGTGTGTAATACATTTATTTTTCATTTTTAAATGAGTTATTGAGTATTATAATTCCATGCCAGTGAATGAAGATTACTCGCCCACATCACCGGCCCTGAGTAGGCCTTGGACTGCTCGGCTACCCTGATAAACCCAATGGCTGCAAAGGGGCACTTGGTTCCTAGTAAGGAAATACTTGTGGACTTATTACTTGCACAGAACTCACATCCCGCACAACTGATAATAACCCAATCTCTAGATCGATAGATAGATAGATAGATAGATAGATAGATAGATAGATAGATAGATAGATAGATAGATAGATAGATAGATAGATAGACAGACAGATAGATAGATAGATAGATAGATAGATAGTTATCTATAGATAGATAGATAGATAGATAGATAGATAGATAGATAGATAGATAGATAGATAGATAGATAGATAGATAGCCTCCTCGCTCAAGTGTATAAATCCCTTTTAATGCTGGTTCATTGTGGACATCGCCCTACAAACCCCTGCTCATCTGTATTCTTCATTGTTGGTTTATTTTAGAAAACATTCAACATCCACAAGAAGAAGCTGAGTGAGGAAATGGAAGAACTGCAGCTGTGGACAGCGGAGGAAAGCAGTACAGCGTCCGCGCTGGAGGTGAGAGGAGTTTCAGATCTTGTAGATGCGGAGGGTATCGGGGCGGATCGAAGAGAGCTATGAAGGTTTCAAAAAGTACAGCTAGAATTAATGTGACTGGTGCTGTGATATTTGCAGACAATCAGAATAGAGAGGTGAGAGACTTTGGCTTTCCCTGAGAATCAAATATAGCATAGTTAGAGGTTAGACACATTAGATACTTCTGAGAATCATAAGAAGCAACAATGGTACAAGACACAACTTGATCAGTTGAGAGTTACACACAGAGAAGAGTAGGCCACACTTGTGAGGCATCCCTCAGTGTTATAAAATGGAGAGATAAGTTAAGAATTAGAACTGAGTAAAACAAGTAATCCCATACGTGGCAAACTAAGGAGAGACGGACAGCAGACACAAGTGTGATTCAGTGGAATTTAGAAAGAGGTACGTCATAGCCAGATTCACATGAATTTCCTGAGAGTTACAAGAAGCAGAGATCCAATTCAGAAGACTGGGTCTCCCAGGAGTGTCACCGGAAGCAAATCTGGAGCTCATAGACATAGGAGATGCCCTGTGAGCCATGTGAAGCAGAGTTGGGGGACAGAGACTTGAAGGGTGAGAAGAGAGACTCAGGAATCTGTGCTGAGGGTTACAGAAATGGAAGCACCTCTTGCCAGTCACCACAATATCTGAGGGTCAGAGAAATATACAAAGTGGAACAGAAGCGAAAGAAGCAGGAATCACAGGAATTGATTTGAGTTTGAAAAATAACATTCTTGATTTAGAGGGCAAATATTTTTGCATCTTCCTCCCATGTGAAGCTGTTTCATGAGCCGCGGCTTCCATTACATGGTCACACATGGTCCAGGTCCATAAAGGGTCAGACCCCTTCTATCTTTTGAGGCCCCTATCATAATACATAATGACTTTCAGGCTGAAAGGTAACAAGTATCATATTGTTTGCCCCATTTGAGCTCGAATCCCTGGTTTATACCCCTCCAGCTATCTCCTGGGATCACTGGCACAATATTGAACACAGCAATGTCGAGATACAGAAATATTGTGTCAAAAATATCGATTACAAAAATATTGTTTCCCTGTGCTTATAATGGTAAGTACAAAACTATCGAAAAAAATATTGTTTAACACTAATGCCATGAAAAACTAGAACTACATGGAATATTATTTATATATATACATATAAAATTGTTGCATTGTTTCCATGACATTAAAAACATCACAAACATTCAACATTATAACATTGTTGTATGTTTTTCTTGATATTACTGTGATACATATATGAAATACAAGTGCTCATAGAATCCTTGCAAGGCCCATGAGGGGTGGAGCACCAACCCAGATGAGATCACCGGCTCTTCAGCATCAAAAAATCACCAATTGCGTCTCACTCCGTAAGGAAGACGACGCTCACTCAGGAATACGTGTGGTATCAACAAGAAGCTTTACTCCATAGCAAGATACGTTTCGCCCATCACTTGCCTTGATCACATGATTTACACATCCAATCGCTGTGTCTTAAAACAACATTGTGTACGAGAGTGTAAAAACATACTAAGGCATTCTTACACGGTGCATAAAGAAAATACAGAGAAATATACAAAATTGTATAAGGATAACTCATCGTTTCACATGTTGAATATTTACTTTACAGTCCATATGTAATACAGTATAAACCCAAATTAGTCATGGTATATCTATTTTAAGCTCATCTGCCCAACTGGCATTACACTCCCCGAAACGCCTCTCCCTCATTGCGATAAGCTAATGACTGGAGAAAATAGCACTGTGTCTGGATAATAATCACATACTCGAATCATGAAGGCGCAATGGTCACGACTAGTCAAATCCCAACCGATGCAAGAGTAGAAAGAACTGTATGTTTACTATCCCATCTCAGAGCATTATGAGAGCCGAAGGCCGCGTCAGATTGTGTCAATGTGCTATATCAAATCAGCTCGCCAAGTGGCGACGGCACAATGGATGTGAATGCAAGATGCGCAGGCTGGAGAAAGAAGGGCGGGAGGGGTTAAGGACCATTCCACGAGCAGGTGTCTCGCAAGTCCGAATCTGTACCCCATGGTGCTGGTATGATACCATGTGATGAACCCCTCATAAAAGGCATGTGCCTAATATGAGCATGGAAAAAAAAACTATCCTGGATAGAAATCAACCCCTAGTGAGAGAGAAAATCTATTCCTAATGGGAAATACATGGGAAGTGCTGTGTACTCTGGCCTGTCAGGGGGAGCAAGATGGCACCTGAGTTACACGCCGCTCTGCTCACCTCTTCTCTCTTGCCATGTTAGTTTGGAACTCGGCTATTCTGACTGCAGCTTGCATCGAGCATTTGACACTCTGAAGCAATTCTTGCGTAGAAGATGCCCCCTACAGCTCAGCTGCTGGAAACATTGCCATGGGAGCTGTGAGAGTAATGGTTTGACCCGCCTGGTGCTGGAGGCGATATCACTGCTTCCGCAGTATCTCGCCCGACTCAGTTTTGCAGTACCGTGGACCCGGAAGACTCAAAGAGTGACTGCCCCCGAGATCATGACTGGCCAGGGGTGAAGATCGGGAAGACTTGTGCTGTGGCTCTATCAGCTACCATCAGAGCTGGTGGTGTGACCGGGACGGTTGCTGTGCACCTCTGCTAGCGCATCATGAAACAAGCATTTACAATGCAATGGTCTCGGCATTGGTAAAGTTAGAGCTATTGGCATTGCTCATGACATTATTTTTGTTTATGTTTTTGTTTTTAAAACATTTAAAGAATCGGCATTGTTATTTACAATGTCAATAGCTTAATCACTCTCAAATGCGAGACCTTTTGCATTTGCACCCACACACAGAGCCACACACACACAGCCACCCACACACAGAGCCACCCACACACACAGAGCCACTCACATAAAGCAACCCACACACAAATAGAGCCACCCACAGAGCCACCTACACACACAGTTACCCACACACAGACAGAGCCACCACGCATAGAGCCACACACAGAGCCACATACACAGAGCCACACACACACACACAGTGGCTTCCACAAACCTTCCAGCACCTGTGACGAGATTAGCAATAAATCATCATTTAACATTGTTTAAGGCCCGAGAAACAAAGGAGTTAAATGCCAACATCAGAAGGAAATAAAAAGAGAACTTCGCCACTAAAGATAAAGCGTGCAGGAGCTGCTGAGGGTGCTGCGTAGGATGGACAGTGGAAATGTACACCACCAGCAGGCACTGGCTGCACGCTTCGATGGGGACCGTAGGGGGAGTGGCTGTTTACCTTCTCAAAACTCTCACGGCTTCCCAGAGGACTCCTCTAGGGGCGTCTTACTAGTAGTGCATCACTCCTTGTCTCTTCCCGCCCTCTCTCCCTTTCCATGGCGTGACAGGCATTCTCACACGGAAACTGCAAGCCATCTTCCCTTTTCACCTCCTTACACAAGACACCTGTTGGACCCGGCCTCGTGGCGTGGTCCTGACCCCCTCTACCCTTCGGGGTCCCCCTGGATTGTACTCGTCTACCCGCACCAGCCTACGCAACCCGGCTCCCCCCGGCCTCGGCCTCGGCCCCAGCGAAACCCCGACATCGAGGCACCAAGATCCGGCCAGAGGGCACCGCGTGGCCACTCCACTGATCCCGGAGGCGGGGAGTTTCGATGGGACCCCCAACCGTCCCCCAACGCCTGGGTTCGATCGCCCTCCGGCCTCCGTGGGCGCTGGCGCCTATCCCGCTGGGTGTCTGGGCTCTCCCAGCCCGGCCCCTCCGCCCCCCCAGGCGCAAGGGTCCGGACATCAAAGGGCTCCAGACCTATATCTGGGGCAACCCCGCACCAGGACAGCAGTTGTATCCTGGAGTCAATAGCCCTGCTGATCGGATCGCGGCTGACCCTACGGAGAAAGACTCATTGCCTGGAACTATAACTCGAGCCCTGCTGACTGCGTCGCGGCTCCACCTTGCTGAGAAGAAGACCCTCATGGACCATCGGGGCCCTGCTGACGCCGTCGCGGCCCAACCTCGCTGAACTACCATCGGAGCCCTGCTGACCTCGTCGCGGCTCGACCTAGCTGAACTGGCGACGGCACAATGTATATGAATGCAAGATGCGCAGGCCGGAGAAATAAGGGGGGAGGGGTTACAGACCATTCCGCGAGCAGGTGTCTCGCAAGTCCAAATCTGAACTCCATGGTGCTGGTATGATACCATGTGATGAACCCCCCATAAAAGGCATGTGCCTAATATGAGCATGGAAAAAAAACTATCCTGGATAGAAATCAACCCCGGTAAAGAGCCTGGGCCTAAAGGGGCAAGTACCGTGGCAGGTGATTCTTTGGGGCCCTCCTTGTCTACAATCTTTTTCTCCATTAAACAACTGCAGGAGGAAGCTCAGAATGATGTCAGCGGGCGAGAGTAGCCTCTGAAAAGCTGCAGGGGGGAAAAAATTAATAAGTACTGCGTAGAGCAGGAGCAGAGAAGACGCGAGACCTGGCTCGAGGTAAGATGTTTTAAAAAACATTATTCGGAACCCGCACGTGTGATTCTCCTCTCCGCGACTCTCACACGACTCCCCTGCAACCCCCTGCGCTTGCCCCTTCACCCGCGAGCCATGCCGGCCACGACTGCCCCCGAGGGATTTCCTTTTCCTCCCATCAGCCTCAGGAGCTGGGGAAGAGCTTCCCCAGCTCCTGAGGCTGTTCCCTTGATTTCTCTGAAATGACAATCAGCACGCACGTCACGCTGACGTCATTTCAGAGAAACTGAAATGAGCCAATCAGCTCATTTCAGTTTAATGTATATAGGGTTGGGGGCTACCCAAAATGGGCATGCCAATGCCCCTACCTCCCCCCAAAAATCCAGTCTTTCTGCACCACCCAGGAGGCAGATGGGGCAATAGCGCTTTATTTTCCCCCCCGGGGGCAGAAGCCCCCTAGGCACAAGGGATGATGTTTTTTATTATACGTAGGAGTGGGGGTTGTCCAGAATAGGCATGCCAATGGCCCCAACCACCCCATAAAAATTAACAACAGTCTTTCTGCCTCCCCAGGTGGCAGATGGGGGCAATAGTCACTAATATGCCCCCTAGGCACCAGGGATTTTGTTGTTTTTTTATATGTAGGGGTGTCGAGAATGGGCATGCTAATGCCCCTAAATAAGTCCTTCTGCTCCCCCCACCTGGAAGGCGTTACAACAAACAATTGATGGACGGAATGCTGACAATGCAGACATTCTCCCCCAGTCAAGAGATCTGGGTTAAATCCATCGTTCTTTTGCCCACTACGCCACCCCAGTTCAGACATGGCCATATGCAAATCAGTCTTGACCCTGTGCCTCATGGGAACAGTCCAGCCCGAACTGCCAAGCCATGTCTTCCCTGGACCGGAATCAAGCATCCTAGGACCGGTTTCTGGCTATCAGCCGTCATCAGCCAGGATAGCTTGACTCCAGTGGCGTAGTGAGCACGGGACCCACGTCTGGGCATACCCATCCCACTTAGGGCGAAAAGCGTTACAACAAACAATTGATGGACGGAATGCTGACAATGCAGACATTCTCCCCCAGTCAAGAGATCTGGGTTAAATCCATCGTTCTTTTGCCCACTACGCCACCCCAGTTCAGACATGGCCATATGCAAATCAGTCTTGACCCTGTGCCTCATGGGAACAGTCCAGCCCGAACTGCCAAGCCATGTCTTCCCTGGACCGGAATCAAGCATCCTAGGACCGGTTTCTGGCTATCAGCCGTCATCAGCCAGGATAGCTTGACTCCAGTGGCGTAGTGAGCACGGGACCCACGTCTGGGCATACCCTTCCCACATAGGGTGAACAGCAAAATACACAAGATGATGGACGGAATGTTGCACAATGGCAAAACACTCACCCCCAGTCACAGATCTGGGTTTAATCCATCGTTATTTTGCTCACCACACCACCCCAGTTCAGACATGGCCATATGCAAATCAGTCTTGACCCTGTGCCTCATGGGAACAGTCCTGGGCTGGAGAGGCAGTTTTGAATTTTGATTTGTTGCGTTCTATGTTGGAAGTAGGAGGTGAACCAGCAGGCGCGGTGCGTCCATTGGGGCGTTGGGGCATTGCCCGCCCGCCCCCGCACCCGCCCGCGCCCACAGCTCCCTCCTCAGTGTCTCTGAACTTAGTTTACTTAAGTTCAGAGACGCCGAGGGTGGGGAGAACTGACAATGCATATCAGTCAGCATGACGTCGGACCGTGGGCGGTCCGGCGTCATGTTGACTGACATGCATTGTCAGACAAGCCAGGGAAAGGCAGCACAAGTGCGCATGAGTGGGCATGGAGAGTAATTTTTAGCCGTGCCCAGTCATGCGTACTTGTGTTTTTACTGCCTTGCGCATGCCCATTAGGAGCCCCTCAGTCAATCCTGGCGCTGCAGCAGCGCCAGGATTGGCTGAGGGGTTGCCACTCCAGTGCTGACGTGGTGTTCCGGTTTGAAGGGGGCAGAGGCGCCAACACGGACCAGGAGAAGAGGCGGTCAGGTAAGTTTGTTTTAATTTTATTCATTTCTCCCGCTGCTGGTGGTAGGGTTGGGGTGGTGTTTAGGGTTAGATGGTAGGGTTGGGGTGGTGTTTAGGGTTGAAATTTGCTAGGGTTCCCGGAGTCTAGGGCTCAGGGCCCGATTCAGGTTCGTGCATAATGGTGTTGGGAAGGTTTTAGGGTGGTTTGGCAAAATTCCTTCCAGATGTGGCTGATTTTGGGGTGTTTTTGTGGGTTTGCGGGGGGCGCGTGTTTGGGCAAAAAGTCCTACCCCTTCCACTGGATGGATTTGTGTAATTCTTGCTGAGATTCTTTGGAATCGCTGGAACTAGTGTCCCAGTGAGTTTGAAGATGATCGAAGTAGGGGAAGTGCGGATAAAAAGCATTTTTTGTGAAGGCCAGGATTGCAATGTTATCCAATGTGTGGTGTGGGGTGGGTGGAGACGTGGTTTTTAGGGTGTTCCAGTGGATCGACAGGAACGGGGCTGCTGCAAGTGGCAGGGAGCGCTTACCTCTGCCCTACTACGGAATCGTTACTTGCATTGATAAAGTAGCACATCCCTCTACATCACCCTTCTAGCAAGCATCAACCAATCGCTTCTCTAGATTTAAGACACCTGGTTGGAGACCCAATGCTCCTGAGAAATAAAACCAGAGTTTCGCAATTAATCGGAATGGCTTTTCATACACACGTTTTCATACAGAAAATGTAGTACATTCACACAGAATTCTGCCTTTCCCGAGAACAGCGAACAGTCTGTCCTACTACAGAATTATAACACTCGTTAACAAAGCAGCGCTTCCCTCTACTTTGTCCTTCTAACAAGCTCAGAGAATACCTATTACCTTTCCAGTGATAAGCGTTATCGGAATGCCAGTTGGAGCCCTGGTACCTAAGACCAGAATTTCACAGGTAACCTTCGCTATCATACACTCCTTTCTCATACAGAAATTTTCTAATGGTAACACACGGCGATGTCACCGAATCGAACCCAGACAATGCGTCGTGCAACTTCAATCGCTACACGTTTCCCCTGTGTGCATACAGGGCCAACAATTCCATCTTTCCCGAGAACAGCGCTTACATCTGCTCTACTACGGAACTGTTACAAACTTCCGACTTCCTACATCCCAGAAGCCGTGCAAACAACATGGAACTCAACGCAACTCAACATAGAGTGTTAGTACATATACCAATACAAATCAATAAACAATAAGCTATGTACAAGCAATAATCACCAAACCAAAACAATAACAACCATCATACTGCTACCAGAAAAAATGATGCAGCGCGGAATGCAAATCCCTCCCTCCGTCACAGATCAATTGATTTCCTCATTCACACTTCAATCAACACATTCGCTGGTGGGGCCCATAACACCAGCATACACTCATCAACGATCCGTACTTCTCGAAGGGAGGTGGTTCGGTTCTACCACGCTGACATGGAAGGAAATACTTCTACACAACCTACTTCAATTCCTTTAAGCATTGCCCTTCACTTATTGGTATTCCTCCCATAAAAGGTCTATGGATCAGTTAGTTGTGGGCTTGGTATCTTCTACCACTATTTAATTATCCTCAATCAATACATTTACAACCCGACACATTTGTGAATGTACCAATAAATCTTTATCTAATCATTGCAAATTAAATTCTTTGTTATTCAAGCCTCAAATCATCATATTTACCTATTCTGGCTAATTGTCGTTCTCTAAGTCAAAGTATGGCCATCAGTTCAGTCTGTCAGAGTCTCTGGGAAACAGCTGTCCTGCAGTGTCACCGTCCTCTCCGTCAGCATAACGTCAGGAAATGGAAAACGACCTCTCGCGCTCTCTCTCGATCCCCAAAACACCTCTCTATTCTACCATATTTTATAGTAAAAATAGTAAAATCACATTCCAAAAGTATCGAATATTAATTTTGAAAGGCTGTGATTGGTCGGTCAAAATCGTCCAAGGAGTTCCCACACGGGAAAAGTCTCTTTATATGTAATGTTTTTAAATTCGACGGTCCGATGTATCTTTTCGACCGCCAGTAGGTAATCAAGAACAAATTACAATAGTTCCTTGATTCTTTTAGCTTTCAAAAGTTCTCTCTATTACTGTCTTTCTACTTTTCCAAATAAATCGTTTTTTAAATATTCAAGTACACATAGAAGTCAGAAATGCAACGTATTCTATCAACACACTTTCTAGAACATTCTACAACACGTGGAGGTTAAAAGTTCATCAATTGTTTTAAACCTAACGATATTTTTTTGCAACACTTTCTCGAACATTTAACGGCACGTGCAGGTTAAAAGTTCACGATTGTTTTAAGTTCGAACAGTGCCTTCCAAATGCAAGTAGCAGGTGTGGTTGAGTTGAGCAAATTTTATCCTATAATATGTACGTGCAAACTGCTTTTTCTTAACCAATCACAAACATACTTTTCCACAAAATGAATGTGCACCCTACTTTTAAAAAACAATGCTCTTCATCTCCCAATCAGGTACCGTTTTGTATGCGAAAAGAAACTAGTTCCCCATCTTTAAACATATCTCTTATTCTACGAAGGAATTGCATGAGCTACAGACATCTTTCCATACCTTCCAGCCATACCTTCAAAATGCTAGTGTGGATCGCAGGACATAGCATATTTTCTGGTGCAAGAGGTATGCAGAACAGAGACGTATTGACTTAGACCTAGGTTTACAAAATGTGGACATTAAATGGTTTGGACAGAGAGGATTGAAGTGGCACCAATTGTTGCCTTTGGTTAAAACCTGTTTACATCTCTAACACCCTGACCTCATGATTGTGCACTGTGGTGGAAACGACCTAGGCACATTGACTGGGGCAGATTTGGAAATGCTTATGAAGGACACCTTTGGACAATTGATGTTACTTTTGCCTCACACTGTCTTTGTATATTCCAATATATGCCAAAGACAGAAGTGGAAATGGTCCAAAAATGTTGTCTTCAGATTGAAAAATCTCGGAAAAAAGTCAACAAAGCTGTCTCTGCATACCTCAGAGACCACAAAAGGGGGTCCATCTACAACAACAACATATGTTTTGCTATGGCTGATATCTACAGAAGTGATGGAGTACACCTCACAGATCAGGGAAACCGAGTTTTTCTGAATAACTTGAAGCTGTGCATCCGCACTTATATGTAGCTCCAACTAATGAACACAAGGGCTCTTTTTAAAGCCACCCTATAACTTACAACTTAGGCCCCCTATTTTAGGGCCATATAACGCCAATTCTCCACACAGCTGTGCGCAGCGGCCAGGCCATCTCACTTTGCAGAACAGACCTCTCGCTTTGATCCCCAGCTCTACTCACCCATAGGGGCGAGTAGTTTGCGCTCTACAAATACCATATTGATGTCAAGGGCCTGGAATCCTCGGAGTCGTACGATGCTCAAGTGGGTTCCACCCCTTGATATCCCCAAGGTCTGGGTGACACAGACAGACTCGTTGGAGGGATCAAGTGAGGGAAGGAAAGGATGGGGACAGCGGGGAGGGAGACCTGAAACAAGAGCAAAGCACTATGTAATTTACCATACAATTACAGCACTAGGAAATAGTAATACAAGGGAACATACGCTACGCCTTGCGCTATACCTGTAAAAGAAAGTAAGCAGTGTAGACATTCTCTCATGAATACCAGCGGGAAGTGTAGCACCTAGCCACCTGTGCGTCTGTTGAGTAGCCAGTATAGGGATGGAGGAGCGAAGCGATTCACTTTACTTGCTGCGCCAATCCTCCTATATATACAATTATAGTAAAAACAAAAACTGCAAGAAAAGACACCACAGCTACTGAAATATCCTGCTTTCTAATAGGCAAAGGTTTTGGGTGCTTCAGGAGCACGGATTCTGAACTCAGGTTATTCTCCACATCTCTGTGTGGCATATGGTGCATACAATCACCCCTGTGGTTTCAATGTAAGTAAATAGTGCATACAATCACAATATTACACATTATAGGGCTACAACAATGGTAGGCTTTAGCCTTATGAACGTAATTGCAGTTACAACCCCAATGAGGCCAAGGTCCCCCTCCTGCCCTTCCGCTTTGTGTTTTAGAGTGAAGACGGGGGTACGTTCCCAGCAGCCGCTGGGTTTCCGTGAGCCAAGGACTTGGGGTTGTTAGAGAAAAGAACTATGACTTGTGGCGCTTGGCAAAGTAAGTCACAGAAATAGCGCCAGTAAAGGAGCACGCCCCGCAAGAGCCAATCGGCTGGTCCAACAGGGTGCCATACGAAATTTGCACAAAGTCAAGGAGAATTAAAGGGAGGATGTTTCAAAGGATCAAGGAGTTTTAGCAAAGGGTTGGTGCTCAGGGCACCCCTACCAGCCTTCCGTGGTTCTGCCTGGAGCGTGCACACAGGACAATCCTGGAATCAACGGCATCGTCTGATGCCCCGGAAGGTTTCTTAATGGCTTCCGGCGGCATGATGACGTCACTTACGTAGAAGACCAGCGGTGCTTGGGAAGTGTAGTTCTTCCCGGGGCCGGTGTCATGGCAACGCCGACGAGCCTGCATTGTTCCTTCGGCCGCCGCGGTGAGCCGTAACAATTGATTTACCTTTGCACTCCCTATACAACACCACCTAAGCACCATACACAAGCTACAATGTTCTAAACAAAAGTTCATCCAAGTACCTATAACTACATGCTGAACCTACTTGCTCAGATGTTACACAGCAGCCAGAGCACATGACTTCACAGCATATGACACACAGTGTGGGCTCATGCGTTAATCCCTGACTCCGGCAGCAGCTCAGTTTAGGAACATGAGACTCTAGACAATACCTCACGTATATTCCGTACCCCAGGACTTTCATACCAGAAAGGGTCAGTAGTTCGTCCTAGTAGTTATAAACACATCCGGACACTACTTCCACAACTGTAGTGCAGCTGCCACGGCACATGACTTCACAGCAAAAGACACACAATTTGGCCTCACGCTTTAATCCCCGAGTCCTGCACCAGCTCACTTTACCCGCATCACACTCTACCCATTACCTCACTTCATTTCCGTAGCCCACCACTTACACACCGGTAGGGGTAAATACTTTGCTTTGCACCCCCTCTATAGCACACCCTAAACACCCCAGAGAGGTTACAGTGCTCCTACCCTCCTATTTCCCACTTTTTTCCCCCTCTTTTCACCTTACTCGCTTCAGCGGAATCAAAAAATGGCGGCCAACGCTTCCTAGTTTCAACCGCTCGTACCGCTCTCAGCCAATCAGCAACAAGCTCGTGCTTGTAACGCCTCAGCCAATCAGATGGCAGAATTCCTAAATACCGATATCTGTAAATTTCGGTATTTCTAAAAAACTACTGAACAAATTTACACCAAATAAACAAAAGCATGCTTTCTAGACCCTTCCCCCTGCCAAATTTGGGGTAATTCCATTCACCCGTTCGACCTGTAGCCTTGTATAAAGTCTCCTATGGAAATTAACATAGAGAAAACACGTTTTGGGAACTCCCTTTTTTCTCAGCCCCCCCTTGACGAATCTCCCCTACACTTTCAATTTAGGAGCTGATCTCAACAAAGAATTAGTTTTGAAAATTTCGTTAAGATTCGTCAATCGGCGCCAAAGTTATTGCGAATAGAATGTTGCCATTTTCCTATAGTAACTAGGTCCTAACTATAACTACCTACTGGCAACCGCCAGTAGGTAATATATGTATATATATATATATATATATATATATATATATATATATATATATATATATATATATATATATATATATATATATATGGATAGAGAGAGATTGTATGAGTTTGACTAATTTAACATATCACTCATCACATCTTTCAAAAGGTCTATAATTTTGGTTATAGATCAGTGTTATGTAATAGCGAGGTAGAGCCATCCCAGAATTTCTCCCTCTTCTCACGTTTATCCTGATTCTGGGATTGCTCTATCTATCGTTTCCACGGGGCACTTTGGTGACGCGTGATGGGTGGACGGAGGGCCGCTCTGGGGGTGCTGCGGGCTGATGGCTGCTAATCCAAAAGACAGCCTATAAGGAGAATGATTCCTTCTTCACGATACTGGGGGGCAGTGAGGGAGGGGTGCAAGAGGTCAAGGGGGCCAGGGGGACTGCTGACAAAAAGTAAACAAGCATTGGCATAGCCAATAGGTCTCGTCTTTGGGATCTTATAAGTGTCTAGCCATGCAACACTTGATGTTGTTGCTACAAGGATATTGTGCTGCATAACTAAAAACTTATAAGGTCCCTGTATTCTTTAAAACAATAAAAACAGATTTCAAAAAAAAAAAAAAAAAAAAACTTATAAGGTCCCAAAAGCGAGGCCTTTTGGCTATGCCAATGCTTGTTCTTAGCGGCATTTGTAGTCAGCACCTTTGTCAAATGCCGAGCAGGTCTACAATTGTGGAGCCGGTGTCATTGGGGCTTCTGTTAAGGCTCTTGTTGCCCTGTATACATCCATTCCGCAGTAGAGATGGGGTGACTGCTAAGATTTCATTATGCAGGAGGTTAAAGGAGATAGCCTTAATGTCCTTGTTCTCTGCAGTAGGCACTCACTCTTTTGCCGGTAGAATGTATTTTCACCAACTTGAAATGATGAAAGACAAGCTGTCCATTTATCAGCCCATCCCCTCCCCCCGGCACCATCAACGTTTTCATTGTGTTTCTCCCACTTTCCCTGTACATACCAGTCAGCGCTGTATCAAACTCTGTAAATAAACGAAGTTGAAAAGGTCGGGATCCAAACCTATAGTTTGCCCAGTTTCATTCCTTCTTGGACACAAAATGAACTGCTAGAAATTCCCGTTGTGCCTTTGAAGTGATTTTTGATGTCTGGCGAGATCTGGTGATATCCATTGGTTTATTTGTTTTATTTTCTTTAACTATAGAAATGTATTTTGTAATCCCAGATAGATACAGAAAGTTCAGTAGCTGATACGGCACATATGTAGCCAGTGAGGGAATTTGCAAGCACAGAAAATGCCCCATGTCACAAGCAGTGAATTACAGCCACAGTGCAGAGGGCCCCCTCACGCCAGTGGGACCCTGTGCCACTGCACTTCCTGCACTACTGATAACTAGGCCAAAGGCTGTTGCCCTGCCGGTGCTCGTAGTCTCCTGCAGGAGAGATAACACTATAGGGCCTTGCAGTTAGATAGTTTGTCAGCGTGTGTTGTAATACTGCCCTTACGTGCCTCTTGGGTTTAATCGCCAATCTTCCCGCTGTGCCCCCTCCAGCCTCCACCCCTTCTCCTATAGCCGATAAACACATTAAAGCCTTAGACTTCCCTCCAATCCACCCATACAGGAGTGAAGGAGGGAGGACAGGGGTGTGCAGGGGTGTGCAGGGGTGTGCAGGGGTGTGCAGGCCCTGACTATCCGGCGTGGAGTTCTTTGTTGCCACGGAGACAGCAGCAGATATTCATGATGCGCGCCATGTGCTCGCAGGCCGTCAGCGCCGGCCCTATTGACTTTGCTGCAGCTTGACGTCAGGATGGGATTGACCAATGAGCACTTGATTCCGGTTGTCTTGCTAGCGGAGCCCTGGAAACAGGCTCGTGCAGGCGCTCACACTCTAAATGCACCCCGCCTTTGTGTGCAGATTTGTTTTATGTAGCTCTAATATAGCACTACTGTGCCGCCTCGTAGCGCTCTGAGACATCAACGTGCTGAGATGCTAAACAAGCCTGCGAGCGCGCTGTAAGGAATGCAGCTGCCATCATGCCCGCCACTCCACGCGAAAGTGAAAGCTAATTGGAAACCTGATTCAGAACAGATGACACCTTGCGCGCTCCCGAGACCCCTAGGCCATGGGAGTGAAAGTTTTGAGGAAAGGCGGGACATGCACCCGTCTTTGGCTATTTGCTTGCTTTCAATTATTGAAAGCCACACGCAAAGGACAATGGGATGCGTGGGAAGAGGCACACCCACACAAAGAAGGCTCTGGAAGTCTGGAGTGATTCCAAGAGCCCTCTCCTAAAGCAGCGCATGCGCGCTGCGAGACCTAAACAGGGCGCACACAAGTGGAGAAGGAGGGTGGCAGGGGGCAGGATTAGGGAACATAAAGACGACTTGAGGATAGATAATGGATACAAACTTAAAATACACGGTAGCGGCCCAGATCACCAAATCTTATGGCATTGATTAGATGTAGGGCCTGGAATGTGTCAGGCTTAAATAGTGGAGCTAAGCATCAATTTATTGGGGAGGAGACGAAAGCAGATAGAACCCATATTGCCCTTCTCACAGAGACGCATTTAGCTTACAAAGATCGAGGTTTGCTTAAGCATCTTGGGTACCAAATAATTATCTGCACATCTTAGAGCACGTCTATAAGGGGTACTGCTATAATTGCGAGCAAGGCACTTGATTACAGAATCCTTAAGACCTTGGCTGACCAAAGGGGGAGATGGGCACCGGCGCAATTGGAAATTAAGGGTACGAAGTACGCGTTCTGCGCAATATATGGCCCTAATGTCAACGAACCTACTGTCTTTGACTTTATATTAGTTTATAGTTATTAGACTGGCAAGGGAAGCGACTAATCATGGGCAATTTTAACTGCATATTGAAATATGCCATTGATTCCACAAACCGGGCGGCCACTCCTAGAACGATGAAGGTGAGAGCTTCAATCCTTGAACTGGGGCGGCTGCACTCTTTAAAGGACGCTTGGCGTACACTCTACCGGACTGCTCCGGGGTATACTTACTACTCTGCTCCACATCGCCAGTGTTCTAATATAGACATGGCTTGGGTTTCTGACTATATACTCTCAGCTGTTGACGTGGAAGTATGCCCTAGGATCGCATCTGATCACAACCCCATATTGTTATCTTTTCAGGTTAAGGCGAGGCTTAAAACACATCATCCCTTCTCATTCCCGCGCTACTTACTCACCGATGGCGACTACTTAGATCTAATTCATAAAAAGTTAGCATAACCAGCAGTACATAGGGCAGCAAAACAGGGAGCGAGAGACGACGGTTAGAGCTGCTCTTCAGCAATGACTTGCCAGTGAACTTCGCCATGCAGATGCAATTTGATGAGGCACCTTCGATAAGGACTTAGTGCATACCTTCTTCATAGACGAGCAACTGGCTATAAGCATGTTTTCAGGGAGAAAGTTGCTGTGAGCTACAACAAGCACAGGTCGCTACAATATGAGTACATGGATCGAATAGGGAAGGTGCTTTCCCACCAGCTAGCAGACAACGGAGCTAAGACACTGATAAAGGTCATGAAAAGGGAGAACGGCGTACTACATAAGCATCCGCAAGCTATAGTCAAGCAATTCTCCGTCTTCTATCAGAAACTTTATACACAAAAGGTGGTGTGGGACGAGACAGGAATTCAGGAATATTTAATGGGGAGAAAGCTCCTGCTTCTGAGGGGGTAGACCCGGCCTTGCTGGAGGAAGAAATTAGGCAGGAGGAAATCAGGGAAGCAATACTGGGGTTACCATCAGGCAAAGCGGCCGGGGAAGACTCAATCCCAGACAAGTTTTACAAAGCCCGTAAGAGTGTTTTGGTTCCCCTCCTGTGAGAGGTTATTCAACTTATAGGATCAAGGGGCTTGGTTCCCGAGTCATGGAATATTACGAATATAGGGCCAGATGTATAAAGAATTGCTTTTGCGATTCTTAAATAGCAAATTTTACCAATTCGCTATTTAAGAATCGCAAAATGCAATATATTCAGTATTTGCCCAAAAAATTGCGAATCCTACATATTTCTTAGTAGCGAATCGCAAAGTGTGATTCGCTATTAAGGAATACCTTCCCATTCATTCCAATGGGCCTAGAGGCCAATTGCGATTCCCTCAATGCATTCGCAAAATAGGTAAATGCAAAAATTGCGATTACCTATTTTGTGAATGCCTTTTGGGATGGTATATCCCAAAAGGCTTTTTCCCATTCGCAAACAGACAGATTCTGCAAATCGGCCCGTTTGCGAACGGGAAAAGGCTTGATACATCTGGTCCACAGTCTTTTTCTTGAAAAAGGACAAGCCACTTGAGGAGTGCAGCTCTTACCGGCCGCTATCCCTTATAAACGGATTTGCTAAAATCCTTGCCAGCCGGTTGGCTCTCATGATGCCAGGCTTAGTTTTGGGTCAGCAGCATGGCTTTACACAGGGCAGAGATGCCACCGCTCATGTCAACACCGCGGTGGGGGCTTTTGACACTGCTGGGAAGTCAGTGCTGAGCTTGGGCATGGTCTTGTTAGACGCCGAAAAGGCTTTCGGCTGGATGGCTTTGGACTACTTATGGGCAACACTTACATCATTTGGATTAAGAGGAAGATACTGTCAATGGGTACAAGCTCTGTATAGTAGACCTCAGGCTAAATTGTATATTGACAGCTTGCAAACTGCTCTGTTCCCAATTCAGTGTGGCACTAGACACGGCTGCCCTCTCTCTCCTCTTCGCGCTATATTTAGAGCCATTTATTAGGGCGCTTCATGCTAATGCACTGATACTCCCTTTGACCATAGGGCAGCGCCAGTTGAAAGTCACCGCTTATGCTGACGACATGCCCATTTTTACCACCGAACCAGCATACGCGATAGAAGCTATTGAAACGGAAACAAAGAAATGTGGCCTTAACTTCCAGCCTGAACGATCTATCTCAGGTGTCTGCTCAACCGCTAGCTACTTAGGGGTACGCATCACTTCAAAGATCGAATATACCGGCACTAAACTACGATCCTCTGCTGGAAGCTATAACCAAGCTACTGAAAAGGTGGCATAAGTTTCCAATTAGCATAATGGGGAAATGCCTACCAAAATTCTTATATCTATTCCGGTCAATTCCACTGCATGTCTCTAACTCCTTCTTTAGTAAATTAGATGGTGTCTTGAGCAGTTTTATTTGGGGGTCCAAAAAATCACAACGGGGAATAGGGATAATGAAATTGCCGTATAACCAGGGGAGGGGGCTAGAACTTCCAAATTTCAAAATGTACTACTGGGCAGCATTTGTGGGGCAACTCCGTAGCCTGCTAAGCCCAGAAAAACAAGATTTTTGGCATGAACTGGTTGTGGGGCCTGATAGTCGAACGTTTTATATAGAATCAATGACCCTAACTATTTTAAACGTGTCCGCTTTAAGGCCATCAGGGATTGCGTACACATATGGCACACAAAGATGGGGATCAAAGCATTAACACCTGCACCAGTCCTAGCGTCCCTGATAATTATATCGAGCAAGATAAGGTGCAATGGGCTTAGGACACAATCTCCTAGGTCCCAAATAGAGAAACAAGAAAAAAATATTTCTAGTCACTCGAATTCATGTACATGTACGCTTGAGGACGAAACGTGTTGGCGGTTTCAAATTTTAAAGGACACAAATAAAGAATGACTTTAACAACGCAAGATCTTACCAACTTTTTTTCTCTTGGGAAAACAATTGTTTATTGTAAATCTATCTCATTGTGAATATGGTCTGATAATGACATGTACATGTATTTAACATATGGAAGTGTGCAGGGCTCTTTTGCTTATATTGCGTACACATATGGCAGGGAATCGTTCCCCGGTGTTCTATCTCTCTTTTTCATTATAATCTCCCCTTATGGGGTAATACAATGTTTCCAGAGGTATTTCAGGACCCTGAGAGCAGGCGGTGGTGGGCAAGATATGACATTGACCATTTGGGCCAGTCATATGACCATACGGCTTTCGGTCATTTGAAAATCTGCAACGCATATTCAATATTCCTCGTCAGATGTTCTTTAAAGACCTCCACATGTTCACTACTTGTCCTGATTTAGAAACATTCTGGCAAAGGGTAACATACGGCATAAAGATTAGATTAGGGGTCGACTTCACTCTATCGGTAGCTGAAATCATCTAGGCATACGAAGAGGATAGTCCTGGTCACAGATTTGTTATTTCAATAGTGATTGTGGCAGCTCGACTTGCTATAGCCAGGGCCTGCCTTTCATCTAAACCTTCCTCAGTAACTGAGTGGTGGGCAATTGTGAGAGAAACCTTTAAAAGGGAGAAGGCTCTGGCTAAAGCAAGGGGAGTTCCATCTCTGCAGGAATTCGACTCCATATGGGGTTGTGTCGAAGACGATTAGAGTATCAGCTCAATTGGGACTATTTACTAGAACAGGGTCAATAATTTTAAATGTGTTCATGCTATGACCTGGAATTATACTGAATGTATGTATGTATTATTGTCAGTATTGCTGCTTCCTGCTATGCCACCTTTTCACAGAGAGGGCCTTGATGTTCCTTTTTTGACAAAATATTTTTAAAAAAGAGAAACATAATAGCATGTTGCTGTGGGATAATAATAATATGTAAATATATGTGATTTGTTTAATTGTTAAAATTGTTTCAATCAAGGAAAACTACAAGAACCAGACAGAGAAGATCATTAGTACATTTGAGCTGCTGAAGGAGTTTCTGGACAAAGAGAAGCAACAACTTCTCAACAAACTGAAAAAGGAACATGATGAGAATATGAAGAAGACGCGAGAGAAACTGAATGAACTGGAGGTGTCACAATCTACTCACCGGGGCCTCATCGCAGAGTTAGAAGTGAAGTGTCAGCAACAAGATGTGGACATGCTGAAGGTGAGAGCCGGTGTCTGATGCCTGTGGATGTTCAGAGCAGGTTTGCTTGCCGTGATGAACAGACCCTGTTGGGTTGGGAAGGAAAGCCCTTTGTAGCTCTGGACTGCATGTTCCCCCGCCCTAGGTCATTCCACCAGGGGTGCTCACCACAGACCCTGTTGGGTTGGGAAGGAAAGCCCTTTGTAGCTCTGGACTGCATGTTCCCCTGCCCTAGGTCATTCCTCCAGGGGTGCTCACCACAGACCCTGTTGGGTTGGGAAGGAAAGCCTTTTGTAGCTCTGGACTGCATGTTCCCCTGCCCTAGGTCATTTCTCCAGGGGTGCTCACTACAGACCTTGCCTGTTACATGGGTTGGATTGGGACACTAGAGTGATGTTGTGGAAGTGGGCACACTAAGAGACCACTCTCTAGGAAAGTGGATAATAAGGTGTCCACACACCTGGGGCTGGCAATAGTGGCAGCTTTACCTGTCTTAAACACTTTGTCGGTCTATTTTTTTATTTTCATCTCTGTGGTTCATAGGTGAGAAGGATATTATTTCTATCTGCATTGTTGATGTGTGTGGGAATGTGAGGATCGGTGTGCATGGCTGACATGATATGAAATGAAACCCATTTTGTCTTTCAGGTGTGTCCAGCAGCCTTTGATGTTGGACAATTTTTGGCTTTTGTGTAAAGCCCCCCAGACCTTTGTTAACTGGGAAACCTGCATCTTTGACATTCCTTCCCTCCCCCTGGTGTCCTTTTATTGACAGAGTGTTCAGTGGTAATATTGTGTTTTCCTCCAGAGCCCCAGAACAATCCTAGCTCTGTCCCATCTTCTTTCCTCATCTGTTTCACAAATTATTTGACCTGGATTTTAGGGTCGAATAAACATCTATACCAGAGCTTGCGGAAACGAGCTCAGGAAAGGCGCCTGAGATCAAGCAGCATTTGGAGGACTCTCCTCATTTTCAAACTGTATAGAAGAGCTGCTTGTTGGACTCTGGGGATACATACTGACCAGCCTGAACATACCTTGTTCCAGGATCATTTAAGATCAATGGCAGGGCTGTCACCCAGTATCATCGAGCAATGGCTTTGACCCAGCACCTGGATCTGCTAATTTCTGACCTCCATTTAGCAGACTGGAGATTAGGGATTTAAGGCCCGATTCACAGAACTAACTTAAGACAAAATTCTAAATTTACTACCATTTTGGTATTCACAGAAGGCACTTACTCATTTTGGTATTCACAGAAGGCACTTACTCATTTCGGTATTCACAGAAGTTAGAGGAGTCCTAACTTTAGGACTCCTAAAGTTAGGAGTTCTAACTTTACTACTTTTAATAAGCATGTTAATGCATAATTTCTACATAAATTGGTAAAAAAAAATATCCAGAAATTCTTTAGTTTCATCAATAAATGAGTCCAATACTTGAATGGCATGCCATTTAAGCTTTAGTCTCTTCGGGGGGTGACGGTGTTGATGGTCCGCCGTCAACATAAAAACTGTAAAGGAATTGTGGCAAGCCTATGCATTATTCAACACAATTTCTAGGCCTGTACAAAATTGCAGAATTCATTTTGTGATATTTCACAAACAATATGCAAAATCAGGTGAAAATGTATGATGCATAATTTTGCAATATCTCACCTGAAAATTCAATACGAAGGCATCACATGTGTTCAAAAGAGAACTCATTCAAGGAGAAAATGTCTTCTGCAATAGATTTTCTGCTTTAATTATTCTACTTCTATCGAAGAAATTTTGCAAAATTTCACTAATGGGCAATTCATGGAAATTTCACTTATTGGGGAATTCATGGAAATTTATGTTTGAGAATTTTGCAAAGTCGAGACTACAATTAAAATGTCACAAAGGCCTAGCAGTGGCTTTAAAAATATCAACCGAATTCTGGGAGTTATAGATAGTTCTAAGAGTGTATTGCTGTATTGACTATGATAGGACTCCGGACAATGATAGCCGGGATGTGGTGTGAGATGGGGATTTAGTCATCAAATTCTCGTCCTGATAGGCTAGGCAGGATCCTTAACACATACTCTATGAATGAATTCCAAAAACTGCCTAGCTTGACCATTGAGTCAGTAACATATTGTGAAGGCTATGAATCACTGATGAATAATTCACATATTTTTAAAGTGCTGGAAAATGAGCAGACAGTTTATATTAAGTGACACTTGCAGAATTTAGGGGTGCATACATGTGAGGAGGCTAACATTTTTATTTAGGTGGGGAGGCCAAGCAGCTTACAGGAGGAACTGTCAGATGTAGGTCTGTAGATTTAGCACTGTTGAGGTCTAAGATATGGCTTGTGCTCTTGTCTGTAGTTGTGATTAACATTAGGGTGGTTTCGAACTGTGGACTATTATTTTTCTTATTTTTATTGCTTCATTGATCACTGTCAACAGACATACACACACACAAGCACACACACACTTATGTGTCAGGTCCTGTGTGTTTTTTTGTGTACACATAAAGCTCTCTTGCCAGACTTGGCAGTGGAAGAGGAGTGACCTGTCTGGTCATCTGCTCTCTCACCCCCTTGCTTTTCCCTACCAATAGTGCAGGTGTGGTGCCATCCTAAACACCTGGTGGGTTGTTCACCCCTGCTCCACTTCATCCTGTGTGCCTCAGCCTTCCATCCTGTCCATTAGGTGTACTGTGACCCCTCATCGTGTTTGCTGTGGCCACCTTGCTCTCCTCTCCATTCTCTCAGCGATGCACTCTTACAGTCTATTGTGAGTGCTCTTGCCTGACACATTGATTCTCTGGATGCCGCAGACTCCCTTCTCTGTGTGCAGCAGGTGCAGCACCCTCCATACTGGGGTTGCGAGTTTCACCTGCTGTCTTTCCTCCATGTCCTAGCCTAATCCACTATTCCACTGCTGTGCCTCTGTCTCACTTTTATGACCAAATGTGTTTATTAAGCATTTTTATTTTAGAACATGACAGACAGTATTTGCAAAGCTTTCTAGGAGGTTACAGATAAGGTTGATGCATTCACAAGACATCAATTAAACTCCTATTAACCTAATCAATGGAAAAAATCCATTGTGATACTTTGTGGAATTATGCTTAAAAAAGGGCAAAGGGTGAACAAGGGTGACATTTCTGGCAATACTTGAGCAGTAGGAAGTCTGTGATTGTTGTGCGGCTTCTGTCTATGCAAGGAAGGGGCTACACAGGCACAGGAAGGTAATAAAGATTTAACAATTTGTTCTATACATGGGAGGAAAGCAGGGGAGGAAAGCAAGGGAGTGGGGTGCTACTTGTGTGCTGGAAGTAATTGCCGGCATGCCAACGACAGGGGAGTGATCACACGGAGCAGAAGTGTCAGTCACTCACAATTAACATGGCGGGGAGGGAGTCATCTTTGATAATGCTTTGAAGGTGGTTCAACATAGCATCTTATTCCGTAAGGATTGAGGGGCAGATTTACAAGCCCCTTGCGCCTCATTTACGCCACCGTTGCGTCACTTTTGTGATGCAGCAGCGGCGCAAATCCTGCGGCATGGTGCGAGGTACTTACAACGTGACGCATCTGGGAGATGGGGTGTGTATGGAAGCTCTTGCCTCTTCATTGCCTCCAAGATGCAACAGTTGGGGGCATTGACGCATGCCACTTTAAGGGTATACCACCTTTAGCTAACAAGAGGGTGAGCTCTGTGAACCTTGCTGTTACCTTACTTTGCTTAGTGTGCTTGTAGATGCCAAAGGCACCCACTTCCCAAGTGTTAAATCCCTCGCAGTGAGGGATGTTGGCTAGAGTGGCCAAAACAGGTCACCAATAGTGTGCTAGGGATGAACAGGCCCACAGGACATGCTGAAGGTCTGCATTATCAGATTGGCAGCAGAGATGAGTGTCTGGAAAGACCTGGTTTACTTTGGCAGAGGAGAGGTATGTTCGGTGTAGTATAGAAAACTGGACGTTGAACTGGGCATTTCTGGATTCCAGGTGAGGGTACACTAAAGCTTGCGCTCATTTCGCTCTCTCAGAGCCCTGGAACCCCCTTCTAAATTACATTTGCCGCGTTCGTGAAGCTGAATGAGGTGGGCCGAAGTATATTCCCAAACGATTTCTTATAGCCAGGTGGCTAAAAGTCAATATGGACTCATTACAAACATTTTCGGTATAACTGTGAGTTTGTGGCTCCTCATGAGTGAATCCCCATAGCATACAACTGCTCTGCCGAAGCTGCCTGTGCATTAGAATCTGCCCTGTATGAAAATTGTGCTGTGCTAGGTTTTGTTGAAAAGAGAGCAAGTAACCATCTAAGGAAAGGTCTCCAGAATGTTTATGCTTTTTTGAGTAAATTCCTGGGTGCGAGGAATCCCGGCTGTGCAGGAAAACCCTGAGCGGTATTTCAGGGGCATATGGAATAGTGCGCCTTTCAGTAGGCCTGGTCACCCCCCTGACTCCTGCCGCTACCTGCCCTGCTCCTGCCGCCGCCGCTGACACCCCTGATCCAGAGCGACCCAGCCACTGCTGAGCCGCCCGGCCGCCAGTTTCCCGCCGCTGACCACTGCGGACACGCCCACCACCAGCCCATTGGCCGCCCCGCTCCCGCCAACCCAGCGGACCCGCCCTCCCGTCCCCCTACTTAAGGAGCACGCCGAGTGTACTCGGGAGTGACCACTGCGCCTTTCAGTAGGCCTGGTCACCCCCCTGACTCCTGCCGCTACCTGCCCCTGCTCCTGCCGCCGCCGCTGACACCCCTGATCCAGAGCGACCCAGCCACTGCTGAGCCGCCCGGCCGCCAGTTTCCCGCCGCTGACCACTGCGGACACGCCCACCACCAGCCCATTGGCCGCCCCGCTCCCGCCAACCCAGCGGACCAGCCCTCCCGTCCCCCTACTTAAGGAGCACGCCGAGTGTACTCGGGAGTGACCACTGCGCCTTTCAGTAGGCCTGGTCACCCCCCTGACTCCTGCCGCTACCTGCCCCTGCTCCTGCCGCCGCCGCTGACACCCCTGATCCAGAGCGACCCAGCCACTGCTGAGCCGCCCGGCCGCCAGTTTCCCGCCGCTGACCACTGCGGACACGGCCACCACCAGCCCATTGGCCGCCCCGCTCCCGCCAACCCAGCGGACCCGCCCTCCCGTCCCCCTACCTATGACACCCCCGGAGCGACCGCGCAGCGGACGAGCGCAGCGGGAGCGCCGAAGGTGCGCCAAAGGTAAGCCCGTCTGCGCCCGTCCGCGCCCAGCGCCCGAACCCCTGGCCCCCGAGGACCCCAGCCCACCCGCCAGACATACGACGCCGCCACCCTCAACGCACTCAACACCGGCCGAACCCCAGGATGCCACCAAGCCACCCCGAGACGCACCCACGGACCCTTCAGCTGCCTCGCCTGCAAGTACACCTGCATCCGGACCTGCCCCGCACCAGCACCCGCCAAGCCGAACACCAGCAGCAACCACCTCAAGTGCATCCTGCTCAATACCCGCTCCGTCCACAGACACGCCATCGAACTCTGGAACCTCCTCGACACCACATCTCCAGACGTTGCCTTCCTCACGGAAACCTGGATGAACGACTCCTCAGCGCCCGACATCGCCATCGCCATCCCAGAGGGATACAAGATCACCCGGAGAGACCGCGACAACCAGACTGGAGGAGGCATCGCCATCGTCCACAAGAACACCATCCGCATCACGACCAACACCGACGACACCCTGACTACCGCCGAACACCTACACTTCCAGATCCACACCGACCCCAAGACCACCCTCAGAGGCACCCTGATCTACCGACCCCCGGGACCACGCACAACATTCAGCGAAGACATCGCCGACTTCATCAGCCCGCACGCCCTCCCCTCCGCTGACTCCATCCTCCTGGGGGACATCAACTTCCACCTGGAGAACAACAACGACCGCAACACCACCACCCTGCTTGACAACCTCGCCAACCTCGGACTCAAGCAGCTGGTGTCCACCCCACCCACCTCGCCGGACACACACTCGACGCCGTCTTCTCATCCAGCAAAGACATCGCCTTCAGCCACGCCACTGGACTCCACTGGACGGACCACAGCTGCGTCCACTTCACCTTCAGAAGAACCACGATACACCACCACCAGCAACAGGAGACTCGAAGAAGCTGGAACAAGATCACAGCCGACCAGCTTGCCGCCTCCCTGAGACAGCACCCTCCAGCCAGCTCAGCGAACCCTAGCCAGGCCGCCGACAACCTCACGAAGTGGATCAGCACCTGCGCGGACGAACTCGCCCCACTGAGGACCCCGCCCAACAGACTCGGCAGCAAGAAGGCCCCATGGTTCACCGACGAACTCAAGAGCTCCAAGAAGAACTGCCGAGCCCTCGAGAAAGCCTGGAGAAGGGAGCCAACACCGGACAACATGACCACCCTCAAGCTCGCCACCCGGAAGCACCATCAACTAATCCACGCCACCAAGAAAACTGCATTCAAGGACCGGCTGGACAACAACGCACACAACTGCAAGGAACTTTTCAACATCGTGAAAGAGCTCTCCAACCCCAACGCCGGAAACAACGACATCACCCCATCGCAAGACCTCTGCAACTCCCTCGCCTCCTACTTCCACAACAAGATCGCTGACATACACAACAGCTTCATCCCACAAACAACGCCCCCCACGACCGCACCAACGCCCCCCACCACCACCCTCAGCGCCTGGACCCCGATCAACACAGAAGACACCATCCACACGATGAACTCTATCCACTCCGGATCTCCGACCGACCCCTGCCCTCACCACGTATTCAACAAGGCCAACGCTGTCATCGCACCCCACCTGCGAGACATCATCAACACCTCCTTCGACACCGCCACCTTCCCTGAGAGCTGGAAGCACGCCGAACTCAGCGCTCTACTAAAGAAACCAACAGCGGACCCCACCGAACTCAAGAATTACCGCCCCATCTTGCTCCTCCCGTTTCCAGCCAAAGTCATCGAGAAGACCGTCAACAAGCAGCTGGCCGCCTTCCTCGAGACGAATGGATCCCTCGACCCTTCACAGTCTGGCTTCCGAGCCAACCACAGCACCGAGACCGCCCTCATCGCTGCCACCGATGACATCCGAGCCCTGCTGGACAACGGAGAAACAGCGTCCCTCATCCTCCTAGACCTCTCCGCGGCATTCAACACTGTCTGCCACCGCACCCTAGTGCAGCGCCTCAGCAACGTCGGAATCCAGGAGAAGGCACTGGAATGGATCATCTCCTTCCTCGATGGAAGGACACAGAGAGTCCGCCTACCACCGTACAAGTCAGAGGCCACAGAAATCATCTGCGGCGTCCCCCAAGGATCCTCACTCAGCCCCACCCTCTTCAACGTCTACATGAGCCCCCTTGCGGCCATCGCACGCCAACACAACCTCAACATCATCTCCTACGCCGACAACACCCAGCTGATCCTCTCCCTGACCAACGACCCCGCCGTCGCCAGAGCCAACCTCCACGAAGGGATGAAAGACGTAGCCGAGTGGATGATGACCAGCCGCCTGAAACTGAACTCAGACAAGACGGAAGTCCTCATCCTGGGCTCCTCGCCCTCCACCTGGGACGACTCCTGGTGGCCCCCCGCCCTGGGCACCGCACCCAAACCGACAGACCACGCACGAAACCTGGGCTTCATCCTGGACTCCTCCCTCTCCATGACCAGACAAGTCAACGCCGTCTCCTCCTCCTGTTTCAACATCCTGCGCATGCTACGGAGGATCTTCCGGTGGATCCCCACCGAGACCAGGAAGATGGTCACCCAGGCCCTTGTCACCAGCCGACTGGACTACGGCAACGCCCTCTACGCCGGAACCACCGCCAAGCTCCAGAAGAGACTCCAGCGGATACAGAACGCCTCAGCCAGACTCATCCTCGACGTCCCCCGAAGCAGCCACATCTCCGGACATCTGAGAGACCTGCACTGGCTCCCCGTCAACAAGAGAATCACCTTCCGTCTCCTCACCCACGCACACAAAGCCCTACACGACCAAGGCCCGAGCTACCTCAACAACCGCCTCAACTTCTACGCTCCCAAACGCCATCTCCGATCAGCCAGCCACGCCCTCGCCGCCGTCCCCCGCATCCGAAGAGCGACAACAGGAGGAAGGTCCTTCTCCTACCTGGCCGCCAAGTCCTGGAACTCCCTCCCTCCCGACCTGCGCCTGACCCAAGACCACCTCTCCTTCAGGAAGAAGCTCAAGACCTGGCTGTTCGAGCAGTAGCGGCTCCCCCCCCCCCCCGCTAGCGCCTTGGGACCCTCCGGGTGAGTAGTGCGCTTTATAAATGGCTTGATTGATTGATTGATTGATAGTGTGCTGTGTGAGTTGGAAAACTTATCTGACACATTTTTTGAGTACTGTACCCGCATAGAGGGATATTGCATGCGCCGTGCCGTGCCATCTAGAAGGATTGTCCATGTTGTGTCTTCTGCATGGGCAAGTGCCACTAGAGGCTCCATCACAATTGTAAAAAGCAAAGTTGACAGAGGGCATCCCTGCATATTTTCCCTATGGACAGATAAGGAAGCCATTATCATTTTGCCCATTAGAGCATGCGACGAGTGAGCAGTGTACAATAGTCGAATAAGGGGCAGCACTCGCTTACATACCCCTAGCCTGGGTAGAACCTGGTAAAGATAACCTCAGTCAGGTGTCTCAAGGGCCTTCTCTACACAAGACGCTAGCACTAGACAGGCAGATTGAGGGAATTGGAAAGAAACTCTGTCCATGATGTGGAGAAACCTGCGGATATTTAGGGCGGTGCTGCACCCAGGCACAAGCAATTTTGATCTGAGTGGATAAGATCAGGGAATATTTGTAAGTATCTGTGTGCTAGAATCTTGCTTAAAATTTTGCAGTCACTACCCAAGATAAGCAGTGGCAATTGAGCAGGGGTGGCTCCTCCACAATGGCGGAGGAGTGTAGCCCCACAGGCTCAGAGCTAGCAGGTGAAAAACAAGCATTGGCATAGCCAATAGGTCTCGCCTTTGGGACCTTATAAGTGTTTAGCCATGCAACAGTTGATGTTGTTGCACCAAGGATATTGTGCTGGATAACTAAACACTTATAAGCTCCCAAAGGCGATACCCGCCCGCTCAGGCCAATCCCTGTGCTGCACTCATAGCATGAGAGCAGCACGGGGATTGCACAGGGAGCCTCTCCTGAGCGGAGCGTCAAACCCGCCCGCTCAGGCCAATCCCTGTGCTGCACTCATAGCATGAGAGCAGCACGGGGATTGCACAGGGAGCCTGTCCTGAGCAGAGCGTGAAACCCGCCCGCTCAGGCCAATCCCTGTGCTGCACTCATAGCATGAGAGCAGCACAGGGATTGCACAGGGAGCCTGTCCTGAGCGGAGCGTCAAACCCGCCCGCTCAGGCCAATCCCTGTGCTGCACTCATAGCATGAGAGCAGCACGGGGATTGCACAGGGAGCCTGTCCTGAGCGGAGAGTCAAACCCGCCCGCTCAGGCCAATCCCTGTGCTGCACTCATAGCATGAGAGCAGCACGGGGATTGCACAGGGAGCCTGTCCTGAGCAGCGCGTCAAACCGGCCCGCTCAGGCCAATCCCTGTGCTGTACTCATAGCATGAGAGCAGCACGGGGATTGCACAGGGAGCCTGTCCTGAGCGGAGCATCAAACCCGCCCGCTCAGGCCAGTCCCCATGCTGCACTCATAGCATGAGAGCAGCACGTGGATTGCACAGTGAGCCTGTCCTGAGCAGAGCGTCAAACCGGCCCGCTCAGGCCAATCCCCGTGCTGCACTCATGGCATGAGAGCAGCACGGGGATTGCACAGGGAGCCTGTCCTGAGCGGAGCGTCAAACCCGCCCGCTCAGGCCAATCCCTGTGCTGCACTCATAGCATGAGAGCAGCACGGGCATTGCACAGGGAGCCTGTCCTGAGCAGAGCGTCAAACCCGCCCGCTCAGGCCAATCCCTGTGCTGCACTCATAGCATGAGAGCAGCACGGGGATTGCACAGGGAGCCTGTTCTGAGCAGAGCGTCAAACCCGCCCGCTCAGGCCAATCCCTGTGCTGCACTCATAGCAGGAGAGCAGCACGGGGATTGCACAGGGAGCCTGTCCTGAGCGGAGCATCAAACCAGCCCGCTCAGGCCAATCCCTGTGCTGCACTCATAGCATGAGAGCAGCACGGGCATTGCACAGGGAGCCTGTCCTGAGCAGAGCGTCAAACCCGCCCGCTCAGGCCAATCCCTGTGCTGCACTCATAGCATGAGAGCAGCACGGGGATTGCACAGGGAGCCTCTCCTGAGCAGAGCGTCAAACCCGCCCGCTCAGGCCAATCCCTGTGCTGCACTCATAGCATGAGAGCAGCACGGGGATTGCACAGGGAGCCTGTCCTGAGCAGAGCGTCAAACCCGCCCGCTCAGGCCAATCCCTGTGCTGCACTCATAGCATGAGAGCAGCACAGAGATTGCACAGGGAGCCTGTCCTGAGCGGAGCGTCAAACCCGCCCGCTCAGGCCAATCCCTGTGCTGCACTCATAGCATGAGAGCAGCACGGGGATTGCACAGGGAGCCTGTCCTGAGCGGAGAGTCAAACCCCCCCGCTCAGGCCAATCCCTGTGCTGCACTCATAGCATGAGAGCAGCACGGGGATTGCACAGGGAGTCTTCGGTACTGTCCCTGGGGCTGCTGGAACTAGGCAGATGAGGCGCAGGCAGCTTCAGGTAAGTCTTCCTCTTTAAAAAAATGATTATGAAACTCCCCCCGTGCTCCCCTCGTGTGCCCCCTCCACCTGCCCCACCTGCCCCACTTCTTTTTGTTTGCGGCGACCGCCACTGCGATTCACTTGGATCTCGATCAGGTTTGGTTATTGATACGAGGAGAAACAAACGGGGTACAGGGGAGAATGCCTATCTGGAGGGTTTGTGTGCAAACATTGCATATTATTTAAGAGGGAACCGGTCCAGGGGTTTTACTGTTGCTAAATTGTGTATTACTAATTTGTTTAAAACTTCTGTAGTGGCCAACAAGCTCTTACCAGTGATGTTCAGGTATGCGAGCAAATGTGAGTGGGGCCAAGAACTGGGTGGCGGCCCCTGCGGCAGGTTTGTGGGTGTCCTCTTAGAGCTCTGACTATTATTAGTGAAAGGAGTCCAGTTTGTCACCTTTGGCCTAAAGCACCGTGACGAGCTGGAGCTGTATATATACAATGGTGGTTGCTTGAATTTCCTGCCATATGAGCTGCATTACCAATCCTCCATCCATATCACCCTCTGCATGTGTCTTAAGGTATAGGCAGCGTAGTTTAAATAACACAGGCATTCCTTTAAAGTAGTTGTCAGTGCATCAACCCTGCCCTGTCTCTCTTCTTGTCCTGTCTGCATGCCTCTGCCAGACTTTGTGCAGCCCACACCTAGAAAGGGAGCCTTCTCTACTTCTACATCAAAATGCTCATGAACAATGCTCATAATGTTCTAAACTTTAAATGTGTATGATAGCCCGATGGTCACACATGATTTAAAGGAAACCTGAGTGAACTCCCATTGTGCATGGAGCCACCTCTGGTATTTGTTGCAAGTTTGCCTGATCGGATACGGCCAGGTTGTTCTGAGACTAAGCGGCTCACAGTCAGAAAAATACAAGTGTTAAATGTTGAAGATATGTTGTTTCAATTGTATGCTCTGATATTTAGATGGTACCTTTCCTCCAATCACAGATCAGGGCCCATATACAATAGAAATGAATGCTTCACTGCATGCGTGCTTGTCTATTTACCTTCTCCTCTTTCTTCATTTCTCTCTAGGATGTGAAAAACATTTTAAGGAGGTAAGTTCACTTACGTTTGTAAATTTGTTCTTCCAGTACTCTTTTTAAGTTTAAATAATTATCAGAAGTTAATTAATATGTTATTTCGTATTTATTACGATTACATGGTGCGGCCTCAGACCAGCTCTCAGTTATCCCGCTGTGTAGGACTTACAGGAGGTACCAGGAGGGCTTCCTCTCCCCCAGGCCCCTCAGGAGTAAAGTGAACTTCATCCCTCAACCAGTAGTGCGCAGGAGGCTCTTTTGCAGAGTTTTGGGGAAAGGGGGCGTGGTCTCCGAAGACCTCTTAGCAATCCCGCTGTGTGGCACTTACTGGAAGTGACAGGAGGGGTAGTTGGTCTCTAAGGATGTCCATAGGGGCCAACTACCCCTCCTGTTTCCCTGGGTGGGCTAGGGAACCCACATTAGAGGGTGGGCCCAAGGGGATTGGATTCCCGATTCCGAAATCATCCAGAGATGGGGGGCCGTTGGCCACCCTCCTTTTTAATGTATGATTTTATTTTTTAAAAAGGTCAGGTCCTCGGGGATGGGTTCCCCAGGGCAAAAATCGGCAGGGGGGAGGATGGATTCACAGCCCCCCATTTAAAAAAGGCATGTCACCGGGGGATGTGGTCCCTGCAGTCTAAATTGAGCCTGGGAAGGAGGGCCATGCAGCCACCCTCCCCTAAAAATGTTTTGACATTTTTTTTAAAAAGGACCGGCAAATCACAGCCCGTCCGCCCCCTTCCTCCACCACTCCGCAAACGCGCCTCCTGGCACAATACTGGTTGGGGAATAAAGTCCTCTTGGATGCTCAGGGAGAGGTGTGGCTCAGTGGCCAGAGCGGCTGACTCCAGAGCACTGGGCTCACGGCTGAATCCCCGGCGGCAGCTCAGCTCGGCACCATATGACTCTGCGTAATAGCTCACTTAATCTCCCCAAAGTCCCCCAGCGCCTTGGGTGATATGTTCGCGCTTTATAAATATGGAATATTATTATTACGATTATTTTTATTATGTTGAGGGTCTTGGGGGGCCAAGAAGCCCTCCTGTTACCTCCAGCAAGTCCCTTACAGCGGGATTCCTGCGAGCTAATCAGAGGCCCGCCCCCTTTCTCCTTCTCTGCAAACGTGACTACCAGTTAATCAATCAATCAAATAATCTTTATTCGGATATTAAAAAATAGCCATAAAAGATACATAATTTACAATCGGGCCTTCAAAAACACAGTATTCCATACATTAATAAATAATTCGTATTAAAACAAGCATCTTAAAAACTAACAATCGATGTCGTCCTTAAACGGATAAGCTGTACACTTGTGCTCGATTCATTTCAGGTTTTTTAATTCTTTTGTTACTGCCCCTTTTTGATGCGGTCAACCCAATTACTCCTCTCCCCTGGTTTTTCTCAGCTTGACTGCCAGGCGCAAGAAGTGTACCATGCTGAACGATGTAAAAGGATCAGCGGCAAGCTTGAGAAATAAAAGGGCCACTTTGGCCTGTCCAATATTGGCTCGTTTCAATATTGTTTTTAAAAACAGTAAGCGTGGGTAAGCAAAATAGGGACACAGTAAGACAAAATGCAGGGTGTCTTGCGGAGATCTAAGATCGCAGCCGCAGCACCCTTTTGAGCTTACATCATGTACAAAACCTGCTGGGACGGCCAGAATGTGGTGCAGCAAGTCTAATCTAAATCTAGACATTAGAAATCTATCATGTCTATTGTACATGTTGGCCAAATAGAATTCCATGCCCGGCTTAATTTTAATGAGCTGGTGTGATCTCGCTGTACTTTTTGACCCTTCTATTGCCTCTCTGGTCCTAGCCAGGTACTGCCTACATGCTTTATTTATACTACCCTTGTCTCTATTGGCCAGCGTGCTTGGATCTTTAAAGCATTTTTCATGACCCAGCGAGGTCAGAGCATCCCTTACATATCTTAACCATGGTATTCTAAACCACTTATCCCCTTTCATGCAATCCTGTATGATTAATCTACTCAGGGTTGCCTCAGGGTTAGTCCATATTTTTACCCAACAGGAAATTGGATTAGAGGCAGCCTGATCAGTAAGATAGTCTATGCCCAGTTCCTTGTGGGCACCTGCAGGAGCCTTTTTAGAAATTTATCTTCTTCTTTTTGAATGTTCCCCATAGCACGAAAGCCCCAAACCTCGCTTCCATAAAGGGTCTTTGAGCAGCATACTGAGCTATATAAATGGGTAATTTCGTGCGGGGACCAGCGGCCCAATCTTGTTGCGTAATTCATAATAGATCCCACAGCACTCGGAAGTTGACTGCATTTAAGGCTTACTAGGGGTTTAAAACTAAGATCTTGATCAAAAACAATCCCCAGGTAATTAAAAGTTTTTACTTTTTCCAGTGTATGGGTGCCTATTGAGAAGCTATAATTCTTGGCCGGTTTTTTACCTACTTCCATGACATAAGATTTGGATAAATTGGGCACTAAGTCTAAGTCCGCCATGAACCTGACAAACCCATTGATGAGCAACTGCAGGCGCCTTCCTGTGCGGGCCAAAAGGACTGCGTCATCTGCATATAGGAGGACTGGTATGCTTCTCTTCCCTATAGAAGGGCAGTCTGCATCCAGCCCTCCCAGTGCTTTATCTAGCCCATTTACGTATAGCGTAAATAAAAATGGGGCTAGGATGCAGCCTTGCCGCACCCGTCCCCGGCAGTGGAACTCCTCAGTCAGGTCACCGTCATCTGTGAATCTCACCTGTGCCGTAGTTTCAAGGTGAAGTGACTGTAGTGCTCGTAACAAGCCCCAAGTCTATGCCCATCTCAGCCAACATCTCCCACAGCTTCCTTCTGTTGACGCAGTCGAAAGCTGCTGAGAGGTCCATGAACGCTAAATACACAGACTACCAGTTAAAAGAACATAGAAATTTACTTAAAAAAAAGGCTAAAGGTACGTTATAGTTATGAAATATATTTTGAAAAATCTTAGAAATTCACTGAAAAAAAACAAAGGTTACACAGACGTTATAGTTAGGCTCAGATTTCTCTTGGACAAAACCAGTAAAATTCAGCAGTTACAGTTACCTAAGATAACTATAAATTACGATCCCGTAAAGAACTGCTTATGACCTCACATATTACATCACTCATGACATAGTCAGTGACATCACTGATGACATCTCAAATGACAAATTAATTTAAAGGATCACATCATAATACCCTTGGGTTTGAATGACGCAGGTATTTTCTTGCTGCTTTTGTGCCACCAGAACGGTCTAAGGCTCCACCAAACATTTTTTATGCTGCATTAAAAAACAATAAGTCTCCTGGGCCATTGAGAGCTTACTGTGCTTTTTAAAAGCACTCTAAGCTAAGGCTGTACGGTCTTCAACTGGGGCTCTGGAGCCTCTTGAGGTTGGTTGTATGGTTGCACTTTGCACCATAAAAGATTTAAAAATAAAGGCTCAAAGACAAGTTAATGTCATTTGATAAAAGGTTTTTAAGAAAATATTTTATGACAATCACTTTTATTAATCATAACAATGTTTGAATTTATGAAGTACACATTTGATTATTATTATTGGTGACTTTTTGGCAAAGACAATATGTCTGCCTTACTGAAAGTAACATCCTTTGTATTGTTACAAACCGTCAGCTGTGCGCGACTACTTTAGGCTGGGCGTAGGATCTCACTGCAGGCCAGCCCTTTCACCCAAACTCATGCCACCCAGCTTCAGGCCACCACCTGCACCCATACCCACATCGTCCATGCCGCAGCCTATGCGCAGTGAGGGGATGGGCACCTGTGGAGGTTGGGCGCATGGCTTGGCCACAGGCAAGGCACTGTGCTCAACCACAACCTTGCACAGCCGAAGGCCGTGCTCAGTGGGGAGTTGGGCCCCTCCAGGGAGAAGGGCGGAGCCCCTGGTCACAGGCCAATGCTCTGCTTCCAACCCCATGCCATCACAGCAATAGACATCTTACCTTATGTTAAAGCGACGTTATCATTGTTGAGAACGTGAGTTAAAATATACCATTTTAAAGAAACAAAACCTCTGAAATTCACCAGTTATAATTATCTCAAATAACTATAACTTTCGCCCTAAATTCACTGTAACTTGAGCCCTTGCACGCACTGCTAATTACCTCACATATTACATCACTCAGACGTGTGTTGTGACATTATTGAGATTATCACTGCCTCTGACATCATTGATGTCAACACAGTGCGTGGCAGCGGTGGGAGTTATAGTTACTTGGTTAAAAGAGATATTTGGACGGTTAATCCGTAGAAACTCCTTGAGTCTTTGTTCACTGACTATCCACGTAACCCCATTGGACGAGTGAACTTTTAACTCCCGCTGTCCAATTCGGGTTTGCGATTCACTAACCCCAAAGCTCTGAATGGTAGAAAATGTATGTTGCAAGCGCCATTCTAGGGCTCAGCGCTGTGTCCACAAGTCCTGGTAAAAAGGGAATATGAACCAATGGGGGACAGGTAGATCAACCCCCGATACACTAGATCATGCGGGGATGTCCCAAAGGGACCACATGTGTTTATCAAACAACTTACAGCAAGGAATTATGGACCCTTTTTCACCCCACCACCTCAGAGTCAGGACTCATGTCCAGGTGTGTGAACCCTGCCTGGATGCAGCAACACCCTCAAGGGCCCACAAGCCCATAGAGTTTACGAACCCTCAAAAAAATAACAATAAATATTGAAACCTAAATACTAAAAGTTATATAATAAAAAAATGAAAGGGTTACTCCCTTCTTATCCACTTACTGTACGTTGCGCTGCTCGTGGTAGGTGTTGCCGTATATATTTTGTTTTTGTGTTTGTTGTACAATATATAGTTGCAGAGTTGATATACACTCCACTGGATGGAGAAATGTGGATACTGTTGGTAGTCAGCCCAACTTCAGAGCCTGAAACATGGCACAACACATTACATAATTACTAAACCCCCAGCAAGAGCAGTAGATGTGCCCGCCCAGCCTCTGCTTTCAGCTGTGACAGCCGACTCTAAGTCCTCGTAGAACACTCTCATATCTTCATTTTACACTGATGCAGAGAGATGCTCGCCAAGCAAAAGACACCACACAACCTCCTGCTCCATTCCTTGTTGCACCTTAGAAGGATCCATTCATCTCATTCGCCACCTCCATTGGTCCTCTTCAGTTTGTGTCTTCAGACAAGATTCATGCTCACCACCTGGCATGCTTCAGATACCCCTAAGTTATCTCATGGTAGAGAATTTCTGTTCTCACATTTCTCTTCTTTTTCTCTTTTTCACTTAATTATCTCATGGCTTAGAAACACTGAACCTTTACCCCCAAACCCATCTCGGGTGTAAAGTTTGAATGTCCTCTACAGTGTTGTTCTCTGATTCTCAGGTGTGATGAGGTGAAGATTTTGAAGCCCAAGAAAGATGACAATGTGGAGAAGACTTTGCAGAGCATTGGAGAAGATTCCTCACTGCAGGAGAAGCTCTTGGAATTAAAAGGTACTTAACTTTGGACATTTATGGGAGACATGTATGTGGTAGCTATTTCTATTTGAGAGAGAAAGAAAAAAATGATCTTGAAGAACTGGACATATTTGAAAATGGTGTAGTATCTGTCACAAATGGTAGTACCGAGCTGCCTAGGTTCATAGTAGGAGGCTGGCTTAGTATATGGTGCGCACACATTTAAGTGAAGCACCTTGCACTAATCCAGACAACCCTTATGGTGTTTTTAGTGGTCTTAGACAACCATAGAAAGCTCTCTAACTGGTAGCAGTGGAGAGCAGCCTTCAGGCTTAGTCCTGAGGGAGTGTTAAACAGCTTGTTTCACCAGACCTAATCATGTAGTGTAGGTTAAACGAAAAAGAATCACACAGTATAGTTATAAAAATATGTTTATTGATTATACAACACTCACTAACACATTGGTATATCTCCTACCAGGAGATGTCAACAAAAAATACACAATAATACTTCAATTGCAGGAGGTAAGTAAGCACAAACATAACCATATACTAAGAAAGGGGAATGCGAACTGCGACGAAGTCGGGACTTAGACCAGGAGACTCAGAAGAGCTGGGGACACATGGAACTACCCAAAGTAAGTACCCAGGAACCCCGAGAGGCTTTGTGCAAAGTGGAAATACAGGTGCGTACTCAGTAGGAGTCAAAGGGAAAGTCATGGTTGTAGTTTGGAAGAAGAAGGACCCTTCCCAGTGGACCCTGAACAAGCCCAGTGGAAGATAGAAGGTTGGAGAGTCACCCCACCCGTGGATACCCCAGGAACCAGAATACCTACACCAGGGAAGCCAGGTGCATAGTTGCGAAGTGACGTTGGAAAACGCCATAGACCACAATGGAGGACTTCATTAAAGATGCCGCTGGCAAAGACTGCAAGAATCTGGTGGAATTCCAGGGTGGATTTTTGAAGCTAAGAACCTGCAAGCAGAGGGGACAGAGTCTATGCCACTTGGAGTTGACCAGGAGAAATGGAAAAGCAATGACCACCGATGAGGGACGATGCAGGAGCGATGAGGCCCTTGGTTGTCCCAGATCACTGGAGTGCCTGGAACCTCTGGGCCCAATTTTACGGCCAGAAACTCTGCATGAGAACTGGGCTGAAAGTGCACCGCTCCTGCAGCCCCCAGGCCAGTCCTGACCTCCTCCTGCAGCACAGGGGGAGCATACATTGCCCCTCCCCCTGAGAACTGGGCTGAAAGTGCACCCCTCCTGCAGTCCCCAGGCCAGTCCTGGCCTCCTTCTGCAGCACAGGGGGAGCATACATTGCCGCTCCCCCTGCCAGCCCATTTCCTTCCCAGTCCTCTGATACCTTCCCCACACCCAGCCCCACTACCCCTCGTCCTAAATCAGCCCCAAAATTCACATTTATCACCTGCTCAGAGAAGGGAGTAAAAAGGAGCATTATATTGCTTAAATTAGAGAACACTGTGTGACATTTGAGCTGGAAAAACTGATTTTACATTCCTCATTCTGCACTGATTCACTTGTATTTGCTCTATACTGGGAGGATGTTTGCAGGCGACGAGTTTCTACCCCCCTGTACCATGCAACTCATCATCGGGCCCACATTAATTCTCTTTAATGGAGTTTCTAATGCATTTTTGGTATGAAAGTCACCATCTAATATTCACTGTGGTATTTGGCGCCCATAGGTATCTTTTAAGAGTGCTGGCGAAAGCAATTATGCGGCAGTGAGGAGCACAAGCGGTGACCATAGAGCAAGTATGAGGAAAGGAGTATTAAATGGCTAGAGCAGTTTGTGGGTATGTTAGTAATAAACAACCACTTGCAAGTAAATTAGTCACTTCATGAGCCAGTGTCCTCATTGAATCAAATGGTAAGATGAAAGAAAATAGACTGTTTCAAAATCAGTTCCACAAGAAACCTGTAGATGAGCCTCTAAGCACACTCCACACAGAGGCTGACAGGGCAGAGATTTAATTGCTTCACCTCATTCTTAAAGGGAAGGTCTCTTTGCATCCAGAGTGAATCCTCTGTTTCCATTCTTCCCTCTCAGTGTCTTCCCTCTCCAAACTAATCTGGCCACAGAACTCCTCGTCTCCCAGTGTAAGGGGGCACTGAGTGCCACTCAGAGCTGGGCACCTCAAGCTGTCACACTAGGTACTATTTCCACTCTGGTTTCTCACTTCATCATCAACATAGTATTTCTGAAATATGAATGCATTTTCATCACACCTTTGAAAAGCAATTTGAGAAGCATCCGTGCAAGCATCCATCAAAAATAACTGCACTAAGAATCCAAATATGTAAGGGAACCGAATAACAGACAGACGTCAGTATTATGCTTACAGGTAACTAAGATGAAATTAGCACATTACAAGCATTAAATAGGTTATTATGCCGTTACTTTCCTAAGCCATGTGTACAAACAGATGTGTGGGCTACCTTCTCACATCAGATCTTTCGATTGGCTGCTGGACCCCGGCCTATCTTTGATGTCCTTCACACCAGAACCTGGGCTTCTATTGGAATTCTCTGCGGCACATTATCAAGCCCCTTACAGCCGCTTTAGCGGCAGTTTCCTGCCGCTAAAGCGGCGATAATGTTACGCCCGTTCTTGATAATATGCCCTCAACTTCTTTTAACTTCCATGCCTACATCCATCGCAGGTCCTTATGATTTTCACTGAGCTCTACCACATCTCTCCCAAATAATGCCTTACTACACTCCAACCTCTTTCTTCAAAAGCTCCTCACTAGCCTTGTATCTTATTTATATCACTTTCTGGGAAACAAAGTCAATGATTCCCCTCCCACCTTTTGCATCGATGCCTTTTTCCATACAACAGTGGTGAGCGCAACACCTCCTCAACGGCCTCCACTCTTGTTACTCTAAAGCTAGCCGACATACCTCAGCTCAACTTATCAACAGAGGTGATAAAACAGATCTTTCCACAAACTACATTGGCCGCCCTTACAAACCCTCATTAGATTCAAACTCTGCTTCAAAACCATTAAAGCCATCAGTGTGGGCAGCTCTGTCATCTCTTCAACAAACTATCTCTGGAGACCCACCAGGACCATCCTACACTCTGCTTGGACATCACCAAAAAGAAGAAAAGACATCTGACACATTTAACCAAGCCTCTTCCTGCACAGCCTGGCTTTGGAAATGTTATTGGGTCACTTGACAAAGTCCTCTTGTTAGAGAGGTTGTGTTCTGATCGCCCAGCAAAGATTGTGACTCACCACAAATGTTAATTAAACAATCTGAAATAAAAGGCGTGGAACAAATAGAAAACGAAAAGGTATTTGTAGAAAACAATGAGAAATAAAATGTTCTGCGCAGATGACGGCTGTACTCAGTTGCGGACACAATGATCTGCTTCTCGAAGTGTAAATATGGACAGAAATGCCATCATTTTGTAATGTTGTCTTCCAGAGTTCATCTTCCTGTGTTTGGAGACTGGGGCGAGTATGGAGGTGTGAAGAATGGCTCCGCCCCTGTGACAACTGCTTCCATTGTATCAACCTGTCAAAGATGTTATGTTTTCCAGTGCGGGAGGCCCATGCCGAGAGTCTCCCGACATTAAGAATAGTGCCTTCCTACATAATTGAAGTGTCTTTATACAAAATGTAAAAGTTTTCTCTCCAACAGATGGCAGCAATCTATGCTGTACTAGTGATGCACACTAGGTGGCAGCATTTCACAGCAAGTGTGCCACAGTGTTGAGTGTAGTACTGAACACATGACCTTAATGATCATCAGTGTCTTAAATATACCACAGTGTGGACACTCGTGGCGGAAGTCCCACAGTCGCGGGGCAGTCCCCGCACTCTGGCGGAATCTTCCCAATGAGAATTCTCGTTGCGAAGATTCCACCATGACGGCAGGGGTCCCGCCACGAGTGAGGAGATTCCACCATGACTGCTGGGGCTCCGCCACGAGTGAGGAGATTCCACCATAACTGCAGGGGCTCCGCCACGAGTGAGGAGATTCCACCATAACTGCAGGGGCTCTGCCACGAGTGTGAAGATTCCACCATAACTGCCAGGGCTCCGCCACGAGTGAGGAGATTCCACCATAACTGCTTGGGCTCCGCCACGAGTGTGAAGATTCCACCATAACTGCTTGGGCTCCGCCATGAGTGTGAAGATTCCACCATAACTGCCGGGGCTCCGCCACGAGTGAGGAGATTCCACCATAACTGCTTGGGCTCCGCCATGAGTGTGAAGATTCCACCATGATGGCAGGGGTTCCGCCACGAGTGTGGAGATTCTACTATGACTGCAGGGGCTCCGCCACGAGTGTGGAGAATCCCCCATGACTGCTGGGGCTCCGCCACAAGTGTGGAGATTCCCCCATGACTGCAGGGGCTCCGTCACCAGTGTGGAGATTCCACCATGACTGCAGGGGCTCCGCCACCAGTGTGGAGATTCCACCATGACTGCAGGGGCTCCGCCACGAGTGTGGAGATTCCCCTATGACTGCAGGGGCTCCGCCACAAGTGTGGAGATTCCACCATGACTGCAGGGGCTCCGTCACCAGTGTGGAGATTCCACCATGACTGCAGGGGCTCCGCCACGAGTGTGGAGATTCCCCTATGACTGTAGGGGCTCCGCCACGAGTGTGGAGACCCTTTTGTGAGTCAGGCCCTGTATTTATTGAGAGTACTTTATGTTTAGGCTCAAGTATAGGTTTTGCTCCACACCATCCTCGAAGAGTAAGCTTTGACGCTCTGCTACCCCCTGAAAGTCAAAGCCCAAAAGGCATTAGGTAACAATTTACTGAGCTTGCAGTAGTACCTGGTTCCTGTGTTTCCTGGGACAGGGACAAAACTTGTAGTAAGTGCCTGCCTTGGAGTTACAGTGGTCCTAAAGAAATTGTGTGGTAATTATATTGGGGGAGTCGGAGGTTAGAGGAGTGATTTCACTTAAAAGAAATAGCAGTTAGGAATTTGTTGTTGAATATTTAGAAACTAATATATTTTTTCTTTTTTGTAAACAGCAACATTTTCTGCTGAACTGGGTAAGTTTTATGAATGGCAAAAAATTACTCATGCCATTTGCCATTGTTATATGTGACTTCATAAACTCTGTGTCTGCTTCTTATTTTCATAGTGAAAATACGTCAAAGGCTTTGCATGTGAGTAAAAGTGATTTAGATTGATTTTCTAACACCCTAAATGCTCTAGAATGTCTTCTTGAAACTGAGAGTACACAGCTACAACTACCAAGAGTTACAGTGCACTAAGGCAATTGGTTATGACACACTGGAGCCACACTAGGTGTCAAGTTTTCAGGGACGTAACAAAGGCAGAGGACAGTACAGCTATCTTACCATTTGTGAGAAATTAATGCATTGGTCCCTCTAGAACCTGGGGAGAGAGAGAACAGGTTTCCTCGGCCTGCTTCATTTGCATTCTCTAAATGCGATGGCCATCTTGTGAGTAGAAAATGAAACAGGCACACAGGAGCAAGCGCGCCCAGCAGCCATCTTAGCTTGGGAAATTGAGCACTGAGTTTGTTTACACACACATGGCTTTCCATTAGTGCTGTTTCTGTTACTTCGTATTACCTCCATGGGAATGAAGGAAAAAACATATCTAAGGTCAGTGGGGTTTAGCTTCTTTGCCTGGAAACACTGGGATTTGTTGGATTTTACTGCTGTCGCTTGTTTGCACCTGGCCCTCCTCTGTTGTGTACCTTTCTTGGATTCTAAGACTCCTAAGGACTCTTGTATTTGGTTCTGGAGGCTTTTCTCTCCCTTCTCCTTTCTTTCCTGTGTGATTCCTGTCAGCGGTCCTGAGTGTTCTGACCATTTGAGGTGCAATCTGGCGTAGGAATGTAGTTATATTAGAAGAGTGAGTTACTTAAAGTCTCTTTTGTTGTAAGCTGCGTTGTCTGAACCACTGTCTGACCCCAGTTATTACAATCAGACTAGTGTCTTTGGAATGTAAACTTCCAGGCAACAACTGTAGCCATCCTCATTGCTTCCTTTGTTTTGTTCCCATTTCCTTGGTCTCTCTGTGTTTCAGTGCTTGTCCCTCTGGTGAGCATTAGGGGAAGAGGCAAGACAAAGACTCTGGAAATGAACCTTGGCCGCTCATATTAGCAGCAGTGTTCTGTGATTAGCATCCGTGTGGCTGTCTGACAGCCATGACACTGGGGTCACACAGAGCCACACACAGACGTTATGTGTACATAGCGTGACAATACAGTGCCATGACTTACCTGGGACCAAAGTGCATCTATGGGCGCGTCCATCTGTGCTCACAAGTGGCCGTAGGGATACAGAATAATTAATCTGGGGTCAGCGATTTATAGGGAGTCGCACTCAGGCAGAATATGAAGACATTTTTATCACACGAAAAGAGGAAGCAACCATCATGCACTGGATTATTGCTTTTCGCTTGGTTGCTAAAGGAAAGGAATTCACCTGACAGTCATCAATGCTTGCTCGTTAGAGTGCAGCCATAGCACATTTTCACTTTATTCAAAAAATCTGTAATTTACATGAAACATACAATAACATCTCTAAATGTATATACATATATTCACAGTAACACATAGCAGTTCATAACTGTTATGTGCCCGGGCTAAGCCCATGTATTGAAGTTGCTAATTTCCTATATTGTCCTATTTATCACATTTAGATGCAGCGGAAATAACAATACTATACAAAGATTTAGTAAAACTTTATCGAAACCTTACGCAATACGTTTTGAAAACACTGTTATAAATGGGGGTCTCTAGTTGGAAGGTTTTACCCTGTCCAACTAGGGACCCTTCTTTCTAGTCAGGATAAGGGACTTACACTTCTAAAATAACCCTGGCTCACCCCCTTGGTAGCTTGGCACGAGCAGTCAGGCTTATCTCAGAGGCAGTGTGTAAAGCATTTGCACAAATCAGCTGTAATAAAGTGAAAACACTACAAAAGGACATCACACCAGTTTTAGAAAAAAATATCCAACATTATATCTCTTCAAGACAAGACCAAAATGATAAAAACCCACCATATAGTTCTTACATTTATCAATAAGCAAAAATAGACTTAAAATACAGTTCCTTGAAGTTGATAGCAAATCCAAACAGTTCTGGCTGACCGTGGCGGCGTAGGCGAGCTACAGTTTCGGGAATACCCACAAGCAGTACCTTTGGAAATGGAGGGCGTCGGTGACCTCGCACTGAGCCTTGAAGAGCCGGCGTCGGCAGGCGTCGGTTACGGAGGTCAGTGCAGGAGCCATCGGGCCCTTGAAGTCACACGCTGCAGACAGGCATCAGGGCTGCGGTGTGAAGTGCAGCAGTGCGGTGAGCTGTGCCCTCAGGTCACGGTGCAAGCAGCAGGTCGGTGATATTCGTCCAGCAGCATCAGTGAGACCAGGGCTGCAGTGCGAAGTGGTGCGGTGCTAGAAGGTCACAGTGCACGCAGCGGCATTGTCATTGCTGAAGCGCTGTTGGCTGACAAATTAAAGTCGATGGCGCTGGCGTCAGTAGGCCAAGGCTGCGGTGTGGTTGTGTAATTTATGAGCGGTGCCCTTAAACCATGGTGCAAGCAGCGGCGTCAATGTCGGTGTGGAGCGGTGTCATCAGGGATACCATGGCGGCGCTGTGAAGTGAGGCGGTGCGAAGTGCGGTGCCCACAGGTCAGGGTGCAAGCAGCAGCTCAGCTGCATTGTCCTCGTCGGTGTGACCAGTGTTGCAGTGTGAAGTGTGGCGGTAGCCTCTGCGGTGCCTTGAGGACACAGCCGGCAGCAACGTCATTGACGGCGTCGGGTTGCTTTTTCTTCTGCTGCAGCACAAAACACCCAGTTGCCAGTGCTGGTATCAGATGAACTTGAAGTCTTTGCTATTCCTGAAACTTCTTGAACAGGGGGCGAGCTCTACTTTAAGCCCTTAGAGAAACTCAAACAAAGAAGTTGCAGAAAGTTCAGCCTAGTCCTTTCTCTGCCCAAGACAGAAGCAGTCACTGCAGGCCAACACAGCAAAGCACACCGCAAAGTAGAAGGTTCTCCTCACAGCTTCTCCAGCTCTTCTTCTTGGTAGGTTCCTTGATCCAAAAGAGTTCTAAAGTCCTGGGGTCAGGGCCAAAATATTTATACCACATTTTCTGTTTGTTGTCTTTGTGGCAGGGGTCTCTGAGCCCAGTCCAAATTAGTTCTGCCCTCTCTGGCCCAGCTTCGCTGCAGGAGGTGGAGACAGCATTGTGCAGAGGAGAACCTGCCTGTTCAGGTGCTAGTGAAAGCTCCTCCCACCACTCTAAAGTTCTATTCGGCCCAACTATGAGTCTCCCAGGAAAGACAGGACACACCTCCACCCCCTTGTGGCTATCTACAGTGAAGGCACAACCTCAGCCCCTGTCACTCCAAAACCAGAAAGCCAATCAATACATAAACAAGCCGAGGCATAGAGAATGGTTAAACAAGAAAAGGCCTACTTTTTAAAAGTGCCATTTCAAACACACAATTTAAAAACCATCTCCATAAAAAGATGCGTTATTAAATTCTGATTTCAGAGAGCCTAAACTCCATTTCTCTATCTTGTCCCAATGGAAAGTTATACTTGTAAGATATTACAAAGCAACATCCATGTTATTTTATCTGACAGATAGACTTTCAATAGTGAAAACGAAATTGGAAGTATTTCATTATCAGCACATGTCACACAAACCAGGACGTGCCCTACCTTTCACATATACTGCACCCTACCTATGGGGGTACCTTGGGCCTACCTGAGGGGTTACTTACATGTAAGAAAAGGGAAGGTTACGGCCTTGTGTGGGGCACATGCCAGATCATAATGGCAGTAAAAAACTGCTCGCAGACACTGCAGTGGCAGGTCTGAGACACCTTTGAAAGACTGCGTGTGTGGATGGCACAATCAGTGCCGCAGGCCCTCTAGCAGCATGTGATTTACAGGCCCTCGGCACACACAGTACACTGTACTCGGGACTTAATAGTAAATCAAATAAGCCAAAGATGGAAACAACAATCCATGAACACAATTTACAGCAGGAGCACTTGCACTTTAACACTGAACAGCAGTGAAAAAGTGCACAGAGGCACTAAACCAGCATAATGAAGTCCAACGTACCATTAAAAACAGTTGGCCAGAAAGCAAAAAGACTGGGGAAACACGCCAACAGATGCCAGATCCAACACATGTCCCCTCCAGCTGAAAGTAGGGAGAACTACCCAACTACCTGGGAGTTCTCTTCACTAAGGTGGAAGAACCTGGACAGACCATCAGCAATGTCATGTTCTGAGCCAGGGTGGTGCTCCCATGCTAGAATTATTTCGATTTTAGGCTATAGGGGCACCACCTGGCTGCTTCCTACCGGGTGCCCTAAGTACACCACATACCCCTGCCCGAACTAGCACTTGCTGACCTTGATCAAGAGGCCTGCCCTCTGCAGAGCCTTCAACACTTCCCAGAGGTGGTGCAAGTGATCTTCCAGGCTGGAACTGAACACTTCAATGTCATCCAGCTAGGCAGCACTGAAGTCCTCCAGTCCTGCCAACACCTGGTTGACCAACCTCTGAAAGGAGGAAAGGGTATTCTTCAACCCAAAGGGCATCACCCAGAACTGGTAGTGCCCCTCTGGTGTTGGGAATGCAGACCTGTCCTTGACCCCATCAGTTATGGCATTCTGCCAGTACCCAGGTGTTAAACCAAATGTGCTGAGGAACTTGGCAGCATCCCACTGATCTATGAGCTCATCATCTCTGGGGATGGATTGTGTGTCAGTCCTTGTGACAGCATTGAGCCCACAGTAGTCCACGCAGAACCAAAGTTCAGGAGTGGCATCGGATGCAGCCGCCTTTGGGACCAAGACCACTGGGCTGGCACAAGGACTATTGGAGAGCTCTATCACCCTTAACACCAACATCTTAGAAACCTCGTCTTTGATGCTGGCTCTGACGCTGTCAGTCAGCCTGTACATTTTGTGTTTCACAGGAGGACAGTCCCCAGTGTCCATGCCATGGGTAAACAATGCGTGACACTTAGGGTCAGGGAGAACAGGGTGGCAAACTACTACAACACCTGGCAACATTCACTCTGCTGCTCTGGGGTTAGTGTAGGGGAGAGGTTCACACCTTCCACTGACCCATCTTGCTCCTTGGTAAACAGGAAGTCAGGAAGAGCTTCACTCTCCTCTTCCACCGCATCACCTGTCGAAAAGGCCAGAGTCTCTCCCCATGTAAATTGAATCAAAATTGGACCACTCCTTCACTCATAGGGTCAGTTCTAGCGCTTAATGGGTCAGTGTTCCATGTGTATCTTTTCTTTTCTGTGACTTGATTGGATATGAAATTGGTATCCCGGTCAGATACCACCTCTCTAGGGAACCCCACGCGGTAAAAGATCCCCATTAACGCCGGCCCACCACTGGTGCCATCGCTGTCCTGAGTGAGATAGCCTCCTGGTGGCATGGCCCACCAAGAGCAGGATTTACCTGTTGCCCATGGCTGTCTTGGGGTCCAGGGGCCCCACTATCTTTAAACCCACCCTCTCAAAAGGGGTGCCAACAGCCAGAAAAGGTTGGAGAGGAGCCTTACACTTCCTCCCACTCTTATCACTTGCCTGGCAAGTTTGGCAAGACCTACAATGCACATCAGACTGTCCTCACATTTGGAACCAAAATAAGTGGGTGACAATCCTGTCAAAGGTCTTGTCCTGCCCCAAATGTCCTGCCGAAGGTATGTCATGAGCCATACCCAGTAGGAAGGTCCCGAAGTGCTGGGGTACAACCAACACACAGGGTGACCCAGGCTCAGTGACCTTAGGCTCACTGTACAGGAGACCATTCTCCCAGTAGATCCAGTGTGATCCAGACGGATCACCAGCTGCCTGGTTTGCAGCCTGCTGCCTCAAATCCTCTAGAGTAGGGCAATCTTTCTGCTCCCTGCAGAATTCTTCCCTGGTGGGAGCCCCTTCTTGCTACCAATGGGTCAGTTCAGATAGGTTCCCCAGTTCAGCCACTTGCTCCCCTGTAGGTGCCAGGGAGCCCCCTCAAGGTCAGCCTCCTCCCTGACCATGGGAAATTTAGAGGTGGGTTTTTTGCACCCCTTACCCTTTCTCTTGGCAGGCACTGTTTCAGACTCTAGGTTGGTCTGATCACCCTTACTGGCTGCCGTGGACCGAGTGGTCACGCTTGCGCCATGCCTTCTGCAGGTTCTTGCTATCCTTTGATATTCAGAAATGCTCTCAGGTCATTTTAAATTGTCTTATTTGCACATTAGAACAGAATCAGGTCATTTTAAATCGTTTTATTCTCTTATTTGAATTTGGTCCAACTAGTGCACATTATCTCTCTTACCTGTAACTTCCTCTGCCTCCTGCTTCAGTCTGCCATGGCGTTAGTGCCGATTGAACGGAGAGCAGAAGGCACGTTTCCCCACTTCCATTCCAGGCACTTCCGGGTGGGCAGGAAGCATTCTAGCTGTTTCCCCTGCCTACATAAACCCATGTTCGTGCGGGCGCGCAGCAGACATGCGCAGAGGGCGCCCCTAAGGCAAGGTCTGCCTTTGCTCGTCCGCGCCTCGACGTCGCTAGACACACTGCCGGTTCGATCCCCCTTAGATGGGCATACTCGCAGAACAACCTAGTTGCGGAACAAACTAGTTGCTATTAGAACTGATATTAGTCAATGTGCACGTCCGCCGTTTGTCCCTTTAGAGGGTCCCTTTGTTTGCACACACTGTGGTTTCAACTCACTGGCAGTGGATATTCCTATACCCCCTTCCCCGCCCACCATCAAGCTTCTCAGTCTTAACTGCCGCTCACTCGTTTAACACTTTGCTGAAGTGTTTGGCTTAATTCAGGATGAGGCGCCCGATATCCTCTTCCTGACTGAGACATGGCTTACTGCTAATACGGAGGCAGAGCCTAGTGTGGCCCTGCCCCAGGGATATGCTATTAGGACACTGAACAGAGGGGGCCGGGGTGGTTGCATTGCAATCATTTTTAAAACTGGCTTTACCTGCACATTGACCAAGGAGGTCATTGTGGACTGTGAATGTGCACTTTTCAAAAACTCTATCAACTCTAACTTTTCTCTGTCTGGCCTCCTGATTTACTGTCCCCCAGGGCCCTCCAAAGATTTTAGGGAAGCCCTAATCACTGTGTCCGGCCTATTAGCTACCAGGTCAGCCAATTTCAACATTATTGGGGACCTCAATCTGCATTTACAAGCAAGTCAAGACAGTGAGATTAGCAGTTTTTTAGCGGACCTTGCTGCCTTCCAACTTACGCAACGCGTCCCAAATAGTACACACTCGGCGGGCCATTTGTTGGACCCTATTTTCTCCAATCTATCTGCCCTAACAGTTAGCCCACCGCTCCCTATAAGCTGGTCCGACCACTATCTGGTATCCATGACACTACAGGGAGTAGGTCCTCCTCAGGATGCCTCACGGAAAGCCGTTCTAAAGCGCCCTTGGCATAAATTGGATGCTGCCCATTTTCGTGACCTTCTTCTTAGTCAAACACCTACTCTTCCAGACAACCCGGATAGGACAGATAGTATCCTGTCTGACTGGCTCACGCATTCTCTTGACACTCTTATCCCTGCCAATCTACCCCACAGCTGCAGAACCCTGTCGAGCCCTTGGTTCAATAATAATCTGGCTCAGTCCAGAAAAATGTGCAAAGCCCTGGAACGGTCATGAGCGTGCAGCGTCCCCATGGGAGTCCTGGGGCCACCCATGTTGCAACTCCCCGAGCATATTTGGAGTAGGAGATGGCATATATTTGTCCTCCGCAACGCTTTATCAGTCTGGCGATACAATCCCCCATGTGTTTGTTTCTTGCAGAAACGCAATCGCCACCCCATATCTCTATCGCTTAGCCTTCCCAAGGCTTGGTCACCCCACTCTCCTTGCCGCTTTTGCCGCCAGCCTTGCCTGCCTTTTGCCGCCTCCTGATTCCCCCGTCCTTCGCTCGGTGTTCTTTCCTGCCGCTGCCTCCCTGCGGCCCCGCCCCCCTGTTTTCCCATTTGCCGCCCCCGCTCCCACCACCCAGCTGCCCCTCCCTCCCGGCTCCTTATTTATGACGCCCCCAGAGCAACCGCGCAGCAGATGCGCGCAGCAGGAGCGCCGATTGAGCGCCGAAGGTGCGCCAAAGGTAAGCCCGTCTGCGCCTGGCCGCGCCTGGCCCGCGCCCAGCGCTAGACCCCCTGGTCCTCATCGCCACAAGCGCACCCGACTCACCTACGACGTCACTATCCTCCACGCACTCAACGCCAGACGACGCACCGCCTGCTACCGAGCCACCCCGAGACGCACCAAAGGACCATTCACCTGCCAATCCTGCCGATTCACCTGCCTCCTACCCCGCACCGCACCAGCCAAACCGAACCCCAGCAACAACCATCTGAGGTGCATCCTACTGAACACCCGCTCCATCCACCGTCACGCCATCGAACTCTGGAACCTCCTCGACATGACATCACCAGACATCGCCTTCCTGACGGAAACCTGGACGAACGCCTCCTCAACGCCCAACATTGCCATTGCCATCCCGGACGGATACAAGATCACCAGGAAGGACCGCATCAACCAGACAGGAGGAGACATCGCCATCGCCCACAAGAACACCATCCGCATCACGACCGACTCAGATGCCACCCTCACCTCCGCCGAACACCTCCACTTCCAGATACACACCGACCCCAAGACCACGCTCAGAGGTACCCTCGTCTACAGACCACCGGGACCACGCACACAATTATCACAAACGACCAGCTCACCACCGCCCTCATCCAGAACCCCCCCACCAGCTCGTCGTACCCCAACGAAGCCGCCAACAACCTCACTCTGTGGCTCACCAACTGCGCAGACACCCTGGCTCCACTGAAGAACCCCCCCAACAGACGCCGCAGCAAGAAAACCTCCTGGTTCACCGACGAACTCATCACCTCCAGGAAGAATTGCCGCACCCTGGAGAATACCTGGCGCACCAACCGGACCACAGACAACATGACTGCCCTCAAACACGCCACCCGCAAACACTACCAACTGATCCGCGCCACAAAAAGAACAGCCTTCAAGGAGCGACTGGACAACAACTCCCACAACAGCAAAGAACTCTTCACCATCGTCAAAGAGTTCTCCAACCCCGACGCCGGAAACAACGACATCACTCCCTCGCAAGACCTCTGCGACTCTCTAGCAGCCTTCTTCCACGACAAGATCACCGACATTCACAACAGCTTCGGCCCTCCGACCACGAACCCCATCACCGAACCAACGCCCACCACCGCCACCCTCCGCACCTGGACCCTGATCAGCACAGAAGACACTACACGCACCATGAACACCATCCACTCCGGATCCCCCACGGACCCCTGTCCTCACCACATCTTCAACTCGGCCGACCACATCATCGCACCCCACCTCCGCGACATCATCAACGCCTCCTTCAACACCACAACCTTCCCGGACTGCTGGAAACACGCCGAGATCAGCGCCCTGCTAAAGAAACCCACAGCAGACCCCACCGACCTCAAGAACTTCCGCCCCATCTCGCTCCTCCCGTTTCCTGCTAAAGTCATCGAGAAGACCGTCAACAGACAGCTAGCCTCCTTCCTTGAGACCAACGGCTGCCTCGACCACTCGCAGTCCGGCTTCCGAGCCAACCACAGCACGGAGACCGCCCTCATCGCAGCCACAGACGACATCAGAGCCCTACTGGACAACGGGGAAACAGCAGCCCTCATCCTCCTGGACCTCTCTGCAGCATTCGACACTGTCTGCCACCGCACCCTGATCCAACACCTAAACAACACCGGAATCCAGGAGAAGGCCCTAGAGTGGATCTCCTCTTTCCTCACCGGAAGAAGCCAGAGAGTCCGCCTCCCCCCATTCCGGTCAGCGGCCTCCGAAGTCATCTGCGGCGTTCCACAGGGGTCATCGCTCAGCCCCACCCTCTTCAACATCTACATGAGCCCCCTCGCAGCCATCGCACGCCAATATAACCTCAAGATCCTCACCTACGCCGACGACACCCAGCGGATTCTCTCCCTCACCAACGACCCAGACACCGCCAGAGCCAGCCTACACAAAGGGATGAAAGACGTCGCCGAATGGATGAAGAACAGCCGCCTGAAACTGAACTCAGACAAGACGGAGGTTCTCATCCTAGGACCATCACCCTCCGCCTGGGACGACTCCTGGTGGCCCCCCGCCCTAGCCACCACCCCCAAGTCAACGGACCACGCACGCAACCTGGGCTTCATCCTAGACGCCTCCCTCTCGATGTCCAGGCAAGTCAACACCGTCTCGTCCTCATGCTTCAATACCCTGCGCATGCTTCGTAAGACCTTCCGGTGGCTCCCCACCGAGACCAGGAAGACGGTCACCCAGGCCCTCGTCACCAGCCGACTGGACTACGGGAACGCCCTCTACGCCGGCACCACCACCAAACTCCAGAAGAAGCTCCAACGTATCCAGAACGCCTCAGCTCGACTCGTCCTGGACATCCCCCGTCACAGCCACATCTCCGGACATCTGAGAGACCTCCACTGGCTCCCCGTCAACAAGAGGATCACGTTCAGACTCCTCACCCACGCACACAAGGCCCTCCACGACCTGGGCCCCAACTACCTCAACAACCGTCTGACCTTCCACCAGCCCACCCGCCAGCTCCGCTTCGCCAGCCTCGCTCTGGCCACCATCCCTCGCATCCGCAGAGCCACCACCAGAGGAAGATCCTTCTCCTACCTGGCGACCAAGACATGGAACTCCCTCCCCATCCACCTCCGGACAACCCAGGACCATCTCGCCTTCAGGAAGCAACTCAAGACCTGGCTGTTCGAACGGTAACCCCCCCCCCAGTGCCTTGAGACCCCCCGGGTGAGTAGCGCGCTATACAAATGCCGTTGATTGATTGATTGATTGATTAAGAAATTGCTTTACCCTTTTGAGCTTCTGTGGGTTATTCAGCCCCCTAACGTTCCATGTGAGAAATTTAGACTTGGTTCCCATATTAACCAAGCCTCTGCCCCAAAGGGTCACCCCCCCCCCTTCTGGTACCACAACCGTGTCCGCTGAGCTTGTACCCAGCTCCTTGTATCTCTGGAAACAAGGACCTTAATTTCCTTGAACCAACTTGACATAGTAATGCACTGAGCGAAACAACTGTGCCCCACTCCCAACCCACACCCATGGGCAGCAGCCGAAATCCCCTCCTGGCACAACTCTCGGCCAAATGGGTTATAACCCCTGCCCCATCAAATTGTCCCACCCAAACCTTCCTTTACTACAAATGCACTACCAGAAATTAGAATAATGAAATTCCAGGTTGTAACTCAACTGACTGGGACCCCTGCACCGCCATCGATCGCAGGCCCCAAAACAGAGCGCAGCAATTCCAGGCTGCCTGGGTTCCAGACCTCCCCAAACTGGGAAGCTATGATCCCCATCCAGCATGCACCCCACGTATAATAACTGCTCTTATTTCCAATGCTCCATGAAATGCAACTATGAAGGAAGAAAAAATAAGCAGAAAACCCACAGTCATGTCTGATTTAACACCCTCCACCCACTGACCACCAAAAAACAGATCTATAGGAAGCTGGCCCTCAGCAAGCACCAGTTCCACTCCCAGAGGGTAGTCCATCACTCAGGGTTTCCGGGACCATGTCCAATGGTGAGTATGAGTTCTGTAACTCGATGGGTTCTCGGTCCGTTCGAAGGGTTCCATCATGGTTGACTAGGATTCGTCCCACAGCCTACTCGGGTTTGTTTCATTCTGCCATGTTGGAGTCTCTTGGCGGAGTTGGGGCAGCCTCGGCTCCCTGCGTCTCTGCTCCCACCACTCACAGTCAGTGTCTTCACGTTGGAGGTCAACCGAGCCCGGCCACTCCTCTGCCTCTTTAGGAGTCTCAAAAAAGTACACCTTGTCCTCATATTGGATGCAGAGGTATGCAGGGAACAGCAAACTGTACCTTATGTCCAGTGGTAAGTAATTAATGCACTGGTCCTAAACCTTTTAAATGTTATCCGTATATATTTGGATCGGGGGAAAACACATAATTTAGTGGGCCATGCACCCAGACACGCTGCAAAATTGAAGCTCTATCCCTGTAGTTAAATAGCTGGGCTATAATGGCCCCCGGGGGTGCTCCAGGCCGCGGCATCGGGTCCAGTGCTCTATGAACACATTTAATTGTGAAACATTTGGACCGACGTATTAGGCCCAGCGCGGTGGTGAGCCATTCCTCCAAGAATAGGTCCGCTGAGTCCTCCACAGCCATTTCTGGAAACCCAAGGAAGTGCAAATTAATGCTGCAGGACCTCCACTCAATGTTCTCCTGCCGCAAATCAATCTGTGTTGTGCTGCATTTAAGTCCAGCCATCATCTCCTGCAGTTGACAGACTGTATTTTTCAGAGCCAGTACATCTTCCTCCGTTGACTTGACCCTGTCGACCACTTTACGAAGGTCCGTCTTCAGTAGATGGATATCAATTGTCTCGGCGTCCACTTTAGATTGTAGCGCTGCTCTTGATCCCTGAATGGCCTCCAGTGTTGCAGCTGTTCCCAGCGTCGGGTCACCACTGTCTTGGGAGGTCAAATTGTTGCTTCGGTCAAGGTCAAGAAAAGGGGGTAACTCTCACTGTATATTATTGTCCATAGACGGAGCATGGTAAAGTCCCCTGGAGTCCTGCGTGGTCTGTGTACAGGGCTGGCCCCTGCCGTAACTCCAGGCCTCCTTAGAGATTCGAGGGGAGATCACTCAATCGGCTGTCTCCAGTGCTCCAGCCGCCTCACCGAGCTGGGTCTCTCCAGGTGACTGGGATTCGGTGCATTCCCGGCTGTGCAGGTCTGCGTGTGGGTCTGAGCTCACAGGCTCTTCCTCTCCCCACCACAGCTAGAATTCCCAATCAGGCTCCCCCCTTAGGCACCACAGGCCGCAGGCAGTGCCCAACTCACCGCCATCACTTCAGGCCCCCTTGACAAAGCTCTTCTCTCGTGCTGTGAGGCCTCAATGGTGCTGGTTCTCAGTGTCAGCCCGACTGATGACTTCCTCCGGGCCAGCCATCTTCCGATCTACAGGTGCCAGCAGGGTAAGGGAAGCCCTCCAAGGCGTCGCAGGCAGCCAGATGCTGGCTCCGCCTCCTTTATACTCTGGTATCAGGAGAACGCCTGGGTCACCGCTGCTCTCAACCTCCACGCTCAGAGCAGCCATACAGCCGATTCCTTGCTTCGATGTCTGCACCCCGTTGGTCAGCCCACTTTGCTAAGCACCACCGCTCTCCTCTCATGGGAGCCTTCCGACCTCCCTGCCACCTGCTACTCTGCTCCAACAGGCCACTCCACCATGGTCTCTCATTCGGGCAAGCGAAGGACAGAAGCCTTTTTGTTCCTTCTGTCGTCCAATCATGAGTCTACACAAGTCTGCGAGCCCCCAGAACTGCTCTAGAGACAAAGACTGTAGCCCACAAGGAGTTAAAAGATTTGCCAAAATTATGCATGAAGCTTTAGTCTGGCAAGCAGATCAGCAAAGTCAGATACAGTCAACATAGCTGTGGTTGAAAATCTTTGACCAGACTCTGTGATTCATACAGTGAATAATTAGTGGCTCTCATAGCACGGTTCAGCCCAAAGTAAGCCATTCACCAACCACCTTTCTTTCTATGGAACCAGACAGTGAAGCATCCTCCATGACCACTGGAGACCGACCTGCCAAATTAGTTCAAACAGAATCTAGCCTCACTGATTGCAAAACATCCTGATGATCAATTGGATAGATCTTTGTCCAGTAGTCTTTTCCATATATTTTCATTCAGCAAGGATAGTATCCCTCCTTACTGGAAAAAAGGAAACGATCTTGGAGTAAATCTAATAGAATAGACAATAAGGCTGAACTGGTACTTTGGAACTCCTCCTCTCCATTTAGAAATTCCATTCTTGCCTGTTAGACCTGGCATCATTGGCATGAGTCTCTCCTCCATTTTTTCTGTTTGCCTCCTCTGTTTACGATGTTTTTGCTGGATTATTGCTTTGGGCACTGTGCCACTGCTGATCAGTGCCACAGTGCAAGTGCTCCCTATGTTAAAATGTTACGTTGATTGGTGTTACCATGATTGGCTTGGTTGACTTACTGTTCAGACCCTAGTCTAGTGCACTGCGCGTGCCAAGGGCGTGTAAGTTAACTGCTGCTGGTGGGCTTGCAGCACTGGTTGTGCCACCCACAGAAGCAGCGTGCAAAATGTGTCTCAGGCCTGCCACCGCGGCGCCTGCGTGCAGTCCCTGACTGCCATGTCGACTTGGTAAGGAAACCTACTTACCAGTCTCTAAACCTTCCCTTTGCCACATTTCAGACACCTCTATGGTAGGCCCTAGGGCAGGGTGCATTGTTGGTAAAAGGTAGGTCATGCCCTGATGTGTGTGGCATGACCTAATAGTGAATTACAGCCATTTTCGTTTTTCACTATTGAAGGGCTACCTGCCTCCAATAGGCCAGACTGGGCAGACTGATTATTAACTCCATTATAATCTATCTGACTCAGGGAGCATGGTAGCAAGTCGAGTTTAGTATCCCTGAACTCAGAATTTAATAACACACCCTTTAGGATGGATGGTTTTTAAATTCTATGTTTGAAAATAGCACTTTTAGAAAGTGGCTATTTTCTTGTCCAACTATCTACCGGTCTCTGCTGGTTTGGTGTGTGTGTCAGGGGCTGGGTGGCTCCAGAGGTCTGAGTGAGTCAGTGTGGGGTGAATGGGGCGTTTACACGTAGAGTGAGGGAAGAGTAGCCTGCCCTGCCTGACACAATACTGGCCCCGCCTCCTGCTGGGCGACTGATAGCCCTGCTCCTGCCAGTGACAATACTGGCTCCGCCTCCTGCTGGGCGGCTGAGGACTCTGTCCTGCTCAGTGAATAGGCCAGGTGCCTCTGCCTGGCAACACCCACAACAAACCTGAGATGGTGGGAATTTCCCTGCTTGGACAAAGGGAACAAAGGAGAAAAGGGGTATAAGAGAAGGACCCCTGAACCAAGAACTCAGATCACTTCTGACAAGGAAACCTGTACCAAGGACAAGAAGCCTGCTGATCTAAGGACTTGCCTCCCCTTTCTGCCAGAGTGCTGTTTTGCTGTGGAGGAACCTGAAAGCTGCTTCTTTATTTTTGCCAAGGAACAAGGAGAGAGGAACTTGGTGTGTACTCTCTGAACACTTGCTAGGAAATCTCCAAGGACTGGAAGAGTGCCAGTCTCCTGCTGAAGTCACAGGGCCAAAGGACTTCACCATTTGCTGAATTGCTGGAAAGTGTTGTTTCCAGTACACAAGGGAAAATCTGCAGTCTCGACGCCGCCGACGCCGCCGAATCCAGCTCGACATCGTGAGTAACGGCTCCAGTGTCCCGAGCCTTCGACGCCGGCCGCCGGGCCCGATCGACGCCAGCAGCAACACCAGTGAGCAGTGGGTATCGGCCCCGGCTCCAAGTGACCCCGTCTCGACGCCGGTATCAACGCCAGTGAGGAGTGAGTATCGGCTCTACCTCCAAGCGACCCCGTCCCGACGCCGCTGCTGATCGCATCGACTCGACGCCCTTCTCGACGCCGTGAGCGCTGCTCCGGCCCGACATCCCTCGACGCCGCTGCGGATTGACCCGACTCCGAGGCACGATCGACGCCGACCTCGACGCCGACATCTCGACGCCGTGGATCATCGTTTTCTTCGTTTCTCAAGGTACTGTACTTGTGGGGTCTGTTGCGACTCCAGGCTCGACGTAGCGCTCCTCGCGGTCGACGCCGAACCTTGGGAATCTTGTAGACTCGACGTCGTGTGACTCCCGTGGGGGTTACCTTGTTGCCAAAGAACTGTGCTCAGAAGAATACTTTGCTAAAGAACTATTTGCCAAGAAGAAACCTTACTTGAACTATTATTTTTCCTTCCAAAGAGTATTTATTAAGACTGTGGTATATTTTTGTCGTTATTTGGTCTTGTGCTAAGCCTTATATAAAAATACTATTTTTATAATAACTTCTGTGTCGTGTCCATCTGTAGTGTATTCACTTTATTACTGTATGTGGTCATAAATGCTTAACACACTGCCTCTGAGATAAGCCTGTCTGCTCTGCCAAGCTACCAAGGGGGTAGCAGGGGTTATCTGAGTGTGTAATCCCCTTTCCCTGACTAGAGTTGGTTGGTCCCTATTTGTCAGAAGTGTATACCTCTGCCAACTAGAGACCGCCGGTTCTAACATTGGTGGTCAGCGGTGAGGATTTGAACTTTGCATTTATGACTCATGTGCAGTGATTAGTGTACGCTACATAGTGAAAGCAGACCATAACGCAGCCACAGTCTGTTTGGTAGGATTGCCTATTTTTGTTCTCCACTTTCCTGGAGCTTATTTTTTTTAAACACTGCCAGTTTTGACCATGGAGAATGCCGGAGCTGCTACACCTGTGGAGATTGTTGTGGGGGAATTTGATAAGGAGAAGATAGATTCCTACAAGCTAAAGGATCTAAGAGGATTTTGCAAGCAGTTTAAAGTTCCTACCACAGGTCTCAAATTGAGAGGCGACTTCCTCAAAGCGCTGAAGGCCTGGTTAGAGGCCAGAGATCCCTCTGACCCGGTGGTGGTACCGGAAGAGGAAGAAGAAGAGGAAGAGGAAGAGCCCACAGGTGGGCCAGTGTCATCTCCAGGCAGCAGTGTTTCCTCTAAGAGCCTTTCTCCTGAAGAGTTGGAAGACAGGGAGAAGGAGAGGGAATACAAGTTAGAGATGGCAAAACTTAAGTTAGGAGGGCAGTTGGAATTAGAGAATGCAAGAAGCAAGAGGGAAGCTGAAATGGAGAGCAAAAGATTAGATTTTGAGAGAGAGAAATTAGCGTTTGAACGTGAGAAGATGGTGAGGGAGATGGAGCTTAAAACTAAGAGTTTAGAGTTGAATCCCTCTGGTGGCAGCACTCCATCTGTGCCTGCAGAAAGTAGGTTTTATTTTCCTAAAGATGTGATCAAGGATTACAGTAAGAATGAAGATATTAGCCAATGGTTTAAAGCGTATGAGTTAGCATTGTTGGCCCACCGGGTCCCTGAGAAGGATTGGGGAACGGGGTTGTGGAGCCGCTTTACAAACGAGGGGAGAGATACCTTGTTGAGCCTTCCTGCTGAGGATAGGATGTCTTATACTCATATGAAAGATGCTTTAATGCTGAGATATGGCTTAACTCCAGAAAAGTACAGACAAACCTTTAGAGAATGTAAGAAGTTGCCTGGTACTACGTGGGTTGAATATGTGTCTTTTTTCTGCAGAACCATGGATGGTTGGATAAAGGGTAGCAAGGTTGATAGTTATGATGCTCTTTATGATTTGTTTGCTTGGGAGCACTTGTCTAATAACTGTTTTCCAGAGCTACGCCAGCACCTTGTTGACAGCAAGCTATCTAACCCTAGAAAACTTGCTGAGGAGGCGGACCGCTGGGTCAGTACCAGGGTCCACAAGGGTCCAGTGGGAGACTCAGCCAAAGGTGGGCAGGGTCCCCAGCAGAAGAGTGGGGGGGACAGGGGTAAACAGAGGGAGTTTCAGAAAGGGCCCCAAAGTAGTCCCCAAGGGAACCAAGGGAAGGGTTCCCAGCCTCCCCCTGTAAAGAAGCCAGAGGCCCCGACAGGTAAACCTGTTCACAGGGGCCCCATGACCTGCTATGCCTGTAAGCAGGTGGGACACCGTTATTATGATCCCCAGTGTCCCATGAAGGATTCGAATGCACCGCCGCGTGCACCCCCTCGTCAGGTAGCGAGTGTAGCCCTGGGAGGGGAGGAGATGGGTGCCCCCGGTGGGTGGGGTCCCGCAGAAATGTCCCTGGTCTCTTTAGGAGACGTGGAAATGGTCCCTCCAACCCCTCTGCCTAGTAACACTAAGAAATATAGGCAGTGGGTGACCATTAATGGCCATAGGGTGGAAGCTCTCAGAGACACCGGAGCGAGTGTGACAGCTGTCAAGTGTCACTTGGTGTCCAGAGAGCAGGTGGTCCCTCATGCATTCTACCCCGTTGTAGCTGCTGACAACTCACAGAGTAAGTGTGAGGTAGCTCAAGTTCCTTTTGAGTGGGGGGGGGTCTCAGGTACTCTTCAGGTTGCTGTGAGGCCCGCCATGCCTGTTGATTGTCTCTTGGGCAATGATTTGGAGGACTCCCCTTGGGCTAAGGTGGAGAGAAAAGCGCATCTGGAAATGTTGGGTCTGCCTGAGTGGGTGTGTGCGACCACCCGGTCCATGTCAGTCAGTAAGGGTGTTGATGGGGGCCCGGAGCCTGAAAGTATGGCCCAGGTCCCAACCGTGAAGAGAAGAGGCAGGGGGCGCGGGAAACCGTCCCCCATCGTTCCCGCGGTCCAGGAGGGAGCAGACCCTGAGGGGGATGCCCTGGAACCGACAGGAGAACAAGTGGCCGAACTGGGAGACCTGCCCGAGCTGACCCATTGGCAGCAGGATGGTGGTCCCTCCAGGGAGGAATTTTGTGCTGAACAGAAAGTGTGCCCTTCTCTTGTGGGTATGAGGCAGCAGGCCTCAGCCCAAACGACAGGTGATCAGTCAGGACCACATTGGGTCTACTGGGAGAACGACCTCCTGTATAGCGAGCCTAAGGCTGCTGAGCCTGGGTCAGCCCGTGTGCTGGTGGTACCCCAGCGCTTCAGAGCCTTCCTACTGGGGTTGGCTCATGACGTTCCGTTAGCTGGACATCTGGGGCAGGACAAGACCTATGACAGGCTTGTCACCCATTTTTATTGGCCCCAGATGAGAAGGGATTCAGATATCCATTGTAGGACCTGTCAAACTTGCCAGGCAAGTGGGAAAAGTGGGCGGAAGCAGAAGGCTCCCCTCCAACCTTTTCCCGTCGTCAGTACCCCCTTTGAGCGAGTGGGAATTGACATTGTGGGGCCACTGGACCCCAAGACAGCCATGGGCAACAGGTTTATCCTGGTCTTGGTGGACCATGCCACCCGGTACCCGGAAGCCATCCCTCTCCGAACAGTGACGGCCCCCGTGGTGGGACGGGCACTGATGGGTGTTTTCTCCCGCATGGGGTTCCCCAGAGAGGTGGTGTCAGACCGGGGCACCAACTTCATTTCGAATTATATGAAGTCTCTGTGGAAGGAGTGTGGGGTAACCTACAAGTTTACCACTCCTTACCACCCTCAAGGTAATGGGCTGGTTGAGAGATTCAACCGGACCCTAAAAGGCATGATCATGGGTCTTGAAGAACCAATGAGGCGTAAATGGGACGTCCTCTTGCCATGCCTGCTGTTTGCTTACCGTGAGGTGCCACAGAAGTCTCTAGGGTTCAGCCCCTTTGAGCTTTTGTATGGTCACCCGGTAAGAGGACCTTTGAGTCTGGTCAAAGAAGGCTGGGAGCAATCTCCCAGGAAACCTCCCCAGGATGTATATAGTTACATGCTGGCCTTTAGGAACCAGACTCGGCGCTTCAGAGATCTTGCTCAGGCAAATCTGGAGGCCAGCCAGGAAGAGATGAAGCGGTGGTACGATCAGAATGCCACTCTGGTTGAGCTTCAACCTGGTCAGAAAGTTTGGGTCATGGCCCCTGTGGAACCTTGTGCGCTCAAGGACAGGTGGACTGGACCATTTGAGGTTGTGGAGAAAAAGAGCGATGTCACCTACTTGGTGGACTTGAAGTCTCCCAGGAACCCCTTAAGGGTCCTGCATGTCAACCGGTTAAAGCCCCACTTAGAAAGGTCCGAAGTGGGCATGCTCCTTGCCACAGATGCTGGGATGGAGGAGGAGAGTGAGCCTCTTCCTGACCTCCTGTGTGCAAAAGAAAAAGATGGGTCAGTGGATGGTGTTGTCCTCTCTGACACACTGACCCCTGAGCAGCAGCAAGATTGTCGCCATCTGTTGGTACAATTCCCTGATCTGTTCTCCTTAATCCCTGGTGTCACTCAGTGGTGTGTCCATGATGTGGACACCGGGGACAGCACTCCTGTGAGGCACAAGGCCTACAGGGTGACTGACAAGGTCAGAGCATACATCAAGGAGGAGGTCTCCAAGATGTTTGCCTTAGGGGTGGTTGAGTCCTCTAGCAGTCCTTGGGCCAGTCCAGTGGTCTTGGTCCCAAAGGCTGCAGCGCCTGGTGCTTCACCAGAACTTCGGTTCTGTGTGGATTACCGAGGACTCAATTCGGTCACCAAGACTGACGCGCACCCCATCCCCAGAGCTGATGAGCTCATCGATCGGTTGGGGGCTGCCCGGTACCTTAGTACGTTTGATCTAACGTCTGGGTACTGGCAGATCGCCTTGACTGATGGGGCAAAAGAGAGGTCTGCATTCTCCACACCAGATGGGCACTACCAGTTCCGGGTGATGCCCTTTGGGATGAAGAATGCCCCTGCCACATTCCAGAGGTTGGTTAACCAGGTATTGGCCGGGCTGGAAGATTTCAGCGCCGCCTACCTGGACGATATAGCAGTGTTCAGCGCCAGCTGGGAGGAACACTTGCGCCACCTCCAGGAAGTGTTGTTGGCCCTGCGCAGAGCAGGCCTCACAATCAAGGCCAGTAAGTGCCAGATTGGGCAGGGTTCAGTGGTGTACTTGGGGCACCAAGTAGGGAGCGGCAAGGTGGCCCCCCTGCAACCCAAGATAGATACCATCCTGGCTTGGGAACCGCCCAAAACCCAGACTCAGGTGAGAGCCTTCTTGGGTCTCACGGGTTACTACAGGAGGTTTGTCAAGGGGTATGGCAACATTGTGCACCCCTTGACCTCGCTGACTTCCAGGAAGCAGCCGAGACTTGTGATCTGGACTGACGCCTATCAGAAAGCCTTTGACACCCTGAAAACTGCAATGTGTACAGCACCAGTCCTCCAGGCACCCGACTTTTCAAAAGAATTCATTGTCCAGACGGACGCTTCAGAGCATGGTGTGGGGGCTGTTCTAGCACAGATGAATGAGGAGGGCCGAGACTTACCTGTAGCCTTCATCAGCCGGAGGTTACTTCCCAGGGAACAAAGGTGGAGTGCGATAGAGCGTGAGGCATTTGCTGTGGTCTGGGCGCTGAAGAAGCTAAGACCCTACTTGTTTGGGTCTCACTTCCGGGTTCAGACGGACCACAGGCCCCTCAGATGGTTAATGCAGATGAGGGGTGAGAACCCAAAGCTGTTGAGGTGGTCCATTTCCCTACAGGGGATGGACTTTACGGTGGAACACCGCCCTGGTACAGATCACGCCAATGCTGATGGTCTGTCCAGATTTTTCCGCCTTAGTGATGAGGACTCCCTGGGTGAAGGGTAGTTCTCCCCACATTTCAGCTGGAGGGGACACGTGTTAGACCTGGCATCATTGGCATGAGTCTCTCCTCCATTTTTTCTGTTTGCCTCCTCTGTTTACGATGTTTTTGCTGGATTATTGCTTTGGGCACTGTGCCACTGCTGATCAGTGCCACAGTGCAAGTGCTCCCTATGTTAAAATGTTACGTTGATTGGTGTTACCATGATTGGCTTGGTTGACTTACTGTTCAGACCCTAGTCTAGTGCACTGCGCGTGCCAAGGGCGTGTAAGTTAACTGCTGCTGGTGGGCTTGCAGCACTGGTTGTGCCACCCACAGAAGCAGCGTGCAAAATGTGTCTCAGGCCTGCCACCGCGGCGCCTGCGTGCAGTCCCTGACTGCCATGTCGACTTGGTAAGGAAACCTACTTACCAGTCTCTAAACCTTCCCTTTGCCACATTTCAGACACCTCTATGGTAGGCCCTAGGGCAGGGTGCATTGTTGGTAAAAGGTAGGTCATGCCCTGATGTGTGTGGCATGACCTAATAGTGAATTACAGCCATTTTCGTTTTTCACTATTGAAGGGCTACCTGCCTCCAATAGGCCAGACTGGGCAGACTGATTATTAACTCCATTATAATCTATCTGACTCAGGGAGCATGGTAGCAAGTCGAGTTTAGTATCCCTGAACTCAGAATTTAATAACACACCCTTTAGGATGGATGGTTTTTAAATTCTATGTTTGAAAATAGCACTTTTAGAAAGTGGCTATTTTCTTGTCCAACTATCTACCGGTCTCTGCTGGTTTGGTGTGTGTGTCAGGGGCTGGGTGGCTCCAGAGGTCTGAGTGAGTCAGTGTGGGGTGAATGGGGCGTTTACACGTAGAGTGAGGGAAGAGTAGCCTGCCCTGCCTGACACAATACTGGCCCCGCCTCCTGCTGGGCGACTGATAGCCCTGCTCCTGCCAGTGACAATACTGGCTCCGCCTCCTGCTGGGCGGCTGAGGACTCTGTCCTGCTCAGTGAATAGGCCAGGTGCCTCTGCCTGGCAACACCCACAACAAACCTGAGATGGTGGGAATTTCCCTGCTTGGACAAAGGGAACAAAGGAGAAAAGGGGTATAAGAGAAGGACCCCTGAACCAAGAACTCAGATCACTTCTGACAAGGAAACCTGTACCAAGGACAAGAAGCCTGCTGATCTAAGGACTTGCCTCCCCTTTCTGCCAGAGTGCTGTTTTGCTGTGGAGGAACCTGAAAGCTGCTTCTTTATTTTTGCCAAGGAACAAGGAGAGAGGAACTTGGTGTGTACTCTCTGAACACTTGCTAGGAAATCTCCAAGGACTGGAAGAGTGCCAGTCTCCTGCTGAAGTCACAGGGCCAAAGGACTTCACCATTTGCTGAATTGCTGGAAAGTGTTGTTTCCAGTACACAAGGGAAAATCTGCAGTCTCGACGCCGCCGACGCCGCCGAATCCAGCTCGACATCGTGAGTAACGGCTCCAGTGTCCCGAGCCTTCGACGCCGGCCGCCGGGCCCGATCGACGCCAGCAGCAACACCAGTGAGCAGTGGGTATCGGCCCCGGCTCCAAGTGACCCCGTCTCGACGCCGGTATCAACGCCAGTGAGGAGTGAGTATCGGCTCTACCTCCAAGCGACCCCGTCCCGACGCCGCTGCTGATCGCATCGACTCGACGCCCTTCTCGACGCCGTGAGCGCTGCTCCGGCCCGACATCCCTCGACGCCGCTGCGGATTGACCCGACTCCGAGGCACGATCGACGCCGACCTCGACGCCGACATCTCGACGCCGTGGATCATCGTTTTCTTCGTTTCTCAAGGTACTGTACTTGTGGGGTCTGTTGCGACTCCAGGCTCGACGTAGCGCTCCTCGCGGTCGACGCCGAACCTTGGGAATCTTGTAGACTCGACGTCGTGTGACTCCCGTGGGGGTTACATTGTTGCCAAAGAACTGTGCTCAGAAGAATACTTTGCTAAAGAACTATTTGCCAAGAAGAAACCTTACTTGAACTATTATTTTTCCTTCCAAAGAGTATTTATTAAGACTGTGGTATATTTTTGTCGTTATTTGGTCTTGTGCTAAGCCTTATATAAAAATACTATTTTTATAATAACTTCTGTGTCGTGTCCATCTGTAGTGTATTCACTTTATTACTGTATGTGGTCATAAATGCTTAACACACTGCCTCTGAGATAAGCCTGTCTGCTCTGCCAAGCTACCAAGGGGGTAGCAGGGGTTATCTGAGTGTGTAATCCCCTTTCCCTGACTAGAGTTGGTTGGTCCCTATTTGTCAGAAGTGTATACCTCTGCCAACTAGAGACCGCCGGTTCTAACATTGCCATTGAAACAACTTCTAGGGTGAGGCAGAGGTGAATATATCAATACCTCCTCACTCAATGGTAAGGACGAGGAAGCAGGAATGAAACAGGGCAGTCCACCAGGTACTGTTTCCTGATTTTTTTCTTGAACGTGAGATCAACAAAGGTTTCAGCCGATAAAGCACAAATATGTGCCCTAGAATGTACGGCTGCCCTCTAGTTGTCACCAGGCAAACAACTGACAAAAAAGAGACCAACAAGAAAAAAGTGAAACATCAACGCAGCTGGCCAACCCAATCCAACATGGCTGACATTCTGCAGAGGTGCGCAATACTTATGCCCAAGTGGCCACCTGAGAACATCACTTCTCTTGTATCAACACACTATCCATCAATTCTTTTAGTGCCAGAAAAGATGGAATCGAAGGAAATACATGCTCCGTCCTCACCCCGGCTGACCATAACTGGCCATAGACGAGAGGAACAACAAAACCAAAGACCAAGATAGACATCTAGGAGCCAAGCTACAGGCCAAACAAATCTAGGAGCCAAGCTACAGGCCAAACAAATCTAGGGCAGAAGATACAGAGACGGAAAGTGTTACATGAATCTGAAAGGGCAGACATTAAAAACAGGTAGTGGTTAAGAGAATTCTCCATTTTATGCAGCTGGGAATAATCCTAATTAAAAAGAAGTTTATGCTACTAAAGGGTTCTATGTGGAAGGCGGAGCCTCCTGTCAAGTAAGGCCTGGGAGGAGGAAGTGGAATGAAGAGCGATGGGTATTAAGCGTTGCTTCCATGTTATCTTTCTGTCTCCTTTTGTCTCTCTATTTAAGTAAGAAATTAAAATTGTAAAAGGCTCAGCATGAATTGCTTTGTAACACATGTGGATAACTTTTCATGTTTTTTTCTCTTGTCCCACAGGGAGACTTCCAAAAGAAGTAGGTGAGTTTGTTAGTAAAGAGATTGCTGAATGTCCTTCTATTTAATCAGTTCAGTAGAAAGCTTCACTCTTAGGGGTAGATACGTACGTGTCACGCGGTGCAGATCAAGTCACCCTGCTGCGCTCCATGCGTGAGAGGAAAAGGGCAGGAATGCACGGTATATAAAAAGTCGATAGCATGCATTCCGGCCTTTCCCCCTGTGCTGGCGCCCTTTTAACAGGCTCGGTGCAAAGGTGCCTCCGTGGCATGCAGGATTGTTTTTGGGCAGGAACGGGCACCTTCGTGCAAAATAAACAATCCCGAGAGGTATATTCCTCTTTCTTTGTGTACTGCTCACTTGTGCAGATCGCAGCACACCGAGAAAGAGGAAGTAACGAGGAGAAATAAAGAAATGCATCGAAATCCTTGAGAACACCCACGCAATGTCCATGGAACGCCTTCCCAGCGTAGAGTAAGGCAGAGCAGCGATTTGCACGGTGTTGCTTTACTCCGGATTTATGGAGCCACTCAGGGCCACGCAGAGGTGCCTTGTGCGGCTTCATAAATCTCACTTGAGGTTTGTGTCACACATGTACCACTTTGCGTGGTGCAAACGCGACGCAAACCAGTTCATAAATATGCCCCGAGTACTTAGTAGGAAAAAGCAGGTGGAAATAGCATGTATATGAGTTATTTGCTTGCAGCTTTAATTGCAAGGAGACATTAACTCACATGTAACCATTGCAGTAAAGTAGTATCATAGGAAATTATTGATTCGAGTTAGCAGACTTACGGACAGGACCACAAGCCTGAGCCATGTAGCTGTACCTGCTTATAGTTGCCATGTCCTAGATGTTGATACTCATTGTATGAACAAGAAAGGGGGGGATTGCATCTTGAGGGCATGAGATATTGTAAGTTTCCATTGTGTCAGTGGGCAGGGGTGCCTATGAAGTGATGCAGTCTAGAAAAAGACTTGCAACAAAGCATGGCTACCCTCCTCACCACTCCAGCACGATGAGAACCGGAGGTAGTGATATCGGACTGCGAGTGATAGAAGAAGCGGAAGGTGATCTAGGGTTGCATTGAAGAACAGGCTGCTCTTCAACTATTGAACTCTCTTTCTTTCCTTTCTCCTGCTTCTCAGTGTCCTGATACCGCAGAGACCCAAAGGGAAGTAGAAAAGAAGACCTCCCTTCGAGTGTCTTGGTATTATGTGGATTAACCTCAAAATGGCCTAACTCCAGCAGAGTACACCACTTGTAAAAGACGCCCATTGGTCATTGCCAGACATTTACCCAAGAGGACAGGGCACCTAACACGCCTTGATTGCATCAGACGTCAATAGACCACTTCTGCTACCAGAACCCAGCCATCTGTAAAGCCCCTCTTTGACTGAAGCGTAGTCCTTGCCCCGGTACAATGCCCGCTGCCTTATGGATGGATTCAAGCTGTACAAATACCACATACATACATGCAATGTACTTTTTGAGGGTCCCTATCTGAAAAGGGTAGCGGGGGCCTATGAGGGTTCCTTTGCTGAAGGTAATGCATCTCCTGACCCCATTACTATTGCACGCACATGGGCACTGATGTTGCTACCTTTATAATCGTCCCTATCCTCACCATTTTAAGAGTATGGCCACTTCAAAGCTGGGCACACACCTAAAGGTAGAGATAAAGAGGAAAAAACATATCTTTGAATTATAAGTTGAAGTGTTCATATTGTCACATCCCACTCACTCAACCTGTTCCTGCACCTCTCTAGGTCTCATTTGAGTCCAGTGCTTCCTGCAAGACCTCAGTCACACTCTGGTGTACATTACTACAACTACCAATCAAAATTAAAAAGGTATATTTACTTACTGCCTGCTCTCTGAGGCCAGAATCAAACTAGTAAAAACAGCAAGCTTGGAGCCCTCCAGCCTGGGCTTTCATCAAACAGCACAACACACTTGAAAGAATGACATTGCTTCGATGACTTGTGGACAAAAGCGAACACAAAACTGACTCCTGCAACAAAGTGTAAATTGTTCTAAAACTTACATCACAATAGTAGTTTCCCATGAAGTCTTTGGTTTTAACTTTGGTTCTTCAAATTTTCCAACAGAAGCTCACACACTGAAATATTTGATAACAACCATTTCCTCCTTGACTGTTCAATGCTCCTCCCTGAAGACTGCACAGGCTCTTCCTGACATTTAAAGTGAAAGAGTTTGTATTTGTCTTTGATTTGATTTGATTTGATTTGATTTGTCCATTTCTAAAGCGCACGAATGCCCGGAGGTGTCTTGGCGCTATGAATTGTCCAGTTTCCGGTGCAGGTCTGGAGTTAGTGTAGTTTATGCGGTGAAAAGCCAAGTCTTGATTTTCTTTCTAAATATCTCCAGAGTTGGGCTGTTTTTTACATCAAGTGGTAGTAAGTTCCATGTCCGTGCTGCGTGAACGAGGAAACTTCTTCCTCCCCAGTGGCTTTGAAATGAAGTGAGCTGGTAGTTGGGTCATACTACACCAGGCGGATTGCTCAACCCGGCACCAGCATGAACCGCAAAGGGGCTACCTTCAAAAAGAAAATATAGATCAGAAGTTTGTCCGTAATCCTTAATTTACTTCAAAGGTTTAATATATATTGATATGTCATTTGTATGTATATATAGATGTACCTATATATGTATACATATACACATATATATTATATATATATATAGAGAGAGAGAGAGAGAGGGAGAGGAGAGAGAGAGAGAGGAAGAGAGAGAAGGAGAGGGAGAGGAGAGAGATAGAGGGGGAGAGAGTGAGAGAGAGAGAGTTTTGCTCAATGGTTTCAGGTTTTAAACTTGATTTGCTTGTAGTGCAGGTCGAGGAGGACAATTAAGAATGACATTTCAAGGATCCTTGTCTCCATGGGGATTCCAATTCTCTGTCCTTGCTCTCCCTCCTTCACAACACTCATCAGCTCATCCACGTCATGCGTCTGATGTGCCCCAGTGGTTATTGGCATTTGGCAATATGATAATAATCTGGGCCAGATTGATTGGTAATGTAAAGAGCGGGCCGGGGCCCTGCACACTGAGGAATGCACCCCATGAGCCCCCTCTTTCAGTGTAACCCCCTCCTCTGTAACCCCCTCCTGTGGTAGAAAGGGCTCCACCCTGCCTGAAGTGAGTGAAGGAAGCAACGCTGGGCAAAGAGTTCCACAATCAAAAGATAACCCGCTCTCTTGTCCATATGTGTCTATCGGCCCATAAACCTTCACAGACAGCAAATGCGATTCTCCTTCAAATCTAAAATGTAAAAGTCCATGGGCAATAAAACAAGCCCAACCCTAACATGACATGTAAAACTATTTACAAAAACACTGGTTAACATTTCCATTGAGTTCATATTCCATATTTCATAGAAAGCAGTCGAGGATAACACTCCCACAGCTTACTAAATAACACACAAATGGAAAAAAGTTTTTTAACTTCGCCCCAGGGGAACGGGGACATTTCACATTAAGTGATGTGACCCTACACATAAGTCAGTCTGTCTCTCAGCTCTTCTGTAGCTACTAATTTCAGTTAGGGGACCAACTTTTTACATCCAATTTATTGTATTTTGAGACATATCACATACCCTGCTGTCGTCATAGACCTGGCCAATGGCACCACTATACACACTAGCAGTCAATCGAATGTTGCTTCTAAAAGCACAAGTATTTTCCATTTCGATACAATAATCAATAGCTATCTAGCTCTCTAATTTTTCAAATTATCCAGAGGTTTTTAAATACATGTATTTTCTTCCTATTTAATAGGTGAGTGAAACGTTACTTGAGAAAGAACTTACATATTTCAATAATGTATTCCTTGCAGTTTTGTAAATTTATGGTAAATTGTTTCAGCATTAGTCTGAGTTGAATTTGTTCTCTGTTCATATTTAGACTGGACACGAGCCCGGCGCTTCGCAGGTGAGTGACGCCTGTTTTACCCAGTGATCATATGTGGTTTCTTTTCCTAACTCTAGAATCTCAACAACAGTTAAAAGAAATCATTTTGATCTCCATTCATGAGCTTCTTCTGTCCAGAGTAATTACTGATCTCATTGGTGTTACTGTCTAAGGCTGAATGCCCGGATGTTGGTGCCTCAGTGCTGCATCCGGTGCAGACCTATACTGAAGGGTGGAGCTTTCCCTGGGTGCTGGAGCCTAATCAGTGACGTCACACAAAATGATGACCCCCCCCGGAGAATGTGATATTCACTATCTTTGGGATGAATGGGGGCCCCTCCGAAGTGTTGGGGCCCCTGCACAGTGGGGGCCGCAGGGGCAGGTTTTACAACAGTGCTTCTCATTCGGAGAGTCTCTGCTTAGAATGAGGAATAACCCTGCCCCCCAAACCCTGATTCACAAGTAGTTGATGCAGCGCAGGACAGCAAGCAAAGTGGCGGCACCGCTTTACTTGAACTGGAGCGAACAGAACTGCGCCATATGAAGAAAGATGTAGATATGTGTGCCCTGGCATACCTGTGGCAGCGCTTTCAGCACGCATGCGCCAACGAAGGCGCCATTGTGCCATCGTCCAAGGATGTCTGTGGTGTCATCAGCATGGTTTTGTGCAGGGAGCGCCCAATCCTGTGCAAAAACTATGCTTTTAATGCAATTACCTTTCTGTTTGTGTTCACACAAGCAAAGAGGGAAAACGAGAAGCAATAAAAAATAAGTCTCCTTGTTACGTCAGCTTTAGGGAGGCACAATATATTTGAGCAAATATATGTCTACAATATTTTGTAGATATTGATTTGCATCCAAATCCATGGGCAGATGCACATATATGCACTATTTCTAGTATTCAGCTCGTGAAATAGAAAGTTTTTAAAGTGTCTATCTGCTCATGAAAGATTTTTAAATTTAAAATTGCCTGTTTTGCACACTTTGCACACTTTGCACATTTCGATGTATGCTATATTTGCACATTTGTTTTTAAACCATTGAAACAGTATTGTACTCATGCAAACTGTTGCTCTGCCCTGCCTAGCTGCCCCTGACCCCGTTCCGTCACGGCTGGTGAAGATTGAGCGGAGGGTCATCGGGGCTGGTACTCACTTCCGGTTGACACCGGAACCTGAAGGTTAGCGCTTCAGCCTGCACCCCCTCCTCCCTACTTAGTTCCGGCTAGGGCGCGGACGCACGCAGCGGCGCGCCAAAGGCGCGCCAAAGGCAAGCCCGTCTGCGCCCGTCCGCGCCTGACCGCAGCCAGGAGCCAGGTACTATGGTAATTTTAGATGGTATACTGTATTAGCACCCTACTAATCCTGTCCTAGTGCCCTATTTCCGTTATCTTAGTGCGCTGTTAGAAATATGGGTTTTATCAATATACGAGCCAAGAGATTAAAGATTTACAGCCCTATGCAGGTAGCTTTTCCGGCACATGGGAAACCGATCCGTCTAAGGTCCAGGACATATGGCGTTCTTCTGCTCCTCTTCGTCGCAGGACCCCAAAACGTCCTCATTGTTGTGGTAAACAAAACCCCCTCCTTAAGGTGATCTATTTAAATGATCGTTCTATTCCCAAACACTCAACTGAGGTATGGGATATATTGGATTCAAATAACCCTGACATATGTTTCATCACTGAAACCTGGCTCCACGCAGATGCTGGCCCAGATATATATGTCGCCTTTCCCTCACAATATAAAATCATTCGAGTTGACAGAAAAGGAAAAAGAGGGGGTGGTATACTAATAGCTCACAAAGACACCTTAGCAATCACAATTCTGGATAATATAATGAATGTTCAGATGGAAATATGTGCCGTTAAGATTAGCGGTCTCTTAAATGGTACCTGGAGAGCAGCTTTGGTCTATCGACCTCATGGTGTTAAAGGCAATTTTTCCAACCAAATAGTAGAGTTTATAGCACCACACGTATTATCCACGGATAACTTTCTCCTGATTGGCGATTTTAATCACCATGCAGAGGTATTATTAAACCCTGATACGAGCAAACTAATTACAAATATGAGTTCGCTAGGTCTTGCACAGCTGGTTGATGGCTCTACTCACCAAGCGGGGCATACTCTAGACCTTCTGTTCACTAATATACCTGACATTGTTATGGAACCTCCAGAAGCACTGATATGGACCGACCACTACCTACTGAAATTTATCATCCCCACGGTTTCAATAGGGAAAAATAATCTGCAAAACGAAACTGTCCTACGCAGATCTTGGAGTAAGATTACTCCCCATCTTTTCCAAAAACACTTTAGCGCAAACCATAAAGTTGCAGAAATCGGCACTAATCTAAGGGCGTTAAACTTGAATGAAGACATTCTGGCCACTCTTGATAAAATTGCCCCTTTTAAAAAGGCCAATTCTAAGGCAAAAACAGCCCCTTGGTTTACTGATCAATTAAAAATTACTAAAAACCTATGTAGAAGGGCCGAAAGATTATGGCGGAAAAACAGAAGCCTTGCAAATGAGGAAAGTTATAAAAACTGCACCACCTGTACATGAATGAAATAAAACAGGGAAAAAAATCCTATTTGTTGAACCGAATAACTAGGGCAGAGAACTCTTCTAGAGAACTCTTTCTCATTCTAAAAGATTTCACAACCTCCACAAGCCCACCTACCATACCCGTGTCTCAAGATTGGGCGGATTCGTTGTCAAATTTCTTCGAAGAAAAAGTCATGACTATCCAAAAGACTTTTCCCCCTATACCCAACGATAGTCATCTAACTGAACGACCCTGTTTCTTATCAAATCCATCGGGCCTTCTAGTCAAATTTATCGAATGTGATCAAAAAACTGTTATTTCTGCTATGCAGAAAATAAAGTCCGGCTCCCCGGCTGACGTTATCCCTACTAAATATTTCTCCTTAATTGCACCTACTGTCCTCGACAGTCTGATTGCACTTTTTAACCAATCTTTGGCTGATGCGGTGTTCCCTTCTGTTTGGAAGGTAGCTAGTGTCAGATCAATTTTAAAGAAACCAACAGCAGCCCCTAAGGTACTCTTGAATTATCGTCCCATTTCACTGCTCCCATATTTTGGAAAAGCACTGGAATCCATTATAAATCAGCAACTGGTGGGACATCTGGAGAGGTACGAACTTCTGGACCCCTCTCAGTCCGGTTTTCGGGCAGCACATAGTATAGAAACGGCATTGGTCGAGGTCACCGACAACATCAGATTGACACTTGACAAACACCAATCTGCTGTGCTTGTCCTGCTCGACCTTTCTGCGGCTTTCAACACCATCTCCCATAAGATTCTTGAGCAAAGATTATGGGAGGTTGGTGTCAGGGGAAATGCTTTGAGGTGGTTCATCAGTTACCTATCCGAGCGCACCACTGCTGTCCAGCTGGGAAACTTTGTTTCCAGTGCGAAGCCAATGAAAATGGGAGTTCCTCAGGGGACAATTTTAAGCCCGACTCTTTTTAACCTTTATATGACCCCTTTGGCTGAAGTAATTAGATCACACGGGTTTGATGTCATATCCTATGCGGATGACACGCAGATTTTGGTCACTTTTGGCCCCGACCCAAGTGATACAAAAAAGCATTTTAAGCACTGTCTCATCTGTGTTGATAATTGGATGAGATCAAACCATCTTCAGCTAAATGGGGCCAAATCAGAGATCGTGCTTTTTGGAAAAGCCAGTAATTATTGGTCACAGGACTGGTGGCCTTCTGAGCTCGGAATTTCTCCTATTCCGAAGAAAACAGTCCGAAATCTAGGCTTTCAGATGGATGACTGCCTATCTATGCGCAACCATGTTAAGCACGTTATAGGGACCTGCTTCGGCGTCATGCGCAGTCTCAGAAAGGTTTTTAGATGGCTCCCCGTGGAGGCGCGTAAACCCCTGACTCAAGGACTGATCACGAATAGCATAGACTACGGCAATGCTCTATTGTTATCCATAAATGAAGATCTCACGGAAAAACTCCAGGTTCTACAGAACACTGCTGCGAGACTGGTCCTGGACCGTCCACACAGATCACCTTCGGCGGCCTGTTTGAATACTCTCCATTGGCTCCCGATTAAAAAACGAATCCACTTCAAAGTATTGTGTCTTACACATAAGTCTATTTACAGAATTGGCCCAAAATACTGGCGAAAAAAGTTGAAATGGTATCAGCCGGCTAGAAGGCTGCGTTCTAGTGACGTGGCATTACTAACTCCGCTGAGAATAATACTGCTAGACAAGGAGGCCGTTAATTTTCCTTTCTTGCACCGACTCTTTGGAATAAACTACCTTTCCATCTACGTACCATAAAAGAACATGGTAGCTTTTGTAAACAGCTGAAAACCTGGCTATATGTTACTTAGCCTGGTCTTTGCCCTCTTGAGCAGTCTGCAGCGCCATGAGACTCTTCTGAGTGATATGTTGCGCTATATAAATTTCCTTTGATTTGATTTGATTTGATTTGATTTGATTTGATGCACATATACCACCAATGAGATGCCCTCTAGATGCAACGTAATGCAGTGCAGTGCCGCGTGCCGCGTTGCATTACTTTTAGTTACAAATTTTCATTTGTGTTGGTTTCTAAATATCAACCTGGATTTTGTTTCAGGTCTGAGTTAAGAAAGTAACTCGACTGAAAATCTTTGTAAACCTGAGCCATAGTTTCACAGATTGTCTGTCTTTTCAAGTACTTTTCCCATTCACATTTCGCTTCACTAAAATGTGCGGGAAAATCTGCAAAATTTACTATCCTGGACTAGACACAGAATAAGCCTTTTAGTATCAATCCCAATATATTACAAACTATCTTAATGAATCTGTGTAGATATTTAAGAAACATGCCATCGTATTTTTTTCAGTTTCTGATGTAGCAAATTATCTGTTTGGGAAAGATTTACAATTTTAGTTTCCGGATTATTGAATATATCAAGCCTGGATGCACGTTGGTGGTAATCGGTCATTATTAATTAAGATTTAGTTTTTATTTCAGGCAGTCATACACTTTATTCGGTCAGTTTTGACCATAAAAGCAAATTTTAATAAAACTGTCTAAAAACACATTAAGAACATCTACATAATACAGAGATGAATTTCATGGCATATACAAGGGCATTTCATAATGTATAGTATTGCACAATCTGCATGTTCAAAGTGCCATGAAGGTAAGGGCGCGATACAGACCGGGGGACTCTCTCAGCATTAATCTAATAATAAAAACCTCATAAAAGGGTCCCCTCTGTTATAAGGAAGGAGCGGGCCTCTACCTCGGTTATAAAGTTTGCTACATCAAATAATACTTTTTAAAAAGCAAATAAATAAGCAGGTAAAGACCCTTAACATTGGCCTTCTCCCGAGAGCATACTTCTGATCCTTAACGCTCAACGAATATAGCTAATCACGGAATAGCAGGTAGAATCTGTGTCTAGACGCTGTAGAAATCACAGTTCTTCTTTATGAGATAAAATACCTTGGTATTGCTAAAGTAAGTCACAGGAAACATTTTTTCCTGGTACTATACAATCTCCCAAAAACATAAAATGAGTCAGTGATTGCGGTCAGAGGGTGTCGCACGGGCAGCAAGTCAGGGAAGTAGACGAACAACCTATTAACGGAAAGGCAACTAGGAAGTGCACTGTGTATAATCTCAGGCGTGTAAGATCCAATCTATATTCAGGGTGTCTGATCCGCAGTAAATATGGTTCCACTTGGCCAGTAGTCTAAATCAGTGTCTATACCTACACCTAGAGATCTTGCTATTCTACCATCATAAAGAGACTTATAAAATAAGGTCTTTACGGTCCCCTTGGCGTAAGCGTCAATATTGAGTGATGAATTAAAAAGGTTAGGCTTACCAAGGTCATGAAAGGCTTGCTGGACATAGGTGAGCCAGGGATTAGCGATTCTCCTAATTAGATGACAAGAGAATCTGAATTTCATTAAAGATACGGAGGCTAACATTATGCATTATTCCTTTAATGCAACTCCACACAGCCACTTAAAGGTCATACATCATAAAGAAAACTGTTTCATAACAGAACCTTCAAAGAATATTATAGGCTCATTCACATCACAGTCTGCCTCTGTCAAATGCGGTGAGAAACTCTTTCATGTTTAAACAAAGATAAAAACGATTCCAAGGACAACGGTAGAGAATCAGACAACTGAAGCTTCATGGGAGAACAAGGATACAGAAAAACTCCAGCAATGACAAATGTTCTCCAAGAAGACAATCCGATCCGGAAATTAACTGTTGGACGTTATCTGAAAGTAAGAGAAGATGTTAATGCTCCCTCTCAATAAAAATGTTGCCATAGTCAAACAGCAATTATAACATGAGATAATAAGTATTGATCTAGATAAAACATAGTATTCATTATAATATTGTTTAATAGAACATAACCGCTACATCCAAACTTAACATATTCCCATAAGGAAGGCAATCACTAATTTCCACTTTTTTATCCCCCCCCCCCTTTTTTTTAGGTCTCGCCTAGGCATCCACTGTGTATTGTCTGTATATTTCTCTGAGAATAAGGTGAGCACGAGTGACTGAGTGAAACGTTCTGTACCTTTTTTCCACGATCCCTGAGGGGTCAGGGTTAGCATGTTCAGTGGTTGCTCCCTGTTAGGTTAGGGGGCTGACGGTGGCACTGTGGGATGGCTGGTCTATAGACCAACATATCCTGCGTGGGTGTCCAGAATCAGTCTTGACACCAAGCGCTTTGTTTATGTTGTCGGAACAATGCGCAGGCCCTACGGATTGGTAGAATCTACACGACAAACGTATCGATGTACACAAAATTAATTTGTGTCTACTGCAGGTTCCCGGGGCCCAGGACTCCCCCAGGAGTTCCTCAGCTCTTCCTGAAAGGACTGACATTTACCGAGATCTCCTGATATTCTATAGGCAAGAAGGTTCAAAGTACCTGCCAGAATTAGAGGATGTTGTCCTCCATCCACGTCTTAAATGGTCTTGCTCAGCAGGAAGAAAGAAGGGAATGTTGCAAGCTAATTCTTGGGTCAATGGAAACCATGCCTGGCATGGCCAAAAGGAAGTTATTAGCACAAGTGAGCATCTTTCCTGTCTGACCTTCTGAAGTACCCTCTGAATCATTGCAAAAGGGGGGAAGGGGTAAGCATGAGTTCCCTTCCAAACGTACAGAAAAGCGTACACCTCAAGAGTACCTCCTCAGCTTAAATGTCAGTCTGCTTGCAAAGAGATCTATTTTTAAAAGGATCCCATACCTGGGAAAACCTTCTGAAGTAGTTCTTATGCAGCTTCCAGTTGCTGTAATCACTTAAGAACCTCGAGTTCCGGTCCACGACACATTTTGTATTTCCCGGGAGATACTCTGCTCTCAAGCTGATCTTGTGCTCCAGACAAAACATCCAAAGTCTCTTGGCTAAATCTGAAAGGTCTGAGAATCTTGAACTCCCGCTCCCCCGACTGGTTTATGTATGCCACTGCAGAAACATTGCCTCCATTTTAGAAGAACGGCTCTGCCTTGCAAAATGTGTTTCAAGCTTAACAAGGAAATAGAACTGGCTGAGCGAAGACTCTCTAGCCCCACATCTGCTCCCACCCCCTCTAACTCTCATACAGCTGTGGCTGATACTGACACTGATCAGAGGTTACAAGTCCCACGTTCACAAACTGTTATAATCCTGAGCTGGGGTGATTTATGTGCCACACATGATGGATCTGAGCTTACCCCTCGCCCAACCACGGTAGAGACTGGGGCCCAGATTCCACCTGGAGGAAAGAGTAAGCGTACTGACCTGGCAGGCGCAGGGGCAGGGGTGGACCATAGACTGAAGGGCTACTCACCAAGGGTTAGGAGAACTAAACAAACCCACCCATGTAGATCTCGTGTTGGAGAAGGAAGAACTACTGCACAGGATGTAACGGACACATTCGCTGAAAGACTCAGTAAAGTAGTACAAGAGGCCTTGGCACCCATTTTAGAGCCCGTTCACTTAAGAGCATCTTGTCTGATTATTGCATGGTTCAGGGAAAATAACGCCAACTAAAAAACAAAATGACAAGGCCACCCGACAAAAGAGCATCGATGAGAGGGTAGATGATGTTCCCCTTAGTGCCTCTCTGAGTGGGTCGGGCCCTATAAGCAGCCCACCTATAATAAGCAATCATACCTCCTCTCAAGAGCTCCCCCTCAGTAACGCCAACAATAATTTAACGCCCCCGGCACTATGGGACTCTGGGTGGAAAAGAAATGTCATCGGGGATAACCGAAAGTTGGGACATGGGGTCATGGGGTCACAAATCACAAATCACAAATCGAGCTAGCTCTGGCCCTCCAAGTGGGGGGAGACCACCACAAGGCTTTACAAATACAAATGGCCCATTGCATGGTCCCCAAAGTGGGTGGGGCGCTATCAACATCTTAAATCTACCCCCTGATTGCACACCGTACACATTGATCCTGACAGGGGTCCCCCATCTCCCCTCTGGCCAACAAGAAAGCTGTCCGAGCCTTATCAACAAATCAGCGCATTGGTGCTCTAGGAAAATTCCCTCTCAGATAAACTGGCCTGAACATATCATCATGGCAAGGCGGGTGAGCTGGTTGGGTCACACGGCCAAATCTGTGGCTGGGGATTGTGTCATGCTTCATTTTAGCAATGCTAGGTACGCGCATCTTGCTCTGAAACACCTCAGAGATTCACCTAGTGAATTAATAAAGGCTCGTCCACTAGGTTTTTTCTATCCTCCCGACCAGGGGACTTACATGACTATCGTGAGACAACAGCCCTTATGGCTACGCCCAACTAGATTCCCCCCTCCCAGTCCTCTCCATTTATCCATCCTAACAGATTTGATGCTTTCTCTGGTTTGAGTGAAATCGAGTGACTGCCCGTGCGTTCGGGTAGCTCAGTCGAAACGAGAAGACCTAGTTTACAACGCATCAATCTAGAGAGAGACTCAGATGCTGCTGATACTGGTAGCAAGCTGCCGCAGAGCCATCTGGTACCATTTTGTACAATTCTATTAGCACTAGCAAGAATATAGCTCAATCTGTAAAGCGCTCCCGGACTCCTACTTCAACCCCTAATGATAACACCGGAGGAGAGGTGTCTGGCCTGTCAACTCCTGTCACTATGGCTGCCATTAACTTTACATCTGTGGGCTCGGCGAATCAGGGACACGCCACTCTCCCATTTAAATTTATTTCCTGGAACATCGCTGGTATTCATCCGAAATTGTCCAATGAGGTGTGGCTAGAGTATATTAGGGGTTTTGAAATCATCTGCCTCCAGGAAAGTGGCATAAGGACGGCATTGAGTTGGACGGTTATCGCTCCTTCACCGTCCATGCAACACCTTCACCGGCAGGAAGGGCCAAAGGGAGGGCTGGTGCCGCTAACTTCAGTTAAATATGGGTCCTTACAAGCCCTTTTTGGTGTTAACTCCTCAACCTGGTTCCAACTAATCTTGATTTTCAACCTGATCCGGGTCAAGTTATTGGTGGTGAGTTGGTACTATAACATCTTTGACCAAAATAGCTGCCATGTTATTGAAGCCCTACAGGCAGAAATTTGCACTTTTTCAGGGAAGTGGCAGCCATTATGTATCCTCTGGGTGGGGGACTTCAACTGCACCACCTGTACGTATAGCACCAAACGAGTATGTGTGCTGCTGGACTCAGCGGGTCAGCCTCAGCCGCATTTTATCCATACACCACAGGGCGGGGACTTAAATTCCATTATTATTGAAAATGACCTGGGCCTCATAAATACCTCGGCCACTAGCCCTGTAACACAGTGCCCCACTTATGTCGGAGGAGGCAAGGGAAGTTTTATTGATTTTATGTTCATCTCGAGGAAGTGCTGGCCGCTTGTTGGCAGCTTTGAGGTGGAACCAAACAATGCCGTGACCATAATCCCCTCACCGTTTCCCTCAGTATAATAGCCCAGGCAGGGAACGGTGATGGTCGCCTCATTCAATATAACCGCAACAAAGGGGTAAGATTAAACTGGGGTAAAATAAACCCTACCGAATTTGAGGGGAAAATTGTCGCAGCAAATGTGGACTCTATTATGAGATGCCTTCAAAACAACGCTCCCCCAGACGAGGTTGTTCACGATTTTGAACTGGATACTATCTGAGAATCTGAGAGAAGTGTGTTGCTTTGGTCACCATTAGGGTCTGTGCCGCATAGCGCCCCCAATATCTTTGAGGTGCTTTGACCTCCTGATTTCACTGTGGTGCTATGAACTCCTGATTTTGTTGAGGTGCTTAGACATCCAGATTTCATTGATTGGATTTGATACTTATAGAGCGCGGCATTCACCCAAAGGCATCAAGGCGCTAGAGAAAGGCCACTCATACCACGGAATCGAGAAAAAAAGAGAGAGAACTCCAGCTCACGGTTCGACTGTGAACAACCAGGTTTTAAGGGCTTTTCTGAACGGGAGCAAAAGAGGGATAGATCTGAGAGCAACGGGTAGGGAGTTCCAGAGTTTTCTTGCTGCCATTGAGAATGCCCTATCCCCCCACTTCCTCTTCTTGGTTCCTGGTACCAATAGTTGCTTCTGAAGTGACGAGCGTAGTAGTCTGCCGGGAGAGTGCCATTAGAACAGTCTTCAGCCTTGGAGGGTAGGGAGCGTGCAATTATTTATGGACCATACAAAGAGATTTTAAAATGATGCGTTGTTCGGTGTGAAGCCAGTGCAGGTATTACAGACCCTTCCTGGCAGTTTTTTTTTGGGACTGCCCAGAATGAGTCTTGCCAAAGCGTTCTGCAGTACCTTGAGTTTATGCAGTAAGCTCTTATTAGCCGCCAGGTACAGAGCATTACAGTTATCAAGTCTGGACATTACCATGGCTAGTGCTACCTGTATCCTAGCTGATCGCTGGATGAAAGGGATGATGTTTTTTAACCTCTTTATGAGCCAGGAGCATGTAGAAATGGTACAATTCACTTGGATATTGAAACTAAGTTCAGTGTCCATCAGGACTCGCAGGTTCTTAGCCTTTACTCTCGGGACAGGACAACATCCCAAAGATTGAGGCCAGCAGCTGCTATTCCACTTGGCTGCCCCTGATCCGAATATCATCACTTCGGTTTTCTCCCCATTAAGTTTGAAGTTAGCAGACATCCAGTCTGCCACTCTGGTCATACATCCAAGGGCATTTTCTGACAGTGAGCCCAGACCCTTAGGGATGGTACCCATAATCTGTGTGTCGTCTGCATATGACACCACCTCCAATCCAAAGGAGTGGACTACAGTTGCAAGGGGTGCCACATACAGATTAAAGAGAGTAGGGTTCAAGGAAGATTCCTGCGGGACTCCACAAGGTTGAACATAGGAGTCTGAGTGAATGGATTTTAGATTCACACTTTGGGATCTCCCTGCCAGAAATGAGGACAGGAGGGCCATGGCTTGATGTGAGATACCAAGACTCCGGAGTCTGTCCAGCAGCAAATCAGGTGAGATGGTGCCAAATGCTGCTGACAGATCCAAGAGAATTAGCACTACCCCTTGTCCTTCATCCACCGTACGAGTGAATGTAGTCTGTGGCTGATATTAAAGCTGTTTCTGTACCATGATGACTTCTGAATCCAAACTGCGAATCATTGAACCAAGATTGATGTTCTGCAGTTTCCATGAGCTGATATTTAAGATGTAACTTCAGGATCTTTTCTGGAGCAGGGAGCAGAAAGATGGGACGATAGCTTCTACAGTCTCTAAGATCCAGATTAGGTTTTTTCAAAATAGGTCTGATGATGACTTGTTTCCAAGAAGGGGGATAGATTCCAGATCGGATGATGACTAAGGGTGGGCGTAGTTGGCAGAGTACCACTACACGGAATTCTGCGTAATTGAACAAATACTCTGCGAATTCCGCTCCGCCATCTCATCTCAATTAATAAAACAGAAACCTCACATACTCTTGATAAAATAAAAAGTAACTCTATCTTTACATGCAAAAATGCATATAGATATTTCACAAAAGTGAAAATGAAAATACAGCAAGCAGTGAGAGAGGTGATGATTTTGGTGTCCTTCCTAACCTAGGGAGAGAACCAAGCAGACGCCTTGAACACAAAGAGCACACCATGCTGAGCGATTCGGTGGTGGTCCCATCCTCCTAGGACCACCACAGTTATGGGCAAAAATACAATCCCAACCAAAGGCACTGCAAAGCATTATGGGACAAGATTCTAGAGGGCAATGAATATGATAGTATCCAATATCAAAACATTCCTCAAGGGGCCGGCTCTCCGGGCTCAGCTGAGAGCGAATACTATAATATTCACTGCACTCTAGAATCTCGCCCCATTATGACATTCATTCATTTACAGAGGGGTTCTGCTATGGTGTCAGCAGCCTTGGGTTCTGCTATGGTGTCAGCAGCTTTGGGTTCTGCTATGGTGTCAGCAGCCTTGGGTTCTGCTATGGTGTCAGCAGCCTTGGGTTCTGCTATGGTGTCAGCAGCCATGTGTAGAATCGCGGGTGGACACGCCTCCACTGGAGAGCCTGAGTGGGTTCCCATAAAGTAATTTATAGGAAGAGGTGGCGTGAGGTCAGAGAATTTTGAAACACCTCTTTGCTCAGTACCAGGCATCAACGGAACGTCTTTGGTAAGACTGCTGACTGTCGGAGTTATAGTGAGCGTTTTCACTTTATCAAATACAATATAGCAACGCTGCTGACAATCCGGAACAATGGTAATAGCAAGAAATGTTGCCCTATTTTTCCTAACAATATGTCTCAGGATGTTTGCTGTCCAACATGTCACTTTGTCTTGAGGAATAGATGTCAAGCTTCTCATCTGCAAAAAGAGGTGGGCCACATTCAGTCTGACAAACTTTTAGGTAATAAGCGTACCTTGATGGCTGTCCTTCTGAATGTTAGATCCCTCCCCAAGCATAGCTATGAATTTGCGGATTTTGTAGATCTTCATATGCCGGACATAATGTTTCTCACTGAGACTTGGACTCACAGCGCTTCCGAACCTGACCGAAATGTGGCGATACCTTCGGGCTACAACCTATTTAGAATTGACAGGATAGGTCAAAGAGGGGGAGGGGTGGCTATTGTGTACCGCTCCCAACTCAAAGCTACCTTCTCAGCTATACCTCAACTTAAAGAGGAGGCCATTCTCTTCAGTTTTAAAGTCTCAAACACGGACGTCTTTAACGGACTTTTATTTTATAGGCCACCCGGGCCCAGGAAGACGTTCACCGAAGCCATTATGAGGGTAATGGAATCATGTTTGGGACAATCTAATTTTTCAGTGCTGGGTGATTTCAATTTTCACTTAGAAGCATCAGATAATGCAGACACTAAGGAGTTATTGGATCGATTCCTTAGTTTAGGTCTGAAGCAAATTGTCACCTGCCATACACATACGGCAAACCACACCCTGGATGGCATCTTTACAAACCACTATCAGACAAAATGTATTAAAACATTTCTGCCTTGGACCGATCAGAGTGCCGTCTTTTTTGAAGTTTATATAAAAGGACTTCAGGACAGAACTGTAGGGCCAAAGAGAACTGGGATCTCGTGTGCCTGGAAACAAATAAAAAGTCCTGATCTTGAAGCCAGTTTGCTTTCACAAAAACCCGAAATGGCTTTTGACAGTGACACTGATTCGAATCAAGCAGTAGCACTTTCTTACCAATGGATTGAACAAGCGGTTCAAAGGCTAGGCCTGGAAACTCGGACACGGGCAATTACTAAGCGGACTTCGGCCCCTTGGTACAATCCCGATCTAAAAAATTTAAGAAAATTTGCAGAGCCAAAGAACGACTCTGGAGGAAGGAATGCTCATAGCTCGATAAAATACGCTATAGAGAGGCACTAACAGTATACAAAGATGCCATATTTGAGGCAAAATCCAGATACTTTGCAGAGAAAATTATGGCCGCTAAAAATATTCCCGGTGAATTATTCAAGACAGTCACTAAACTGGCCACTTTTGGTAATGTAAAGTCAGTAAAGACAACTAAACAATTCTGTGATAAACTTGCCTAATTCTTTTATGAAAAAGTGGTCCAAGTCTATGAAGAATTCTCCACTGTTGGCAATGACATCAGTCAAGCCGAGTTCAAGATGGATGAATCTGACACTAAAGGCTCGTTAAGAAATTTCTCCTCCCTCACACAGGATAGAGTTGAGAAAGCTATCCTGGAAATTAATTCAGGCTCTTCCCTGGATCCATGTCCTGTTATGGTTCTTCACATGGTTCCGCACACAATAACAAAAACCTTGACACCCCTATTGAACAATATTCTCACATCTGGGTATTTCCCAGTGGAATGGAAAAATTCCTTGATTAGACCCATTTTAAAAAAACCTACTCTTGATCCCCTCGAAGTGGCCAACTATCGTCCCATTACTAGTTTACAATTCCCATCTAAAGTTCTCGAAAAGGTGCTAAATGAGGAACTCCGGTCCTTTATAGAACTTAACAATAAATTAGAAATAGCGCAACATGGCTTCAGGCCACAGCATAGCACTGAATCTGCATTAATTGCAGCCACTGAAAGTCTACGATCACAACTAGACCAGGGTGGAAAGGCTATACTAGTAATGCTTGATCTATCCGCCGCGTTTGATACGGTGGATCATCATATACTCCTTCAGCGTTTGGCGGATATAGGGATAAAGAATAAAGCCGCAGATGTTCTTCATTCCTATTTGAATAATAGGAAGCAAGCTGTGGTTCTAGATGAGCATACATCCTCTCACTTTGTAGTGCCATGTGGGGTGCCACAGGGATCGGCATTCTCACCCACCCTATTTAATATATACGTCTCCCCTCTTCAAGGCCATTTGTTACGCAGATGACACACAAATTATCATCTCTTTAGCCACAAATCCAGAGACTGTGACGGGACGTTTTAAGCTCTGCATGAGTCAGATTATTTGCTGGACGCAAAATAATTGTTTAAAATTGAACACCGGGAAGACGGAAGTAGTTATGTATGGAGGGGACACGTCTCTCTGGAACTTAAATTGGTGGCCCGAAATAGCAGGACCATGTCCCCAGCCGGTAAAGACGGGAAAAAACCTTGGAGTCCTCATCGACGACCATCTTTCCTTAATGGACCAGGTAAATAGTATAACCTCCTCCTGTTTCTATACTCTTAAAATTCTTAGGAAAATTCTTCATTTAATTCCTATGCCTTTGAGGAAAATGGTTGTGACGGCACTGATCCTGTCAAGAACTGATTATTGCAACTCACTCTATATTGGAGCAAAAAAAAGTGTGATCCCAAAACTCCAGACCCTGCCGAATGTTTCGGCCCGGCTACTACTGGGTTTACCTAAATTTAGTTCCATCAGCCAAATCACTCGAGAACAACTACATTGGTTTCCCATATCCGCGAGGATTCAATTTAAGTCAATGTGTGTGTTACATAAGAGTTTGCATAGGATGGGACCTTCACAGATAGGTCAATACTGCAAACGGTACACCCCACTGAGAAGTCTGCGTTCTGCGTCCGCCCATCTGCTTGTGGTTCCAAAAGTAAGGACGCTGAAGTGGGGTGGCAGAAGTTTTCGACAGCTGGCTCCTAAGTTTTGGAATACTATGCCTTTGCATCTTAGAATGCAAAGTGACTTGTTACAGTTTAGAAAGGGACTAAAAACTTGGCTATTCACATGTATCCCCACAATATCGTAAGTTTCTCTTGTCTTGACGTAGTGGCAGTAAGCGCAAAGACGCCAAGGCAAACACGCGCTCTACAAAAACCAATTTTCATTTCATTTCATTTCAATGAATTTTCTAGGGATTGCAAATTTCTTGGGTTAATGTAACTCCAGACGCATGCCTCGCATGTCCTTACTGAGAGACATTTGATTTTATACAGCGATATCAGTTCGTTAATTGGCTTATGGCCTGACTTCTTTGCAAATCCAAAAAGAGCCCCACAAGCCCCTGCAAACTTCTGTGTCCGTTGAGTAAGTAGGTTGTCCTTTTTTAGGTGTGTGTCAAATAGTATTCCTGAATAGTTAAAATTAGGAACCTTGGCTACGGGAATCCCACCTATTAAGAATTTTCGGCCACAAGTCATTATGTTTGATTTCTGCTTGGTCACCTTAAAGTAAAGGTTACCCATAAAGCCTTTAAAAAATCGAGCAAAATCTGAAGGCCATTTGCCGTTCATGTGATTAAAACCGCATCATCAGCTCAGAAAAGGACCGGGACTGAGCGACCTTTAGACCTTAGGTTGATCTTTACCTGTTTTTGCAAACACAGAATCAGGGTATTAATGTAAAATAAAAATAAAAAGGCATCTGAAATCCATTCCTGCTGTACTCCTCGGTTTGACCGTATAGGTTGGGTGTAGTCTCCATTTTGGTCATAGCGGACTCTGGTTGTTGGATCCCAGTGCAGCTGCTTAAGAAGGTCTGTCAGGGAGATGTTGATTGCTGCCTTCATCAAATCCCAGAGCTTCCCCCTGTTCACCAGGTCAAAAGCATGGCAGAGGGCCATAAATGCCATGTGTAAAGAACCTCTCTTGGCTTTGACATATTTACCCCTTACAAAAAGTAAATTAAGGCATTGTTTGACCGTGCACAGGCCTGGCCGGAATCCATATTTCAAATCCGAAAAGAAGGTATTTGCCTTGGCCCAGTTTTCCAACTTCTCGAGGATTATTCGTCCTCGTATCTTAACAGATGCATCCAATAACCAGATAGGGTGGTAGAAGGCTGGAGGATTTCTATCCCATTTTTTGAAGATTGGTTCTATTATTGACTCCGTCCATGATTTGATGTGGGGCTCTCTTAATTCCAGCACAGAATGCAATCACTAATAGAGGAACCCAAAACGTAGGATTATACCTACATAGGTCAACTGGGACTCCATCAACTATGGGAGCTTTTCCAGATGGGCACCTTACGATGGACTTGGTGACATCAGATACCTCAATGGAATCACTTAATTTGGTTGCTCCGGTCTGGTTGGGGAAGTGGAGGGACTGAGATTTGTAATTTTCACTTAACGGATTGTTTAGGTCAAAAAATTTGAAAATTATAAATACTCAGTCTTTCGCTGGGATATGACAAACCAGTATCAATTGAGAGTTTTCGGAAAACAAGGAGCAGTTAACAATTTCCCAGAAAGATCTGTTGTCTCTACATTGTGGGGCCCTTTCCACATCAGCCCATGCCTTTGTTCTCATTTCTATTCTTCTCTTTCCTAAGGCTAGCTCATATGCATGTCTAGCTGTTCTAATTGCTGCTGTTAGATGGTGACATATTAATTGCCTGCATTAAAGTTTTTATGGCAGCAGTAAAGGCAGAATCAAACCATTTCTGGACTGATGTGTCTTTGGGTGGTTTCTTTACGGTGCGCATACCTGATGCTGTGTTGGAAACCACCTTGAAGCCCTCAAAACCTTGCCTGGGCAAGCCTCCTCCTCAGACAAACACCACATGACCTCCTTGAAGATTCCTACAATTAAATCTTTAAGGATCTAGCTTGGATCTCTGCTGTCCCACCTCATGGGCACTCCCTTGTTTGGATGGTGATGTAAGCGGGGCTGACACCCACGTTTGCTTTTCATTGGGAAAGAAAATAAAAGGCCAACAGTAACAGGGTTGTGGTCACTAAAATTACTTCAACTAATTTGGGATTTTCAGTTTTGGCTGTGAGATCAGGGGATACTAAAATAAAATCTATGGTCCTTCCTCTGCCCCTCCTGGTAAAAGTTGGTGGATTAACAACACCTTCCCTTTGTAAGTAAGTTAAAAAATGAAAGTTGTTTCACTATAATCTGGTTTAGGACTCCCCCATGTGAGGTGAGTGAGAATTGTGTAATATTGTCTCTGCCAGTCGGTAACCCCCCACACACGTTCTCCACTAAAGGGTCACCTAGCAATTTTATAATCCCCTAGCCAAACAAGGACACGTGATTACTTTTACTTTGGACAGTATCTGACATACGGCGATCCAAGCCTTCTATGAGATTAACCGGTCGACCAGTAAAAGCGATCAAATGAAAATTGATTAAATCAACACGATCAGGAAAAGACAAATTAAAAATTTGATAACATGAGGTGGACAACAGTTCTTTGACATTCATATGACTACATTGAAGAGAAACTAAAGCCGCTAAACCCCCTTATGCCCTGCCTGATACGGAGGGAGTAGCTGGTGCACAAAAGGATTGGAAACCGCGATTTAAATTATGGCTAAAGCTGAAGTCTCTCAGCAGCATACGATGTCAACGTTTTTAATATATTGTAGCCAGTTGTCGTTTGGCAGCTTCTGTCAGACCCCTGCAGTGTTCCAGGAAAGCACTTGAATGTTAGCCGACCCCTGTTCAGTCTCCTGAACAAACCAGGGGCTAGAGGACTCACTCTCAAGATTAACAGACTCGGATGCAGGGAACCAGAGAGGTGTAAATTGGTGACTGTTTATAGGAGGGACGAGCCATTCAATGTCTGACAATCCTGATAAAGGCACAAACCGATTACTTGTAGCCGTCCAAACCATAGGGGCATGTGTGGCTATCGGGCCGGACCTGAGCCTAATTGAGTCAGCCGCCCTTAGGGTAGATGGATGGTAGAAAAAGCTTAAGGGAAGGGTGCAGATCCCACTATGCTGATTTGCTCGGTGTTCTAGGTGGGCCAGAAAGGATCTCACTAAGCGTGGGTCACTGTAGTTGATTACAACATTGGGAGTGATTATAATGGCGGGTGGATCGCCACCGCTGGGCCGGCGGTGGGGATCCGCCTGCCATCTCAACCTGATTTACCCCCGCCTTGTTATAATGGCGGGGGTATTGCGGCGGACGCAAAGTGCGTCTGCCACTTTTCCGCCGGTCGGCAATCGGTCTGATTGCCGGCCGGGCAGAATTGGGCCTCGATATGGTATTAGGATGGGTGTCAATCAAGGCCTTTCCATGGCGGGGGATTTACTTTGGTGGCCCGTTGCGGGTCCCCGGGGGGGCGGTGGGCTGCAATTGGGGGGTACCTATGGTACCCCCCTACATTGCCATGCGCAAGGTGGCAGGCACAGCGCGGTGCCTGCCACGTTGTGCATGGCAATGCAAAACATGCCTTTTCACCATTGCAGCGGGTACTGCTTACAGCAGCAGCCGCTGCAATGGTGGAAATGCGGAATGCGACTGCCAGGGTGGTGGTCGCATCCTAAGTAGCGGTGCGGGACCGCCGCACGTCTGGTGGCCGGTCCCAGCACCACCTTCCTAATGGGCCCCATAGTCTCCATTGGTGGCATTTAGCGAAGGACCAAACCAGTCTAGTCTACGAGCCATAATGATGTTGTCAACTATATCTGTTGACCATTCTGAACTTTTCCTGCACCAATGGGCTGCTTTGTATTTTAGGCCTTGCCAGTCCTCTGGGCCACCTTCATTCTGGGTCGGAACTCCTTCCAAAACAATGACGTCTGGGGTAAACACAGGGGGGTAGGTGGATGTGGCCCATTCGGCCTCCATGTTGAGGTGAAATTAGGAGTCGCGCATCCTAACGCGTTGGGTGCACGGTTTCTCTCGCGTTGGGTGCGCGGTTCCTAACGCGGTGGGTGCACGGATCCAAGGAAAAAAAACTGACATTTTGGGGAGATAAACATCAAGCTTAAGTGTTTTGTTCTTGAGTGGCTCTAAAAAGAGCCGTTGTGTTCATTGAGAGTTTTTGGTACTTATAAGTAAGTACCTATACAGAGTCTAAAGTTGTTGAGGAAGACTCTGTTTCCTTCATCAGCAAAGTGTACTCCATCTCTCCTATACATCTCTTGCATATGAAAGCGCAGATTGTTATTGTAAATGGACCCCATTCTATAGTCTCGGAGAAAAGCAGAAACAGATTTATTCACATGTTTCCTAGCTTTCTCAATCTGTGGACAAAAATGATTGGACCAGTTCCATTTCTGCCTTTGGCATATGTTAGAATACTCAAAGGCAGTTTTAGGGAAAAGTGAAATCAATTCTGCAAAGGTGTCCTTCATAAGCATTTCCAGACCTACCCCAGTCAAAGTGCCTAGGTCATTGCCACCACAGTGCACTATTATGAGGTCAGGATGTTGGATATGCATATACGATTTTACCAATGGCATCAGTTGGTGCCACTTTAACCCTCTCTGTCCAATCCATTTACTGTCTACATTTGGCAAACCTATGTCTTAGTGAATGCCTTTGTTTTCTGCATACATTTGGCTCCAGAAAATATAGCTGTGTCCCACAATCCACACTCTAAGCATCTTGAAGGGAGGTCTGGATGCACTCAGATGGTGTGAGTGTTTACAACTGCCCCTGCCCCTACCCCACCCGAAAAAAAGAAGGCTCCGGTTAAAACTTCACCTGACGGCCTTAGTCACGACCGAAAGAAAACTTCAGAAGCCCCGCCTCCAGGCCCGGCTCCGAAGACAAAGGAAAAGCCTTCCGGCGGCTCGGGACCGAGCAAGCCGCATATCAGTGCCCAAAAAACACTGTCAGTGCCAAAATCAGGAATACATCCTAGTCCCGTTACCTCCAAAAAGGCCTCGGCATCGAGCTCTTCGGCACCAAAAGACCAAAAAGCCTCGGATCCGAACAAACCCCGAAAACCTTCAGGTCCGAAAAAGATTTCCGACTCGACATCGAAGCCGAAGGAGCAAAAAAACCCTTATAAGGCTCCAGAGCAGAAATCAACACCACGTTCGGAACCGAAAAAATTAGTACCAAAAGGAGACACCAACCAGGAAGAACTGTTTTAACCAGACCCTATCGATCTGAAACAAAAGACATTGCATGTGGACCATAAAACAGGCCATTTTGTCAGTCTCCCAACAAAGAAGTGGACATTGAATACCTCACACACTTCTGAGGTGCCTGTGAAGAAAAGAGACTTTGCCACTTCACTCCTAAGACCCTCTTCTCCTGTTTTTCCTACTAAGCCTTTGTCTCCTACAAAGTCTCTCATACACTTTCCTAGAGTCTCTCCACCAACACAGTATGATGATGACCTAGGGGAAGGGGGTGGACATAATGACCCTTTATATGACCCTGATGATGACACTGCTATACCACAGGACACATGGGCAGATTACAATGATCCTGTAGATCCGCCAGACCTTCCTGACCCAGATGCATACCCAACACAGCCACCTCCCCCGATGACAACATAGGGTTTAGTCAGCTTATTGATAGGGCTGCCCTATATCATGGCGTACAAATGCATTCAGACCCCATGGAGCAAGACTTCCTAGTAGATACTTTTGCCCAGTCCCAACAGACAATACAAATATTGCCCATGCTCAAAGGTGTCATTAAACACGCTCCAGAAGTCTTCAAAGACCCTGTCAGGACCAGAATTCTCAATCCTCGGATTGATAAAAAATATAAATTTGCCCCCAATGATCCCACCTACATTGAAGGACAACTGCCTTTAGATTCTTTGGTAGTGTCCAATGCAAGGAAACGTGCCAATTCTCAAACCTCCGGGGATGCTCCACCTCCAGACAGAGTCTAAACTGCTAGACGCTTGAGGCAAACGAGGTGCCTCCCAAGCAGCCAATCACTGGAGGATAGCTAATGCACACGCACTGCTTGCCAGGTATGATAGGGCTCACTACGATGAGCAGCCAATCACTGGAGGATAGCTAATGCACACGCACTGCTTGCCAGGTATGATAGGGCTCACGACGATGAGCAGCCAATCACTGGAGGATAGCTAATGCACACGCACTGCTTGCCAGGTATGATAGGGCTCACTACGATGAGCAGCCAATCACTGGAGGATAGCTAATGCACACGCACTGCTTGCCAGGTATGATAGGGCTCACGACGATGAGCAGCCAATCACTGGAGGATAGCTAATGCACACGCACTGCTTGCCAGGTATGATAGGGCTCACTACGATGAGCAGCCAATCACTGGAGGATAGCTAATGCACACGCACTGCTTGCCAGGTATGATAGGGCTCACTACGATGAGCAGCCAATCACTGGAGGATAGCTAATGCACAAGCACTACTTGCCAGGTATGATAGGGCTCACTACGATGAGCAGCCAATCACTGGAGGATAGCTAATGCACAAGCACTACTTGCCAGGTATGATAGGGCTCACTACGATGAGCAGCCAATCACTGGAGGATAGCTAATGCACAAGCACTACTTGCCAGGTATGATAGGGCTCACTACGATGAGCAGCCAATCACTGGAGGATAGCTAATGCACAAGCACTACTTGCCAGGTATGATAGGGCTCACTACGATGAGCAGCCAATCACTGGAGGATAGCTAATGCACAAGCTTTGCTTGCCAGGTATGATAGGGCTCACTACGATGAGCTTGAGGGCCTAATTCAGCATTTGCCTGACCAATACAAGGCCAAAGCCAACGATCTGGTCCAGGAGGGCAAGTTAATTACAAATGCATCCATTTAATGTGCCCTCAATGCAGCAGACACCGCATCTAGATCGGTCAACACCAGTGTCTTACTACGCAGACATGCATGGTTGCGCATTTCTGGTTTTAAACTAGAAGTGCAAACTACTATCTTGAATCAGCCGTTCGACCAAGAACACCTGTTCGGTCCAGCTGTAGACACAGCTTTAGAAAAAATTAGGAAAGACGCGGACACGGCAAAATCTATGGGATCATTACCGTCTCCATCAACACGAGGCTCCTTTCACCGCTCCTTTTACAGGGGCGCATCCAAAAACATCAGCGCAGACACTGCTTCCTCCTCCTACAAAAGCCCCACACAAACATCCCCCAACAAGGGATACTTCAGAGGTGGGTACAGGGGAAATAACAACAAAGGCCGAGGTAACAACACGCGCGCCTCTCCCACTACCAAACAATGACTTCCCTACTCTCCCCCCAGACCATTCCACTCTAGTCGGAGGGAGTCTCTCACAGTTCGTACCTGTCTGGAACTCATCACCACAGACAGGTGGGTAAAACAAATGATCCAGTATGGTTACTGCCTGGAACTTACTGCAACTCCCCCCAACATCCCGCCAGCATCCAATGTCCACGGAACGTCTAGCGCTCCTCAAACAGGAAGCTCTCCCACTGCTTCAAAAGCACGCAATAGAACCAGTCCCCGTACAGCATCTAGGGACAGGGGTTTACTCCCTGTACTTTCTAGTCCCCAAAAAGGACGGTACTCTCAGACCAATACTGGACCTCAGACCTCTCAATCTCTACATACAGTCAGATCACTGCCACATGATCACTCTTCAACAGGTCCTTCCACTGCTGCAACAAGGCGACCTCCTTGCCACTTTACATCTCAAGGACGCCTACTTCCATATTCCTGTACACCCTGCTCACAGGCGATATCCAAGGTTTACAGTGGACGGGCAACACTATCAGTTCAAGGTTCTCCCCTTGAGAGTGACCACAGCACCCAGGGTCTTTACAAACTGTCTCACGGTAGTAGCCGCACACTTGCGGAGACAACAGATTCATGTGTTTCCATACCTGGACGACTGGCTGATAAAAGCCAAGTCACACAGCCAGTGTGTTCACCACACTTACCAAACAATTCAGCTGCTCCACGGCTTGGGGTTCACAATGAACCTCACCAAGTCACATCTCCAGCCCTCCTACCTACATCAGTATCTAGGGGCCACAATAGACACTTCTAAAGCTCTGGCATACCCCAATCCAGCCAGGATATCCAGTGTGCAAACCCTCATCACAAAGTTTCAACCCCAACACTCCCTACCAGCTCGAGTGTGTATGCAGCCCATACGAATGATGGCCTCTTGCATTTTCATTGTACCTCATGCAAGACTTCAGATGCGCGGTTTACAGGAATGCTTATCACGTCAGTGGAACCAGGCTCAAGGTCAGCTTTCAGATCTGGTGTTGGTGGACGGCCGCACACATCGCTCTCTGCAGTGGTGGAACACACAAAACCTTTTCCAGAGGGCAGACGTTCCTAGAGCCGGGTCCACAGATAGTGCTAACAGCGGACGCATCACTCACCGGCTGGGGAGCCCATCTCCTAAACCACACAATTCAGGGCAGGTGGACCCCTCAACAAAAAGTGCTCCACATCAATCACCTAGAATTACTGGAAATATTTCTAGCATTAAAATCATTCCAATCATTCCATTCTCTCTCAGAAGAGTAAGTGAGATCCAGGCTTTAACCATACAAGAACAATTCTTACAAATACATCGTAACAAGGTGGTTCTAAGAACAAATCCAAAATTCCTTCCCAAAGTAATCTCTGCTTTCCATCTTAATCAATCTGTAGAGTTACCCGTGTTTTTCCCAAACCCACATTCCATAGCAGAGAGAGCTCTTCACACACTTGATGTCAAAAGAGCTCTACTTTATTACATTGACAGAACTAAACCCTTTCGAAACACAAACCAACTGTTTGTAGCTTTCTCTCCCCACCTTATAAAGGAAACCCCATCTCCAAAGCTGGAATTGGCAGGTGGATAGACAAATGCATCCAAATATGCTACAAACAAAAGGCAAAACACACATTACCAATTCACCCTAGAGCGCACTCAACACGCAAACTAGAGGCTTCCATGGCATTCTTAGGGAACATCCCCTTAGATGACATCTGTAAGGCAGCAACATGGTCTACGCCACACACCTTCACCAAACACTATTGTGTAGACGTGCAGGCAAAACAACAGGCTTCTGTAGGCCAGGCTGTTCTTAAAACACTTTTTCAGACCACTGCAAGAGATACAGGTGACCACCGCTAGGCGAGAGCACTGCTATACTGTCTATGCAAAAGTCTGAATTCTGCAGCTCATATGCCTCGAACAGAAAATGCTACTTACCAGTATGCATCTGTTCTTGGCATGTAGAGCTGCAGAATATCATACGCCTACCCGCCTCCCCGGAACCTCTATCTGTTCCAGTGCTATCTTACTTAGATACACTCACATGGACATCTTTTCTGTTTCTTACAAACTCCATCATTGCCCATCATGGCGAAAAACAATCTGAGGATGGAGTCGATGCCCATGCGCACTATCGTTCAACGGAGGAGTCACCTCTCCAGAACTACGACGCACTATGAACGCCACCTTCAAGACCAGTATCTTCCCCGATGACTGGAAATGCGCAAAAGTCAGACCCCTGCTCAAGATGCCCTCAGCAGACCCCATAGACCTCAAGAACTACCGACCCATCTCCCTCCTCCCCTTCGCGGCCAAAGTCACTGAGAAGACCGTCAATGCACAACTAACGAGAGTCATCGGAGAAAACTCCATCCTCGACCCCTCCCAATTCAGATTCCACAGCACCGAGACCGCTCTGCTCGCCACCACAGACAACACTCGCAACCTCCTTGACCAAGGACACACCACAGCCCTGGTCCTACTCTACCTCTCGGCAGCGTTCAACACCGTCTCACACTCACTGCCAGACTCCATGGTGCCAGCATACAAGGAACCGCCCTCAACTAGATCTGCTCGTTCCTCACCGGCAGCACCCAAAGAATCAGACTGCCACCCTTCCTCTCCGAACCCACGGAAATCAACTGCGGAGTACCCCAAGGATCATCAATCAGCGCCACGCTCGTCAACATCTACATGGCCCCCCTCACCGCCATCATCAGACAGCACGGACTCAGCATAGTATCCTACCCCAACGACACCCAGCTCATCCTCTCCCTCACCAAGGACCCCTTCACCACCAGCCTCAACTTCCAGGAAGGAATGAAGGACGTCGCATCCTGGATGAGCAGCAGCTGCCTAAAGCTCAACTCAGAGAAGGCAGAGGTTCTCGTCCTTGGACCCTCCCCCTCTGCATGGGACAACACCTGGTGGCCCACCACCCTCGGCAGCCCTCGCACCCCCACGGACCACGGCCAAAACTTTGGTATCATACTTGACTCCTCTCTCTCCATGAACCGTCAGGTCAACGCCGTCACCTCCAGCTGCTTCAACACCCTCCGCATCCTCCGAAAAACCTTCAAATGGATCCCCCCGAATCAAGAAAGGCCGTCACCCACGCACTCATAACCAGCAGACTTGACTACGGAAACACCCTCACGCCGGGATCAACAAGCTCCAGACCATACAGTACACCTCAGCCAGACTTGTCCTCGGCATCCCTCGACATGAACACATCACCTAACACCTGCGGAACCTCTATTGGCTCCCCGTTGAGAAGAGAGTTACTTTCAAGATACTCACTCACGTCTACAAATGCCTCCACAACATTGGACCCCAATACCTCAAAGTGAGAATTTCCTTCCACGTACCCTAGAGAAACCTCCGATCTGCCGACCTCGCCCTCGCCGAAACCCGGGGCATCCGCAGAGTCAGAACATGTGGAAGAGCATTCTCCTACATCGTGGCCAAGACCTGGAACAAGCTCCCGATCGACATCAGATGCGCCCCCAACCTGAACATTTTCAAGGAAGACACTTAAGACCGGGCTCTTCGACTGAACGGAGCTGCTCACGCCCCCCCTCCCCCCAGCGCCTTGAGTCCCTCAGCGCACTTACAGTTCCCCTGATTGATTGACCAGTGCAGTATGCCTTGGAGTGACTCTGTTACTTTGTACTATCTAATTCTGTGTACTGACAAGTACAGTCTGAATTGGAGTGACCCTGTAACTCTGTAACATCCAATACAGTGTACTGACTAGCAATGTTCCCTCTAATGTTTTTCCTCTGTGTGCGTCAGTGTTCTGCAACCATGGCTATGTGTGCCAGGAACCAAGCCGCGCGTGTGGGTGCAGCGCTCAATATCACTCCAAACGTTTGCTTAAAAAAGTGAAAAGACTGTGCATTTCCACACATACAGCACCACGTGAAGGGTCTTAAGACAGGATTGCAATTTGGATACACACGCCATGACATGAATTGGTTACACAGGCAAGTACACTTCAGGTTTAAAAAAGCACGAGGCTCCAATGGTGGTACCATCGTAAGATTTTACTGCTGTAGGTGTAATGTATATCTAGATGCAAAGACAGAAAGAAGCGGCAGAATACCAGCTGGGCTGCACACTAAGCTAAGCAGAGATTTCTAACGTATGTGTTACGTAAGAAATGCAGAAAGCCCAAAAGCAAAATGTGTAAAGCGTGATGGTGCTCAAACCTGTCCAGGACGCCCGCTCTGTCAGGTGGCACAGGAGCTAAATTATTGGCCATGCCGGCAAATTATTTCTAAGCAGCCCGGGACTGCCGACTGGAGTCCAGTGGGCGAGGGAGAGAGAGTGCGCTGCTGCACCATGCAGTTAGGAGACAGCAGTGAGAGGGCCAGTCATCACCAGTGGAGTCACGCTGCAGAGGGGAAGAAGAAGAAGAACTACAGAACGAACACGGTAAGTATAACCGCCAGTCGCTGCCAGTCACAGTGCACCAGTCACAATCAAATTGATTTAATTTTAGGAAAGCGCATGATATTCTTTCTTTGGAAGTTCCCGGCTGCCTACTGAGGAACGTCAAAGCAGTAAGGCATACACAGGGTACGGCAGTATGCCCTACTTGCTATCGCCGCTGTAAAGTTTAGAACACGAGTCGGTGAATTACCCGGTGTGCATTCTAGCACCAAATCGTAACGTTTAGCCGAATACATCCGCCTTTGACAGAATTACTGAATGGCGTCATCCACAGTAAGTGCTGAGATACAACTCTGAACTAAGCGTTGGGCAAATGAAACATGGTTTTTCTTATTGTGGTGCTGGCTGCAGGCACAGTGGCAATGTACTGTGTGCGTGCTTACAGGACGTCGCAGTGTTGTCAGCGTCGGTGACTGAGACTATGCAGGATTGTGAGAAGTTGGCCTGGCATATGCTGGTCACTAGTTATAGTGGCCACCTTGCACCAGTCCAATTCGACTCTTATGGTGATAGGTTTAAAAGACAACCTTATGTGAAAGCTATCCTAGTGGTAGCTGTGGAGAGCAGCCTTCAGGCTAAGTCTTGAAGGAGTGTTAAGCTTATTGTTTTACCATAGATAACCTCTTGAATGACCAAATGAAAGAGTATTCCACACAGGTATATATATAAAATATATGTATTTATTCTAGACAGAATCCCCAAGTCTCTTTATGAGGCTAAGGCAAAGTTATACATCAAACAAGCATTGATAGATACAAATAAATAGCACTGTTAACATTGGGCCCCGGGGGGGGACCAAACCTTATACTAAAATAGTGGTATAAGAACCACGACAATTCTACAGACAATGCCTAGGGCATTTAGGATCGCTGGCCCCTTAAGAATCCACCCCAAGTGATGAGGAAGGGGACCCACGGGAGGCGCGTGCAGTGGAAGTAGCTGCAATCGGGATCTCTATTAAAGCCTATGGAGAATGTCGCGGTTCGAAATAAATTGTTTAAAAATACTTCTAGCAGGAGTACAAAGTTAAAACTTTAGAGTTAAGCTTTTGAAGAGCCCACAACCTCTGGAGTACCGTAGTACCACTGTTACCTGCCCCAGGGAAGCCGGGTGCATAGGTTGATTTCGATGTCGGGTCGCGGGCTGATTTTCAATGGGAAAATAGTCAAAAGTTCTGCTAGCCAAAAGCGTCGATGATGCCGTGAAGATCAAAGATGTGAAGATTGAAGAAAAGGACCTGAAAGCAGAGGGGACAGAGTCTGGGTCACGGCAAGTGACCAGGAGGATCAAAGCAAAGAGCCCTTCGCTGTCGGGTGCTTCAGGTTGAAGGGGGTGTAGCTTGGATCTGCAGTCACGGGCTCCGAGAGGATTCAAGGAAGGCCAGCTTCTGGAGGGCGACTGTTCCACGTTGGATGAGGGTCGCTGCGGTGTTAGTGTCCGAATTGGATCGACTAAGCCTTGGCAACCGCAAGCCACGCAAGATGAACAAATCTGCTATGGTGCAGACCCACGAGGTCTGAGAGAGGTCTCCTTCAAGGAGACTGTAGAGCAGGGATGGAGCAACCAGGGAAACTCTTGTTTGTGAAGATTGACCTCCGCTAGGGCCCACAAGTCGAGAGACAAGGGACCGTGGGAAGCGGCAATTTGGCGTGCGTAAAAGGGAGCCCACGGGCCACCAGAGGGGGCTAGAGCGCTGGTCTTTGGCACAATTGCTGTTGAGTGGTTGGCTCGATAACGGGCCAAAGCACAACTTCCCCACTGGTCAGGGTCGTGTGCTACGCAAGAGGTGGCCGGGGTCCTGGGGTATTGGGGATCTCGGCACCCACGCGGTCCACGGAGCCCAGACTCATTGAGCACGCTCACTGGCCTCTGGAATGCGCTGGAAACCCACCTCAAGGGTGCAGGAAGGTGTCGAAGTCCATAGGAGCAGCAAAGTTCCAACCGGGTCACTTGCAGTGTTTCAGGTGCCTGTCAAGCAGGGGGATAACTCCTTTATCCCAAGGGAGATTTCTTACGTCAGCTGGGCAGCAGCAAGTCGAAGGTCAAGACTGTAAAGTTCAAGATTAATCTGAGGCTCTGGGGCCACGTTATTCACCTTTATCCCCAAGATTAGGGGAGTGTCCAGAGTAGTGTCCACCAATCAGTGGTGAGGTGGGAAAGGGTGGCTACACCCTCTCCCCTTTGTGTGTTTCCTGCCTGGGCGAGAGGCAGGATGCCCCTGAACCGGTTCCAAGTGGTGTATGCAGAATGCAGGCGCTGGAGCTGCCTACGTGCAACTCTGAAAGGACATTTGGTGCACCTACCCTGTTCCAATCCACATATCCTGTCTGGGGAGGTGCTGGCACCTCCCTGCCACAGGAGCCCTATTGTCCAGCTGTTGAGGCTGGGATTTTCCCCAGCAACAAGCAGCCAGAGTTGTGGAGGTGGCATTTTGTGTTACCTGTGCACTTTTAAATTGGTGTCTAAATTGGTGTCTAAATTCTACCGCTTTTCCCATATCGCCCCTCTAGCAGGGGGGAATCGTACCCTCATGCCCATGGCTGGACTGGGGGTAGGATTCCTACATGTTTGACACCAAACACGATATGGTTCTGTGTAGCCATTCTCAAGTTATCGCGATATCGCGATTGACTTATAATGCGGTTAAGAGTATATGGTATGGCTACACTACAAACAACTATAACACGCCAAAGTATTGGGAAATCCCAATGACTTAAGGGGTAAGAGAGGTAGGATTGTGTAGAGTATATCCTCCCATACAAACTATATGAGGAGATCTAACAAGATAAAGGAAGAGGGGGAGAAATGAAAACTCCTGAGATAAGGTTGTGCCTAATACAACCGTGGTCGTGGGGAAACTAAGTATTTCTTTGAGTTACCCTCACACACCCTAGTGGTGTCATGCTTCATCATCGGGTCACCCAGACCCCTAGAAGTCCGGGTGGGCTCGACCACAGTGTTGGGAGTGCTTTTAATATGTTTTACGGCAGAGGGAGTTAACTAGATAAAATACCGCAGGCAGAACCCCAGTATCCCTTTATTCTTGGGTCTGTCTGGGTAGTTAAAATAAATAAAATGGGTCTTATAGGAGTGTTATGGTCCAGTGTTATGACCAGAAACAAAAAGACCAGAAGTCTTCACCAGGCCCCCAAAAGGCTCAGGGGGAGGGTGGTCCCAAAAAGGATAAAAAGAAAGATGGCCAAAAGAAACCATGGTGCCATTATTGTAAGTCCAACTCACATTGGTTTAGTGAGTACACCAAAAAGGATAAGCCCCCAGCCACCATTGCCCCTAAGGCAACTGTACCCCCTAGTCCAGCTGTAAGTGGTGGTTCCCATCAAAAGGGTGTAGTAGGGTTAACCCTGGGAACTGAGGAGGATTCTGGCCTAGTCAGAATGCCAACTCAGGCTGTTCTGATCTGTGATGGGGACATAGCTTTGTCCTCTACTGTAGGCCCCAGTAACCTGGGCAAGTACAGACAGACTCCTTTTATCAATAATAGAATGGCTCAGGCCTACAGGGACACTGGGGCTAGTGTCACAATGGTGACACCTGCCTTTGTGGACCCTGGACAGATCATGCTAGGTGAGAACTACCTAGTGACCAACGCTAGCAATGCCACTACCTCCCATAGTGTGGCAATTGTTAGCTTCTCCTGGGGAGGGGTAACTGGCCTCAAGAAAGTTGTTGTTAGTTCAGACCTTCCTGTGGAGTGTTTACTGGGCAATGATCTTGAAACTTCAGTTTGGTCTGAAGTGGAGTATAGGACCCATGCAGAAATGCTGGGGATAGATGCACATGTCCTTGCTGTGACCAGGTCACAGGCCAAAAAGTGTAACACTGAACAAGTGCTGGATCCTGGGACAATGGACCAGTCACAATCCAAGAGAAAGAGCAGTAGGGTTAAGGCTCTGCCTTCCCCCTTGCATCAGGTAGTGGATCAGCTCTCACAGGAGGATGATCCTGAGAGCCCTGAAGGAACTGTCCTAGAAGAGCTTGAACCTGATCAGGTTGAGTTTCTTGGGACAGGGGGACCTTCAAGGGCAGATCTGAGGCAGGCACAATTAGACTGCCCCTCTCTTGAACCCCTCAGACAGCAGGCTGCTGCTGAGGCTGCAGGGAATGCTCAAGGTACCCATAGAGTGTATTGGGATGAAGGGCTACTGTATTCAGAGGCTAGAGACCCCAAGCCTGGTGCGTCCAGGAGGTTGGTCATACCACTGAAGTTCAGAGGCTTCCTTCTTACCTTGGCCCATGATATTCCCCTTGCAGGTCACTTAGGCCAGAACAAGACTTGGGACAGGCTTGTCCCTCACTTTCACTGGCCCCATATGTCAGAATATACCAATGAGTTTTGTCGCTCCTGTGTCACCTGCCAAGCCAGTGGCAAATCAGGTGGCACCACAAAGGCCCCCCTCATACCACTACCTGTGGTGGGGGTTCCCTTTGAAAGAGTGGGCATAGATATTGTAGGACCAATGGACCCACAAACAGCATCTGGGCACAGATTTATACTGGTGATAGTGGACCATGCCACCAGGTATCCAGAAGCTATTCCCCTGAGGACCACAACAGCTCCTGTTGTGGCAACGGCCCTACTTGGAGTATTCTCCAGAGTGGGCTTTCCAAAGGAGGTTGTCTCTGACAGAGGTGCCAACTTCATGTCAGGATATTTGACTGCAATGTGGAAGGAGTGTGGTGTAAACTACAAATTCACTACCCCCTATCACCCACAGTGCAATGGGCTTGTGGAGAGATTCAACAAGACCCTAGAGGGAATGATAAAAGGTTTACCAGACAAGCTTAGGCGAAGATGGGACATCCTTTTACCCTGCCTTCTGTTTGCTTAGAGAGAGGTCCCACAAAAGGGGGTTGGCTACAGCCCTTTTGAGCTTTTGTTTGGGCATCCTGTAAGAGGACCCCTAAGTTTGGTAAGGGAAGGATGGGAGAGACCTCTCAAACAACCCAAACTTGATATAGTGGATTATGTACTTGGTCTCCGCTCCAGGATGGCAGAGTATATGAAGAAGGCTTCTAAAAACCTTGAGGCAAGCCAAGAACTCCAAAAAGCTTGGCATGACCAAAAGGCTGTGCTGACTGTTTACCAGCCAGGGCAGAAAGTGTGGGTGTTGGAGCCAGTGGCCCCAGCAGCACTCCAAGACAAATGGTCTGGACCCCACACTATTGTTGAGCAAAAGGGAGAAGTCACCTACTTGGTGGACCTTGGGACTCCCAGAAGCCCCCACAGGGTGCTTCATGTCAACAGACTAAAGGCATATGTTGACAGGGCAGACATGGGCTTTCTCATGGCTACAGATGAGGGGCAGGAGGAAGAGAGTGACCCTCTCCCAGACCTGCTGACTCAGAACCCTGATGATGGCTCAGTTGATGGTGTGGTCTTTTCTGACAGCCTCACTGTCCATCAGCAACAGGACTGCAGACAAGTTCTGCAATCCTACAGACATATGTTCTCTCTGACCCCAAGTCAGACAAACTGGTGCACCCATGAGGTGGACACTGGTGACAGTCTGCCTGTGAAGAGTAAAATCTACAGGCATCCTGACCATGTCAGGGACTGTATCAAAGTTGAGGTACAAAAGATGTTGGAGCTGGGAGTCATTGAACCTTCAGAGAGCCCTTGGGCTAGTCCTGTAGTTCTGGTGCCAAAACCTCACACCCAAGATGGTAAGAGAGAGATGAGGTTTTGCGTGGACTACAGAGGGGTCAATGCTGTCACTAGAACAGATGCCCACCCAATACCTAGGGCAGATGAGCTCATTGATAGACTGGCAGCTGCTAAGTTTTTGAGCACATTTGACCTGACAGCAGGCTACTGGCAAATCAGACTAGCTGAGAATGCAAAGGCCAAAACTGCTTTCTCGACCCCAGGAGGACATTATCAATTTGTGGTAATGCCCTTTGGTTTGAAGAATGCACCTGCCACTTTCCAAAGGTTGGTGAATCAAGTCCTTGCAGGCCTGGATGACTACTGTGCAGCTTATCTGGATGATATTGCTGTCTTTAGCTCCACCTGGGAGGATCACCTGGTCCACCTGAGGAATGTTTTAGAGGCCCTGCAAAAGGCAGGCCTCACTATCAAGGCCACTAAGTGCCAGATAGGGCAGAGTAAGGTTGTATACCTGGCCACCTGGTTGGTGGGGGTCAGGTTCAACCACTGGAGAGCAAGATCCAGACCATCAAAGACTGGACTCCTCCGATTACCCAGACACAGGTCAGAGCTTTCTTTGGCCTGACTGGGTACTACAGAAAGTTTGTTAAGAATTATGGGTCCATTGTGACACCACTTAATGACATGACCTCTAAGAAAATGCCAAAGAAAGTTCAGTGGACAGTGAGCTGTCAAAAAGCATTTGATGACCTGAAGCAGGCCATGTGCAGTGCACCTATTCTGTCCTGTCCTGACTACTCCAAAGAGTTTATTGTCCAGACAGATGCTTCTGAGTTGGGTGTGGGAGCTGTTCTTTCACAACTGAATGTAGATGGTCAAGACCAGCCCATTGCTTTTATAAGTAGAAGGCTGACCCCTAGAGAGAAACCTTGGTCAGCTATTGAGAGGGAGGCCTTTGCTGTAGTTTGGGCCCTGAAGAAGCTGAGGCCATACCTGTTTGGCCCTCACTTCAAGATTGAGACAGACCATAAGCCCCTCTTGTGGCTAAATTAGATGAAGGGTGAAAATCCCAAACGTCTTAGGTGGTCCATTTCCCTACAGGGGATGGACTTCACAGTGGAACATAGACCTGGGACTGACCATGCCAATGCAGATGGACTCTCCAGATATTTCCACTTAGTACATGAAGACTCAACTGGTCAAGGTTAGTTTAATGTGGCTGTGGGCCTGCTAATCAGACCCACAGCCCTGCTGTTCTCTCTCTAAATTAATACTATGCACTTTAGGTGCATAACCCAATTGGATAGGATCACCTTATTGGCCCCTGTACAGTGTACCTTAGGTACCCAGGGCATAGGTGTACCCTAGGCCTACCAGGGGCTGCAGCATGTATTATGCCACCCCTGGCCTGGCCTTCCATTCTGACACAACTGGCTGATCACTCAGCTGGGGCAAGGTCGTGTAATCACCCCTTGCTTAGGTGTAGTATTCCTATACCTACCTTATATATAGACACATGTGTACCTATCAGCCACTTCTATGGCAGGCCTTGACAATCCTGGAGGCAGAGTGCTTGGTAACATGTGAGATGGTGCTCTAGCATGAGCTGAGCCTGTCTGCAGCTTTCGGAACCATGTCCTTATAGCTGTTCTATGATATCGCCTACCATATACTCTTAAAGTACCTTATATTCTCAAAAGGTTATGGTAACTATGGTTTGGCTGTATCAAAACATGTCGTGTAAGGTGTCTAACACTTTGGAATAATACCCCCATACCATATCTGGCGATGAGGATATTATTCCTCCCTTCTAGAGGGAGAAGACATGTTAAAATCCTACTACCCGGTTACAGTTAACCAGAGCCCCAGCATCACAAAATGGATGCTGCTGCCACAGACACAAGTCTGACCTCCTGCTGCTGGGAGTCCTTCCAGCGAGGGAGGCTTGGACAATAGGTTTCCTGCCTTGGGAGGTGCTAGCACCACCCCAGACAGGAGTTAGTGTATTGGGGCAGGGAGGGATGAATGAAACTAGACATTGCCTGGGGCACACAAGGTGTCCCTTGCATAGTCCAGTTCAAACCGGCGCTGGGGCACTCCAGCCCCAGCTCTGGCGCAAAACTGGACAAAGGAGAGTGGGTGTAGCCACTCCCCTTCCTGGTCCCACCAATAGGAGGGACCTTGCAGGTAGCCCAGCCCACTAGCCCAGTATATCAGTAGGTAGCTGAGCCCTGCTAAAATAGATTAACCTGAATCTGCAACTTGAACAGAAACTCTGGACCTTCGACATTCGACCTCAGGAAGAAGACTGAAGAAATCTCCCTTGTGGCCAAGGAGTGACCACCCTGGGCAACCAGGCACCATCCAGCGACCGCTGCTTGCTTTGCGACTGATCCTACGAGGGACGACTGCAGAGACTGACCAGCGCCGAGACTTCCAGACACCTCTGACCCAGATCCACACCTCCAGCGAAGCTGAGACCCGTGGAGGCGACGAGGGACGTGGGACCGGCGACTTGGGAAAAGTGGCTAGTAACTGACTAGTGCGACTCTGAGGCTTCCTCGAGGATGTGCTTGGGGAATTGAGAAGCCCCCATCCCGAGCACCATCTGCAAAGAAGATCAGCTCCCCACACTTCACGTGTTCTGCGTGGGGCCCTTCTGCACCTGTGTTGCTCGACGTGTTGTCTGGTTGCTGGCCCGCTGGCTAGTAGCCTCTGCGACGACGAACCTTTACTTTCATCTTGCTGGTCCGGCTCCTCCAGACTGGCACCCGCTCCTCTGTGACAGAGAAGCACCCCAGACCTTCCTGGTCTGCACCAGAAGCAAGTCCTTCATCCTGCGTGGGTTCCGCTTGCCAAGGCTTGTTGGGTCCTGACTCGACATCGACGCCGCCGACAGCAAGAGCCTTCGCGGGACAGCTCACCTCCTGGTCCTGGTCATCCTCGACGCCTGCTGGTCCCCGTGACTGCTGCGACAAGCTTCACCTTCACGCCTGCATCTTCACGACATCGCCTGGTTGCTTCCTGGTTCCTTCCTGGCTCCTGGCTGGTGACCTAGACTCTGTCCCTTCTGCTTGCAGGTATCCTTTCTTCTTGATCCCGGCCTTGGGATCCACCGGACACTCTTCACTGACCGCCTGTCAGCATCTTTCTTCAGGCATCCATAGAAGTCCACGACGAAACCCGACGCAAGTTCACACATATGCACCCGCAGCCCGTGGGCTAGGTAACTTGAGTACTTCGGTGCTCACAAGGGTATTGACTATCCTAGGGTCTAGTTTCCGAGTCTCGACTTTCTAGCTATACCAGAAGTGTCCTAAAACTGTTATTTTCTAACTGCTAGTAATTCTATTGACTTTTACGCATTACGCGTGAGTGTTTCCACTCTGCACCTAAATCCCGTGGGCCTCCTACTTCCTAACCTTTGGTAGTATAGTGTAGCCCCAGCGATTCCCTAGGCCTAGGCCTATCCTGTGTTCGTGACAGTGGTTCTTATACCACTTACTTAGTATATGGTTTGCGTGGCCCCTAGGGCCTAACTGTATTACTTACCTGTGTGATTTAATGTATGCATAATTAAGACTGTGTTGTACTTACCTCGAATCTCATAAAGAGTGCTGAGGGTTTGACTAGAATAAATACATTCTATTTTTATATATATCTGTTGTGGTGTCCTTTCATTTGGTATTCAAGGGATTGCATATGGTATAACAGCTGGCTTCACATGCCATACAGAGTTTAGCCTAAGACTGCTCTTGTCCATGCTACCACTAGGATAGCTGGTCTATAAGGTTGACTTTACAACCAATCACCATAAGGGTTATTTGGACTGATACAAGGTGTACACTAGAACTAGTGACATCATATATCAGGCCAACTTCTCACAGCCACTGTTCAGCGCCTGAGTTCAGTCCTGTGCTTCCGAAAAGCAGCAAAACATTTTTGCCTGTTAATGAAAGGATCTGGCAACGATGCATTTGAGGAGTTTATCTTAACAAATGCCGTTTATCAGTCACTTTTCGGATCTTTAAAACCAATTTCTAGGATACAATCATTAAAGTTTAATTTTGTACAGCAGTAAACACCGCATTTCCGCCATTTATAAGGTATGAAAATAGCAGTTGTTACAATTGCATAGTTTAGGGCACTCACATCGAAAAGATGAGAGGATGAGTCTGCTTTACCCAGTTTTAAATTCCAAAACATCACACTAGCCAGCAACAAGCGTTCAGCACACCCAGCCACCTTCCCGGCCTATTTATGAGGAAATTTGTCAAAAACAGAACCTATATCAATAATTCTTGGCAAAGTTATTCTAATACTTGTAGCAAATAGGCCCATTCATACATTTGTACCCTGTGGTTTAAAAGAAAATACTAAGTGTGAGTGACCACCTGAAAAAAGTGACGCTTCGTAGACTTTTGTTCTTTTTTTAGTTTTCTATAGCGCCAACTCCACCCGGCGGGGTCAGAGCGCTTTACATGAGCACCAGTTACGTTATAGACTTACACATTCATTTTTTTTTGTTAAGTGATTTGCCCAGAAATGTAAACTTACATGTAAAAAACTGATGAAGCTGACTGCTAAGGTTGCAGGGCTGGGCCGCGCTGACTAGGCCTGGTAACACTTTTAAAACTCTTCCTCTGGCCAGAGTTATGAGAGGCTGCAGGCACCAAATAAACTCCGGCAGCTCTTCAGCCCGGACTCGCGTGGCACTACCACACCAGGCAGCAGGCACCAAGCTGAGACTGCCCAGCAGCCTCTGTGGCGGCACTCACTGGAGTGACAAACACAGAGCTGCCAAGGTTTCAGATTGTTATGTGTGACATTTCCATCATTGCAGTGTAATTATGAGTGACATTTCAACGACTGTGAGTGACCCTTTCTCGCAAGCAAATTCAAGCCATGGAGACGAAGAAACATAGAACTATCAGAAATTATACCATTTGAGCGACAAGAAACTCTAAGAAATCTTAAAACTCCTGTAAAGCACCAGAAATCAGGAGAGTGTGGCGCGCAGTACAGCCTGCCGGGATGTTGAATTAGACTTGACTGTAGCACTGCTTCTTCAACCCTAACAATAATGGTTCCCGTGTATTCCCTCATTCTGATGTAACACCTAGAGCACAAGAGAGCATGCTAGACCATACAAGGTTAGCCCTAGTTCTTGATCCACCACCGCTGATGAGTGATGGTACCCGGGCTAGTTGCCCGGAAACGACACTGATTGCCAGATATTGCCTACATTGGATGTTCCTTCCTTCATTTTGGCTTCCACTTCTGAAGTGAACGGGCAAATGTTGAGAGTCACGACATGGAATGTGGCGGGTGTAAGGGGGAAGCTTGACCACCCCTACTGGTAGGAGCTCATCGCACAGACTGAGATTTGCCTACTCCAAGAAACCTGGAGCTTGACCCCTACGTTTATTCCAGGCTTTATGACCTTCCATAGACCCGCAATACCATCCAAACATGGCCGGCCTTCAGGAGGGCTGCTCATCTTTGTTAGCCTGGCATTAAATTGTGATGCAAAAGAGTTGGTCACGAATAGTCCAGATGTCCTTGGGATCAGGATAAACAATGGCAAGGGTAGGACGGCAGACAGTTATAATGTTTATGCCAGGAGTACCAGAGGCGGTAGTCGCCAACCCTCCAGGTCTTGCACAATTTATTGGAAGCCAGGATTGTAAGTCACCCACTAATAGTTGGCGGGGACTTCAATGTAACTTTCGTACCACTCGACTGGGTAGAGGCCAATGATGTGAATGAGGAGGATACATTTTGGAGGGTACCCCCGCTGGAACTCACTCCGATTAAAAAATGCTCGCAAGCTGCACTTTAGTTAAATGCGATATCCTTAGAATACAGGGTTAAGGGCCACAAATGGCAGAACAGCTTCAGGCAGAGGAGGGGGAATGACCTTTATTGGACCAAATGGGTCAAGCAGGATCGACTATTTATTAGTGGATCTGACATTTTGGCCATTGGTACAGGACATGGCCATAATTCCTTCGTGTGACAGTGATCACAATCCCCTTATTCTGTCTATTCACAACCCCTGGGGTGGTGTTGGGAGAGAGTCCCCGACACCAGTAAGTACAAAGATTTTAGTCCCCACAAGTGACAAGCGATGACTGAAATGGCCTGTGGTATTGGTGGACGAACCAAAGATTAAATTGATTAAGGATGCTCTAACTGACCATTTAGTGACTAACATCAGTGACCACTGACGTGCATAAACAGAGCAGTTGTAGTACCCTTCATAGGGAATTTTTTGATCGTCTGGCCTGTTTTTCCATGCATAAACAAAAGGATCCACCCGCAGGTACAGTAAATCAAGAGTCTCCCGTTTATACAATGTGTATCCCACGGTCGTGGAGAATACACATCAGTTGTTAAAATACCCCTCACACACCAAAAGGGCCCTTGGTGTCATGCTTCATCATAGGGGTCTTCCCGCCCCTCTACGGGACGGGGCGTGCTACAACCTACGTATACGTGGGAGCACTGTTCTTAATGAGACTACTATGTGTAGTGCAAGGGTGTGCAAGGAAGGGTCAGGAGTGAATGGAGAGTGATTTAAAAAATACCTGGCTCTCTGGACGGGGAAAAATTTATTCTGCCGTCTAAGCTGGTATTAGTAAAAAGGTGGGGGGAGGAGGGTGTATGCCTCAATGAGCTTGGCCTCCTGGTGTCGACATGTTTCGAAGCTTCCCCATGCTTCTTCGTCAGGACCTTAAGGATCCCTTCCAACGACGCACTGTGATGTGTTAAAAAATAATGGGTGAAAAAATCAGAGCGGAGGTAAATAGCCTCCAAAAGTTGGTAATGCCCCAATGGGTCTTACATACTCCTATTAACCTAAAAGGAAAAAATGGTATAAAAGAGAGATACACAAGACATTTAATCACGTAGATAGAAGTTCATTCCGTCGTGTTAGAACAGTGATCTGAAAAAGGAGGTGAACGATGATCGTCTTTTAACGCTATCCATAACGTTATCACGTGATCTGTGATGAAAATACTGTGTGACACACTACATAAAAAACACAACATAACAAAACAAAACAGAAAACACACACTCTACTCAGAAAGGAAACGAAGTTCCTGTAAGGCAAATATAACAGTGGTTGTTTACATGCCCAACAAAGCAATAGTAAAACATACTTGCTGCAAAAAGAACAATATCCTCATGAGCTCAAATACCGAGTGGTAGGAGTGCCAAAATAGGCTACCTGAGTAAAGGGAGAGAGGAGACTGTAATCCAATCGTCAATACTACGAACTACCAGGATACATCCTCATCCTGCCGGCTATGCCGTACTTACGCCTCCAAGGATCAATGTCCTGCCCAAATAACCACCCCGGTCGGCTCCGTCGATGGAGTCAGACTGGAGAACTCGTAGTTTAAGTACCCGCACCAATCAGGGATTACGCGCCAGTGAGCCACGTATAATAGGCCAATGGAAGGAAGCCTGCTGGCAATGTTATCGGAGACCCGCAGGCACTGCTTAACGGGACCCGGAACCGGAAGGTAGAGCGGCCGGGTCACCGTGGTTAGATGGCGAAGGACCCCCAGAGAGAGAGAGAGGTGTCTATGTTAGATGCCTGTATAAAACTATGACGAAGTGAAATTACAAAATGGAAAACTGGTAGGAGATATGTCCCAACCTGCGTGATAGACAGGTTTACTCAAGGGTAGGCACAGTCACCTGGATTGAGAAGAGGGGGTTTTTTGTTAGAATAACAGACAAACTGGGAAAGGGCTCCTCAACCTAATACAAATACACCGGCAGGGCAGTGTCTCTAGGTACATGGAGACACCCAGCCGGTACACGGCTAAACCAATCAATAGTACATACACATCAGATAGGCAATGCCTACACGAATAAGAAAGCCACTAAAGGGGGGTCCTCTGCTGTGGTCTAAGTGGGGTATTCATAGGTGCATGAAGGAAAATTAACCACACAATTGTACCGGAGTGCTGCTACACTGGTTCAGGACAGGCCCTGGGGGCATATAAAATGTAGAAGGAATCGTCTCGCCAGGTTGGATGCCTATGGCGGAAAGACTGATAGCTGAACAGTATTCAGTCAGGTATTATGTTAATCAGACACGGAACTGATTCCATGGTATATCCTCATTTAATCCATGAATATGAGTTTTAAGACGGAACACCCATCGTTGTTCTTTCTCGAGGAGGCCATGTTCGTTACCCAATTGTTCTATCACTGTCCACTGTAAATCGTCTATGCCATGTCTATTGGAGATATAGTGATTAGACATTTTGGTAGTGCTCCTACCGCATCTGACATTGCTGCGATGTTCGCCAATACGTACCTTGATTGGTCTAGATGTCATCCCCACATACTCAAGGCCGCAAGGACAGGTGATTAAATAGACAACATTTTTGCTATTACAGTTCGTGAAACTCCTCTGGTCCCACTCATCGCCATTCCGGAATGTAATGTGTGTACTTTTTTTCGTCAGAGGACAGGTGCTACAGTTACCACAGGGGTGATGCCCTTGTACTGGGGGTAGTAGACCAACAGGCCTTGGTCGAGACGTGTTCTTTGGTCTTGTATGAACAAGCATGTCTCTCAGGTTGCGACCCCTCTTGTGAGCGAACATAGGTTTTGTTATGTTCAAGCCACAGCAATTGAGAAGACGCCAGTGTTTATTCACTATCTTAGTGATCTGGTTAGAATGTGTATTGTAAGTTGTTACACAAATTGGTCTCTCATCGATCTGGTTTGCCACTTTATCTTCCAAAAGGGCCTCTCTGTTATTATTCCTTGCTCTCTTCAAGGCCTTGTCAACGACTTTCTCAGGGTAATTCCGTTTTATCAGTTTACTACGTAGTTCAGATGCTTGTTGTTTGAAATCACTTAATTCAGTACAGTTTCTTCGGAGACGGAGGAACTGACCGTGCGGTAAGTTTTCCCTCAGGTGACGGGGGTGGAAACTGTCAAACAAAAGTAAACAATTCTTTGCTGTTGCCTTAAAGTGTGTGGTGGTTTTGAGTTTGCCCTGCTCAGGGTAGATATTAAGGTCCAAGAATACCAGGTTTTTCGCTGACACACTATGTGTAAATTTCAGAAATGCGTTCTGTTGATTGAGCCATAGCATGAATGCCTCAGTTGATTCGACGTCACCTTCCCATACGACCAAGACATCGTCAATATACCTTTTCCATACTTTGATGTGGGCGAGGTATGGGTTCATCGTATGCAGGATCCTGCTAGTTTCCAGATGGTGTACATACAAACCTGCTAGACTTGGAGCGAAGGTACTCCCCATGCTGGTACCGTGACGTTGTTCGTATATATCTTCAGCATACATGAAGAAATTACGGGTGAGTGCCAGTGAAACACATTCCATCACTAGATTACGAGGTGTCTGGTACTCCCAGGGAGTAGAGAACAATACCTCCTCAATGATTAACAGTGTTTCGTCGTGTGGGAGGCTGGTATAAAGGCTCTCCACATCTAGTCCCATGAGCAGGTTTTTAGTGGGGTCAAAGTCAATATCCTGCAGAATTTGCAGGACGTTATTGGTATCACGCAAGTAAGTGCTAGTACTTTGAACCAATGGTCGAAGGAACGCATCCGCGAACCTCGACAGAGGTTCCAAAATAGAGTTCACACCAGAGACGATGGGTCTGCCTGGGGGTGAAACCAAGTTCTTATGGATTTTTGGTATGGTGTAAAAGTAGGGGATCCTGGGATTGGTATTGACCAGAAATTCAGCCTCCTTCTTGGAGATCCAGTCGTTTGCTAAGGCTTCCTCTACCATTGTGACAATCCTGACCCTGATTGACTCAGTAGGATCTACCTGTAGGATTCCATAGTTTCTGCGATGTTTTTCCATGCGCCGATTAATAAATACAGGTTATCTCAGGGAAGACCCTTGGGAAGACACTCATGGTTTAACAAAGAGTGCAGGACCCTGAGAGGGAGACTGACTGATGCTATTAAGAACAAAGAGCCAGCCAGTATCCGTAAAGTTAGGAAGGATTATAAACAGGCGCAGGATAAAGCAAAAAGAGAATGGGATGAGAGGAGATGGCAGGAGCTAGGAGAGGCCATTGGGCATCCTGATGGTCGGATGTTTTGGTCCTTGGTGTCCAAAAGTAATTTCGAATGTACACCTACCTTGGTAAATAATATTCCGGCTGCTGAATGGCACAAGCATTTTAGTGAGTTATATTCCAGTGGTCCTTCTATTGATAGTTCCCAGATGCCCAACGACATAGGTCTTCCTGCATGCACACTCACGTTCACCAGGGAGGAAATATCACACTCTTTTGACACCATTATTCCAGCAAAAGCCCCCGATCCCGATGGCAACTCAGGAGACCTTTTTTCGTGCTGATAAAGAACACTGGGTAACCTATTTTGTGAGACTGGCCAATGACATCACTAGCGGGGGGAGCATTCCAGACACCTGGAAGGGGGCAGAAGTAATACCCATTTTTAAGAAGGGGGACAGACCGAAGCCTGCCAACTACCGTCCAAGTTGCTTGATAGACTGTGCCCAGAAGGTCTTCTGCCATTCGCTCCTTAACAAAATCCAGACCTGGATGGTGGCGAATAACATCCTTTCTCCTCTCCAGGCGGGCTTTCGGCAGAAGACCGGCACTATTGACCAGGCGTTTTGCCTGGTTCTGCTTGATTGGAAGGTAGTTGTATTGGGCAAAGGCAGTTTATATCTTGTCTTTATCAACCTCAAAACAGCTTTCGACCTAGTCCCCAGGGATTTACTCTGGCAGGTCCTTCGGGACATGGGCATGCCCTTGGAACTTCTAGAACCACTTATCAGGTTACATCAGGATAATTTTGCCTGTGTAAGGTGGGGAAACCAGGGCCAAAGTACCGAGCCATTTAAGATCAGGCGGGGGGTACGCCAAGAGTGTGTTCTGGCCCCCACCCTGTTTTCCCTCTCTGTAAACCAGGTGGCCGACCTTTTGTGTTCTATCCCGGCCGATGCTCCCTCGTTGGCAAACCATAAAATAGCTACCTTGTTGTTTGCAGACGATACCCTCCTGGTGTCTAAAACTCCCATGGGCCTACAAAAACTTTTAAATTGCTTTAAGACTTTTTGTGATGAGAGGGTTTGGTCATCAACACCACTAAAACAAAGCTGATGATGCTAAATCCCCACAAATCCTTCAAAGGTAACTTGATAATGTTCCGCTCGAACGAGTGAGTTCTTTTGATTATCTGGGAATCAAGTTGTCCGAGAGAATGTCATGGAAGAAACATCTAGAGAGGGCGTCCTTGAAATTCTCCCAGTTAACTGGGGCCTTGCGACGGGAGCACGGCCTTTCCTACACCAGGCCTGTAGCCCCCGTACTTAAGTTGATTTGCTGCAAGGCAGTGAGCAGTGTGCTTTGTGGGGCAGAACTCTGGGGTTCCACAAATGCTGACATCCTCTCAACAATAGAAAATAAGTTCCTCAGGAGTCTGGTATCACTTCCACAGAGCACTCCCCTCCTTCCCCTGAAGCTTGACATGGGTATTAAGTCTATCAATGCTCAGGCGAGCTTACACCCATTGCTCTTCTGGCATCGATTGGTCACAACCCCCGAACTGATGTCCTAAGTTGCTGCTTATACAGAAGTTTCAGCCTTGGACATAAATCTTAAATTTGGGTGGTTTAAATATATAAATACCATCCGGGCAGACATAGGTGTACCTGAGGAGCAAGAGGGTCTTCCGCCCACATACTCTAGGGACACATTAAAATCACAGTTTTGGGCGTGGGTAGAACAGACGAGTTTCTTGATAATACGCCATGGCTGTTTAACGGATCTGTTCATTGACATCAAATCAGGAAGCCGGCTAGAAAGTTACCTTGATTTTATAAAAGTGCCGGCAGACAGAAAATTGTACACTCAGTTCAGATACGGCTGCCTACCCATTAATGCTTTTACTAATACTTGGGTGACAAATACATCCCAGCACAAGGGCTGCGCCTCATGTCCACGCCCAAACGAAACGATAGGCCATGTCTTCTTTGCCTGTGCTGCATATGCCAGACCTAGAAGGAACTGGCTAATTCCGGTTTGTAAACAGCTTGGGATACATAGCCATAAAGATGCTCTACGCATTGTAAAGTCTGATGCGAGACCACTTTATGCATGCGCTACAGCAACATTTCTGGGTCAATTTTGGGCGATAAGGAGGGCTCTATCTACTCGCCCATTTGGTGTAAATAAAACTTACTGAGATCGCAATGATCAGACCAACCGGGCGTGTACCCTGAACTAGCACCTTGGATTGTAAATAATTGTTTTTTAAACTATTATCATAAGTAGGGTCAATCTTTATCACTGTATTGCTAATCTGGGGCATTGGTTTTAAAAGTGGAAGCTGTTGTGTAATTAAGTTGTATATCTGTAAAATTGACATATAAACAAAAGTCAAACAGACACTAGCGCTTTAGCTCTGTTTTAATAGGAGAAAGCACTTAAATACTGAAATTTACCGAGCTTTGCGCCTTTAATGTATTTGTATTTTTGTGTCAATTTTTTGGTGGATGCAAGTTCGTTATTAAAAACTCCAAGAGTCTGTATAGTACCTTTTATCTGGTCTACTGTTTTATGGTACTGTAAAACCGAAATAAAGACTTTTGATGACTGATTACCGAGCCCTGCGGAGCGGTGTCTGCCTCGGTCGGTGCGCCGCTACCTGCTGCACCAGATCACACCAGCAGGCTGCGCTGTCACAGAGCTGCTACCAATAATCTTAACTAGGTGGCGCCAGCGCGTTGAAAGTTGGACCGGCACCTATTTGGTCACCGAGCGCTAGTGCTTTAGTTATGGTCGGCTCTGACGCCCCAGAGCTCTCTCAGTCCTAAGAGGAGGTATCTCAGGCCATTTCTCCATGAATCACTTTGCAGCCCGAGTCTGCGTCCCACCCTCCAAACGGGCATCAGGTTGACCACTTCTTAGAAAAGGTAGCTGTGTCTGATAACTCTTCTGCACCCCATGTGCTCTTTGCCCAGACTGTCCAGACAAGTTGCAGCGCCAGTGCGCTGCGCGGCACAAGCCGGGACCGTTGTAAAAGTATTCACAAAGCCACTACTGTAAACTTTGATACGATGCGTACAAATGCTGGCACGGAGATATATGTATTCGCCTGATGGAGCGAGACCGGTGTGACGGGGTGCGCATTATCAAATAAATAATGTAGAGCTCATGTATTGGATTCAGGGGCAGATGATGTTCCTCTCTTTGGGTTTTAGGTATGATGTGGAGCTTGGCTTTCTAGAATACCCGAAGCAGTTGCTGTGTCTGTTCGTGAACAGAGAGAATGCTTTTACTGTGTTACAGCGTCTAGTGTCACTATAAGACAATTACGGAGGTTAAGCCCTCCCCAAGCAGAGCAACCGTTGTCGAGCGCCGCGTGCTCCTTCCAGGTGTGGTGTACATTAATCATATGTAAAACAGAAGCAGTAATTACAGCCTTTCTTTGTGTCTTTAAATCTCTAATTGTGAATCTCTTCTCTGCAGTGATGGTGACTCTGGATCCTGACACAGGTGATCCTCGGCTCCTCCTGTCTGAGGGGGGGCGACGTGTGAGACAGACAGACACTGCACACACCCTGCCGGACACCCCCAAGAGATTCACCATCTACCCCTGTGTGCTGGGGAGCGAGGGGTTCACCTCTGGCAGACATTACTGGGAGGTGCAGCTGCTGCAGGAGGGGGAGCTGTGGCGTGTGGGGGCTGCAGCAGAGTCTGTGGACAGGAAGGGACACTTCACATGGTCCCCTGAGGGGGGAGTCTGGGCTGTGCAGGGGTGTCAGGATCACTACTGGGCTCTCACCTCCCCTTGGACCCTTCTGTCCCCTCGTGAGAAGCCCCTGAAGCTGGGGGTGTATCTGGACTACGAGGGGGGGCGGCTGTCCCTGTACAATGCGGACTCCATGGAGCTTCTCTACTCCTTCCCGCGGGCGCCCTTCACGCAGAGGCTCTTCCCGCTCTTCTATCTCTGGGGAGGAGCGGATCTGAGGCTGGTGTGAGCCCCCCCTCCTGCCCCCCCCCAGCTGTCATCCACGGTTTAAACCCCAACATTCCAAAGAATCTTCAAACACCAACATTCCAAAGAATCTTCAAACACCAACATTCCAAAGAATCTTCAAACACCAACATTCCAAAGAATCTACAAACACCAACATTCCAAAGGACCTTCTTCACAAGGACCCTCTCACCTGTTGCCATGACAACCAGAAGCCTCACGTGAAACTATGTATCTCTTTTCCTTGTACATTTTTAAAACAAGGGCAGACAATGTTTGCCATGTGAATCATGCACCAAATCGCATGTAACATATGATAAAGTCTCTGCAGAATTAAACAAGCATTGGCATAGCCAACAGGTCTCGCCTTTAGGAGCTTGTAAGTGTTTAGGTATGTTGTAGAGCAGTGTGGCTGCTGTGCTCCATACTGCAAGCTTGGTGTCTAGTGCAGTGACCTGGGGCAGTGGCATGGTGTGGTGTGTTGTTATAAGGTGGGTGTTGGTGGGATGCATGTGGGTAGTGTACTGGGGTGCATGTGGGTGGCATATGCATCTTTACAACAAAAATCCCCAATTGTAATTAGATTAATAATGCATGTCTGCAAACTATTGAAAGGGCAATAAGGGTAAATGTAATATGCATGGCCCCATGGACCAATCTAACATGTTTATAATAGTAAAATATCGATTGAAAACAACAAAAGGTTAATAAATTATACGATGTACTGGTGGAACGTGTAACAGAGGTAGAGGAGCGCACCGGCAAGTTTGAAGATGATGTCGGGAGATGGCAGCAATTCAAGACGGAGCAGGAAAAAATGGCTGCGGATATGTGCTGGAAGATGGAGGATTTTGAAAATAGGCAGAGGAGGAACAATGTTAGACTGCTGGGTGTGGCGGAAGGGTCAGAAGGGCAGGATGTTAGACAATTTGTTGCTAATCTTTTAAGAGGGGCCTTTCCAGAGTCTCAGTGGCAGTGGGAAAAAGAAGTACAGAGGGCGCACAGGTTCCCATTCACTATGAAGAAAGCTCAGGCCTCAGGAGGAGCTGGGAGGGATGGACAGCAGAATCACCCGAGGGCAATACTAGTGTACTTAGGGAACTTCTTACTCAGGGAGGAGATCTTGGGTAAGGCAAGACCAGATAGCAGAAGGATTTTCGAAGGTAACGCTTTTTTTGCTAGACCCGACTTCTGTCACTTTACTATAGAGAGGAGATGGAAGCTAAGGCAGTTGATCGCTCCCTTCCAAGCCTTAGGCTTGGAAGCATATCTACTATATCCAGCCAGGCTTAAGGTGATAGTGAGTGGGAAAACGTGGATGTTTACTTCTGAGATCAAGGCTGAGCTATTCTTGGCGGAAATGAGGAAGCATAAGGGGGGTTAGAGCACTTGTATGCATCCAAGTGTCACCTGTATATAGATATCAGGGCCAGGGGGAAGGGCAGCACAGTAATGCACAGTAATGCACAGGAATGTTAAGGTACCTTGCGGGAGAGGGATGCGACCCGCGCAACCATGGCGGGCACACATAGGTCTCTGGCCTATTTGCCTGTTAAGGGGAGGGAGGGGAGGGAGGTGGGGAGGGTTGTGCAGGGTGGGAGAGGGCAGGGGTGGTTTCAGGTGGGGGGGGACAGGAATAATTATTGTTTGGTATACTTTAAGATTTGGCACATTGTTATGCATGTAGGAAATTTAAGTTGTACACAAACTGGTTTGAGGATGGTAAATAATGCTTATCTTTGGCATCTGTGGCATCTACAAATATTAGCAGTATGGCGTGCAGGATAGCATCAATCAATATATGTGGTCTTAACAAGGGGAACAAGAGGATGAGAGTGGCAGCATATTTAAAAGTTTTGCAATTGGATCTGATATGTCTTCAGGAGACCCATATAGAATTAGGTAGGGCATACCTTTTGGAGCAACTAGGGTTCAAGGTGTTGGCAAGTACTAAACAGGGGACTAGGACGAGAGGGGTGGCAGTTTTGGGTAGACAAAGGGATGTGGTTGTAGGGAAAAAGAAGGAAGATCAATGGGGTAGATGGGTTATTTTGGAAGTATGCTTTAGGGGGCAGAAAATAACTCTCGTTACAATTTATGGTTCCACGGAGGATGACCCAGATGTATTTCAGTTCTTAGATATGGAGTTGGCCCAGTGGCCTGAGCCCATAGTATGCTGTGGTGATTTTAACCTTCATGATTTAGATAGCTCATTTACACGCCAAGATGCGATATACCGTGGCAGAAAGAGGAAAGTATTTAGGGCACTAGCTGATATGGTTATACATAATGCTTTGGTGGACCCATGGGTAAAGCTACATCCCTATCTAGATGGAAGTACCTTCTTTTCCGCCCCGCATAAATTAATGGTTAGGCTTGATTACTTTTTGATTTCTAATTGTTTACTCTCGGGGGCACAAGTGGAGAAGTTGCCTAGGGTGATATCAGACCACAGCCCGGTGATTCTTACTCTTAAGATTGGACAGACACCAAGGACACCCTCAGTGTGGACCTTTGAGAGGGCTTTATTAAAGGATCCTGCATATAGGGAGCATATGAATGCCTGGATTAAATGTTTTTGGGATGTTAATAGGGGGACAGCGGCCGTGGGAGTGGTCTGGGACACCTTTAAGGCAGGAATACGGGGAGAAACAATTAGTTTTGTTGGGGGGAGACAAAAGAGAGAGAGAGTTAAGAGAGAGCAGGTTGGGCAGAGATTATTGAGAAAGGAAGAAAACCTCAGCAGGGCCATAGCACAGAATTTACCCTTAGAAGTACACTTGTTGGAAATTATAGCCCTAAAAGCTGAAGTGGTGGAAGGGTTCGCTAGGCAAGCTGCAGATAACTTTCTAACAAAGAAGGAAGAAACGTATGAACTGAGCGAGAAGGTGGGGCGTGTGTTGGCAATTAGAACTAGGCAGAAAACGGCGGCAGCTGCGATAAAGGAAATTAGGGATGTATGCAGGAACATGGTTACGGATACTAATTTAATTAGGGAAGAATTCAGAAAGTTTTATACAGATTTGTATACCCCAGAGGAGTCAGCATGTTTGGTGGAGGTCGGTAACTATTTGCGTAACATTCCCCCTCCGATAATGTCCGAAGAAGATAAAGAGGTATTAGATAGACCGTTACAGATGGAAGAACTCTCTGAGGCCCTCGGTAACCTACCAGGAGGCAAAGCAGCAGGGCCAGATCAAATTCCGGTTGAATTTTATCAAATATTCAAAAATGTACTCCTATCAGACATGTTCTTAATAATGCAACAAGCACAGTTAGGGGAATCTAGCCCGGAATCATGGGGAGGGGCTCACATAATCGTAATTTTGAAAAAGGGTAAGCCGCCAGAAATGCCAGGGTCATATAGACCAATCACATTAATGAATTCTGATGTTAAGGTATATTCTAAAATTTTAGCAAAGAGGCTCGCAGGGATCATTGAGCAGTTGGTAACACCTATACAGCACGGGTTCATCCCTGGTAAAGGAACAACACAGCACGTTAGGACTGTTATTACTATGTTTGACGCTGTAGGTGTCCTAGGGGGTCCTGTCGCAGCGCTTTTTTTAGACGCCGAGAAGGCTTTCGACAGGGTCTCCTGGGATTACCTTTGGCAGGTTCTGAGGTGGTGTGGGATGGGGGAGCCGTTTATCAAAGCTATGGGTGTACTTTATAACACCCCAACAGCAAGAATTAGAGTGAACGGTGGGTTGTCGGATATAGTTAAAATTGCTAGGGGGACTAGGCAGGGATGTCCCTCTTCCCCCCTCCTTTTTGCATTGTATCTTGAACCGCTATTACGACGACTCGAAGCTAATCAAGAGATTCCACCAATGAGGGTAAACGGTTGCAGCATCAAGACCTTGGCTTACGCAGACGATATAGCTATTATGACCCCGAACCCCACCCAAGCTATAACGGAGGTTGAGATTGAGGCCCAGGCATTTGGCCAGATTTCGGGCTATAGCTTAAATAGATTAAAGACGCAGATTATTAAAAACAGCAATACATTATGTAATGATGATAGGGTGGCTTCCTCAGCAGTATATCTAGGGGTGTTATTAACGACGGATCTAGATAAGATTGTAGAATTGAACCTGACCCCTCTGATTGAGAAGGTAAAGAGGGAATTGGAGAGGATGAACAACCTGCATCTTTCACTTATGGGATGTACCAACTTGATTAAAATGCTGATCCTGCCCAAATTTTTATATTTTTTTCGGGCTATCCCTTTGGTTTTTGAAGGTAAATGGTTTAACTTGTTAGAGAGAGTTTTGAATAGATTTATCTGGGCGCATGGGAAAACCAGGCGGGCTTATAGACATATGACCCTCCCAAGAGAAAGAGGGGGATGGGGGACCCCTGATTTTAGGTTATATCAAATTGCGGCAGCACTACAATACATGCAGGGTTTGATAGGTGGTTGGGGACTCGATACAGGAAATATGACCCTCCCCATAGAGGTGTATTCTATAGTATTGGGGGCAGAGACGGAAAATAATTTTCTAAATAGAATTGTGTTTGGATATCATAAAAGGACTAGATTTAAGACCGTAGGGGCAGCAACCAGGATTTGGAATACTTTCCTTAAAAAAATGGGATTGGGAAGATATAATAGGTATGTCAGGCTTTATAAGAATAAGTCCTTCCCTCCAGAAGTGTTTGCTGATTCGACAATGGCGAGGTGGACTCAAAAAGGGATAGTACAGATTGGGGATTTAATGGATAAGGAGGGATTAGTTCAGTTTGCAGACCTTACCCTTAAGTATGGTATTGAGAGTAAGGACTTTTTTAAATACCTACAGGTAAGGAGCTTCTTTTGTCGCAAGCAAGGTGGGAGTATGGGATTTAGTACTAATGAAATATTGGAGAAAATAAAAAGTGCGGAAGATTGCACAATTAGATCCTTCTACGCATGTCTTGTTAAAGGAAAGTTAGATGATATCGAAAAAGTTAGTAATAAGTGGGTGGGAAAATTGGGGGTGGAGCCCGGAAATTTTCAAGAATCTTTGGACTTGGGTTGTAGTATTTTGTGCTCGGGCCCCCTGCAATCACAACACTATAAGACTTTGTTCTCACTCTATCACACTCCCGCGAGAATAGTTAAATGGGGAGGCTCCACTGGCACTACTTGCCCTCGTTGCAATGCAGGTGACGCAGATTTAATCCATATGTTTGCTACTTGCCCTCAGTTGTATACCCTGATTAAAAATGTTGAGGATTTTTTAGGTAATACATTGGGTATACGAAGAAAAGTGTCACCTATGATGATCTTGTTGGGGATAGACAATCAAGTTGGATCTGTATACAAGGAATTTGTGTTCGTGGCTGCGGCAGTCTTGAGGTTGTCAATAGCAAGAGCATGGTTAGACAAGGTACCCCCGGGAATGCAAGTATGGCTGGCAAATTTATTATTCTGTTATAACCTTGAGAAAACAATATATGCACGCAAGGGGAAAAGGGGAAGAAGGCTTGGTTTAAAAATTTGGGAACCGATAGCGAAGTGGAAAGCAAGTATGGTAGTATAGGTTATACTGATATAATTTGAAACATAGTTGTACCAAAGTAGGTACATGCTGTCTAAAATGTGTGCGTTGTTACTTTGTATTGTTTAAACTTCAAACCAGTCATGGTAGAGTATTCAAAGACTGGAATACTGATTGGAAAATGTACTAATGTCTAAATGTATAACAATGTGTTTATTGTGAGGAAAAACGGGATAAAATCAATAAAAATATTATAAAAAAAAAAAAAAAAAAAAATGAAAACAACAAAACTACCGGCCTGTCGTTAACTCTTACGTTTACTGTTTGTGTTTCCAAATTGTTAAATCCCTAACCACATCGATTGGCGGCAATTTCCCAGAACACAGTCACTCATTGCAAGGATCTAGCAACTTTTTTTTTTTTTAATCATCGAAATTTACTGTTCCCCATAAAGTACAATAAATACACCAAATTCTACCCCCCAAAAAAAGACTCTGGACTTTTCCTTCTCACTCCCGCAGGAACCTTAATCGCAAAAGCTACATTTACATTTTTATTGTCGCCTGAAAACCTCTGAACTCACAAGAAAATATTCTTAGCAGCAGGCATCTTAATCCTCTGCGAAACTTTACCATAAGTGGAAACAGCCATTGGATAAAACTCCGATCTGTCTCCTGCAGGAACATTAATTTCCAAAGTTAACTTTACATTTTTATTGTTGCCTGAAAACCTCAGACCACACAAGGACATGTTCTTTGCAGCAAGCATCTTAATCCTCTGTGCTACTTTAGCATGAGTGGAAACGGCCACAAGATAAAACTTCCTATCTCTCTCCCACAGAAACATTAATAGCCAAGGTTACCTTTACATTTTTTTTGTTGCCTGAAAACCTCTGGACACACAAGGACATGTTCTTTGCAGCAGGGCTCTTAATCCTCTGCGTCACTTTAACATGAGTCGAAACAGCCACTAGATAAAACTCTAATGGCTCTCTCCAGTAGGAACCTTAATTGCCAAAGTTACCATTACATTTTTATTGTTGCGTGAAAACCTCTGAACACACAAAAGCATGTCCTTTGCAGCAGGTACGCATCTTAATCCTCTGCACTACTTTAGCATCACTGGAAGTAGCCACTAAATTAAACTCCCATCTCTCTCCAGCAGGAACATTAATCGCCAAAGTTCCCTTTACATTTTTATTGTTGCCTAAAAACTTACAGACACACAAGGACATGTTCTCTTTGCAGCAGGCACCTTAATCCTCTGTGCTACTTTAACATGAGTGGTAACAGCCACTAGATAAAACTGCCATCTCTCTAGAGCAGGACAATTAATCGCCAAAACTACCTTTACATTTTTATTGTTGCCTGAAAACCTCTGAACACATAAGGACATGTTCTTTGCAGCAGGCATCTCAATCCTCTGCGCTACTTCAGTATGAGTGGAAACAGCCACTAGATAAAAATTCCATCTCTTTCCCACAGGAACTTTAATCGACAAAGTTCCCTTTACATTTTTATTGTCGCCTGAAAACGTATGAACACACAAGGACATGTTCTTTGCAGCAGGCATCTTAATCCTCTGTGCTTCTTTAGCATGAGTGGAAACAGCCACTAGATACAACTTCCATCTCTCTCCAGCAGGAACATTAATGGCCAAAATTACCTTTACATTTTTATTGTTGCCTAAAAACTTACAGACACACAAGGTTCTTTGCAGCAGGCACCTTAATCCTCTGCGCTACTTTAACGTGAGTGGAAACAGCTGCTAGATACAACTCCCATCTCTCTCCAGCAGGAACATTAATCTCCAAAGTTACCTTTGCATTTTTGTTGTTGCCTGAAAACCTCTGAACACACAAGGACATGTTCTATGCAGCAGGCATCTTAATCCTCTGTGCTACTTTAGCATGAGTGGAAACAGCCACTAGATACAACTTCCGATCTCTCTCGCACAGAAACATTAATTGCCGAGGTTACCGTTATATTTTTATTGTCGCCTGAAAACCTCACGATACACAAGGACATGTTCTTTGAAGTAGGCATCTGAATCCTCTGTGATCCTTTAGAATCAGTGGAAACAGCCAAGAGATAAAACTTCCATTTCCGTCCTGCAGTAAACTTAATCGACAATGTTACCTTTATATTTTTATTGTTTCCTGAAAAGCTCTGAACACACAAGAGCATGTTCTTTGCAGCAGGCATCTTAATCCTCTGCGCTTCTTCAGCATGAGTGGAAACATGCTCTAGATAAAACTTCTATCTCTTTCCCGCAGGAACTTTCATCACCAAAGTTACCTTTACATTTTTATTGTTGCCTGAAAACCACTGAACACACAAGGACATGTTCTTTTGAAGCAGACATGCATTTTAATCCCCTTCGCTACTTTAGCATCACTGGAAACAGCCACTAAATTAAACTCCCATCTCTCTCCAGCAGGAACATTAATCGCCAAAGTTACCTTTGCATTTTTATTGTTGCCTGAAAACCTCTAAAGAGAGAAGGACATGTTATTTGCAGCAGGCATCTTAATCCTCTGCACTACTTTAGCATGAGTGGACGCAGCCACTAGATAAAACTTCCGATCTCTCTCCCACAGAAACATTAATTGCCGAGGTTACCTTCACATTTTAATTGTCGCCTGAAAACCTCACGATGCACAAGGACATGTTATTTGCAGTAGGCATCTGAATCCGGTGTGATCCTTTAGCATCAGTGGAAACAGTCACTAAATAAAACTTCCATTTCAGTCCTGCAGGAACCTTAATCGCCAAAGTTACCTTTACATTTTTATTGCTGCCTGAAAACCTCTGAACACACAAGAGCATGTACTTTGCAGCAGGTATCTTAATCCTCTGTGCTACTTCAGCATGCGTGGAAACAGCCACTAGATAAAACTTCCACTTCCGTCATGCAGGAACTTTAATCGCCAAAGTTAGCTTTACATTTTTATTGAAAACCTCTAAACACACAAGGACATTTTCTTTGCAGCAGGCATGCATCTTAATCATCTGCGCTTCTTTAGCATCACTGGAAACAGCCACTAAATTAAACTCCTTTCTCTCTCTAGCAGGAAAATTAATCGGCCAAGTTCCCTTTACATTTTTATTGTCGCATGAAAACGTATGAACACACAAGGACATGTTCTTTGCAGCAGGCATCTTAATCCTCTGCACTACTTTAACATGAGTGGAAACAGCCACTAGATACAATTCCCATCTCTCTCCCACAGAAACATTAATTGCCAAGGTTACCTTTACATTTTTATTGTTGACTGAAAACCTCTGAACACACAAGAGCATGTTCTTTGCAGCAGGCATCTTAATCCTCTGCACTACTTTAGCATGAGTGGAAACAGCCACTAGATAAAACTTCCATCTCTCTCCAGCAGGAACATTAATTGCTGAGGTTACCTTTACATTTTTATTGTTGCCTGAAAACCTCTGAACACACAAGGACATGTTCTTTGCAGAAGGTATCTTAATCCTCTGCGCTATTCTGCATGAGTGGAAACAGCCACTAAATTAAACTCCCATCTCTCTCCAGCAGGAACATTAATCCCCAAAGTTGCCTTTACATTTTTACTGTCGCGTGGAAAACGTATGAACATACAAGGACATGTTCTTTGCAGCACGCATCTTAATCCTCTGCACTACTTCAGCATGAGCGGAAAAAACCACTAGAAAAAACTCTGATCTCTCGTCCGCAGGCACGTTATTTGTCAAGTTTAACTTTACATTTTTATTGTCGCCTGAAAACCTCTGAGCACACAAGGACATGTTCTTTGCAGCAGGCATCTTAATCCTCTGCACTACTTTAGCATGAGTGGAAACAGCCACTAGATAAAACTTCCATCTCTCTCCAGCAGGAACATTAATTGCTGAGGTTACCTTTACATTTTTATTGTTGCCTGAAAACCTCTGAACACACAAGGACATGTTCTTTGCAGCAGGCATCTTAATCCTCTGAGCTACTTTAGCATCAGTGAAAAGAGCCGCTAGATAAAACTTCCATTTCCGTCCTGCAGGAACTGTAATCGCCAAAGTTAGCTTTACATTTTTATTGTTGCCTGATAACCTCTGAACACACAAGGACATGTTTTTGCAGCAGGCAGGCATCTTAATCCTCTGCGCTACTTTAGCATCACTTGAAGCAGCCACTAAATGAAACTCCTATCTCTCTCCAGCAGGAACATTAATCGCCAAACTTACTTTTACATTTTTATTTTTGCCTGAAAACCTCTAAACACACAAGGACATTTTATTTGCAGCAGGCATCTTAATCCTCTGCGCTTCTTTAGCATCACTGGAAACAGCCACTAAATTAAACTCCTATCTCTCTCCAGCAGGAACATTAATCGCCAAACTTACTTTTACATTTTTATTGTCGCCTGAAAACGTATGAACACACAAGGACATGTTCTTTGCAGCAGGCATCTTAATCCTCTGCACTACTTTATCATGAGTGGAAACAGCCACTAGAAACAAATGCCATCTCTCTCCAGCAGGAACATTAATTGCCGAGGTTACATTTACATTTTTATTGTTGCCTAATAACTTACAGACACACAAGGTTATTTGCAGCAGGCACCTTAATTCTCTGCGCTACTTTAACATGAGTGGAAACAGCCACTAGATAAAATTCCCATCTCTCTCCCACAGAAACATTAATTGCTAAAGTAACCTTTACATTTTTGTTGTTGCCTGAAAACCTCTGAACACACAAGGACATGGTCTTTGCAGCAGACATCTTAATCCTCTGCTCTACTTTAGCATCACTGGAAACAGCCACTAAATTAAACTCCCATCTCTCTCCAGCAGGAACATTAATCGCCAAAGTTCCCTTTACATTTTTATTGTCGCCTGAAAATGTATGAACACACAAGGACATGTTCTTTGCACCAGACATCTTTATCCTCTGCACTACTTTCGCATGAATGGAAACAGCCACTAGAAAAAACTCCGATCTCTCTCCCTCAGACACATTATATGCCAAGGTTACTTTTCATTTTTATTGTCGCCTGAAAACCTCTCGATACACAAGGACGTGTTCTTTGAAGTAGGCATCTTAATCCCCTGCGCTACTTTAGCAGGAGTGGAAACAGCCACTAGAGAAAACTTCCATCTCTCTCCAGCAGGAACATTAATCGCCAAAGTTACCTTTACATTTTTATTGTTGCCTAAAAACTTACAGTCAGAGAAGGACATGTTCTTTGCAGCAGGCACCTTAATCCTCTGCGCTACTTTACCATTAGTGGAAACAGCCACTAGATAAAACTTCCATCTCTCTCCCACAGAAACATTAATTGCCGAGGTTACCTTTACATTTTTATTGTCGCCTGAAAACCGCTAAACACACAAGGATATGTTCTTGGAAGCAGGCATGCATCTTAATCCTCTGCTCTACTTTAGCATGACTGGAAACAGCCACTAAATTAAACTCCTATCTCTCTCTAGGAGGAACATTAATCGCCAAAGTTCCCTTTACATTTTTATTGTCGCCTGGAAACCTCTCGATATACAAGGACATGCTCTTTGCAGCAGGCATCTGAATTCTCTGTGATCCTTTAGCATCAGTGGAAACAGCCACGAGATAAAAACTTCCTTATCTGTCCTTCAGGAACCTTATTCGCCAATGTTACCTTTTCATTTTTACTGTTGCCTGAAGACCTATGAACAGACAAGAGTATGTTCTTTGCAGCAGTCATCTTAATCCTCTGCGCTACTTTAGCATGAGTGGAAACAGCCACTAGATAAAACTTCCATCTCTCTCCACAGGAACATTACTCGCCAAAGTTACCTTTACATTTTTATTGTTGCCTGAAAACCACTAAACACACAAGGACATTGTCAGGAATTCCCTCCCGCACATGAATTCCCTCCCACGATGCCACTTCCGTGAACCTGGTGCGCTTGGAGGAGAGCGGACTACAACTCCCAGAATGCCCTCCGGCAACCATTGCCTTATGCAACTCAAGAGTTCTGGTTACATAACACCAAGGGTAACGCCTAGATTTCGTGTTATGCAACTCAAGAGTTCTGGTTGCATAACACCAAGGGTAACGCCTAGTTTTCGTGTTATGCAACTCAAGAGCTCTGGTTGCATAACACCAACGGTAACGCCTAGTTTTCGTGTTATGCAACTCAAGAGTCATGGTTATACAACGCCGAGAGTACTACTTAAGGAGAAGATCACTGGGACTCGGCGTCGGATATTCTGATCTTTGCCGGAGTACCTGGTTGAGGTACACGGACCCGTTGGTGAGTTGAGCGGTGGAAGGAACAGTCTAAGGAGCGGAGGAGAGGTGCTGGCGTGCACTTCCTGCCCGTGTCCTGTCCCGTTCTGAGAGCCGTTTTCAAAGTCATTGGGCACAAGTACCGTTGGTAGAGCCGAAGCTCCCAACGGCCTGACAATTTGGAGAAAACGAGGTTGGTGCGAGCCGAAGCTCCCAACCCTCGTTACTTGGGTAAACACACGCTTAGAGCTAAGACGCTAGCCAGGAGGTGTTTCCGCGTCTTAGCCCTCGACACTCGTAAGAGAACTGGGATAGGTAGAGCGGCTGCTCCCATCCATTCTCTGCACCACCTTGGGTATCCTCACTTAAACCCGGATACAAGAGACGCACACTAGGAGGTGTTCCCAGCGTCTTTGTGTTGTGGATGTACTCTGGGGGATACTGGTAGAGCGGCTGTTCCCAGGTGGTAGAGAGCCCGGCCGGGTGACTCCCACATGCCCCCCCGTGAATTCCACAACCTTGGAACTACCCTTCACAGCGAGTGGCATTGTCGGCCACTGCTTAGCACTGTGCCCTCCGTTGTAGCATACCGGGTCTGGTGTGCATGCGGAGGACGGTTAGGAGAGCTGTGAATGGGTATCGTACTTTTACTGATGATTCCAGTCCCTGTATTCTTTGTTGTCTGTAGTTGTTTATCTGTTTATTAAACCATCTTTAAACTCCATTGCTCTGGTCCGTCGTCTGTTTGTCCCAACCCCGAGAGAGCCAGGACGTTACACAATATCCGACCTCTTCCATAACTATCTCCTGGTTGGGCGAACGACATGGCCACGATTAAGGATGTGTTGGCCGTCTTAGCCACGATGCAAATCGAGCTCACCGCTTCCAGACAGGAAACAGCAGACGTTAAGGCTAGAATGGACGCTCTGCAGCGCGATCCGCTACAGGCGAGTGCCTGTCCCACGGCCACGGCTCCTGCGGTTGTGGTAGAGATGCCCGTAGCCATTCCTTTGGCAACACCAGAGAGGTACAGCGGAGACCCCAACACAGTGCAGGTGTTCCTCACTCAAGTAGCACTGCATCTGTCCTGCAAACCAAAGGCCTTTCCTACCAGCCAAGCCAGAGTGGCCTTTCTGATCTCATATCTTGCTGGGAACGCGGCGCAATGGGCAGTCCCACTGGTGAGCAGGGACGACCCTATCCTATGTGATGGGGCAGCCTTCCGCTAGGAATTCTTGAAGGTGTTTGATCGAAGGGCGGACTCGTATACTGCCGATCGAGAGATGTTGGAGCTTAGGCAAGGCAACAATGATCTGGTGCAGTACCTCAATGCTTTTTGGAGGTTAGTGGCCGAAACCAAGTGGCCCATAGCCAAACAAACCGCGCTGTTTCACCAGGGCTTGAGCGAAGAGCTCAAAGATGTGGTAGCACATATCGACCCACAACCCAAGACATGTGAGGGCTTGATCAACCTGGTGCTACGGCTGGACCATAGATTGAACGAAAGAAAGGGCGATCACAAGGGGAAAGGGAAAGCGCTGCCATCGTATGTTTCAATGGGTGGCCCTGAGACCAACTCATCCACCAGGCAGGAACCCATGGACATAGGAGCTATAAGGGAGAGCCTTACAGCCACTGAAAAAGAATCACGCCGCAAGCAAGGTCTTTGCCTTTACTGCGGAAAAAAGGGGCACTATGTACGCGAGTGTCCAGCCAAGCCAAAAACCTCACGATACCGAGCGAACAAAACGGTGACAGCAGTGGTGGACGCACCGGCGGAAAACTGAGGGACTCCGGGTCTAGGGAAGGGGCATCTCGGAGTCACCCCCACATCCCTTCCATGTCGAGCCCGAAGCAAGAAGGGCGAAGACATTTGTTTATTACCTTACACGTAGGAGTGCAGGACCAGTGGATACCTGTGGTAGCCATGATTGATTCAGGAGCCACAGGCATGTTCATGGACTACAATGAAGCACGGAGACTGGGTCTCACTCTCCTTCCCAAACAGATACCAGAGGAGGTGTATGCAGTGGATGGGAGACGTCTGGTGACCGGACCTATCGGACAGCACACAGGAGAAGTACCGGTGAGGTTCGGAAAACTGCATAACGAACGTATCGATTTTAGCATAATCAGAGCCCCGCAGTACGGGGTCATATTGGGTCTACCCTGGCTCCAAAAACATAACCCCATGGTGGATTGGACTACGCATCACATTGAGATGACTTCCCCGTTTTGTGAACAATGGTGCGGCATGCGGCAGGACCCCGACGAAGGTGAGGTAGGAGAAGGTCACACGGTCGCCACGGCAGCAGAAAAGGCCGTACAGCTGCCCAGAGTGTATCAAAGTTTCGGGGACGTCTTCGATGAAATCCGAGCGGAGGTGCTCCCTCCACATAGACCGTTCGACTGCCAAATCGACCTGGTTCCGGGGGCTAGCGTTCCCAGCGGCAGACTGTATGCGCTCACAGAACCCGAAAACGTACATCTACGGGGATATTTGGATAAGTTACTAGGGCTGGGGTTCATCAGGCCGTCGAAATCCCCTGCCGCATCGCCTCTCTTTTTCATCCCGAAAGCGAATGGCGAATTGAGGGCCTGTGTGGACTTTAGGGCCTTGAACGCTATAACCATTAAAAAACGGTACCCCCTGCCTCTCATAAGCGTTCTCCTGGAACAGGTAAAAAAGGCCCAAATATACACAAAGCTTGATCTCAAGGGGGCATACCATCTTGTGCGCATGAGGGACGGCGACAACTGGAAAACGGCCTTTAAGACCAGGTTCGGGCTCTTTGAGTACCTCGTCATGCCGTTCGGACTATGCAATGCCCCTGCTGCCTTCCAATACTTCCTCAATGAGGTGTTCCGGGAGGTATTGGATATCTATGTGGTCGTTTATATAGACGACATACTCATCTACTCCAACTCATAGGAAGAACACGTACAGCACGTATCCGCGGTTCTCAAAAGACTGAGGGAAAATAAGCTATACTGTAAACTCAGCAACTGTGACTTTCACGTCACATCAGTGGAATTCCTTGGGGTGATGCTGAGCCCCAACGGACAGAAGATGGCGGAACGCAAGATCAGAACAGTGGAGGAGTGGCCGGTGCCCCGAGGAGTAAAGGAAGTCCAGAGCTTCATCGGCTTCGTCAACTTTTATAGGCGTTTTATTGAGGGGTTTTCTGGCTTGGTTGCCCCGATCACGCAACTACTAAGGAAGTCTCAGGAGTTCGTGTGGGGACCGGAAGCACAAAAAGCATTTGTGGCCCTCAAGAAGGCCTTCAGCACCGCCCCGGTGCTAGCTCACTCGAATCCGGAATTACCCTATATGGTAGAAGCGGACGCCTCTGATGTGGCGCTGGGTGCCATTCTATCCCAGAGGAATGAGGTGTCGGGTTTGCTCCATCCTGTGGCGTACATGTCTCGTAAATTGAACGACGCGGAACGCAATTACCATATTGCGGAGAAGGAACTTCTCGCAATAAAGGACGCATTTGCTGAGTGGAGACATTTGTTAATGGGGGCCAGACACGTGGTTACGGTGTATACGGACCACAGAAACCTCCAGTTTCTGACGGCGGCGCGGCATTTGTCTCCCCGTCAAATGAGGTGGATGATCTTTTTCTCCGGTTTCAATTTCCACATCACATACCGACCCGGTACGGAGAACAGGAAAGCTGACGCGCTGTCGAGGCAATCGAATGCCAGGGATCCGCAGCCGGTTGCCGAACATTCCATCATCCCTCCAGGAGTTGTGATAGGGGTGATTCAACCACAGACGTTCCTCAGGGGTGTCCAGAAGGGGACCCATACCTTCATGCGGCGGAGGTGGCTTCACAGTCACAAGGAGTGGCAGATGAAGGACGGGATTCCGGTGAAAGGACGATGTATGTTGTTACCCACACCTAGGCTTCGAAAACAGGCCTTCACCTGGTGCCACGTGTCTCCCTGTGCCGGCCATCTGGGTGTCGAAAAGACGATAGCGAGCCTAGGACGGCAGTTATGGTGGCCTGCCATGAGAACAGACATCCGGAACTGGTGTTTATCATGTACCGTTTGCGCATCCATGAAATCGGACCACAGAAGACCGCAAGGACTCCCCCAACCCCTTCCTACACCGACCAAACCCTGGGAAAACATATCCTTAGACTTCATTGTCGGGCTACCAAAGGATCAAGGAAAGACGGCCATACTGGTGGTAGTGGACTATCTCACGAAGACGGGGCACTTCTCGCTTGCAAACAGGTACCTTCGGCGGGAGAGCTGGCGTCGTTGTTATTGAAGAATGTAGTGAGACTACATGGCCTACCCAACGTGATCGTGTCGGACAGGGGATCTCAGTTCACCTCACTCTTCTGGAAAACTTGGTGTTCGGCGTTACACGTCAAGTCTGCCATGTCCACGAGTTATCACCCGCAGACGGACGGCCAGACGGAGCGCCTGAACCAGTCGCTCAAACAATATCTACGTTGTTTTGTAGAGCAAGGGAAGGATGAGTGGATGGACCTACTTTGGATCGCGGAAATCGCGTACAACAACGCCACACATTGTTCCACCAAGGCCTCCCCTTTTTATTGTAACTACGGCTATCATACCCGGTTCTTGCCGTTTCTGCACCCGGTCAGGGAAGACAGATTGCCGACAACCGCCAAGAGGGTGGCCCGCATCAAGGAGGCCTTGATGAGTTCTCGAGTTGCCCTGGAGGGGGCTAAGGCCACGTATAAAGCCTTTTCTGATAGGAGGAGGAGGCCTGGACCGGTCTACAAACCTGGGGATTACGTCTGGGTCTCTACTCGGCACATGAGATTCAAGAAGAGTAGCGTGTTCCATCCCCGCTTCATGGGCCCCTATAGGATCCTTCGATGCATCAGCCTGGTGAACGTGCAAGTGTGCCTGCCGCAGTCCCTGCGGATCCATCCCGTGTTCCACGTTTCCCTCTTGAAGCCGCGAACGCGGTGAGGCCTCGTACGCCGGTGTCGGTGAATGTGGATTCGGAGGTGGAGTACGAGGTGGCTGGTATCTTGGATTCCAAGTGGCGCAGGGGCAAACTATGGTATCTGGTGGCATGGAAGGGGTACGGACCCGAGGAGCAGTCATGGGAACCTGCGGCAGGGGTTCACGCTCCTCGTCTGGTGTTGTCGTTCCATCGTCGATATCCTTCCTGTGCTGGTCCTGCTGGGGGGCGCTGAATGATGGGAGGGGGATGTACTGTCAGGAATTCCCTCCCGCACATGAATTCCCTCCCACGATGCCACTTCCGTGAACCTGGTGCGCTTGGAGGAGAGCGGACTACAACTCCCAGAATGCCCTCCGGCAACCATTGCCTTATGCAACTCAAGAGTTCTGGTTACATAAGACCAAGGGTAACGCCTAGCTTTCGTGTTATGCAACTCAAGAGTTCTGGTTGCATAACACCAAGGGTAACGCCTAGTTTTCGTGTTATGCAACTCAAGAGTTCTGGTTGCATAACACCAAGGGTAACGCCTAGTTTTCGTGTTATGCAACTCAAGAGTCATGGTTATACAACGCCGAGAGTACTACTTAAGGAGAAGATCACTGGGACTCGGCGTCGAATATTCTGATCTTTGCCGGAGTACCTGGTTGAGGTACACGGACCCGTTGGTGAGTTGAGCGGCGGAAGGAACAGTCTAAGGAGCGGAGGAGAGCTGCTGGCGTGCACTTCCTGCCCGTGTCCTGTCCCGTTCTGAGAGCCGTTTTCAAAGTCATTGGGCACAAGTACCGAAGCTCCCAACGGCCTGACAAGTTGGAGAAAACGAGGTTGGTGCGAGCCGAAGCTCCCAACCCTCGTTACTTGGGTAAACACACGCTTAGAGCTAAGACGCTAGCCAGGAGGTGTTTCCGTGTCTTAGCCCTCGACACTCGTAAGAGAACTGGGATAGGTAGAGCGGCTGCTCCCGTCCATTCTCTGCACCACCTTGGGTATCATTACTTAAACCCAGATACAAGAGACGCACACTAGGAGGTGTTTCCAGCGTCTTTGTGTTGTGGATGTACTCTGGGGAATACTGGTAGATCGGCTGTTCCCAGGTGGTAGAGAGCCCGGCCGGGTGACTCCCACGTGCCCCCCCGTGAATTCCACAACTTTGGAACTACCCTTCACAGCGGTCGAGTGGCATTGTCGGCGACTGCTTAGCACTGTGCCCTCCGTTGGAGCATACCGGGTCTGGTGTGCATGCGGAGGACGATTAGGAGAGCTGTGAATGGGTATCGTACTTTTACTGATGATTCCAGTCCCTGTATTCTTTGTTGTCTGTAGTTGTTTATCTGTTTATTAAACCATCTTTAAACTCCATTGCTCTGGTCCGTCGTCTGTTTGTCCCAACCCCGAGAGAGCCAGGACGTTACAGACATGTTATTGGCAGCAGGCATCTTAATCCTCCGTGCTACTTTAGCATCACTAGAAACAGCCACTAAATTAAACTCCTACCTCTCTCTAGCAGCAACATTAATCGCCAAAGTTCCCGTTACATTTTTATTGTCGCCTGAAAACGTATGAACACACAATGACATGTTCTTTGCAGCAGGCATCTTAATCCGCTGCACTACCTTAGCATGAGTGGAAACAACCACTAGCAAGAACTTCCATCTCTCTCCAGCAGGAAAATTAATCGGCAAAGTTACCTTTACATTTTTATTGTTGCCTAAAAACTTACAGACACACAAGGTTATTTGCAGCAGGCACCTTAATCCTCTGTGATCGTTTAGCATCAGTGGCAACAGCTACTAGATAAAACTTCCATTTCCGTCCTGCTGGGACATTAATCGCCAAAGTTACCTTTACATTTATATTTTTGCCTGAAAACCTCTGAACACACAAGGACATGTTCTTTGCAGCAGGCATCTGAATCATCTGTGATCCTTTAGCGTCAGTGGAAACTGTCACTAGAGAAAACTTCCATTTCCATCCTGCTGGAACATTAATCGCCAAAGTTACCTTTACATTTTTATTGTTGCCTGAAAACCTCTGAACACACAAGGACATGCTCTTTGCAGCAGGCATCTTAATCCTCTGCACTACTTCAGCATGAGTGGAAACAGCCACTAAATTAAACTCCCATCTCTCTCCAGCAGGAACATTAATCGCCAAATTTCCCTTTACATTTTTATTGTTGCCTGAAAACGTATGAACACACAAGGACATGTTCTTTGCAGCAGACATGCATCTTAATCCTCTGCGCTACTTTAGCATGAGTGGAAACAGCCGCTAGATAAAACTTCCGATCTCTCTCCCAAAGGAAACATTAATTGCCGTGGTTTCCTTTACATTTTTATTGTCGCCTTGAAACCTCTCAATACACAAGGACATGCTCTTTGCACTAGGCATCTGAATCGTTTGTGATCCTTTAGCATCAGTGGAAACTGCCCCTAGATAAAACTTCCATTTCCGTCCTTCAGGAACCTTAATCGCCAAAGTTACCTTTACATTTTTATTGTTGCCTGAAAACCTCTGAACACACTCGAGCATGTTGTTTGCAGCAGGCATCTTAATCCTCGGTGCTACTTTAACATGAGTGGAAACAGCAACTAGATAAAACTCCCATCTCTCTCCAGCAGGAACATTAATCGCCAAAGTTACCTTTACATTTTTATTGTTGCCTGAAAACCTCTGAACACACAAGCACATGTTCTTTGCAGCAGGCATCTTAATCCCCTTCGCTTCTTCAGCATCACTGGAAACAGCCACTAAATTAAACTCCCATCTCTCTCCAGCAGGAACCTTAATCGCCAAAGTTACCTTTGCATTTTTATTGTTGCCTGAAAACCTCTGAAGAGAGAAGGACATGTTATTTGCAGCAGGCATCTTAATCCTCTGCACTACTTTAGCATGAGTGGACGCAGCCACTAGATAAAACTTCCGATCTCTCGCCCACAGAAACATTAATTGCCGAGGTTACCTTTACATTTTAATTGTCGCCTGAAAACCTCACGATGCACAAGGACATGTTATTTGCAGTAGGCATCTGAATCCGCTGTGATCCTTTAGCATCAGTGGAAACAACCACTAGATAAAACTTCCATTTCAGTCCTGCAGGAACCTTAATCGCCATAGTGACCTTTACATTTTTATTGCTGCCTGAAAACCTCTGAACACACAAGAGCATGTACTTTGCAGCAGATATCTTAATCCCCTGTGCTACTTCAGCATGCGTGGAAACAGCCACTAGATAAAACTCCCATCTCTCTACAGCAGGAACATTAATCGGCAAAGTTACCTTTACATTTTTATTGTTGCCTGAAAACCTCTGAACACACAAGGACATGTTCTTTGCAGCAGGCATCTTAATCTCCTTCACTACTTTAGCATCACTGGAAACAGCCACTAAATTAAACTCCCATCTCTCTCCAGCAGGAACATTAATCGCCAATGTTACCTTTACATTTTTATTGTTGCCTGAAAACCTCTAAACACACAAGGACATTTTCTTTGCAGCAGGCATGCATCTTAATCATCTGCGCTTCTTTAGTATCACTGGAAACAGCCACTAAATTAAACTCCTTTCTCTCTCTAGCAGGAACATTAATCGGTCAAGTTCCCTTTACATTTTCATTGTCCCATGAAAACGTATGAACACACAAGGACATGTTCTTTGCAGCAGGCATCTTAATCCTCTGCACTACTTTAACATGAGTGGAAACAGCCACTAGATAAAATTCCCATCTCTCTCCCACAGACACATTAATTGCCAAGGTTACCTTTACATTTTTATTGTTGACTGAAAACCTCTGAACACACAAGAGCATGTTCTTTGCAGAAGGTATCTTAATCCTCTGCGCTATTCTGCATGAGTGGAAACAGCCACTAGATAAAACTCCCATTTCTCTCAAACAGGAACTTTAATCGCCAAAGTTACCTTTACATTTTTATTGTTGCCTGGATACCTCTGAATACACAAGGACATTTTCTTTGCAGCAGGCATCTTAATCCTCTGCGCTTCTTTAGCATCACTGGAAACAGACACTAGATTAAACTCCTATCTCTCTCTAGCAGGAACATTAATCGGCAAAGTTGCCTTTACATTTTTATTGTCGCCTGAAAACGTATGAACACACAAGGACATGTTCTTTGCAGCAGGCATCTTAATCCTCTGCACTACTTCATCATGAGTGGAAACAGCCACTAGAAACAAATTCCGTCTCTCTCCAGCAGAAACATTAATTGCCGAGGTTACCTTTACATTTTTATTGTTGCCTAATAATTTACAGACACACAAGGTTATTTGCAGCAGGCACCTTAATCCTCTGCGCTACTTTAACATGAGTGGAAACAGCCACTAGAAAAAACTCCGATCTCTCTCCCTCAGACATATTATTTGCCAAGGTTACTTTTCATTTTTATTGTAGCCTGAAACCCTCTCGATACACAAGGACATGTTCTTTGAAGTAGGCATCTTAATCCCCTGCGCTACTTTAGCATGAGTGAAAACAGCCACTAGAGAAAACTTCCATCTCTCTCCAGCAGGAACATTAATCGCCAAAGTTACCTTTACATTTTTATTGTTGCCTAAAAATTTACAGTCAGAGAAGGACTTGTTCTTTGCAGCAGGCACCTTAATCCTCTGCGCTACTTTACCATTAGTGGAAACAGCCACTAGATAAAACTTCCATCTCTCTCCCACAGAAACATTAATTGCCGAGGTTACCTTTACATTTTTATTGTCGCCTGAAAACCGCTAAACACACAAGGACATGTTCTCGGCAGCAGGCATGCATCTTAATCCTCTGCGCTACTTTAGCATGACTGGAAACAGCCACTAAATTAAACTCCTATCTCTCTCTAGCAGGAACATTAATCGCCAAAGTTCCCTTTACATTTTTATTGTCGCCTGGAAACCTCTCGATACACAAGGACATGCTCTTTGCAGCAGGCATCTAAATTCTGTGTGATCCTTTAGCATCAGTGGCAACAGCCATGAGATAAAAACTTCCATTTCTGTCCTTCAGGAACCTTAATCGCCAATGTTACCTTTACATTTTTACTGTTGCCTGAAAACCTATGAACAGACAAGAGTATGTTCTTTGCAGCAGTCATCTTAATCCCCTGTGCTACTTCAGTATGAGTGGAAACAGCCACGAGATAAAACTTCCATCTCTCTCCACAGGAACATTACTCGCCAAAGTTACCTTTACATTTTTATAGTTGCCTGAAAACCACTAAACACACAAGGACATGTTATTGGCAGCAGGCATCTTAATCCTCCGTGCTACTTTAGCATCACTAGAAACAGCCACTAAATTAAACTCCTATCTCTCTCTAGCAGGAACATTAATCGCCAAAGTTCCCGTTACATTTTTATTGTTGCCTGAAAACGTAGGAACACACAATGACATGTTCTTTGCAGCAGGCATCTTAATCCGCTGCACTACCTTAGCATGAGTGGAAACAGCCAATAGCAAGAACTTCCATCTCTCTCTAGCAGGAACATTAATCGCCAAAGTTACCTTTACATTTTTATTGTTGCCTAAAAACTTACAGACACACAAGGTTATTTGCAGTAGGCACCTTAATCCTCTGTGATCATTTAGCATCAGTGGAAACAGCTACTAGATAAAACTTTCATTTCCGTCCTGCTGGAACATTAATCGCCAAAGTTACCTTTATATTTTAATTGTTGCCTGAAAACCTCTGAACACACAAGGACATGTTCTTTGCACTAGGCATCTGAATCGTCTGTGATCCTTTAGCATCAGTGGAAACTGCCACTAGATAAAACTTCCATTTCCATCCTGCAGGAACCTTAATCGCCAAAGATACTTTTACATGTTTATTGTTGCCTGAAAGCCTCTGAACACACAAGGACATGTTCTTTGCAGCAGGCATCTTAATCCTCTGTGCTACTTTAACATGAGTGGAAACAGCCACTAGATACAACTTCCATCTCTCTCCAGCAGGAAAATTAATCGCCAAAGTTACCTTTACATTTTTATTGTTTCCTGAAAACCTCTGAACACACAAGGACATGTTCTTTGCAGCAGGCATCTTAATCCTATGCGCTACTTTAGCATGAGTGGAAACAGCCCCTAGATAAAACTTCCGATCTCTCTCCCAAAGGAAACATTAATTGCCGAGGTTACCTTTACATTTTTATTTTCGCCTTGAAACCTCTCAATACACAAGGACATGCTCTTTGCACTAGGCATCTGAATCCTCTGTGATCCTTTAGCATCAGTGGAAACTGCCACTCGATAAAACTTCCATTTCCGTCCTGCAGGAACCTTAATCGCCAAAGTTAATTTTACATTTTTATTGTTGCCTGAAAATGTTTGACCACATAAGGACATGTTCTTTGCAGCAGACATGCATCTTAATTCTCTGCGCTACTTTAGCATGACTGGAAACAGCCACTAAATTAAACTCCCATCTCTCTCCAGCAGGAACATTAATCGCCAAAGTTCCCTTTACATTTTTATTGTCGCCTGAAAACGTATGAACACACAATGACATGTTCTTTGCAGCAGCCTCCTTAATCCTCTGTGCTACTTTAACATGAGTGGAAACAGCCACTAGATAAAACTCCCATCTCTCTCCAGCAGGAACATTAATCGCCAACGTTACCTTTACATTTTTATTGTTTCCTGAAAACCTCTGAACACACAAGGACATGTTCTTTGCAGCAGGCATCTTAATCCTCTGCACTACTTTAGCATGAGTGGAAACAGGCACTAGATAAAACTCCCATCTCTCTTCAGCAGGAACCTTAATCGCCAAAGTTACTTTAGCATTTTTATTGTTGCCTGAAAACCTCTGAACACACAAGAGCATGTTCTTTGCAGAAGGCATCTTAATCCTCTGCGCTACTTTAGCATGAGTGGAAACAGCCACTAGATAAAACTTCCAATCTCTCTCCCGCAGAAACATTAATTGCAGAGGATACCTTTACATTTTTATTGTCTCCTGAAAACCGCTCGATACACAAGGATATGTTCTTTGCAGCAGGTATCTTAATCCTCTGCGCTACTTTAGCATCATTGGAAACAGGCTCTAGATAAAACTCCCATCTCTTTCCAACAGGAACATTAATCTCCACGTTACCTTTATATTTTACTGTTTCCTGAAAACCTCTGAACACACAAGAGCATGTTCTTTGCAGCAGGCATCTTAATCCTATGAGGTACTTTAGCATGAGTGGAAACAGGCACTAGATAAAACTCCCATCTCTCTTCAGCAGGAACCTTAATCGCCAAAGTTACTTTAGCATTTTTATTGTTGCCTGAAAACCTCTGAACACACAAGAGCATGTTCTTTGCAGAAGGCATCTTAATCCTCTGCACTACTTTAGCATGAGTGGAAACAGCCGCTAGATAAGACTTCCGATCTCTCTCCCAAAGGAAACATTAATTGCCGAGGTTACCTTTACATTTTTATTGTCGCCTTGAAACCTCTCAATACACTAGGACATGCTCTTTGCAGCAGGCATCTTAATACTCTGCACTACTTTAGCATGAGTGGAAATAGCCACTAGAAAAAACTCCAATCTCTCTCCCGCAGACACATTATTTGCCAAGGTTAACTTTAAATTTTTATTGTCGCTTGAAAACCTATGAACACACATGGAAGTGTTCTTTGCAGCAGGCATCTTAATCCTTTGCACTACTTTAGCTCCAGCTGGAACATTGATAGCCAAAATTACCTTTACATTTTTAGGTCTCGGCTAGGCAGCGCATGCGCTGTCTCATCGAGAGATGCTGTATACAGTATAGTGGGTGAAGCTCCGCCCACTTTCCAGGCTTATTTGTGATTTCCTAAACTGTTTTGCTCCCCTGGCTCTGCCCGTTTCCTCCCGTACTCCGTGACTTCTTCGACTACCAACACCTTCCCACCCCCTCCTGATTGTGCCTTCTTTTACATCTGCACTTTTGTTAAAAATACAATAGGACTCCCGTAAATACGCGTCCTATTGCATTTTCAGTGCTTGTTTGCTTTTTGATTGGTGGGTGCATTTGCAACATTTGTCTCGCATGCGCGTGATGCCTTACATCGTTCGCATGTGTGACAAAACACCACACGCATTTACTGCTTGCCGTAGACAGGGGAACATTATTAGCAATATATTAGCATTGGAAGAAGGAGGCACTTTTTAGGTCTCGCCTGAGCTAGCACATGGGTTACTCGGAGAGAGATTTAGTATATGGGTTTTCAAAGTGCTGCCACAGCCGGCCGTGCACGCGCGCAGCCGCCATCCAGCGATCACTGCTGCGCACGCACCACTCGCGTGATTACCACAGAGTGCGTCCGATCACTTTCGCTTTCATGCGGCCAAATTTCCCTTTCGCCATGCCCGCATGCACGCACTGCATCTGTATTCGGTTTTCCCTTTCATTCGCGGCCAATGCTTGTTTTCCCTTTCGTCATGCCCGCATGCACGCACTGCATCTGTATTCGGTTTTCCCTTTCATTCGCGGCCAATGGTTGTTTTCCCTTTCGTCATACCTGCATGCACACACTGCATCTGTATTCGGTTTTCCCTTTCATTCGCAGCCAATGCTTGTTTTCCCTTTCGTCATGCCTGCATGCACGCAATGCATTTGTATTCGGTTTTCCCTTTCATTCGCTGCCAATGCTTGTTTTCCCTTTCGTCATGCACGCACTGCGTCTGTATTCGGTTTTCCCTTTCATTCACCACGTGGTTCGGGCAGGCACGAACGCTCGCTCGCGCTCTCTCTTTCTCGTCAGAACCTCGGGGGTTTAATGGGGGTTTGTTCGGTCATCGCTTCACTCCTTACAGAGAGGTCCACCTGCCTACTAGCGCGTGCCGACAGCCACTACAGGGCATTCTTCCTCTTCTACTCTTTGATGACACCCTCACTTAGGTTACCTATTCCCTCCTTCTGAGGGAGCATGTGAGTAGAGTGACGGGGGTTCTCATATGAGCTATAATTTAATGACGCAGTGCAGGTTGCTATCTGCTGCCGAGGTACGTCTGAAAATGACAGTGTGGGTCTGAAGCTCGAGTGGGATCGCTTTCACTTTTCAGTTTTTCCTGAGGTTTTCATCCTTTCATCCACTGGTTTATGCTACGGTAGTGAATTACGTGTATGGACACGCATCAGGAATATTGCATAGGTACTTGCCTTCAAGCCTGATATTTTTGTAAACAAAATTAGAATCTCCATAGTCATGATCAAATGTATTATCTCGGTGAAAAACGTTTTACATGATGTACAAGAAATCTTGAATTAAAATGGCTGAAAAGAATAAGTGAAAAAATATAGGTGCCTGGAAATTACAGCAGTGTGACTTTAGAACATCAGAACTGGAACACTTGCGGCCAGGATTAGCAAGCGGCTGCAAGCATGAACCACCCAGTAATAATGCATAAATCAAGTATATTAAGCCAAGGAAACTAGGAGAGGTACTGGGGACCGTGTGTCAGTCATTTCAAATTCTTTTAGTGTTAAAATTAGCAAGCCAAAGCTCAAGTAAGGTTCCAGACATAAGACGCTTCGGTCTCATTTATAAACATTTGTCAAGGTAATATCACCTTGCAGCAGCCTTTTTAAAGGAATAAAACTTATTTTTATGCATCAGTAATATTATCAAGAAATGACAATAGGTCTCGCTTTTGGGACCTTATAAGTTTTTAGCCATGCAACACTTGATGTTATTGCACCAAGGATATTGTGCTGCATAACTAAATACTTATAAGGTCCCGAAAGCGAGACCTATTGGCTATGCCAATGCTTGTTGTTATTTTCGGAGGGTCTCCTCGTGTGGCCAAGTTCACGCATCTGCAGTCTGTTAGCTCTTGTATCCGCTCTCATCACACCTGTGCCCTCATGTCAGCCGCTTTGCAGGTGTGTTTCTTGTACTCTTTCCTCAGGTGTATGTTCTTATCGCAGGTGTCTCGCCCTTTATATTAATTTGCTTTGTCTCCACCCCCTGGTAACAGGTGCCCCTCTACCTGTTCACAGGTGTCGGCCATGGTCCTATCCTCTCACTGGTGTCTCTTTAGCCCCTCCCTCTCGTCACAGCTGCACATCCCTTCCTGCTGTACGGTATGCCTCGGTACCCCGCTGCTTCCACGCGCATCTGTTTCCTCATTCTATCCGCAGGGTGCTCTGTGACCTGGAGGAGGTGGAGAGGGGGATGAGCCGGCAGCCCCCGCCCCCCGGCGACAGCTCCCGGTAGAAACCACGCTGCGCAGCATGACCGTGAGCCGGAGGGCGGCGACCATCAGGTCCCAGGTGAGACCCTCGTAGCGGTCACCACTGTCCTTCCCACTGGCCCTTGTGCCAGCATCCCTCCTCACTTCATGGGCCGGAGGGTGGCGACCATCAGGGCCCAGGTGAGACCCTCGGAGCGGCCTCCACCGTCCTTCCCACTGGCCCTTGTGCCAGGATCCCTCCTCACTTCTGAGCCGGAGGCCGGCGACCATCAGGGCCCAGGTGAGACCCTCGGAGCGGCCACCACCGTCCTTCCCACTGGCCCTTGTGCCAGGATCCCTCCTCACTTCGTGGGCCGGAGGGTGGCGACCATCAGGGCCCAGGTGAGACCCTCGGAGCTGCCACCACCATCCTTCCCACTGGCCCTTGTGCCAGGATCCCTCCTCACTTCTGAGCCGGAGGGCGGCGACCATCAGGGCTCAGGTGAGACCCTCGGAGCGGTCACCACTGTCCTTCTCACTGGCCCTTGTGCCAGGATCCCTCCTCACTTTGTGAGCCGGAGGGCGGCGACCATCAGGGCCCAGGTGAGACCCTCGGAGCGGTCACCACTGTCCTTTCCACTGGCCCTTGTGCCTGGATCCCTCCTCACTTCTGAGCTGGAGGCCGGTGACCATCAGGGCCCAGGTGAGACCCTCGGAGTGGCCACCACCTTCCTTCCCACTGGCCCTTGTGCCAGGATCCCTCCTCACTTCGTGGGCCGGAGGGTGGCGACCATCAGGGCCCAGGTGAGACCCTCGGAGCGGCCACCACCTTCCTTCCCACTGCCCCTTGTGCCAGGATCCCTCCTCACTTCTGAGCCGGAGGGCGGCGACCATTAGGGACCAAGTGAGACTCTCCGAGCGGCCACCACCGTCCTTCCCACTGCCCCTTGTGCTAGGATCCCTCCTCATGTCTGAGCCGGAGGGCGGTGACCATTAGGGACCAAGTGAGACTCTCCGAGCGGCCACCACCATCCTTCCCACTGCCCCTTGTGCCAGGATCCCTCCTCACTTCGTGGGCCGGAGGGTGGCGACCATCAGGGCCCAGGTGAGACCCTCGGAGCGGCCACCACCATCCTTCCCACTGCCCCTTGTGCCAGAATCCCTCCTCACTTCTGAGCCGGAGGGCGGCAACCATTAGGGCCCAGGTGAGACCCTCGGAGCGGCCACCACCGTCCTTCCCACTGCCCCTTGTGCCAGGATCCCTCCTCACTTCGTGAGCTGGAGGGCGGCGACCATCAGGGCCCAGGTGAGACCCTCGGAGCGGCCACCACCGTCCTTCCCACTGCCCCTTGTGCCAGGATCCCTCCTCACTTCTGAGCCGGAGGGCGGCGACCATCAGGGCCCAGGTGAGACCCTCGGAGCGGCCACCACCGTCCTTCCCACTGGCCCTTGTGCCAGGATCCCTCCTCACTTCGTGAGCCGGAGGCCGGAGGCCGGTGACCATCAGGGCCCAGGTGAGACCCTCGGAGCGGCCACCACCATCCTTCCCACTGCTCCTTGTGCCATATGGAGCCCAAAACAAGTAAATTACCTCCATCAGAGTTGCAAAGAGGATTGAAAGGAAGAGTTGTGTATTTACCATTAGATTTAAGGAAAAATGTTGAAACTATTGGTGTAGACCATGCAGAAAATGAGCCACTAGTCATTCTAGTTAATGGTGTTCCTACTAAGAATAAGAAAATCTGGCAAGAGTTAGTGGATGTTAGAAAAGTGCAAAAGGCATCATTGTATCTGATAAAAAATAATGAGTACTACAGAAATGTGTTTGTTGGAGAAGAAGAAATAGATTTAGCAGAAGATAATGAAACATTAAGTGGACAAATTGAAAAAGTGGACATGTCCAGATGTGAAGATCTATGAACATTACAGTGTACATCCACTTCATTCCAAAGAGGTGATGGGGAATACGATTGAGTTGTTTCAGATGAAAAAAGCAACAGGAAGTCCCATGAGTGTATGGGAAGAGAGCTTGGAAGCTCGTTGCTTCCCGCAGTTGTTTCCAACAGGAAAAGGTGGACGATATGATGAACGTCCTGTGCAGATTCCTGCATCTGAATATCGGACAACAAGATTATATGCAGAAGATCCAAGATTTCAACAATATATCCCTTATATGTTTCATCTTCTGTTTGAAAGTGACTTGTCTGGACTTTCATATGCAGTAAATCACATTTTAAAAACTGGAATGCATCTTCAAAATGTAACTCCAAAGGATTTTATGGATAAAGTGCATCAGAGAGATGATCATTTAGAATCTCAGTTGATTAATCTGATGGTATGTCAGCGTGGGACTAATGAATATTGGTACCGTCGACATGGAGAACTGAAATGTATGCTACGAACTTGGGAACTCCTACATGGTTCATTACACTAAGCTGTGCTGAGTTGCTTGGGATTATTTACTTGAATTTCTTCTAGAGGCAAATTCCAATATAAAAAATATTGAATACAAGACACCTGGAGAATTGTGCTCTTTGGATCCTGTTAATGTATGCAAATATTTCAATCATAGATTTGAAGCTATGATGTCTTTCATCTGCAATAAAAAGAATCTTCCTCTTGAAGAAGTTGTGGATTTCTTTTGGAGAAAGGAGTATCAAGCAAGAGGTGCTCATCACATACATATGTTGTTATGGGTCAAGGACGCCCCCAAATTTGGAACAGATTCAGATGAAACTGTTTTGTCTTTCTTTGAAGATTATGCTACATGTGCTCTTCCCAATAGCAGAGAGGATAAAAACTTAAAACAACAAGTCTTACGATTTCAAAGCCACAGGTGTGGAAAATACTGTCGACGAAAGTACAAGTCGAAGGATAAGTTCTATACCAAATGTCGTTTTGGATTTCCACGTCCTGTATTAGCCAAAGGAAGAGTGAACAGTTTCATGTCAGCTGTACGACATACCATCACAAGAAAGTCTCCGAAAAACACCTACAACTTAAGAAGAAGCAAAGAATCGAAATACATAAATAACTACAACCCACTTATTTTATCCATGTGGAACGCTAACATGGATATTCAGTATGTTGCGGACAATTCCATTGCTGTTGCTCGATATGTAATGCCTTACATTACTAAATCAGAAAAGACGGAATTGAAAGAAATGTGGGAAGAGATTTCTCACGAGAAGACTCTAAGTAAGAAATTATACAGTTTCAGTTTGAAGATGTTATCGCATCGTGAAATTGGAGCATATGAATGTTCAGATCGGTTACCATCTGCAAGTCTATATTCCAAAAGTAGAAGAATCATTTGGGTGAGTCTAGGTCTTGCAAGAATGCGAAATCGGGTACTGAAATCTGTTCAAGAAATTGAATATTTAGCAGAAAATGACCGTGAAAATACAGATATTTTGAAAACCAATATGTTGGACACATACTATCCAAAGAGAAGTCATCATCTTGAGAACATGTGTCTCTATGAAGTGCTGCAAAACTACACTTTTAAACAGAATATTACAGAGAACATCAACGATGGAAAATATGGAGTGATTGGTTCTGAAGGATGTCTGGTGAAACAAAGGAAAGGAAATTTAATTAATCACAGGAAACTGAGTTGCGACACTGCTGACAAAAGGGAATTTTACTCTTTAGCCCTTTTGCAAATGATCAAACCATGGCGTTCTGAACTGGAATTACTTGGAGATTTTCCCAGCTATGAAGATTCATTTAATGCTTGTAAAGATAGCATACAATGCAGTGCTTTCGCAAATTATGTGAAAATGTTGAATGATGAAATTGATCAAGAAGCTACAATTGCAGCTGAGATTGCTAGAGACAGTTCTCAAAACAGTCAAAGTTCTGCTGCACTGAGTTAAGATCCACTAGGACAACCAATTGTTGAAAATGAAGCAGCGATTGCAATGAATGAGGTGGAAACAGCAATGTATCAAGCACAAGAAGATGCAATACAGTTAGGAAACTTGGAAGAGCAACTAAATGTTGAACAGAAACACATATATCAGCAAGGGGGGTGTGCTCCTGCGATATGTGACTAGTATACAGGCAGAGGGGTGTGCTCCTGCGATATGTGACTAGTATACAGGCAGAGGGGTGTGCTCCTGCGATATGTGACTAGTATACAGGCAGAGGGGTGTGCTCCTGTGCTGTGTCACTAGTATACAGGTAGAGGGGTGTGCTCCTGTGCTGTGTCACTAGTATACAGGCAGAGGGGTGTGCTCCTGTGCTGTGTCACTAGTATACAGGCAGAGGGGTGTGCTCCTGCGATATGTCACTAGTATACAGGCAGAGGGGTGTGCTCCTGCGATATGTGACTAGTATACAGGCAGAGGGGTGTGCTCCTGCGATATGTGACTAGCATACAGGCAGAGGGGTGTGCTCCTGCGATATGTGACTAGTATACAGGCAGAGGGGTGTGCTCCTGCGATATGTGACTAGTATACAGGCAGAGGGGTGTGCTCCTGCGATATGTGACTAGTATACAGGCAGAGGGGTGTGCTCCTGTGCTGTGTCACTAGTATACAGGTAGAGGGGTGTGCTCCTGTGCTGTGTCACTAGTATACAGGCAGAGGGGTGTGCTCCTGTGCTGTGTCACTAGTATACAGGCAGAGGGGTGTGCTCCTGCGATATGTCACTAGTATACAGGCAGAGGGGTGTGCTCCTGCGATATGTGACTAGTATACAGGCAGAGGGGTGTGCTCCTGCGATATGTGACTAGTATACAGGCAGAGGGGTGTGCTCCTGCGATATGTGAATAGTATACAGGCAGAGGGGTGTGCTCCTGCGATATGTGACTAGTATACAGGCAGAGGGGTGTGCTCCTGCGATATGTGAATAGTATACAGGCAGAGGGGTGTGCTCCTGCGATATGTCACTAGTATGCAGGCAGAGGGGTGTGCTCCTGTGCTGTGTCACTAGTATACAGGCAGAGGGTGTGCTCCTGTGCTGTGTCCCTAGTATACAGGCAGAGGGGTGTGCTCCTGCGATATGTCACTAGTATACAGGCAGAGGGGTGTGCTCCTGTGCTGTGTCACTAGTATACAGGCAGAGGGGTGTGCTCCTGTGCTGTGTCACTAGTATACAGGCAGAGGGGTGTGCTCCTGTGCTGTGTCACTAGTATACAGGCAGAGGGGTGTGCTCCTGTGCTGTGTCACTAGTATACAGGCAGAGGGGTGTGCTCCTGTGCTGTGTCACTAGTATACAGGCAGAGGGGTGTGCTCCTGTGCTGTGTCACTAGTATACAGGCAGAGGGGTGTGCTCCTGTGCTGTGTCACTAGTATACAGGCAGAGGGCTGTGCTCCTGTGCTGTGTCACTAGTATACAGGTAGAGGGATGTGCTCTTGTGATGTGTCACTGATATACAGGTAGAGGGTTGATGTGTGACCAGTTCTTATATTGTTGTGCTAATGTAGTGTGTCACCAGTCCTGACAGATGTTGCACTTGTTAGCTCTCTCCTTGGTAGAGGGTGTGGACTCGTGTTGTGTCACACTAACAAGGAATGTGTTCATGTGTTGTATGAAACTGTATGCTCTAGCTCCCTGAAGTCCAGGTGAGACCGAGGTTTATTTCTTTTTAAATATTTTGTAAATAAGTATTTGCAACATATGGGAGAAACCTTTAGCTGCCTGGCGGTTGCAAATTTGGAAAGTTTATTCAAAGTTCCTGGAGAAGAGTCCGCTCTTTCGCTGTTTCATAAAGGAGGGGAGGTGAGGAGTGTCTCTTGTGCTTAGAAGTGACAAAAAGAAGATGTGCAAGAGAGTTCACCACTAGTGCCAATAATGTAGTCTTAATTACATTTCTAGAGAAACAAGGATCAGTCGTGGTCTCTTGGCTAAAAACACAAATGCATTAATTATTTTAGAGCTATTTAAAGACATACCGCATGACAAATCTAATACACAGCTTGTTTTGCTACATTTGTGATGTCATTGGTATATATGTTGCATAAAGAATTGTAACAGCACAAGTGTAATTGTAATTACATTTATATAGCGCTCACTACCCCAGACGAGGCATTGAAGCACTTTCACCGAGCAGCACGCTGCCCCAGTTAGTGGGTATTCCAGTGTCTTTAGTTATGGTTTGTTATAGGAACTAGTCGTGTGCACTAAAGTAACTCGCTCCATGCATTCACTGTAGCCTCTCTGTGGGGCACTGAACTCACCAGAGTTAAGAGAGCTCATTAGTGGAGCGGTGCAGGATTGGGAGTCTATGGGATTAAACTGCCAAACGTTTAGTGCATCATCACCATGATTATGACAAAAGTTTTGATGTTCATATATTGCAGGAACCTGTAGACCGCCCAAGGTAAAGGAAGATCGGGGCTGACCAAGGATACTTTTCAAAAGGAACAGCAGGGGTTTTGAAATAAGTGCTTCACTGATTGGAATGGTGTCAAGGAAACCCCTTTCATAGTCAGATTTGAGTTCATAGTCCTCCTCTGTGTTGTCAATACAGTGTGTTTCTACTCCCTATGGACCTCTGTGGGGTCTGCATCAGGACAGGGCCCTTAGTTTTGGGGACCTGTTGACAATGTGAAACGTCTACCCTCTGCGTCGCAGGGCGTGATTGGGTAACTTAAGTCCTGTGCCAGAAAGTTGTCAATGAATTATATGATAGGATATATTGTTGCTCAAATGTCTCGGGAATGGTAAACAGATGTCTACCCCAGCAGTGAGCGCTGGACTGCGCGTGAAACTGGTCGGACCTTTCGCGTGGCAGCCAATCATGCTACTAGGCCTAGTCCTGCCCCTGATGACGCGAATCTATGAACCTGTTGTGTGACCTGGAGGGGCGCACCAAGTGTGCACTTATGACTGAGATGACGCTACCTCACATGTCCCGAGTTACCCACCTAAAGTGGTGGTGGCCGCGTACTAAGTTTTGTGGACCATTAGTTGTGACCAGACCTTTTTCCTGGGTCAGATGAGAGTACAGTCTGCTGTAAAGCTGTGCTTTAGTGCGTGTCCCAAACTCTTCTGTGCATATATGTACCGCTGATGTGTAGCACATGTGTGTTAAAAGGACTCTGTGTATGGTGAGGGTTTCAGTACTGGGACACTGGGATCCATGCTAGATGGCCCGTTTTAGCACAGCACAAGGTAGAGGGTGGCTCCAGCTTCCCATGGGAAGTGCACTGACTGAATTCCAGCAGCTGGAAGTGAAGACGCAGACACTACAGTGAGTGAGTGTGTAGACAGGGCTACCCTTTGAAACTCAGTTCAATCCTAATAGCAGAGGGCTGCTGGTTGTTGCTTTCCGAGCACTGCCCTTTAGACAATGGTATGACTGGCAGGACCATTGTTAGGAGGACAGGAGGATTCTGGGTGCAGCCTGCCCTGTTGTCTGACCCTCATTACTGCTTCAGGAGGCCTGATGACAGTGAGGTGAAGAGATCTCGCACTTCATTGTGACCCTGTTTTGGACACTCCTGCAGAAGCCAGCATCATCGCTGCCTCCTGCGAGTGTCATCACCTTGTGCAGCAAACGCTGCGTCTGAGAGACATCCCCGCTCTGTAAAACAAGTATAATAAAAGTGGGACTCAAATCACCCCACTATGTTCCAGTTCTGTCAGGCTTGTGGCGGTGCGCAGGCTAGGGCCCACCCCACCCACTCCGTGGACGGGAGCAGCTAACATCTCCAGCCGCAAATACTTGTCCCCGTGTGCCAAGGCTCATGCTATGCCTTGTGGGAAAGCTAAGGAGGCTGCTGTGGTGGCGCGCTGGTGGTCTCTGTGCACCTCTAGGTCCCTTTAAGGACATTGCCATGTTTGTGCCCTTGTGCTTACGCTGCTCACATTGGTCACATCCGGCAGCCATGCACTGTATTTTGTTCTTTTCCATTGGCCATAGGTGTCTCTAGGACTACATTTCCCTGAAACCCTGTGGGCGGCCATCTTGGGATGATGCGTCCATCAGCACGTCACTGCCCAAGGACACGTGCTCACTATTCAGTCAGTCAGTCAAAAGTCTTTATTCGGTTTAAGTGCAAACCATAAAAGCATGCTACAATAAATAAACTTAAAAATACAGAGTTCATTTTAAATAACCATTACAGCTAAAAAACGCATTGACATAGATTGATAAAAATAGAGCAATGTGTCCAATTAAAAAACATTAAAATGGATACAGTTCATTTCCTCAAGGAGCGAATTAAAACAGATAGAAAATTCGCAATATTAAAAGTTTCCCAGACATCATTTAACATCTGAAGGTAAAGAAGAGCAGGTCTCACTATTCAGTGTCTTCCGATGCAGAAGGAGCTCCAGTCCGTCTCCCCTGCTCAGCGGTCCTTTCTGGGGTCACTTGGATCGCTGTTCTGGCAAGCAAGAAAGGCCGGATGGGCCTTCATGGTTGTTGTGTCCATAGCTGCCAAGGTTTCAGATTGCTTATGTGTGACATTTTCATAACTTCAGTGTAATTATGAGTGACATTCACCGACAATGAGTGACACTTTCTTGCGAGCACAATCAAGCAATAAAGATGTAAAAATGGCCTCAGCACTTGCCCCTCTCACCCATGCACTCCTCTGTCTCAGACCCTCAAGGCCCCAATTTTTACCTGCGTCAGACTTGCAATGTGCATATTCTAGTGGTTTGAGATGTAGATGGGACATTGGAGCACTAGAACACAGAGGTCACTATCCACCACTGCCCCAAAAAGGACAACATTTAGAGATTGCATTTATCAATCGAAAATTAGATTAATGTAAAAGAATGCTCTTCTCATTTACTTTGCTTATCTTGCCAGGTCAGCGTTTCACCACCTGAGCTTTGTGTTCTTTGGCCTGGCTGGGAAGGAGGGTCACGGGCTGCAGGAGCATGCAGGAACTGAAAGATGTGTCTGAGCCAAGGTCGGACTGGCCTACAGTGCCGAAGGCCTGGTCTGCCAGGCCAGTGTGTATGCTGGTTTTTTGTCTGTTTGTGGCCCTGTTTTATGGTCTGCTGTGCCGGTTTTCACTGTTGATTTACCTCTTATGAAAACAAACATTCCATGCAAAACACTTGTACGACGTGTATGAGTGAAACCTGGCACAATTTGCATGCATGGGTCAGGTCACTTAGTGGGGCACTTTACTTTGGTGCCTGGGCCTAATGTCTGTTCCAGTCTGACTCTGGTCGAAGTGGGCAGAGAGTCACTGGCAATGTGTTATCCGGTTTCTGGGGGCCGAGACAGACAGTAATGAAGTAGTAACACTCACAGGCCCACATGCGTCCGTTTTTGCGCAGCAGACGCCAGGGACCACCGAGGGGGCCAGGACTTCACCCCCCAGCCTGCTTTGCGGCTCGTTGCTGCCCCCGTCATACCGTTCATGCCAGAAGGCACTTTAAATTCTGCGGAGGGCTCCCACAGCGCGAGATGCGCGCGGGCCTGTCATTGCCAGGAAGAGGCAGGACAGGGCCACCTCCCATGGCACCGACTTTTTTTTTTGATAACCAATTTTATTGATTTTTTGGGAGCAGCGGGGACAGGAAGCATCAGGCCGGAACCCCGCACGGTGGAGATGCAGTGGCGTGAGATAAGCAGTTTGAAGATAGTATATTTGAACTAAATGAAGCCTTGCTAAGACTGTGACTGTTTTGGGAGCCATCAATGCATTCCTCCAATCAGTGTCATCCAGGGCCCCAAGCCAACCCTCCCACTTGTCCCGGAGTAGAGATAAAGAGTTGGGGGTGTTGTTAGTAAGGGAGCGGTAGATACGGGAGATCCCTCCCTTCCCCAAGTTACCGGTCATGACCTGGGCCTCAGGTGTGCTGTATTCAGGTAGGGAGGTCCCCTCTGAGATAGGAGAGTGAAGCGAAAAATAAGGAAGTCCAAAAACATCACTGGTGCATCAAAGTGTTCAAAAACGGTCAAAATTGGGTTAAAATGAAAAAATCAAAATGCTACAGTGGCTCAATAGCATGTTAAACATATAATGAATGATATAGAATGAATAGTTTTACAAAAACATTGAAAATTGTTATTTTAAATTTCAGGGGGACAAGGTCACGGAAGTCATGGAACTCCGAGCGGTGTAAAATTTCATCTTTCCCCCCTTATGGAGGTCCAAAATGTTATTACATCAAAATCATTTAAAAAATATATAGGTGTAATGGCAGTGTCCTGAATGCTATATAACTGCATTTGCACTGTTCTGTGAACCTCTAAACTGAATTTCTCACACTTTTGAAGTCTCCTGGAGCGAAAAATAACCAAGTCCAAAAACATCACTGGTGCATCAAAGTGTTCTAAAACGGTCAAAAATGGATTGAAATGAAAATAAATGAGTGTTAAAGTGGCCTTAGAGCATTATAAACACACAATGAATGAAACAGAATGAATAGCTTTACAAATAAAGATGAAAATTAGCATTTTCAATTTCAGGGGGACAAGGTCACTTTTGTTTCCGAGGTCATGGAACTCCGAGTGGTGTAAAATTTCAGCTTGCCTCCCTTATGGAGGTTAAAAATTGTAATACTTCAAAATCATTTTAAAACTATATGGGTGTGATTGCAGTGTTCTGAATAGTTCCAAAATGTATTTTCAGCACTTTTGAATCATCCCTCCTGACAAAAATCATCAATTTCCCACCTCATCACCAGTGCTTCAAAGTGCCATAAAATGCTCAAAAATGGTGGAAAATGGGGAAAAAAGCATGGAACTGGTGCTTAATAACATCATAAACAAAATGTATATCTCCATTTAGTTTTAAATCGTTTAATAATAGAGTTACTTTTTCATGCATCACTAGTGATGCACACTAAATCTGAGACACAGCACTGGTGATGCATTTGACCTTTTCTCAAGCCGAAAAAAAGAGGTGCTTAATCTATGTATTTTCACGCCCTCTTTCATATGCACCCCCCTTTTTTCAGAAAAAAATATTGGGGTACCAGATTTTCTAGCGAGCATCACCAGTGATGCATACTCCCCAAAGGTGTTTTTTCCCCTGGGCCCCTCCCCCAAACAAAAACACATTGATCTGAAGCCTAAGTGTATTCTGAGTCAAAAAAACTTTATTTGGTGAAAAAATATTGTACAGTCACTTTTTTACTCTAAAACTCACTATTTCTCACTTTTTTTTAGGGAAAAAAAAAGTTTGCAGATTTTTTTTAAATCGCCCGATTTTTTAAAAAAATGCTCTTGTTGGAAGCCTTTGGACATAAGGCCACATAAATAAAAGGAATTTTTCAAATATCTGTTTCCCTCACTTTTTTTATTGCTGTTTGAATATTCAGACTTGACCTTTTGCATCATTGGTGATGCATGCTCTTATTATTGAGCTTGGGAAAAATTAAAAAAAATCAACTTTGGGGATTGTTTACTAGGGCAAGTGATACATCAATTTAAGACTCATATTAAACTGAACCTCAAGCTGGAAAAAAAAACAAAATAGCATTTACACTCACTATTTTATAAGCAACTTTCGCAATTGTTTTTTAGCTATATAAAAAACCAAGGTAAAGCCGTAAATTTTAGGAATGAGATTTTTTCAAAGTAACACATAGGTTTGACTTGCCTTCACATTAGGCTTCATAAACAAAAGAAAAAACACCTCTATGTGTTAGTTTCACTTTTTATAACACATTTTCGTTTTAGGCATAAGCAAAAGCAGCATTGGTGATGCATGTGTATTTCAATAGGGATTTTTAACGTCTACCAAAATACGGTTTACCAATGCATTTTCATTATTTTCTCTTTAGTATCTCATTAAGCACATGTTAAGAAAAAGTCGAAATAAATTAATTTAATTTACCATTATTTCCTTTGGGGTTCTATTTCAAGACCCTGCATCCCTTATTTTCTAGGGGAGGATCTTGCAGTATCAGTTGCAGTACCAGTGATTGACCATAGGTGGCGCTGCATGTACTACTGCTCATTTGTGGTAGTAGTAATTCTGAAAATTTGGCTCCACCCCCGTTTCAGGATTTCTCCTGCAAATTTGTCTAAGTGAACTATACTTTATCAATCACTTTTGGTTGTTGAATACATATTCACCGTTGATGCACTATCAACTTATATCAAAGCATTAAACTAGGTAGCAAATATAATCAATGAAATATTAAGCAAACCATACATTTATAATAAATACTATGTTGGGGGAGGGGGTCTCAAAAGCAGAAAAAATACAAAGTACATCACCCCTCTGGATAATAGGGCAACAATTCTAGCAAAGCGCATGACGAAGGAAGATGGTGATAGGTGGAAAGAGAAGCACGGAAGCCCTCCAGTTTGGCCCACTGTCCTTTCTTTCGTACAGGTGCTCCACAGGCTTATCAGATCTCGAGGCAAGTCCCAGGCCAAGCACCTCAATGTACAAATGGTTGCAGCGGATAAGTTGGCCCAGTGTCCTCCGGTGAGTAGAGCAGCAGCACTTGTTGTAACAAGGTGGTTTCCTCCGGTGATTAGGAACCCACTGACTCATGTGATAAGGTGACCAGGTGAGTCTGATGTAATGCTCCATGTGATGGAGTGTCCTGGTGTCCTTTTTTGATAGGAAGCCCTACAGTCGTGTGCTCCACTGAGTAGGAAAGCAATGCTTCGTGTCATAGTTTGAATGAATGAATATCCTCTGGTGAGTAGGCCAGCTTCATCTGCTAATGTGAACGGGTGTCCTTCGGTGAGTGGAGCAGCAGTGTGAACAGGTATCGTATGGTGAGTAGCACAGTAGTGTGTGTGTCGATCGAGAGGATGTCTCCAATTAGTACAACAGTAAATGTAAATGTACAGGAATTTATATAGCGCAAATCACCGAGCGGTGTCTAAGCGCTTGCTTAGGGAACCCGTCCTGGTATTCCCCTGTGAGATAACCCGGCAGGGCATCCGCAAGGTGAAAGCCAGGCATCCCGCCGCGAGGGGCCCATGTGGAGATTAAGCAAGTGCTCTGTGTGATAGGGTGACATGGTGTCATCTGATGAGTAGCGCAGGGCTTTGCTGTGATATTGTGAACGGGTGTCCTCGATCGAAAGAGAAAAAAGACAAATCCAGCTCGGCACCAACACAAAAAGACGCTCCCAAAAGCCACCGGAGCCGGTTTTTGAAAAAATGAAAGAAAAGCTGGATCCTAAACAGATGAAGATTCATATAAAACCTGATACTGGACAACAAAACCAGCTATACCTTCAAAGAGGAAGATAGACACTGAATACAGAATCCCTCTACAGAAGAAAAAGGACATAGCTATCAGCCCTAGTCACATTCCCCCAACCCCTGCACCTTCTTCTCTACACATTACACCATTAGATTTTCCTAACACAAATACTGATATAGAAGAAGGTGACGACAATTCTAATCAATCGCCACCAGATCCATGGAATGACTATAACATAGATCCACCTCACGATACAGACCCTGATCTATAGCCGGCAAAACCTTCCCTGCTGATGATAATACAGCATATCAGTAATTAATTGCTAGGGCAGCTAATTACCACAGAGTGCCTTTATACAAAGAAGTACTGGAAGAATATTTCCTCTTCCAAACCTTAAGAAACATACACAAAACAACACAAATGTTACCTATGCTTAAATGTATGATGAGGGCAACTAATTATATTTTTAAAGACCCAGTTAGAGCATGTATATTAACACCTAGGATGGACAATAAATATAAACTCCCTTCCCCCCCCCCCCCGACCTAGTTTTTATTAGGGGCCAGTTGCTTTTGGATTCCTTAGTGGTCTCTAATGCCCATAAGACGGCAAGTTCACAAACCACAGGAGAGGCACCACCTCCAGATATAGAATCCAAGCTTATAGATACATCAGGGTAAAGAGTAGCTGCTCAGTCAGCCAACCATTTGCGTATATTGTCTGTTATCTAGATACGATAGAGCTCACTGTGATGAGATGGAAGAATGATTGAAATATCTCCCACAAGAACACAAAAGGAGGGGGCAGGAAATAGTGCAGGAAGGAAGACGTATTTCCAATTCCACTAACAGGTGTGCATTAGATGCCACAGATACTGCAGCTAGAGGAATCAACACTAGCATTATGCTTAGGAGAACATGCACGCCTCAGAATTTCTGGTTTCGAACAAGAAGTGCAACTAACCATTCTTAAAGCACTCTTTGATAAGGAACACCTCTTTGGGCCTCAAATAAACCAGTCCCTTGAAAAGATGAAAAAGGATACCGAAGTAGTCAAGTCTATGGGAGCACTTCAATCTCCTTCAACCAGAGGTTTCTTTTGTCGCTCCTTTTACAGAGGAGGCTCCGAAACCAACACCACAGATGTAGCTGCACCTTCATACAAGACACAAACACTATCATCTCCCTCTAGAGGATTCTACAAGTGTTACAAGATTACAACAGTTTCTTCCCATTTGGCAATCAATAACATCAGACAGATGGGTTTTGGGTATTATCCAACATGGTAATTGCCTGGCGCTTACCAGCAATCCTCCGAATATGCCACCTCGCATTAACAAACTCTCGCTACAACACCAACAGCTTCTCAAACAAGAACTAAAAGCTCTTCTAACAAAAGGAGCTATAGAACCAGTTCCATTACAACATCAAGGATAAGGAGTTTACTCACTTTACTTCCTAATACCCAAGAAGGACGGGTCTCTATGACCAATCTTGGATCTCAGACCATTAAACCTATTCATACTGTCAGAACATGTCCATGTGGTTACCCTTCAACAAGTGCTTCCACTTCTACATGGCGACTTTGGCTTTATGTCCACACTAGACTTAAAGGACTCATACTTTCATATTACTGTCCACCCAGCACATTGCAAATATCTCAGATTTGTGATAGCAGGAAATCACTATCAATTAAAAGTACTCCCATTCAGAGTGACTACTGCACCCAGAGTATTCACAAAATGTCTAGCAGTAGTAGCAGCTCATCTGAGCAGACAAATTCATGTCTTCCCATATCTGGACGATTAGCTCTTCAAAGCCAATACACAGAAAAAGTGTTTACAACACACTCAAGCTACCATAACCTTCTCAATCAATTAGGATTTACAGTCAATGCACGCAGACAGCTCTAGCCTCTCCCAGAGCAGCCAGAATTAAAAACTTTCAAACTTTATTACTACAGTGTCAAAACAACCAATACCTAACAGTGAAAACTTTCAAGCAGCTGTTAGGGATGATAGCATCATGCATTGCAATAGTGCCTCACGCAAGATTATGCATGTGTCCTCTACAGGAATGCTTGGCACGTCAGTGGAATCAATCACAGGGTCAATTAACAGATTTAGTGTTGGTACACACACACACACTCATTGCTCTCTGCAGTGGTGGAACACACAAAACCTATCGAAATGGCGATCCTTCATTGACCCGATTCTACAAGTCGTATTAACAGCAGATGCATCTGTCACAGGTTGGGGTGCCCATCTCGAGCATCCAACAATTCATGGCTTATGGGACAACAAACACAAGAGTCTCCACATCAATTTCTTGGAGGTCCTAGCTGTTCATCTAGCACTAAAAGCTTTTCAGCCTCACCTCACAGGGTAAGTTGTCCTAGTCCAGACAGAAAATATTACAGCTATGTACTATGTACAAAAACAGGGGAGGGGGGCACTCTCTACAGTTGTCACACCTCTCTCAGAGCAGTTGGCGTTGGGCAATACATCACAAAATTCATCTTCTGGCCGAACACCTTCCAGGCGTGCACAACCAATTTGCCAACCTCTTCAGCAGGATGTGTCAACAAGTACACAAATGGGAACTTCATCCCCAGGCACTCCTTCCATACTTCCAAATACGGGGATTCACACTGATAGACCTCTGTGCCATAGCAGAGAACTAAAAAAAATTAACCTCAGAACAACCTTTCTTTCAACTTCATAAAAATAGAGTGGTTCTTTGTACAAACCCAAAATTCCTCCTACAAGTAGTTTCTGCTTTTCATATTAACCAATCTGTTGAGATACCTGTGTTCTTCCACCAACCTGATTCAGTAGAAGAAAAGGCCATACACACACTTGATGTCAAAAGAGCACTATTATACTATATTGTTAGAACAAAAGATTTTCGTAAAACAAAACAACTTTATGTTGCATTTGCTCCTATCTTTAAATCCGGTATTTCTAGATGGATTGTTAAACGTATTCAAACTTGCTATGTTAAAGCTAAAAGAACTTTAATTATACCTCCTAGAGCACATTCTACTCGCAAAATAGGAGCATTGATTGCCTTTTAAGGTAACAATCCCATAGCTGACATATGTAATGCAGCCACATGGTTTACACCACACACACTTACCAAACATTATTGTATGGATGTGTTAGCATGTCAACAAGCTAATGTGGGACAAGCAGTGCTAAAAACAAGTTTTCAAACAACTGCAACATCCACTGGTTACCCACCGATTTGGGAGGATACTGCTATCCAATCGATGCAAAGCATGTGTATCCACAGCACACATGCCTCAAACGGATTATGCTACTTACCCTGTAAGCATCTATTATTGGCATGTAGAGCTGTAGATTCACATGCACAGTCCCACCTTCCCGGACACCTCTGGGTATTGCAGTTCTTACTATTCACATTACATACGCATGGACATCTCTGTACTACACTTATTTACTCTATTCGCACCCTCTTGCGGGAAAACAATATAACAACGGAGTCGATGCCCATGCGCACAATCACCGAAAGGAGGAGTTACCATACTTTGTGACTGGAACACACTTTTTTGAAGAAAAACAACTTGCAAACATCCGGACCCAACACTAGATGGCAGGGGTATGCAAAGCATGTGAATCTACAGCACTACATGCCAAGAATAGACACTTACAGGCTAAGTAACATAATCCTTTCACTACACCTTGGAAATAAGAGGGCCAAATGTCAGAGAAATAGATTGAGTCTTTAAGTGCACCATCAGTAACAAGATTTAAGTGACTGCCTGTTTGAGGATGAAATGAATATATTAATAAACTGAGTTCCCAATATCATAGGACAGTAGCCCTGCATTCTGATTGCTCAGCCATGTGTTGTGTGTGAGCTTCTGATGGAATCGTGCCTGGGAAATGTTTCATTGAATGTTCCAGGAAGATATGTGGCATGATGCTGGCTAATTTATACATTCTGGGCAGTGACCGGTGTTCTTTCCACAAAAATCTTCTGTAGGTTGGGTTTTCTTCTGGAAGAGAAACATGCAGAGAAGGTACGTAATCCCTACGGTTAAAGATATATAGATCCCACATTACTCATTTGGTTGGGCGCAAGGCATTTGCGAACACTTCAAGAGACAATGACTTGACATTGGTTTCCCTCCTTTTGACTGAAGTGGATTTAAGGTAAGGGAACCCATCATGTGAAACAAACTTACCCGGCGGAGGTGCCCAAGACCCCTGATCTCTGGAAATGCAGCTGCTCTGGTGCGCCTCATCTTAAGTGTTTGGCGTCGGTGAGTGTCCAGTAATGCTGGAAGGTACAAGAATTTGTACATATACTGTGCATAGACTTGAGTATAATAGAAATCATGAGGGTGCGACACCTCCGCTTGGACTTCTGGGTGATGAGACCCCTCTCAACCTGCCTGACTGCTATCTTTTACCAAGCAACGCTCATCCAATTAGTTCCAGTTTGCCGAAACACTTGCTCCTAGCCCTTGAAGAATCATGATTATTGGGCAATACTTTCTGTTGAGAATATAGAAACCCTATCTGAGAGACCGGGATCACCACACTGTAGTCCCTTGTTATCACTGCACAGTAAATGAAACAGACATTGATGGAATATTGCATTGAACAGCCAGCTTCCTATCCAACCCCTGTACTTGGAATCACTCTTGCGAACTTACCCCACAAACCCGTAAGTGTCCAGGATACTGGGTAAAGGACACCAGGAGGACAGCAGTGATACTGGGGAACACTGCCCAATAGAGATACAGCTGCTCCGTACCTTTTTGTCTACATCTCCTGTGTGGCATCATTGAGCATCTAGGAAGGCTGACTGCCAAGAAGCCTGTATGAAAGCTGCATGTGAGGATTCATGTGTGGTGCTTTGAGACTGCCAAGAAGCCTGTATGAAAGCTGCATGTGAGGATTCATGTGTGGTGCTTTGAGACTGCCAAGAAGCCTGTATGAAAGCTGCATGTGAGGATTCATGTGTGGTGCTTTGAGACTGCCAAGAAGCCTGTATGAAAGCTGCATGTGAGGATTCATGTGTGGTGCTTTGAGACTGCCAAGAAGCCTGTATGAAAGCTGCATGTGAGGATTCATGTGTGGTGCTTTGAGACTGCCAAGAAGCCTGTATGAAAGCTGCATGTGAGGATTCATGTGTGGTGCTTTGAGACTGCCAAGAAGCCTGTATGAAAGCTGCATGTGAGGATTCATGTGTAGTGCTTTGAGACTGCCAAGAAGCCTGTATGAAAGCTGCATGTGAGGATTCATATGTAGTGCTTTGAGACTGCCAAGAAGCCTGTATGAAAGCTGCATGTGAGGATTCATGTGTGGTGCTTTGAGACTGCCAAGAAGCCTTTATGAAAGCTGCATGTGAGGATTCATGTGTGGTGCTTTGAGACTGCCAAGAAGCCTGTATGAAAGCTGCATGTGAGGATTCATGTGTGGTGCTTTGAGACTGCCAAGAAGCCTGTATGAAAGCTGCATGTGAGGATTCATGTGTGGTGCTTTGAGACTGCCAAGGAGCCTGTATGAAAGCTGCATGTGAGGATTCATGTGTGGTGCTTTGACAAGGTCAGACAGGGGTCATGGAGGGGTGTCTCCTAAATCAGGCATTCAGCAGTATCATGGGGCTGTGGAAGCAAGGCAAGAGATAAGGAGTAGGGGGGAAGAGAGCGTGTCCAGGAGTAGAGAAGGGAGAGCAGAGAGGAGATGGGGACAGACTCGAATGAGAAAACAACGGAGGAAGAGAAGAGCAAAGGAACAGAGGAGATTGATAAGGATGAAAGATAAAGGTCAGAGAGAAACGGATAGAGGAAGAAGGAGCAGAAAAAAGATGGTGAAAGAGGAGAACCTAGAATCAACAGGGTAGACAGATGGAATGATAACCAGGATATGAGAGAAGAGAGAGGTTGGAAGGAGGAATAGAAGAGGACTAGGGAGAGATCAACTAAAAAGGTAAGAAGATGAGACAGGATGGAAACAAATAAGCGTGAGTAGAAAACAGTGGGGAAGGAGTCAGAGGAATGATGAGAGTAGATAGGGAGAGTGGAGATACATGGGAAAGAGGAGAAAGAATGGAGTGGAGAGGAAAAAGTGTGATAGATGAAGAGGTGTTAGGAAGGAATTGGAAATGGAGAAAGTAGGAGGACGGAAAGATGGGAAACTGGAGGGAGGTAAGGGAGAATGAATAAGGGAGGTTCGAGGCATGTGGGCTGCTGAATTCATATCTGTGCATAGATCGCCGCCTAGTGTTGGGTCCGGATGTTTGCACGTTGTTGTCCTGGAAGAGTCTTCGAAGTATCCTGAGATAGGTGACTCCTCCCCTGGACCACAGTGCGCATGGGCATCCTCTCCATCCTCAGATTGTTTTTTTCCGCCATTGGGTTCGGATGTGCTTATCTTGACTCAAGTTAGGAAAAACTTTTTTCAGGCCAAAAGGCCTGTAGTTGGCGTCGGTACTGTTCCCGATCGGTATCGACAGTTACTTGTTAGTTTACTGACAACTTTTTCGCATCGTATCCGACCATCGACCCTACATCGACGATGGAATCGAGGACACCATTCAAGCGGTGTCCTGTTTGCAATGCAAAATATCCCCATGTCGACGTCCACCCGGTGTGCAACAAATGCCTTTCACCGGATCACGACGAATCCACATGTATGGCCTGTGCCCGATTTCGATCCAAAAAGACTCTCCGGAATCGACGAGCGGCGAGACTCGAAGCGCAGCAAGCAGCACCGGCCCCGACCAACATCTTCAGCGCCGAGGACGAAGATGTGGAAGGCGTGGAGAACCTACCCTCCAGCCCTGCTTCCGAACACGATTCCGGATCGGAAGACGTCGAAGAACAACTCTTTCATAGAGAAGAAGCCGACACCGAGGTAGGAGACTACGATGAGGCCTTAGGGGCCGAAGAAAGTAGCTCCGGTGACGAGCAAGGCCTACCCGTACAGACGGAGGATATCCCAGTGCGTCAGTCAATGGCTCCGGTCGAGGGATCGCCTTCGGGCCTTACCCAAGACCTATCCCGCAGTTCTTCGGCCCCGCCATCTGGCCCGGCCTTGGACATTCAGCGACAGCCATTAGTGCCCAAAATGACTGGTTTCCCTTCCTCGAGAACGAAACCGAAAGTCGTATCGGTTCCACAGAAACCGAAACTGAAACTGACACTGCTGGGATCGAAGCCCTCTACACCTTCGACGCCAGCCAAACCCGTCGGCACCGACCGCACCAAACGGAACTTCGGTGCCGAACTCGCAGCAGCCGACGTCGGCGCCGACCCACGGAAAAAGGCCATCGGTACCGCCAAGCCGCCTCGGTCCCCGGCACCGAAACACTCGGCTCCGGCCACAAAGGTCAAAATGGCCGCTGCGTCGCACATCGCTCCGAAAGCGGCACGGAAGGCCCAATCATCGACGTCCTCGACAGCTACTACCTCTCCTCGACTCGATGACCCCGTGGCCCCGAAGAAGTCCACGCCTGCCTCTGCAGAACCGCTCGGCGCCAAAGAACCGTCGGCGTTCCAGGTTCGACAAGTTGCAGCGTCCTTGCAACGCATCAAAGAAAAGGCAACCCTCCAGGACACGTCGGGCTCCGAGCCGAAAAAAGCTCAAAAATCTTCTCCAGCAATACCCAACATCACTTTTGGACTGCCACCATCCACGGCACCCAAATTGTTTGAAATTAGGACACGTGTCACCCAAACTAGGATCACACCTGCTGAATGTTCTCCTACGGAGACGTCACCGTCCCACATCATCGATGCCGACACCGGCAGACTTGTGCTCCAGAAACGGAGAATATCCTCCGAGCAGCCTTTGGACTCCTACCGGATACCATTAAAGAAAAAGCTGCCAGCGGATTCGGAACCAGTTCTTTACGAACGTCTCCATACCTCTTACCTAGATCCACAGCCCTTCTCTCCGACACCCTCCGAAACCGATGCTTTGGATGACTACATGGGTGACGATGTCCCCTACCCCAGAGAGATGGACCCTGAAGGCCAACAGGACCCTGACCAGGCTTGGGATGACCCTGTAGACCCGGGTGCGCCTATGGATACACAGGACACGCAGCTATATGGAGCGAAAACGTCTCCCACAGAGGACACTGCCGCATTCAACGCCCTCATTGAACGTGCTGCGGCCAATCATGATGTGCAGCTCCACTCTGACACAATCGAGGACGATTTTCTAATGGATACTTTCGCATCCTCAGAAAGGAATATCAAAACTCTACCCATGCTGAAAGGTGTCCTTAAACCAGCAAAGGACATTTTCAAAGAACCCACTAGGGCAAGAGTAATAAACCCCAGGATCGACAAAAAATATAGGTCGGCGCCTGTGGACCCTACGTACATTAGAGGCCAGTTGCCTCTAGATTCCATTGTAGTCGCTAATGCTCGCAAAAGGGAGCACTCACAGACTACTGGCGAAGCTCCTCCACCGGACAAGGAGTCCAAGGTGCTAGAGACCTCCGGCAAACGAGTTGCAGCACAGGCAGCTAATATATGGCGTATTGCCAATACCCAGGCGCTCCTAGCTTGCTACGATCGCGCCCACTATGACACATTAGAAACCCTACTCCAACATCTCCCTGACCAATACAAGGAGGGAGCAGAGATCCTCATCAGGGAGGGACAACTCCTCACGAAAGCATCCATTAAGTGTGCACTGGATGCCGCAGATACAGCTGCTAGAGCAATAAATACCAGCGTCATGTTACGACGACACGCCTGGCTACGAATCTCCGGATTCAAACCTGAGGTTCAAAATAACATCCTCAATCAGCCGGTCAACCCCGACTACTTGTTCGGACCAGAGGTTGACACCACCCTAGAAAAAATTAAAAAGGACACAGACACTGCAAAGTCCATGGGGGCTCTCCAAACACAGTCCTTTCGGAGTGGCTCCTTTCGTCGCCCCGGAAATAGAGGAGCAGGTAGAGGACAGGGGTCACAACAAACCTTCAACAAGGGCAACACACAAAGTACTTACGATAAAAACACCCGGGGTGGATATCGTGGCTCCAGCACAAAGGGTAGAGGACGCGGATACGGAAATACCAGGTCCTCCCCCAAGAACAAACAGTGACGCCCTCTCCCTTCCTCCCGACCACACAACACCTGTCGGGGGAAGGCTACAAAGGTTCCTGTCCACGTGGAACTCCATCACCACGGACAGGTGGGTCAAAGATATTATCAAACACGGTTACTGACTAGAATTAACCTCCACTCCACCCACCATACCACCAAAACACCGTCCTATGTCCTCAGAGCACTTAGCGTTATTACAGCAGGAAGTGCTAAGTATGCTGGAAAAAGGCGCAATAGAGGTCGTGCCCGTCCGCGAGCAAGGTACGGGGGTGTACTCCCTGTACTTCTTAATCCCAAAAAAGGACGGGTCACTCAGACCTATACTAGACCTGAGACCCCTCAACCGCTACATTCTCTCCGAGCATTTCCACATGCTCACCCTACAACAAGTCCTCCCGCTGCTCAAACAGGGAGACTTCCTGGCCACGCTGGACCTCAACGATGCGTATTTCCACATACCCATTCACCCCTCACACCGAAAATATCTCAGGTTCACTATTCAGGGGCAGCACTACCAATTCAAAGTCCTCCCCTTCGGCGTGACAACAGCACCCAGAGTTTTCACAAAGTGCCTAGCTACTGTGGCTGCACATCTACGGAGGCAACACATACACGTCTACCCTTACCTGGACGACTGGCTTGTTCAGGCAAAGTCAGCCCAGCAATGTGCCAGCCACATGTCCCGCACCATTCACCTTCTTCACAGTCTGGGGTTCTCACTAAATTACCCGAAATCACATCTCCAACCCGCACACGTCCAACAGTACCTAGGTGCGACCATAGACACTCTGGCAGCCACAGCTCAGCCAAATTTAGTGAGAATCAACAGCATGCAAATGCTGATTTCCAAGTTCAAACCCCAACACTCCCTTCCCACGCGAGTGTTCATGCAGCTGATAGGCATGATGGCCTCCTGCACTTTCATAGTCCCACACGCGAGACTACAAATGCGCCCGCTTCAGGAGTGCTTAGCACGTCAATGGAATCAGGCTCAAGGACAACTAAAAGACCTAGTGTTGGTGAGCGGTCGGGCATACAACTCTCTGCATTGGTGGAATCCACAAAACCTTTGCAAGGGCCGACCGTTCCAAGAGCCTGTTCCACAAATAATACTGACGGCGGACGCGTCTCTCCAGGGATGGGGAGCTCATGTACTCAATTACACAGTGCAGGGACTATGGACAACACAGCAAAAGAAGATGCACATCAACCTTCTAGAACTGATGGCAATCTTCCTGGCAATGAAAGCATTCAAAGTACACTTGTGCAACAAAGTCGTGTTGATCCGGACGGACAACATGACTGCCATGTACTACATACAGAAGCAGGGAGGAACACACTCTCCACAGTTGTCTCATCTGGCTCAGAGCATGTGGAAGTGGGCCATTCAGAGGAACATATTCCTCATGGCGGAACACCTCCCCGGCAAGGACAATCGGATGGCGGATCTGCTCAGCAGACACAGCCACCAGATGCACGAGTGGGAGCTACATCCGTCAGTGCTCCAACCGTACTTCCAACAGTGGGGTCATCCAGAGATAGACCTATTCGCCACAAGCGAAAACGCAAAATGCCAAAGCTTTGCCGCCAGGTTCCCACATCCGCAGTCGCAGGGCAATGCGATATGGATGAACTGGTCCGGCAGATTTGCGTACGCTTTTCCCCCAGCACCATTGATACCGCCGGTGGCACGCAAACTCAGACAACACTCACTGACACTCGTCCTAGTTGCTCCAACATGGGCACGCCAACCATGGTACACCACCTTTCTCGAACTTTCCGTGGTGCCGCATCAAAGGCTGCGGATCAAACCCTCGCATTTGACGCAGAACCATGGAGAGATTCAGCACCCAGATCCGCAACAGCTGAACCTGGCAATCTGGCTCCTGAAGTCCTAGAGTTTGGCTACCTAAACCTGCCACCTGACTGTATGGACATCATTAAGGAAGCTAGAAGACCCACTACCAGAGCTTGCTATGCAGCCAAATGGAAAAGGTTCGTCATTTATTGTAATAATAATGACATTAACCCGCTAGACGCATCCATCCAAAACATAATCTGTTACCTCTTACACCTATACCGATGCAATCTGGCGTACACCTCAATACGTGTCCATTTGACCGCAATATCAGCCTATCTCCAGAACAGGCAGCACCTCTCTTTATTCAGAGTGCCTGCCATCAAAGCATTCTTGGAAGGACTCAAACGAGTAATTCCTCCAAGCCACCCACCAGCTCCAATGTGGAACCTCAACTTGGTCCTCACACGCCCGATGGGCCCACCCTTTGAACCTCTACACTCATGCGAGATTCAATTCCTCACCTGGAAAGTAGCTTTCCTAGTAGCAATCACTTCTTTGAGGAGAGTTAGTGAACTCCAGGCACTAACCGTTCAAGAGCCATTCATACAGGTTCATGCCAACAGGGTCGTACTACGTACCAACCCCAAATTCATGCCCAAGGTGATATCGCAGTTCCACATGAAACAAACCATTGAACTGCCTGTTTTCTTTCAAAACCCACAAACTGTCGCAGAAAGAGCACTCCATACACTAGATGTAAAGAGGGCCCTCATGTACTATATCGACAGGACTAAAGTCTTTAGGAAAACAAAACAACTTTTCGTTGCTTTTGCCCCACACCACAAAGGTAATGCCATCTCCAAAGCAGGTATAGCCAGATGGATCGTTAAATGTATTTAAATTTGCTATCAAAAAGCTAAACGCACACTAACGATTCCCCCACGAGCCCACTCAACACGTAAGTTAGGGGCCTCCATGGCTTTCCTGGGAAACATTCCTTTGCATGATATATGTAGAGCAGCCACCTGGTCCACTACACATACATTTACCAAACACTATTGTGTAGATGTGCAATCAAAACAGCAGGCAGCTGTAGGACAGGCTGTTCTCAAAACTCTTTTTCAGACCGCTGCAGCTGGCACTGGTAGCCGCCGCTAATGGGAGGTACTGCTATGTATTCTATGCACAGATATGAATTCAGCAGCCCACATGCCTCGAACTGAATATGCTACTTACCAGTATGCATCTGTTCTTGGCATGTAGGGCTGCTGACATTCATATCGCCCACCCTCCTCCCCGGCGCCTGTAGCAGCTGCAGCTCTCTGAATTCCTGTATAGCATGGTCATCACTTTCTGTATCTACTCCATCACTGCCACAATGGCGAAAAACAATCTGAGGATGGAGAGGATGCCCATGCTCACTGTGGTCCAGGGGAGGAGTCACCTATCTCAGGATACTTCGAAGACTCTTCCAGGACAACAACGTGCAAACATCCGGACCCAACACTAGGCGGCGATCTATGCACAGATATGAATGTCAGCAGCCCTACATGCCAAGAACAGATGCATACTGGTAAGTAGCATATTCAATACCATGACATGCAAAAGAGACAAGATAAGCAATATAATGGAGGAAAATATGCATGACAGTTCACTATATCCTACTCTTGAGGAATCTCGTTATGCTGTGTGAAAATCTGGGTGTCTGCAGATCCTGCTCAAACAGTATTTAAATTGAAACCTGAAATGGCAGGAGGAGGGCTGGCATTTTAGAGCTTGTGTGATATCGTCCTCAGAGTCTTAATCCCGACAAAGTGGGTGGCCACAGAAAGTTTTTGTCTGTAGATTATGAAGGCCATATTCGGGCATAAGCAGCATATGCCTTCATTGGTAAAACAGCCATTTGTAACTGGCATATACCCAAATGAATGAGATATCTTTATACGTGTGACATGTCCATGTGTTTGGTGTAACCTATATTGGGAAACTCTTTCTGTATGAGTAATGTACCCTATTGGTCTGCCACATTTAGTGTAAATTACTGACATAGTAACCCTCTGATGTCAATATAATTTTTTCCGTACAGGAAATGTTTGACATCATTCTAGATGAGAACCAGTTGGAAGATGCCTGCGAACATTTGGCCGAATACCTGGAAGCATACTGGAAAGCCACCCATCCCCCCAGCAGCAATCCCCCAAACCCACTCTTGAACCGCACTATGGCTACTGCCGCCTTGGCCTCCAGCCCTGCCCCCGTCTCCAACCTCCAGCTACAAGTGCTGACCTCCCTCAAGCGAAACCTGGGCTTCTGGAGTGGGCGGGGAGACCAGGAGCAGGAGGATCATGCAGTGTAAGGGTGATGGGAGAGCAAGCTAAATGCTCAGGAGGAACACGCTAGAGAGGGGTTAAGTGAGGAGTCAACACAAGGCTATACCTCATCACCTTTTTATCCAGGAGAATTGCTTTCCCAAAACCATGAATTACCTGAGATGCGCTAGGCCAATCAGTGGGCGCCATTCCCGAACGTTGGCCAATAGGGTAGTGCACGTCCTTAAGGTTATCCTGTGGAACAGCACCATTCCTTGCAGAAGGCCAATGACATGATTTGATTCATTAAGGGTAGTTGATTTGAGGGACTCCGTTCTTTTAGGCAAGCAGCTCAGTTGGCTCAATTCCTTAATATTACGTGTTGAAACAACTATGTTACTTAAGGCTAGTCTATGGAATTATTCCATTTCTTAGAGTATAACACAGTCCCTTGCAGAAAGGTGTCAGTTAAGAAAGCTGTGTTTTGATACAGAGTTGTGTTACCAAGGACAACCTGATTACTCCGAAAGAAATGAAAAAATCATGCTGAGCTCCCTTGAGTTGTGGTTTGGACGTACTGTATCCCTTGTTGAGCAAAAAAAGAGAATGTTTCGAACAATGCCTTTCTTTTTGTGTTTCTTTTGAAAAAAAAAACAATACTAAGACTGTGTTTTGTTATCTGTGTCCTTTGACTGTGTTTCTGTCTCTCTCAGGGGCAAAGCGCCAGCCTTCGGCAAAAAAACTCCTAAGTAATCTCTAAGATATCCTACAACTAATTGGCTTCCCTGGTAAAGCTGCTTCTGCAGTGTGGGTAGCTTTTGGCAAGCCCTAGGGCACTTTTATAAGACAAAGCTCATATTGAACCTGACAGGACTAAAAAAGACACATTTTTAAGACCGTTGCTGGGACTCTACCGACAGTCGCATGGGAAAATATAGATCATACAATGATATTTTGTAAATAAACGTTTTCAGAACAAAAACTATCAGACTTGCATAAACATCTCCTTTGAACACTTTTGACCTTCACCTAAACTCACCTGTTGAGTTTGGTTGAATTTAGAAATAAAATCCAGGTGGACATTTTTGTGGGGAGAGTTGTGTGTAATTATTGGCAGATTATTTTTTGTGAGTTTTTATTTTCATGTGGATCCCCTACAAATATAAAATACATAAATGCAGGACTATGAAAAGTCCTCAACCTCTTTTTGAGGTGTGCTTCTGCAGGGGTGCAGGATTGCCTACTTAATAAGAGAACTTGAGATCTGGAAATTTGTGCTGTTAGCGGGTACCGGGCGTCGGGTTTTCTGTCATTTTCAAAAGGTACCTTCACTGGCCAAATTTACATTTCATTACTCGACTTGAGATCCATTTTCTATCAACATTAGGTAAGGGGAACTGCTTTGTCTTTTGAATATTCATGTTATTGTACGTTGCACCAACCTTGTCCTGCGTCATAGTGCTAAATGTGATATTTATATTCATTAAAATAGAGGAAAAACTGTAGAATCCTAGAAGTACGTGTAAACCTTTAAACGTGATGAGCTTGATGTATTTAAAAGTATATCATTATATATACATCTATATACATTTATGTAATGTATGTGTGTGTGTATATATATATATATACAACCCGCTTTACCAGGTAAAAGACTTGAGGCACCAGTACTTATGAGAGTTGCTTCTTTTTGCACCTGCACACAGACAAATTAAAGCATCTAAGCTTCTTTGTAGTCTTGTTCATAATAGCAAACACCATTTTGTTTCAACAATGTTTTCATACACCCATCGTGATCAATAAACATAACATAATGTTCGAGGCATATGAGCTGCAGATTATACACTGTGCATAGATCGCCATCAGGTGTTGGGCCCAGATGTTTGCAGTTTGTTTTTCTTCTTGGAAAGTCTTTGGAAGTCACGAGGTTGGTGACTCCTCCTTCGGTCCGTATTGCGCATGGGCTTCGGCTCCATCCTCAGATTGTTTTTTTCCGCCATCGGGCTCGGATGTAATACTTCATGCTCCGGTTAAACCATCGACGAAAAATCCTCATTCATCGAGATCCTTCAGATAAAATCTTCTTCATCATCTTTTCTCCTCGGCACTTCTTCGATTCCAGGCATCGACGGCGGCCTTCGGGCCTATCCCGACTCCGGTCTCGGCTGATGGAAAGAACTCCCTTCAAGAAGCGCCTTAAATGTGGGGCTAAGTTTCCCCACACCGATCTACATCAGGTGTGCAACCTCTGCCTCTCCCCTGAACACGAGGCTCGAGACTGTCCCGCCTGCAAATCTTTTAGGTCGAAAAAGACCATTCGAGATCGAAGGGCTAGACGCAGCATGGCACACTCCTCGACCTCGGCTCCACTCGACATCTTCGGGGACGACGTCGAAGCTCCGGGGCAGCAGCACACCGAACATGAAGACGACCTCGTCAGTGCTTCCGAAGCCGACGACTCCGACGTGGAGGACATCACCCCGGCGCAGAGGGTCGTGAGCACTCTACCCCCTCCCACACCCGCGCCCACACCCAAAAAGGCTTCGGTCACGCCTTCGCCTCCGGGCCTAGGCAAGACCAAACAACCTGCTTATATCACCCCACCTTCGGGCCCGGTGAAGAAGTCTCATAAGCCTTCCGGCAGCTCGGGCTCGAGCCAGTCGACTAGCGGTGCCGAAAAACACCCTTCGGCACCGAAGAAGACATCGACCTTCACACCAAGCTCCGTACCGAAGCCATCGGTGTCGCAACCCGGCCTCTCGGTGCCGACCAAACACCATAAAGCCCCCGGCACCGACACTCCCGTGCCGAAGCCTATCTCGGCACCGAGCAAAAAATCGGAACTTCCAAAGAAGCACGGCACAGACAAGCTTAAAAAAACGTCGGCCCTGAAAACGTCGACGCCGACCGATCAATCGGTGCCGGAGGAACTATTCAGGCCGGATCCTTTGCAAAAGACCCTCACAAAAGATCCAAAGACTGGACATTTGGTACTGTCTTCAAAGAAAAGACATTTGGAAAAACCAGCTCCACCTCCACCACCAAAGAGGAAGGACTGTGCTACCTCCCCTTTCAGAGTGCCTTCCCCACCTCCTCCACCCTCTCCATCTCCGCCCCCTCCACCTTCTCCACCCTTGCCTCATCGCTCTCCAACCCCCTCTCCAGACCATGATGACCAAGGGGACCCATACTATGGTCCCACAAGACCCCACCCCTCCTGGATCCCCAGACCCATGGGATGATTATCACAATCCAGACATCCCAGATGTTCCACGGGATGACATTTATCCATCCAGGCCATCCCCACCAGAGGACTCCTTACGCTTTCACCACCTACTCCAGAGGGCGGCACACTATCATGGGGTGGAGTTACACACTGACCCAGTTGAGGAAGACTTCCTACTGGACACCTTTGATATTGCAGATAAATCTACTGCTATACTACCCATGCTCAAAGGGGTAGTCAAACATGCGACAGAGGTGTTTAAAGACCCAGTCAGGGCTAGAGTCCTAAACCCCCGAATAGAGAAAAAATATATGGCCGCCCCCACAGATCCTGCCTACATTAAAGGACCTGCACCATTGGATTCCTTAGTGGTATCCACAGCTAGAAAACTGTCAAATTCTCAGTCGTCAGGCGAAGCTCCACCACCTGACAAGGAGTCCAAGCTCCTAGACGCGTCAGGAAAACGCACTGCCTCACAAGCTGCCAATATATGGCGTATCGCCAACACACAAGCGCTGTTGGCCAGGTACGACAGAGCGCACTATGATGAGCTGGAGACCATTATGCACCATCTCCCAGACAAATACAAGAATAGGGCCAATGAACTAATTCAAGAGGGGAAAACCATAACCAACACCTCTATACGCTGTGCACTGGACGCAGCAGACACAGCCTCGAGAGCCATAAACACCAGTGTACTACTTCGTCGCCACGCCTGGCTCAGAGTTTCAGGATTTAAGCCGGAGGTACAGGCCTCCATATTGAACCACCCTTTTGACCAGCAACATTTATTTGGTCCAAAAGTAGACGAGGCCCTCGAAAAGATGAAGAAAGATACAGATACGGCGAAATCTATGGGAGCCCTACAATCCCATCCTCCTAGGCGCTCCTTTCGCCGCTCGTTCTTTCGGGGCACTGGCAGGGGCTACTCCTCAGATAGCGCCTCCACATCCTACAAATCCCCTCCTCAGTCTACCTTCACAAGGGGTTATCAAAGAGGCGGATATAGAGGAAATAATAACAAAGGCAGAGGCAAAACTAACACCGCCCGCTCTGCCACACCGCCTACCCAATGACTTCCCCCCGCTCCCCCCAGACCATTCCACTCCGGTCGGGGGCAGACTACAAAACTTCCTTCACGTCTGGGAGACTATCACCTCACACAGATGGGTGACCCAAATTATTCGTTCAGGGTACTGTCTCGAATTAAAATCTACCCCCCCAAATATTCTACCCAGGCACCGCCCAATGTCGCAAGAACATGCCACATTGCTAAAACAAGAGGTAATCTCCCTCCTGCAAAAACAAGCCATAGAGCAAGTCCCCATCAATCAACAAAATTTAGGGGTCTACTCCCTGTACTTTCTGATACCAAAAAGAGACGAGACTCTACGACCTATTCTAGATCTCCGGCCTCTAAATACTTACATACATTCAGACCATTTTCACATGGTAACCCTTCAACAAGTTCTTCCACTCCTCTCCCAGAACGATTTTCTCACCACACTGGACTTGAAAGACGCATACTTTCATATTCCAGTACACCCTGCGCACAGAAAGTACCTCAGATTTGTAGTGGACGGCCAACACTATCAGTTCAAAGTTCTCCCCTTCGGGGTCACAACAGCACCAAGGGTGTTCACCAAGTGCCTAGCAGTAGTGGCGGCACACCTCAGAAGACAACACATCCACGTCTTCCCCTATTTAGACGACTGGCTAATAAAAGCCACGTCCTACAACCAATGTGTACAACACACCGCCACTACAATCCAACTGCTTCACCAGCTAGGTTTCACGGTGAACCACCAAAAGTCCCACCTGGTACCGTCTCACACAAAGCAATACCTCGGCGCCACCATAGACACCTCAAAAGCGATAGCCTATCCCATTCCGGCCAGGATTGCAAGCATCCAGGCTTTGCGTCAAAGGTTCATACTTAAACACTCTCTCCCAGCCAGAGTGTTTATGCAACTTATAGGGATGATGGCCTCTTGCATTTTCATAGTACCTCACGCAAGACTCCAGATGCGTCCACTCCAGGAGTGCTTGGCACGCCAGTGGAACCAGGCCCAGGGGCAACTGACAGATCTGGTGTTGGTAGACGGTCGCACCCATCGCTCTCTGCAGTGGTGGAACACCACAAACCTTTCCAAAGGTCGACCGTTCCTGGACCCCGTTCCACAGGTAATCCTAACAACAGACGCATCGCTCTCCGGCTGGGGAGCTCATCTGTTACACCTTACAGTGCAGGGCACATGGACGCCACAACAAAAATTACTCCACATCAACCATCTGGAGTTATTACCAATCTTTCTAGCCCTAAAATCCTTTCAGATGCAGATTTAAGGCAAGGCAGTCCTCATTCGCACAGACAACATGACTGCCATGTACTACATTCAAAAACAGGGGGGCACACACTCTCCACAGCTCTCTCAACTAGCACAGAGCATATGGAGATGGGCAATTCCGCAACAAACCTTTCTCCTGGCCCAACACGTCCCAGGAATACAAAACACCATGGCAGATCTGCTCAGCAGACAAACGCAACAAATTCACGAATGGGAACTTCACCCAGAAGTTCTTCACCCATTCTTTCAAAGGTGGGGGCACCCTCAAATAGACCTCTTTGCCACCCACGAAAACAAAAAATGCCCAAGCTTCGCCGCCAGATATCCACACCCATTGTCCAAAGGCAATGCGATATGGATGAACTGGTCAGGCAAATTTGCGTACGCCTTTCCGCCTCTCCTGCTAATTCCATTAGTAGTGCGGAAGCTACAACAGCATTCCCTCACGCTCATCCTGGTAGCTCCAACATGGGCCAGACAACCGTGGTACACCACACTGCTACAACTCTCGGTAGTACCACACCAAAAGTTACACCTCTCACCATGCCTCCTAACCCAGAACCATGGAGAGATCAGGCACCCGGACCCAGCTCAGCTCAACCTTGCGATCTGGCTCCTGAAATCTTAGAGTTCGGATACCTCAACCTTCCCCCTGATTGCATGAACATTATCATGGAAGCTAGACGCCCTACTACTAGGGCATGCTACGCCGCAAAGTGGAAGAGATTTGTTGTTTACTGCCGTAACAACACAATCAACCCTCTAGATGTATCCATACAGCACATCATATGTTACCTGCTCCATCTACAAAGGTGTAACCTAGCATACACCTCCATCCGGTTACACCTCGCAGCAATTGCTGCTTACCTACAAAACAGACAGCACCTATCACATTTCTGGGTGCCTGCCATAAAAGCCTTCATGGAAGGTCTCAAAAGAGTCATTCCACCCAGAGTACCACCCTGACCTGTGTGGAACCTAAGTATAGTTCTCACAAGGCTAATGGGGCCACCTTTCGAACCCATGCATAAATGTGAGATGCAATTCCTTACATGGAAAACAGCTTTTCTGGTGGCTATCACTTCCCTTAGAAGAGTCAGTGAAATACAAGCGTTCACTATACAAGAACCTTTTCTACAAATGCATCACAACAAAGTTGTACTTCGCACTAACCCAAAATTCCTACCCAAAGTCATTTCCCCCTTCCATCTCAACCAATCAGTAGAATTGCCAATTTTTTTCTCGCAACCTCAGACTGTTGCAGAAAGGGCTCTACATCCACTCGATGTTACAAGGGCCTTGCTTTACTATATCCAAAGAACGCAATCTTTCAGAAAGACCAAACAACTGTTTGTCTCGTTCTCTCCACCACATAAAGGCAACCCCATCTCCAAATCAGGGATAGCTAGGTGGATTGTAAAATGCATACAGATTTGCTACCACAAAGCAAAACGAACGCTATCTGTTCCCCCTAAAGCCCACTCTACAAGAAAGATAGGGGCTTCAATGGCTTTTCTAGGGAACATACCCTTAGATGACATCTGCAAAGCAGCCACATGGTCAACACCGCACACTTTCACAAAACATTACTGTGTAGATGTGCATACCAAGCAACAAGCTAATGTGGGCCAGGCTGTACTAAAAAGACTTTTCCAAACAACTGCAACGGATGCCGGTGGTCGCCGCTAGGTTTGGGTACTGCTATATAGTCTATGCACAGTGAATAATCTGCAGCTCATATGCCTCGAACGGAATATGCTACTTACCAGTATGCATCTGTTCTTGGCATGTAGAGCTGCAGATCTATACACGCCCACCCGCCTCCCCGGCTACCTGTATCCGTTCCAGTCTATCTTATTTAGATTCTTTACTGTTATTACTACGCTCCATCTTTCCCTGCTGGCGAAAAACAATCTGAGGATGGAGCCGAAGCCCATGCGCAATACGGACCGAAGGAGGAGTCACCAACCTCGTGACTTCCAAAGACTTTCCAAGAAGAAAAACAAACTGCAAACATCCGGGCCCAACACCAGATGGCGATCTATGCACAGTGTATAGATCTGCAGCTCTACATGCCAAGAACAGATGCATACTGGTAAGTAGCATATTCCTTACTGTTTTACAGTATGTAGCATATTTAAACATTTTTCATTTGCTCAATGTGTAATTTACTTTGAAATGTGCAAATTACAATTTTCCATTGTCTTATGAAAATTTCCATGAATTAACTCCTTCAATATCAACATTTCAAAACCATTTCATTTAATAAGTATTTTTGTTTTTTCATTCACATCACACTGGACACATTATGTGACACGTGCACTGTTTACATCAAATGTTCATCCATTCCCAGAATATCAAGTCTTCAAATCAGTCTATTCATCGATTCAGCATATCAATTGCACAATGACACCCAAGTGGGCAATCTAACTAGTCAAATTTCAAATCAGCCATATATGAGCCATCAATGTTGTGCAAATAAAAAACATTGAAGTCAAAAAACTTGGTGTTCCCCAAAATAGATAAGGGAGAATTATGTTTCTTTATAAATATATTTGTAACTTCGCATCTCTATTAAAACCATGTGGCTGTCTGCTAACTAACACCAATATATACCTTGAGTCTGGTATTCTTAATGCCCTTACTCTGTCTCCCTCTGTAATGTTATACAGGACAGAATCTATTACAAAGTAAGCCAATAGATTGTGATCTCTACCATGTACTGGATACAAGTGTCAAGACATTGGATAACTGGGTTTGTTGTTTATAATAACCCTGATATTTTGCAGTATGCATTTATGTACTGCAAAAATAATGCCCCCTACGTACCTTTTGGGGTATGGGCAACTCGGTATGTACACCAATTGTTCGCATTACAGTTATAAGACCCTCTAATGCTTCGTTCTGTGTTGGAGAAGGAGGCGTGGAATGTGTTCAGACTCTTCCTTTGTTTGCGGCCTTCACCTCATTTTCTAGAGCCTTGAATGGTCTTCTGCCACGTCTGCTTCGGGATTCTGGATGACACTTTTGGCAATGGATGAACTAATTCAGATATTTGATATGATGACGGTCGAATTAACAGTGCAGGTATCAAAAAATGTGACTACTGTGGTGTAATTTAGGAAACAAGCATACTTATTTGATGTACTGGTTTCAAAATTTCAGCAGTGAAGGAATTAATTAATGGGCATTTTGCAAAAATGTATATCGTATTTTGCATATTTGAGAGCGAATTATGCAGCGTGCAAATGATCAATGTTTAAATACACAGTGATCTGCAAAAGAATACTTCTCTTATGTATACTGATCAATTTGTTGATGTTAATTTTTAAAAGAAAATGGCACTCGCTATTGTGAACAAGGCTTCATATTAGCTGAAACGTGTTAATCTGGCTGGGTTTGGACGTAAAGTAAACGTACACTTATGCAATCTCTGTGAGTACTAGGACCTCTGTCTTTCACGTTGTGTGCAAATAGGTGCAAGGGTTAATTGAATGTCTCATTCATTGAAAACTTAAAATGGAACTGTTGGACCTACGTCCTAGAGGTAGCTTGGCTCAGGCCAACAGGCATCTCATGCTTGCATCACACCCAGCTCACAACCTAGCGCAGCACCACTGAAAAAAAAAGGTCACTACACTGATTAAATTTAAAGTTTACTAGAAGTCTTTATCTTGTCTTCTCAAACAGGGTTATTCAGGATCACATTTCAGTGTAAGAACATTTCATCATATTTAAATAGTCAATACTTTTCCTTACGTTACTTTACACAACAATTATCTTTTACACCATTTCAAGAAATCATTTAGTTTGCACAGTGTTCGCCTGCCAGTTGGATTCCCTACTGGCAACACGCTCCAACTCCTATCTTGTCTCTAACAATTAACTTATTATTCTCAGAAACTAGCGAGACAATGACCAGGCGGCTGGCAGTTGCTTAGTGACAGCTATACAGTCTCGGGGTAGGTTCTTTATCACCCAGATTATTCCCTTCCAGATAGGCAGTACCCCCAACCCCTCACTGTTACCAAAACTCGGGCTGCTGTCTTACACACTATGCGCATAATCACTATTTCCTTGACTTCAGTCACACGTGGTTTTAGGACCAGCAATAGTTATTTACAACCTGGGCCCTGGTTTCCTTAAAGCCCAACAATCTGGCTAACTGGACATCTTCTGCCTGTTAATGCGGGTTCTCGTGGGCTCTGCTGTCCTCTCTTGGCTCTTTTCCCCCACCCCTTTTTGTAGGCCCAGCTTACTGTTTCTTTGGGGTCCTCCTCTCGCGAAGTTCCTTCGAGACGGAGGACGAGTGCCCACCTCTTTGGGGCAGACGGAGCTCGCCGCGCTGATGAGAAGCCCTCACAGGGGGAAAGGTGAACAACAGAGCACCACCGCTCACCCGCCTCCCCCAAGAGCTACCCTGCGAGTGGGGCTCCTCTCCTGGTGGGAGCCTCGCTGGTGGGGGACCTCACTCCCTCGCTCCCACACCTGGATTCGCTCCTCCGCGGTTTCCTCAGATCAGGGGTTGGCCCAAGTAGCTTCCGCGTCCACAGTTCCGGGCTCCCGCAGCCGCCAGTAGCAGCGGGGCTTGCGGGGGCGCGGCCTCCACACAACTGAAATCCTCCCACACTTGACACCAGCGGGGCGGCGCTACAGCATCGGCCCCGCTCACGTGACTCTAGGCGGCGACCTCCAGGCCAGATCCGCCCTGCACTTCCTTGCTGCGAGATTCTCCTCAGCGGCCTTACGCGATGCCGGCCAACTATCTGCGAGAGATTCCGTCTCTTCCCCCCAGATCTCCGGATGACCACACGTCACTCCCTGATAGCCACAGGCAATCTATTGACCCCGGGGGCGCGGCGGTGAATACTCCTGGTAAGGAATGGTGACGGGGCTGAAATTAAGGGTGCAGGTCCCACCTCACAGCTGATAGGTAGGTCAGCTAATCTCCGTGTATAGAGCCCAGACTCCTCCCCAATAGCCAGGGACAGTGGGCAGTCGCTAGGGCCAGATTGTCTAGGGATCCCAGGCAATGTTAGGTATGAGGGACAGATAGTTCCTGAGGGCGACTCTCTCCTGGGTCCCAATCTTCCGGGATTCTGTCCACTTTGAGGCTCTCAGGGAAACGGTGACCCCCAAAGTCTTTTGCTGTGTTCAGGGACCGGTCAGAAGGTTGGGGGTGGTATCAGCTGATTTTGGAAGACGCGCAGACCCTAAGACCTGTCACTTCCCTATCCAGCGCACCCACCTCCCTACACAGGTGCCTTACTCCTGACTGCCTCACAGCTCATCCCACTCCTAAAATGGCCGCCCTGCCCCCACCTCTATTTATCACCTGGGGCCTGACTGGCCAGAGTGGTCCAGAAGGTTCTGGAACCTCTCATGGCAGCCTATGGCCCAGGTGCTGAGGTGACAGTTGGAACCACCATTTTGTGAGTCTAACTTCCCTCTCCCTGTTTTTACAGTGAAGCACCTTGCGCCTCTCCCTCAGGTAGTAAGGATGAGGCGCCCAGAGCCTCTACATCAACACCCAAAAAGTAGTTAGTGGACAGAAAAAATGAGAAGGGAAAGGAAAAAAAAAATAATATGAGGAGGGAACCGCCAAAGGGCTGGCAGGTCTAACAGGAACCAAATCTGCTAATCCTCAATCAAGTATTAAGTCGTTGACCCTCAGGAGGAGAAATTCATTAGCCTCTTTACCAGCATCAAATGAAAATAGAGGTCCTCTTTGGAAGTTAAGCCCACCCTTTCTTGCCCTTACCCTTCGTTGCTGCTGCCAGTGAGATAACCCTGTTGTGTTGGGTTTGACATTCGGTCCGCTCCTGCTAAGCCTGGCAAAGTCCCCGGTGCTGGGGTGCTGTATTAGTGCAGTTCAAACCTAGAGAATGCTGGCCCCAGTGGTGCTGGCAGTACCAGCTTGGGATGGGGCATTCTGGCTGGCACCTAAGGCAACGAAAAGAAGGTTATCTCCAATGCAGCATTGTGGGCATCAGCTGTAGCCTAGTAGGCGTCTGGCCTCCAACTTACATTTTCCACTGAACAGCTAAGCTCTAGAGAAAGACGTGAAAGACGTGAAAGATGTGAAAGACGTGAAAGACGTGAAAGATGTGAAAGATGTGAAAGATGTGAAAGACGCGCCCATTTCCATGGTGGGTTTTGATCCTAGAACCGAGTAAAATTCGAAAGCAGCACTGTGACTGCCGGCTGTGCGGAAAAGCAAGACCAACACTCTTGCCATGTTTGGCATCAAGAAGTCTAGTTATGTGTCACCCCCCACCCCACTGGTCCCACTTTTTAAAAATAATATCTGGGTCTTTTGCCCTGAAAACTGTCCTGAGGGCATTGTGCACCAACATTCTTCCCATGTTTGGGGTAAACTGCTAGTTCTTCCAGGCGCAAGACGGGAGCCATGACACTTGAATCCAAGTCGTCCACCATATTTTCACCTGGTCTTCAGTTTCTCCTTTTTTTGGGTAATGTACCATCCTCTCCAGATGCCACATAGTTGACAGTTTAAATCATCACTAATGTGTTCGCTGGTTAGGTCAGAAGTCTGTGTTCATGGGTAGCCTGGAAGTGTTTACAAAACGGCACACAGGAGCCTTGCTTGTTGGATCCACCTCTGTTACACTGTTTGATCTTACACATCTGACATCTCACTTTGATAGCATAGTGACAATGGAGTGCTTTTGCTCATGTCCTGTGTGGTCTCGGGTATGTCTCATTGCAAGATCAGTAAACAGCATCTTGCTTCCGTCATTGTGTGATGAGACAATGCCAGAACTGTCTTTTTACAGATGCATTCTGCATTTGCTTGTGCTCATTGTCCTGAATTGGCACTGTAAACATACCTGCATGTTTCTGCATCCTTGCATGCTGGCTGCATATCATATTGCTGTTCACAGCATCTAATTATGTCTGCTATCCCACCTCCACCTCTTCTGCTACCACAAATGGGTCGAGTCTGCCAGATTACTGCAGAAAAGAAGGGAGCGAAAGAGCAAGAAGGACTAATTGCATTTAAGTTCCTCGCTGCCATAAATAACTTAAATAACGTTTGTTACTGACAACAGAAATCAATGTTTTCAGTAGCTAATGTTCAATAAAGTTAATTTCCATTAGATAAAACCAAAAAAGGAGAAACGGGCAGATGCTAAACTTAAAACTAGTACACTCATTCTTTCTGAGTGAATCTCCTGACAGGAATACGGGTTCTAAAAATCACATTCAGCGACATCTAAATAGTTCTAACAGTTAATTTCTCTGAATATCCGCATACCAAATGATCAACCCTCCATCACAGCGGTGGAGCTCATGAAATGCTTTTGATTGGGTAAAGAACCTTTTGTTGTTTTGAGGCAAATGTTGAAAGTTTTAAAAAAAACATTTAAGGAGGCGAGAAGTATCCCAAGTAGAATTCTGCTACTGTTTGTGTGACGTGCTTTAGCTTTGTGATACTCTGAGATACCGGATTGTCTGCTAACAGATTTGTCCTTTGTTCTTTTGTCTTTGCATGGTGTGGGAAATGCTTGCTTCTACTAACAAGGGGCCTTTCTTAGTGCACGGGGATCAGCGGCCCGAATACACGCTGGACCAAAGAATGGGCATGCACGATTACCAGGAAGCCTTGTGCTCTGGGCAGCTACACAGCCACAGTGTCACCCGTGGCTTAATCAGACAGGAGACGTTTGACTCGGAGACCCAACGCAGCCGGGATTCAGCCTACACAGAGCATGGCGACTCATGCATGGACATCGAGACAGACCCGAACGAGGACCCTGAGCCGGACCCACGGGGGCCTGGAGCGTACCATGGTGGCCTTGTTGGGATGAAGTGGGGCCTGAACAAGAGAATCACAACCGGCAGCCAAAGGGGCACAGCAAAGCCCGAGGCCGGTATTGCCAAAACGAAGAAGATGTCATGGCCAGGAACAAGAATGACATGGATAACTGGGGGCGGGATGTTTATATTCGTTAAGAGGTGGCACTTGACCTCCAAGGCATTCTCTTTGTAACCTCCTTACCCCCCAGCGGGGTTTGAAATCTGGGTGGAAAGAACAGAGAAGGTAGAGGAGCCTCCTCTACCTTCTACTTCTCAATGGTCCTAAACATATCTCCTTATACCATCATAACCTCCTGTTAGCAGCTCCTGCACCCTTCGGCCAAGATGCTTCTGGCCAGTTTCTAGCATGGGATCTTAGATTGGCGTGCCCGCGTCTAGTGCCATCTGCTGGATGGTATGAAAACACAAGCCCAGTTATCTCGGTAGCTGTACTACTTTTAAAACCACCTCTTTGATCTCAATAAATCTTTCAAACCTCTATATTTTCCCACCCTATCCCGAGTCCCTAAAAGCTCTGGGTTTAGGGTATTGGCCTTTGCATGGCTGGTCTTCTTAGTTTAAAAAAGTACTATTTCCATATCAGCATGTTGTTTTCAATTTCAGACCGATACCAGCCTCTCACCATGACTGGTTTTTTTTTACCCGGCTCAATTACCATCCAGTCTTGTATCACTTCTGCAAAGAGGCAGGTTGGGGAGATCAATATGAATCAACAGTTTTCCACCCCATCCTTCTGCCATGTGACAGCCTTTAATGTAGCAAGTTGCAGTTTCACCGTAACAGTTCACGTTGGGCTGTAACCCCTGTTGTAAGATGAGGCTGCCAGATGCTCAAACAGGTCACACTTCAATTTTCCTGTTTTCAATGCCGAGAAACTCTACTTGTGATCTGCTTCAAACAAGGAATTTCTATGGGATTTGGCAAGAGCAGCCATTTCTGACGCCTCTACACGCCTGCCACGTTATCAGAAGCTGTTGGTGACACAATCTGCCATGTCAGCAACTGTGCCAAGGACCAGAGGAGAGCTTCAGCCCTTGTACATCCAGTGCCTGAAGTCTTTTGCTCATTCATAAGAATTTGTCCACTTGTGCCCATGGTGCCAGTCTGCTAAGCAGGCACTATTGCTAACGTGCCCTATATTTTGCTCTAGTGCCTCAGCGCTCCAGATAAATTACAGTTTCCAAATGAAAAAAACAACTGTTAAAATGTGTAAGTGTGTACAAATTATAAATACTTTGTGGATGATTTTATTTTAGGGCGGGAAATGCTTTGTGGGTGGGCTGGTGTGTATCACAATAATGTATTCTCTTCTAGCACTCTTTAAAATGTACTTGGTGCCATTCATTTCCGTGGGACGAATAGCATGCATCTTTTACCACTCCCTAAAGAACAATACCCTTTGCCAAAGTAGGGAACATCAGTCCCTCAACTCATAATAAGGATAAGTTACTTACCTGTAATCCTAGTTCTCTTCCAGGGGTATCCTCATCAAAGTCATAAGCACTGAATATTCCCGCCCATGTGCGGGGACCCCGGAAATAATAAAATTATATATGTAAAAAACATACATATATACAGCTCTGTATATGTATAAACATATATCATTTTTTCCAAGCAAATGCAGCCCCCATAAAAGGCTAGACAATGTATATATAAACATCCAATAAAACATATAGGTATAATAATACACCTAAATCTCTTTTTTTTTTTTTTTAATGAGGTAAAAACACTCATGAGAAAGAAAAGAGAACACTGTGAGAAACACAGAACCACAAAAACATTGTTAGCCTGCAGGCTGCATTGCAATACAATACCATAGAGACTGAAAAGCTCTGTACAGGTAAAAACTGGCACCGTGCCTTTAAGGCAGCCCTGACTGTAGTATCCCATCATGCCTCAGGGGTGACAGTTGGGTCAGTTGTTCTTTCCGGCTCCTTCAGTCAGGACCCTGGAATTCAGCTCTCTTCTTTTTTGACTTTTCAGTCAAGAATTATTGCTTTCTAGTAATTTTTTGGACTTCTTCTTATTAATATCTGTGAGGAAGTTTGTATCCTGTATTTTTCTGACTGAGTTCTATAATTTTTTCTGTCAGAAACATGCCTTCTTTATTTATGCCATGTCCATCTTGTGGCAAAAAGAAGGCCTCTTCAGACACACATGAGGTGTGTATCGTCTGCCTGCCAGATTCTCACTCTCCAGCTACATGTCGTCACTGTAAACACCTTTCTAAAAGGACTTTAAAGGAGAGAGAGAGGATTAGACTCTACGGCTTATCAGAACGGTCGACGTCGAAGCAGCTGGTCCCTGTTTGCTCCCCATCGGCGTCGGGCTCGGCGTCGAAGACTCCAGCGGCGGGATCGTCGCTGAGAGGTGAGGAGTCCAGGGGTAGTCATGCTGCAAAAAGAAGATCGTCGTCGACTCTAGACACAGCGACGAAGCGGATGCGTTCGTCGTCGGCGACTTCGACGTCTAAGAGATCATCGGCGTCGAGGGATCGACGTCAGCCTTCAACGTCAAGAGAGGATCGTTCGACGTCAAGACAGAGACATCGTTCAACGTCGAATGAGAGACATCGTTCGACGTCGAGAACTGCAAGAGAACATTCGACGTCGCAAGAGGTTCGTAGGCGTTCGACTCCAAAGTCTACGACAACGTCGAGACCAAGATCGCCGTCGAGACCAAGATCGCCGTCGAGTCCAAGATCACCGTTGAGAAAAGATCGATCGTCGACAAAGAGACTTACGACATTCGTCGTCAGATCATTGGTAGATGAATTCTGCAGCTTGGTCACTACCTTGGGGATTAGTGGGAGAGGCGGAAAAGCATACACAAATGTCATTGACCAATTGATCAAAAGGGCATTCCCTATGGATCCTGGCCGATGGTATCTTGAGGCGAAGCCTCGGCATTTTGTGTTGTGCTCGTCCGCGAAGAGGTCCACTTGCGGACGCCCCCATTCCCCGAAGATGTCCAACACCTCGTCGTTTAGTACCCAGTCCTCTGGTTCTTGAAAATGACGACTGAGTAAGTCCGCTTGCACATTGAGTTCTCCTGGCAGGTGCACCGCTTTCAACGAGATGTTCCTTGCTAGGATCCAGTGCCAAAGGGACTGAGCTTCCAGCGAGAGCGTCCTGGATCGAGTACCCCCCTGCTTGTTCAGGTAGTACATTGTGGTGGTATTGTCCGTCTGTACTAGAATGGTACTCGTCTTGATCACAGGCAGGAACGCTTTGAGGGCTAGGTGGACTGCCCTGAGCTTCAGCATGTTGATGTGGTACAACTGCTCGCTGCTGGACCACCGTCCCTGAGTTTGTAGAGGTCCGAAATGCGCACCCCAGCCTTGAAGGGATGCGTCGGTGATTAGCGTCTGAGTTGGGGGTTCTTGATGGAAGGGAATCCCCACCTGTAGATTTAGTGGCTTCAACCACCACTTGACTGACTGCCTGGCCGCTGAGGAAAGGCAAACTTTCTCCTCCCACAGGGAGTTCCTATGATCCCATTTGTCCTCGAGATCTTGCTGGAGAGGACTCATCCTTAATCTGGCATTGGGCACTAGGAAAATGCAGGATGCCATGGCCCCTAGCAGAGACGAGATTTGTCTTGCCGTTGACAGATTGTTGGATATAATCTGTTTGCCTTTGAGGATAATGGATGACTGTCTCTCCTCCGAAGGAAACACTTTTCCTACTACGGAGTCTATAGTTGCACCCAGGTAGTGAATTCTTTGTGTTGGCGAGAAGTTGGACTTCTTGGCATTCACTCTGAGATCCAGCTTGTGACATAAATTCAGGCAAAGCGACAGCTGCGATCGAACATTCTGAGGCGACGGACCCTTTATTAGCCAGTCGTCTAGATAGGGATAGACGAAGTCTCCTGCGCGCCTTAGTGCAGCCGCTACTACTGCCATGCATTTGGTGAATACGCGAGGAGCTGACTTCAGGCCAAATGGTAGAACCTTGAACTGATAGTGGGAGGTCCCCACCACAAACCTGAGAAATTTTCGATGACTCCTTAGGATGGGAATATGGAAATATGCGTCCTGAAGGTCCAGCGAACACATCCAATCGCCCAACCGGAGAAGAGGATATATTTGGTGGAGCGCCAGCATACAAAATTTTTCCCTTCTGATGTGTTTGTTCAGTATCCGTAAGTCCAGTATGGGTCTGAACTCTACTTTCACACTCCTTTTTTGGATCAGGAGGTATCTGGAGTAAACTCCTCTTCCTCTTTGTGACTTGGGCACTTTTTCTATTGCAGATTTGAGTAGAAGAGTCGCCACCTCTTCTCTTAGCTGTTTGAGATGCTGAGATGAATGAACAGGAGGAATCGATGGAGGGCAACTTCGGAAACGAAGCGAGTATCCATGACGCAGTATATTTAGAACCCACTTGTCCTTTGTGATGGATTGCCCCTCTGGAAGATGATGCGCAACACTTCCTCCCACCGGAGCGGTGGACAGCATCGGAGGAAGCGGTCTCTCATTGCTTCCCTGGAGCCTTGTTTCCAGCGTTTGATTGTCTGTTGTTACCACGTCCCCTGTATGATCTGCGGGACTGGTATTGCTGTTTCTTTTGACCTTGCTGGTCCTGGTTCTTCTGCCACTGAGGGGTTTGAACCCTCTGTTGGTAGTTACGCCTATCGTTCCCCCTGCGGCGTCGAAACTCCTTTCTTTTGTCAAGGCCCACGGCTTTCATGGTCTCTAGCTCTGCCTTCATGTGAGCCATTTCTTCGTCCGCATGAGACCCAAAATGTGAACTACCCGAGAAAGGCAGATTCAGTATTCTCGCCTGAGCTTCAGGCTTCAGAGCCGTTAACCTTAGCCATGATGATCTTATGGCCGTGATTCCATGGGCATATGAATGCGCTGCCAGGGTTGCTCCATCCGCTGCTGCACTTATTACCTGGTTAGAGACCAGACTCCCCTCGTGTAAAATCTCCTCAAAATCCCGTCTATCTCTGATGGAACTTTTTCAATGAACCTCTGGAGGGAGTCCCACAATGATCTGTCATAGCGCCCCAGAAGCGCTGAGGCACTGGCCACTTTTAAGCTTGAAGATGCCGAGCCGCAAACTCTCCTCCCCCACGAGTCTTGCGTTTTACTGTCCTTACCTGGAGGCACCGTGGAAGACCCAGCTACTGCATGCGTTTTTCTGGCAGCAGCGGTGATGACAGAACCCGGTGGAGGATCTGATTTTAGAAACAGAGGATCTTCCGGAGCCGGAAGATATTTTTTCAGAATCCGCGTCGGCGCAGATTTGGTGGCCGCTGGTGTGAGAAAAATATCCATTACTGGTTGCAGTAAACCAGGGACTAATGGCAACAGTGGGCGTGACACTGCCCGCTCATGCAGGGTTTCAAAGATTATGGAGGAGGTTGTCTCCTGAATCGGCATTGGGATATTTAGTTTTGTAGCTCCTCTGCACAACACCTCTTGGAAAGTAGAGATATCATCCACCGGAGATACCCTAGAAGGTGGTGTATCCGAGAGTATAGACGAATAATCCCTTCTGGATGACCGAGTTGACGGAGAGGATGAGGGGGTCCTTCTCCCTGATCTGGTCGACTCCCTTCTGTGAGAGGAGGATCTGGATCGTCTCCTTGGTGTTTGAGAACAACGTCGAAATTCTCTCTCTCGAGAACGTGATCTGACCGCTCTCGATGGGAGGACCATGTCTCTCAGCCTTGTTAGGGAGGCCTTAACTGCGTAGGACATAGCTGAGTCCTGAGGCCTCTCTTTCTCAGGACTTTGAGGTATAGCATTGTCCTCTTCCTGTGAACTATGCTCCATTGTAGGCACTGGAGATTGATGTAGAATTTCCGGTGACTCAGATCTTGATCTCGAGCCCTCTGATCCTGAAGGCGAGATAGAGATGGGACGTGGAGAATCATGTTCAGAAGTAGTATACACCAGTCTATGAGGGGATTTGCATCTTGAGACTGGCTTGATAGTTAGGCGAACATGCGACACCTCTTGATAACCCATTGCAGAGGGCCGCCTCGACGGTGATAGGCCTATCACCGGAGACTTGGGACTTGACTCCGCTTGGATCATTGGAGATTTTTCTTGCCTCGACGTCGAGAGCCTCGTTGGCGACGGAGGGCTTGGTCTGAACGGAGGTCTAGACCCCGACGAGGAATCTCGCCTCGACGTTATTGGCTTCTCCAAAGCCTTGGAGACCTGTAAGGACGGGGCACCTGCCTCGACGTCGACTCAGACGGAGGCACCTGCCTCGACGTCGGCCTTGACGGAGGCGCCTGCCTCGACGCCGAATGATCTGACGACGAATGTCTCGGCGTCGTAAGTCTCTTCGTCGACGATCGATCTTTTCTCGACGGCGATCTTGGACTCGACGGCGATCTTGGTCTCGACGGCGATCTTGGTCTTGATGTTATCGTAGACTTTGGAGTCGAAAGCCTACGAACCTCTTGCGACGTCGAAAGTTCTCTTGCAGTTCTCGACGTCGAACGATGTTTCTCATTCGACGTTGAATGATGTCTCTGTCTTGACGTCGAACGATCCTCTCTTGACGTCGAAAGCTGACGTCGATCCCTCGACGCCGATGATCTCTTAGACGTCGAAGTCGCCGACGACGAACGCATCCGCTTCGTCGCTGTGTCTAGAGTCGACGACGATCTTCTTTTTGCAGCATGACTACCCCTGGACTCCTCACCTCTCAGCGACGATCGCGCCGCTGGAGTCTTCGACGCCGAGCCCGACGCCGATGGGGAGCAAACAGGGACCAGCTGCTTCAACGTCGACCGTTCTGATAAGCCGTAGAGTCTAATCCTCTCTCTCTCCTTTAAAGTCCTTTTAGAAAGGTGTTTACAGTGACGACATGTAGCTGGAGAGTGAGAATCTGGCAGGCAGACGATACACACCTCATGTGTGTCTGAAGAGGCCTTCTTTTTGCCACAAGATGGACATGGCATAAATAAAGAAGGCATGTTTCTGACAGAAAAAATTGTAGAACTCAGTCAGAAAAATACAGGATACAAACTTCCGCACAGATATTAATAAGAAGAAGTCCAAAAATTTACTAGAAAGCAATAATTCTTGACTGAAAAGTCAAAAAAGAAGAGAGCTGAATTCCAGGGTCCTGACTGAAGGAGCCGGAAAGAACAACTGACCCAACTGTCACCCCTGAGGCATGATGGGATACTACAGTCAGGGCTGCCTTAAAGGCACGGTGCCAGTTTTTACCTGTACAGAGCTTTTCAGTCTCTATGGTATTGTATTGCAATGCAGCCTGCAGGCTAACAATGTTTTTGTGGTTCTGTGTTTCTCACAGTGTTCTCTTTTCTTTCTCATGAGTGTTTTTACCTCATTAAAAAAAAAAAAAAGATTTAGGTGTATTATTATACCTATATGTTCTATTGGATGTTTATATATACATTGTCTAGCCTTTTATGGGGGCTGCATTTGCTTGGAAAAAATGATATATGTTTATACATATACAGAGCTGTATATATGTATGTTTTTTACATATATAATTTTATTATTTCCGGGGTCCCCGCACATGGGCGGGAATATTCAGTGCTTATGACTATTGATGTGGATCCCCTGGAAAAGAACAGAGTGGCAGTGGAGAATGGTGGATCTTTGTCAATACAGCAACACCGGGACAGGCCCCCAGCCGAGAAGTGCAGGGACTGCATGTGCCAGCATGAATTGGCCGCATGGATACAAAAAAAAAAAGGCAGTGTGTTACTTTCCCTGCTTTTCCCTTAATCCTGACTACACTGCAACAGTGAGATTTGTGTTTCTCTTTTACGCGATCATCCAACAAATTTGATATGCTCACCTGAGGAGTGTGTGGGTTTCAACAGACCCTGAACTGGTGCATTACAAAGTATTACATTCAGAAACACACCCACTGAAACCAAGCAATTTTTTTTAACTGTGCGCATTGCGATATAATTCAAACTTTTATTGCCCACTCCACCCTCTGAAGGGGCCATTTCACCATTTCTTTTGCTAGTGCCAAGGTGAGGCGGGTGGGAAAGACATGGCCTGTCTGGTGCAGTATGGCTTCAGATTTATAGGGGGAAGTCTTCTTGTTTGTTTCTAGACTGTTGTGATCATACTTTGCGGTTATATTTGAATTGACTTTTTTATCCATCCTTCTTGAGGAAGGGAAACATGAGGGAGTTGGATTTTTAGACTTGTTTCGAGCACTGTGGTGAGAAACCATTTTGGAGGTGCTTTCTTTTGGTGCTGAAATTGAACTTTCCTGCTCGAGTACACCATGAGGAGGGAACCAGGGCCAGCTGGAATGGATGACTAACCAGATGGAATTGAGAGACCGTTATTGAAAATGGAGCTGAAGTTGGTTTGGAAACAAGCTGGGGAGTGTTTCCACAAGCGATCAAGACAATGGAACAGATGAGGTGCATATCCACTGAGAAGCCTTTTTACCACCAGACTGTATCGAGAAGATCATAAAGCAGCTGTGACATTGAGGCAGGAACTGTGTGATTTGAATAGTGGTGTGTGTAACATTCTGTCATTCATTCTGTGATAGTCCATGTGAAGAGTTATCCAATTCTCAGTGCCCTTAATTTTTGATTGAATGGGTGAGGTTACCAGTTATGATGATCCGCTTTCTCCAAGTCTGGTTTGGAAGATTGACAACTACGTGCAAAATGATTCCAGGACTACTGGTAGTAAAGTAAAATTCTGCAAATGCATTTATTGCAAATGTCTGTAAAAATACACTTAGATAATTTCAATTTATTATTGGTGTATAATACACAAATGAGCCTTATAAATTCATATTTATCCTGACCTAACAGCCTTTGTTATCAACAGTAGTGACCTAGGCCAACAGTTGTAGTATTATTGTACAGTTTAGACTTTACTGCAAAGAGGATATTTGCAGTTTCAGTGCTTGCAATTTAGAAAGGGAGCCGTGTAAACTGTACGCCGGTAAAGAGTTTATGAACAGGAAAGATTTTTTAAGGTATTATACAGAACAAGATCTGCCCCCAGTATGTACAGAATAAAGGTTGCAGTTCTCTGAGCCCTTGTCTTGTGCACACCTACTGTCCCAGAGCCTGGAATCCCTCGGTCACTTTGTGTTTTATAGCCTTGTTCTGTATGGTCGCTTTATAGCATGTGGCCAGTCTGGGTACAGATGGCCAGATCCTCCAACCTTTCAAGAGATCCACATCCGGTCAATTTACATACATCCAAACTATATGGAGTTCCTGTACATAGTCAGTGAAACACCTGAAAATGTGGTATTAATGTGGTCCTCCTGGACCTATGTTGGGCATCCCTGTGGTAGATTATTCTAGCTGTACAGCTCCTTACTGCTCTTTAAAGACATACATTTTTATTTTCACATAAAATCGCTGAGTAGCTCTTCTCACATATACTTGTTTTACTCAGTAGTTCACATTTTTCATAGGGCAGTTTGAGTTCTAACTCTTTGATCCTGCTCTCTACTTTTTAACCCTTGATTTCCGCCTAGCTCCATGTCACCTTGACATCATGTTTACAGTCCTTGCCTTACATTTAACAGTATAGGGAGATTTAGTCTTTGGTTGGTTCTGTTGTAGCAACTGGAAAGTAGCATCTGATAACGACTTGTAGACGAAGAGCCAGCTACTGGAAATGTGAACTGAGGATTATCGATCTATCTTGCCTGTTTGTCTTTCTGTCTATATACATACTTGTCAAACTGTCTCTCATCATTATTACATTTAGAGTGGCATGGTGGTAGTGCGTATCTAACCCAACAGTGAAATTCTCAGATCATTTTGGATCCTCAGTTTGAAAGAGTCCACCACGCCTTGAGGGTCCCCTTTAACACTGACAGCAAACTTTAAAAATATTTCTTGAGTGTTAGGTTGTGACTTTAGCCCCCCTATGTCCTATCTTGATTTGTTTTGAAATGTAGTAGAAATGTTCCACATGATGATGTACACACTAGGTGGGCCCGCATCAAGACATCTCAAACACATACCATGGGTTCTCCACCTCATAAGATGGAGCCTACATCTGGTTATGGTTATAAATAGTGTACGCTGTGTGTGTGGAACACAGTGTAGAATTGAGTTCTACTTCTGTATCCGCAAATTTTGAATATTTAGAAAATGTTACCACAGTACATGTATCCTATTCTCATTCTTAATAGTCTCACTCCTGGACCAGGTCATTTAAGCGGGAAATGGCGCTCACAGGACTCCAAAAGTCACATCTTTCAGCTGTTAGGTGTTGCTGTGGACACAGATTACAGGATGCAGCTCACACCAATGTGGCTTAGTTGAGATATTGCATTTGATGGTAGTGGAAAACAGATTTTTTTGTTGGGATTATGCAGCAATATGACTAGGAAAACAGCCACTTCGGCCGTATTGGGCACACCTGGGACCAAGCCGTACCCATAGGTCTCACTTGTTGCCCGAGTGCCATCCTATAGGGTTGTGGTTCCTTCCGAGTGCGATGAGAATGTCACCGCATATGTTTCTAACATTGCTATTGTACCAATGCCATATATGTGTCTCCATTTTTGAACTGGCATAGACTGTAATACATTATAACCAACCCGCACAACGTTTGTCCCAAATGCCCGTTTAATTGCTTTTTGAAAGTGACGCCTTTCCCTTCCTGTGTTTTATTTAGCAATACCTGCCTAATATATTTGCTTTCTTTCCTCAAAAATGTCTTGGTCCAGAAAGCCAATAGAACTTACAAATACGTTACTCCCCTTAGTTGCATTATGTAATTGGACTGTGGGGGGTGTTATAATAAACAACGTTAACACGCAAGAAAAGATATTAGAGCAATAGTGGTCCACCAGCTCTAAATGTGAACCCCATGCATGAAAATGTATGAGCAGGTACTGCAGCCTTAAGTTATTTATACTGGGGACTACCATCGACATTCCACAACTCATCTCTGGTGTAATCGGTCCTGGAGGCTACTCCACAAATATTCCAAACAAGAAAAGTTGGTTAATGCATAGCCATGGTTAATGGGGAGCTTTTCAATGGCCGTAATAAGTTGTTCCATGCATCACTTTGTCGGACACGTCTCCTTTCTGCATTCTGAGCCCAATCGTTTGCCAATGCCTTCAGCAACGTTAGTGAAGCTATCCTGGCTCTTCAGTGTCAAGTGTGCACGATTTTGAAGAAAGTTTAATATTAGTTTCTTAAAATTCCCCCAGACTCAGCCTGGGTCTCCATCCTGCAATATGAGCTCATTCATCCCGAGGTGCCTTTAGCAGGAATGGTGAAATTCTCCTGGCCCTTTAATGCCATGCGTGCAGTTCTCTGCTCATCTGGGAGATACTTTAACATGTTTGTATATCTCTGTCAAGGCTCAGGCCTTTTATAAGCCTGCATTCTAGGCTCCATCGTCTGAAGGTGCCTTCATTAATGAGACCAACCCTTTCCAGCTCATCCCTTCTGTGCCAAGTGTCTGTAAATCCCTGTTTGCCTGGGAAAGAGTTTGACATGGGTTTCTTTCAATTGATTCATAAGTCCTAAGCAGAGAGTCCACTTTTCTGCAACCTCTTGCCAATGGCCTGCACTGCACCTATTCTTTGAAATCGGAATCTACCAATTTGATGACATTACTTAAAAAATATGGTTCTGACCTTTAACAAAGTATACAAAAGTGCTTGATATCTATACCTATCCATATATATATCGATACACACACATATATATAAATATATATATAAGTGATAGTGCGGCTTCCAGTGCCATCTTTCATCAAATAAGTGAATGTGTTGCACTGAAACTACAAAGATGTAATTTACAGATTTTGGCGGGTGATTTCCCACCTGAGTTTTGCCGAAAGCCAGTGATATACAGATTCCTGTACTGCCTTTCAGTACTTCCCCCTTTAGACCTCGGCGCTTTTTTAGGATGTCCATATCCAGTGTCTCTCATGCAGGATATCAAAGTCCCACTATCCCAATGTTACTTGTCTTTGTGCCTGCAGTTTGGGAAACACACCCAATGTATTAAGAGAGAATCTGTATACACAGATGGCTATCCAAAGAGTCCTGTTATTAAATAATCAAACACCTTCTCTTGTAGAATACTCCCACGTGCCACCCACGCAGTTGGGCACTCGCCCTGTATGGGAAGACCCACACCATTTCCTATGTAGCATCATGATGTTCTATTTGCATTTTGCATAATAAAGTCTGTGTTATTTTTCTATGTCCATGCTAAAGGTGTGAGCGATTTTGAGAAGAAAAAAATTTATTTATGTAATTTTATTTACCAAAAGAAAAAAACTGACTTCATGAACGTGAACTGTTCTCCCTCTCGTCTTTTTTTGTATTGCTGTATTACATTTGGGGTTCCTTGTGTCATACATGTGCTTGAATGCAGTGCTAGAGAAAACTGGCATATTGGTTACTAGTAGATGTAACAAGATGGTGTGGTGTCTGTGTCTGTCAATTGCATACACGAAATATTTCACAGGTAGTACGTCTGAAGTGGCTGCACTGATGTATCTGAACGATTTAAGTAACAAGAAAAGAAGCTTAGAAAAAGAAGAAATTATTTCTAGTGAAATAATAGTAACGGGGGCACATTATAAGGAAGTGGTCACTTTCTACCAAAGATAAATAGTTGGAGAACTTCCGTACAATACACACCTGCAAGTTCTGCTCTCTGAATGTGTTCATCGCAATACAACAGTAGAGAGCCCATCCTCCTGAGGAAGACCACAGAAACAAAGATGGATGAGATATGTCGAGACATGCTCATATCTTGGTAACAATGAAAATTGTTTATTGTTCTACTACTGACCTAGACTAAGATTTAGAGGGGCACACGTTACCCACTATCCTGTAAGCAAAACAATGTAGCAATAGTAGATGCTAATCTTAAATTAAACCTCAAAGAACGAGATCTTAAGCTATAAGTCACCTTGGAACACATTCTATAATCACACAAGTATAGGCAAACTACACAAGAATGTAAAATGAATAAGTACAAAGTCTCTAGCTTTAGAAAATGTATGGTATGGTGCACCGATGATAGTAATTTGTTCGCTACTATCAAGATAATGAGTCCAGCAAGGTATCCAATTTCATCATCAATTTTGTTCCAGACGCACAAAATAGCATCGTCCAGCCAACGAGTTTTGGTCAGATTGATTGCTTGCACTTCATCAGGGCTAATTGTCAATGATCCGTGGATGTGATATCCACTGAAGTCATAGGCCTCATACCTTGCCGGACTCATTATCTTGATAGTAGCAAACAAACCAATACCATTGGTGCACCATTGTAAACATTTTCTGTTGTGATTCTGTGTTTGCAGTCGCACCTAACGATGGTGGGCGCAGGGCTTGTTGTGCACTAATCCTTAAAATAAGGAGGAAACTGGACAGCGAAGTGCGGCGACCTGGGTCCGCCGTTGGTAGTGCTCATTTATTAACATCTCTGGCTTTGGATGATTTACAGATTCACAGGTTTATTGAAATATTCCTAACATTTCAGTGTCAATCTTCTGTAGAGTAAGTTAATGTATGGATATTAATACTTCATATTTTTGATCTTTAGACTGTGGTTTATCTGTGTATAGTCAGGGGGGCTTGTTTTACCCCTAACTCAATCCAACATCAGTAACAGCACCACTAGCCACAACTCTAGTCAGAGTCTTTACAGCATGTCATTTGTGAATCAGCCGTCATCTGAACGCTTGCTCTGTTTAACAGATTTTCATTCAAAATGAGTGATAATGTTTCCACTTGAACAATTTCCCTATTGAAAACAACACATTCTGCCAAATCAATGTTATGCAAGATTCACAGAGAGAGAAGATAGCTACACACAGAAAAGTGCCCGCTGGCATTATCCAGCCATTTCTATGATTTTTTCTTCCAGGATCATGAGATAAAATGGCTATGATTGTCTTTTACATTGAACCGGGAATAGCTTACAGGGCGAGGCAAAGACAAACACTTGTACCCTCAAAGAAGGAATGGTTGCACCAACCCTTCGACCAGCCCTAGGAAAAATAACCTCAAACCACTTCCAGGTGGAAACTGAGCAAAATGTTTTCCAAGTAGCTGTCTTCTGCAGGTGCTTTTTGTTATCTGATGTTGAAACGTTTTTAGGTCTTCTTGTACGTCACTGATTTGCCGAGTCTGTGTTTTGTTCCTGTCTTTCGGAAATTTGTCTTTTTCGATGTCGGGGTTTGTCTCTTCTGTGTCACACATACCACCTGCAAATTTCCCAGCAAAGGCTTCGATTCATCATTGATGCCAGTGACATGCTGTCACTCTCCACTGCTGTCACTCTCCACTGCTGTCACTCTCCACTGCTGTCGAAAGTCTGACTGTCTGCAGCTTCTAAATTGACTGTGGCACTGACGTGTCACACAAAGAAAAGCAAAAGCTGAACTAGAAAAGGCTCATGAAAAGTGTAAAGAAATGGGGAAAGGGGCACAAAACAGTAGACCATTATTAAACAAGAAAAAAATCAAATAAAAGAGAAAAACCAAGAAGGAAAGGCATGAAAAAATACTCCAGCTGCCACAAAACAGATGGAAGGTCACTAGAACCCTGTAAAAGAAGTATAAATTGACTTTTTGAAAGAGTTAATCAGATCTGCTTGACGGATTTTTGAATGAGCAGGAGCAAGCTGCTTGATCATGAGGAGGGAGTTTGTGTGTTTTTTCAGGCAGAACCAAAAGGTGAAACGTGCCAGGATCCTCACTACCACTATATTGTTCATTGTAGAGGAAGTTCAGCCCTTCAGTTTTTACAGCATTAACAGGTTCCTCAGAATGATCCAGACTCGAGGCAAAACTAGGTAGCAAAAGAGCTTAGATGTTTTCTGATTAGATGCATGAGTTGTTCTTCAAGTCAAGGCTTATTCAAGACTTTTTAAGTCTCCTTCAAATGTGATAATCATCTAAGCATGCCATTAACCCATAACCTGGAGGTTGCTGACTCGGATATTAAGCACATTTGTAAAGATAAAACTAATCCCCATCAATTATAAGGCAAGAGTTTCAGCTGTGGTGTATAGGCCATGTCATTAGATGTGTTTTTTTAAAAACCTCTTTCAAAATAATTTGGACGATGCTTTGCAGAGAACTGAAAGAGACACTGATATGGGTAAAGAAAAAGATGGGATCTCTAAATGAAGACTCAACTAACTGACGCTCAAAATGTTATTATTTTTGAGAGTCAAAGATACACACCTGCGTCCCCTCATCATAACTGAGGTCTTATGACCAGCCAACCTACATCCTTTTACAAGGAAACATCAACATGTATACTGTCCTATGGGCTTAGACAGGAAACTCGCTACTAAGGGATGTTCATCAAAATTACCAGCCTCCTAAATTATATGTCTGGTTAATGCCTTCTAAATTCCATGTCCAGCTAATGCCTTCTCTGTCGACAACAGAATTACTAAGTACACCTTAGTATTTGCTGCAATATAATCCCACAAATCAGCTGTTCAAATTTTCCAGCCTGTTGGCTCGCGAACTGTACTTCAAACCCATCAGTGCTACCTACGAATCTGTACTTAGACAAAAGCACAGGGGCTTAAACAGAATAGTGGAGTAAGGTGCACCGGATTACTCTTACAGTTTAAAGTAACTTAGTACTTTTGGCTGTTCACCATTTGCAAGTGTAAATTCATGCAGAAGTGTAGACCTACATGTCAGGGGGGGGGGGGGGGGGGTCAAATTTATGAAAGTAAGTTTATACTGCCAAAAAGGAACAATAAGTCCCGCATAGCACATGACCAACCAATCATACTGCAATGCCTTCCTATAGAAAATAATAGAGGCAGTGACTTAAAATAGAACACCCCACACACACATATATATTTCACTACGGGAAAAATGTTTAACATTAAATGAATGACATATATATGCGTAGTCAGTCAAAAGATTGTTATTCAGCTAATCTCAAGCCATATCTCAAGAATAAAACGGTACAATCATAAAACTACATTAAAGAACAGTAAAAACGTAATTGAAAGCGGGTCAATTCCAATCCATAGGGTCACCAAAGTTCATATAGCAGAAACATTCATCCAACAGCCCCATATAGATCCTAAATGCACAACAAATAAAGTTTAGCTCCACAAAGATCCATCGCACACGGCCTTTGCAAGCAAAGCAACGCTTCTACTTGAGATCTAATATTGGAGGAGCAAAGAATTAGTTTTAGGAAGCGCTTCCGGGGATGAGAATTTAAGTGACAAAATAGACTAAAGTGCATAGTGCTTTGCTTTGATAAATCATGACAAGGGCAGTATGGCAGATCAACATCTTTGGGAAAGGTCACTAATAAAGAAGATTAAGACAAAACCTGATAAGCAAAAAACCTAATTTTTGCATCAGAAATTGAGATCAAATAAAATTCAAAACCCAGTGATGTTTTAATAGTTATAGTTTCCACCACTACTTAGTTTGTCAAAGTCTGCCTGGCGGAGCCTATGCTGTTTTTCCCTGAATGCCTCCTTCACCAAGGCCATCATATTTGGTTTAATATTTCTGTGGTTGCAATATAGTTGTGCAAAACTCAGGCCCATAAACCCTTCTCTAACATAATTAATCTAGGAGACCACCAAAGCATGATCCAAGGAGAGACCATCTTCCAGATCATCTTTTGACTGTGAAGCCCCCTTTTTACCCCAAATTCTGACCCAAAGCAACAAAGGGGCCAACTTAATCTTGTCCTCCAGGGAGTACACAGCCACCGCAGAATGGCACATAAAACAAGCATTGAAAATGCAATAGGTCTCGAATCAGGAATGAGAACGGGAGGAAATAATTTGAGACAGTCGAGACATGACACATGTAGTGGAGGATCAGATGTACAGCCTAATTCAGGATTGAATACTGGTTGTTTGGGAGGAACGATTTTGGAACCACAGAGGATGGCAGAACAAGTGGGTGCAGTGAAAAAGTCTACTGAAATAACAGCTGAAGATTTGAATGATTGGTTGAAAGTTCTTCAAAAGAAAGATAAAGATTCACAGGCAATTGATGTAGCCAGGTTGCGCATAGAATTGGAGGAGCTTATTGCAGGAACAATTCCTACAGATATACTAAAAAACCATCATGATGGAGAATTGTTATTCATGTGCAAGAGTATTACCTGGAGGGCAAAGAGTACACATGACAGGTTAAGAGCAATAGCGAGTGAACTAGGGGTTGACATGGATAAGGTGAAAGCTTTGCAGAAGCCTTACAGGGTGGATTTCTCCGACAAGGATATTGAGAATCTTAATAGTGCTGGCAGAACAGGACAGATTAAGGAAATGATTGCCTTATTGCGAAAATGGGGTGATGTGGAAAAGTGGAAGGATAGGTGGTACAAGAAAAGGGAAGATTCAGTGGATAGGACTTACTCAGCTTTTCCCATGAGAGAAAAAGAGAAAACAGTGGATGCTTATCCTATGAGAGAGATTCCTGGAGGAGGATATGTACATGTCCCATGGACTAGACAGGATATTTTGTCATTTACGAATGATTTCCCTCGACTGAGAGAAAAGCCCGTCGAGTGGTATAGGCAGGTAGATAGGTTTGTGAAATTGTCAAAGGTGCTGTGGATTGACCTGAATAGTCTGTTTGATATAATTGTTCCAGCAGACTTGTGGGCAGAGTGTAAGATAGTTGTAGATTGGCCTGCTAAGGAGTATCCAAGAGATCCGAAAACAGGAGCACCAGATCCAGAGGTTATGAAGAAATATGATCAGGTAATTGTGTTCCTGAAAAATAAAGTACCCCCGAAAGAGACAGACTGGGTTAAGATAGATCGAACACATCAGGAAGCAAAAGAATCAGTTCATGCTTTTTACGAAAGGCTGATACTGGCTTTTAAACAATTCAGTGGAGATGAACACCTGGGTGATAAGGATTTGAGTCATTTTGTATACAGATTTGTATATGGCTTGAGACCTGAAATCAGTGAAAGAATACGTGAACATACAGTTGATTGGCAGAGTAAAAAGATTGATGAAATCTTGAGACATGCAAAGTACTTCAGTGATGAGATTGAGGCAAAACAGAGAAAGCTGAAAGAGAAAGCATTGTGGGCACAGGTGAAGGTTGCGGAAAGACAAGAAGCACAGTTGGTGGAACAGGCAAATAATCCAGGAAATAGGCCCAGATATGCAGGAAAGGGAAATGGGAATCTAGAAGAAGCAAAGAAGAAGTTCCCTTGTCACAACTGTGGACAATTGGGGCATTGGAGATCCGAGTGTACCAATCCACCATTAGTGAGTAATGAGAATAAACCCTTGAATCAACAGGTGCAGAACGAGGGGTGTAATCATCAGCAGCAACAGCAGAAGGTGTTCAGACAGCAGAGTCAAGAGCCAAAACCGCCCTTGCCGCAGAATAGAGGGTCCCAAAAGTATAACCAGGACTCAGGATTCTACAATGATGAGCAGGTAAACAAACCGAGACGTTCAAACCCGGTACAGCAGTACTGGTTAAAAAATGAGGGGAGTGAGTCTGAAGGGGACTATTGACGGTGCCGAAGAGAGGAGGAAGAGTGCATACTTGGTGCAACTCTAGAAATAGACCAGGCAGGACCATTTGTAGATGGGAAAATAAATGGGGAAAGTGTTACTTTTTTGGTAGACACAGGAGCGACGAGATCAACTGTCAGGTCAGCAGATATTAGAAATCTTCCTCTCTCGGACGAAGCAATCCAAGTAGTTGGTGTAGCCAATACACAGATTAAGACTCGTCTTACCGAACCAGTAAGGGTAAGAATAGGGAAATTTTCAGATATGCACAGATTTGTAGTCTGTGACACTAGTCCAGTGAACTTGTTAGGTAGGGACCTATTGTGCAAGATGAATTGTACAATTTTTTGTACTCCGGATGGAATAGCTTTTGAAACACCAGATGAGGATGTTTTGTACCGGATGACTCTAGATAATAGAGAGAGTGAGATTGTTGGTACATATGCAGTGTTTAATCCAGATGATTTGCCTCAGGAGTTGAGACACACAGTGAAAACAGCAGTTTGGGATTTTACTGGAGAAGATGTGGGATTAATGAATAATGTAGATCCAGTGAAGATTTCAGTGAAAGAGGGGATTGTTTATCCTAATATTCCTCAGTACAGATTGACACCAGAGATAATTGAGGGAATTACTCCTATAATGGACAAGATGATTCAACAGGGTGTTTTGAGGGAGTTACTGAGTAGCCCGTGTAATTCACCGATAATGGGGCTAAAGAAACCTAATGGAAAGTTCAGGATTGTACAAGATTTGAGAAAGGTTAATAAAATTGTGGTGGCATGTTGTCCCATTGTGCCAAATCCGTCAGTGATTTTGTATCAGATTCCTCATGATGCTGAGTGGTATACAGTGATTGATTTGTGTCATGCTTTCTTTTCAATTCCATTGCATCATGACAGCCAGCCGATTTTTGCATTTCGGTTTGGACAGCGTATTTTAGCATGGTGTCGTATCCCACAGGGGTATACAGAGAGTCCTTCGATATTCAATCAGTTATTGAAGAAATCATTGGAGAGTTTGATCATGCCTGAAAGTTCAGTACTAGTGCAGTACATCGATGACTTACTTGTGGCATCGAAGATACGTGAAGCTTGTGAAGTAGATACCATAGCTTTACTGAATCATCTGGCAGATGGAGGGTTAAAGGTATCTCCAGCCAAATTGCAATTTTGCAAGAAAGAGGTGCATTATCTTGAACACAATATTGAAAAGGGTCTGAGAAAAGTGACCGATGACAGGATCAAAATTATCTGAGGAATGAGAGCCCCGATGACCCAGAGAGAAGTGAAGATGTTTCTGGGGATGGTGGGTTATTGTCGTCAGTGAATCAGTAATTTCTCCCTGATAGCAAAGCCACTGATTAAGTTGACTAAAAGTGAGGTGAGAGACCCATTGGAACTGAATGCAGAACAAATGGCAGCATTTGAAGAGTTGAAGAGTAGAATGTGTGAAGCTCCTGCTTTGGGAATGCCAGACTATGAGAAAGAGTTTGAGTTGTATTGCAGTGAGAGAAATGGATGTGCACTTTCAGTGTTAATCCAGAAGCATGGACAACTGAGAAGGCCGATTGCGTACTTCTCATCGACACTGGACCCCGTAGCTGTGGGTTTGCCAGGTTGTCTGAAAGCAGTAGCTGCTACATGCAGAAGCTTGGAACAGAGTGAGGGTATAATAATGGGACCTATAAGAGTATTTGTACCTCATGATGTGGCAATTCTTTTGACAAGAAGCAGAACTCAGTACATGTCACATAGTCGGCTGACTAAATATGAGAAAATCATTCTGGGAGCATCAAATGTGACTCTTGAGAGATGTGTGAATGTGAATCCAGCAACGTTGTTACCAGATACTGACAATGTGAATGTGGGAGATGATGTTGATCATGATTGTTTGGATGTGCTTGACTACTGCACAAAACCCAGACCAGACATAAGAGATTTACCGTTGCCTGAGAGTGATCATGTGTTGTTTGTGGATGGATCATGTCTGAGAACTGATGATGGTGTGCTGAGTGCAGCATATGCGGTGTGCAAGGTTTCAGAAGTTATGGAAGCTTCGTCTTTGAAAGGAGTGAGATCTGCACAAGTGGCTGAATTGGTGGCATTGACGAAGGCTTGCAAGATTGGGAAGAATCTGAGAGTGACTGTGATGACTGATAGTCAGTACGGATTTGGAGTCGGTTATGACTTTGGCCAGCTTTGGCTACAGAGAGGTTTCTTGACGTCGAGTGGAACCCCCATAAAGAATGCTGAAGTGATTGGAAAGTTGCTTGAGGCGATACAGCTGCCTAAAGAGTTAGCAGTTGTGAAGTGTGCTGCTCATGGACAAGGAGATGATTTTGTGACTCTTGGTAATCGTTTTGCCAATGACATAGCACAGTATTGTGCAAGGAACAATCATTCGATTAATAGGGCACGAGAGAGGGAAATGTCTTTTTGTTCTGTGATGTTTACTAATGTCCTAGAAACGTGGGATGAAGTGAAACAGTTGCAGGATGAGGCAGGAGATGAGGAAATGAGAGATTGGATCAAGGCAGGTTGTGCCCCAAGAGAGACAGATCATGTTTGGATCTATAGAGATGGAAGACCAGTCATGCCTAATTCCATGCTGTCGACAATGGCAAGAATGTATCATGGCCAGGGACATCTGGGGAGGGATGCCATGATTAGGTCATTCAAGCAAACCTGGTACAATGCAAAGTTCAGGCTGATTGCAGAGAGCATCTGTCAGAGATGTTTGATTTGTCAGCAGTTCAATACTGGGAAAAAGACAGTGGTGAGCCTAGGAACAATAGGCAGAGAAGGAGGTCCTTTTACCAGAATGCAAATAGATTTCATTGAAATGCCCCAAGTGAACAGATTGAGGTATGTTCTAGTGGTAGTCTGTTTGTTCTCAAGATGGGTGGAAGCCTATCCGACTAGGAGGAATGATGGAATAACAGTGGCAAAGTTACTGTTAAGAGAGTTGATTCCTAGGTACGGGTTCCCAGTGACAATTGAGTCTGACAGAGGTGGACACTTCTACAATGAGCTCATGGGTTTAATTTGTGAAGCATTGAGCATACAGCAGAAGCTACATTGTGCTTACAGACCAGAGGCTTCTGCCGTCGTTGAACAGATGAACGGCACTATAAAAAACCGAATTGGTAAGATGTGTTTAGCCACTGGAATGAAATGGCCTGATGTCTTGCCTCTAGTGCTGATGACTATTAGGTCTACTCCAGATAGAACCACAGGTTTGAGTCCGCACGAGATCTTAATGGGTCGTGCCATGAGACATGCATTTGTGCCTGTCAACAAGTTGATGACAATAACTGATGACATGATTTTGGATTACTGTAAAGGCCTGGCTGACGCAATTCATTCTGTGTTTCACCAGGTTGGAGGAGACGCTACCACACTTGAGAAGAAGCAAGCCCATGATGAGGAAATAAAAATTATGAGACCTATGTGTCCCCTATGTGCCCCCCAACGCTTTATGTACACATGCATGTATCCCATGCATTTCCCCTCCATGGCCTATCTATCATAATGCTTATGCTATAACGTGGCCTGCCATCATCCAGTCTCCCATGAGAGAAACGATAACTCTGCATTGAGGCCTACACGTTTTGCATCATGTTTTCCTGTACTCGTGTCATTTTCATGAAAGCCCGTTTTTGTGGCTCAGCCAGAGCCGAAAAGAGGTTTCAGGCCTCAGATGCTCTGAGAGCTGCAGCTGCGTATCCTTGGCCTTGCACACTTGGGCCTCAGCCAAAGGGGCCCTGTCCGAGGTGCCGAGACAGTATTGAGCACGGTTATCTGCTTACTCCTACTGAACCACATTCCTGCCTGGAGAAGGAGGAATGAACACGACTCGTCTGCAAAGGATAGAGCCTAGCCTTTCTGTCTCTCATTGTGTGATTACAAAGCTCACGTCAGTGAAAAGCCCATAGCCCCCATGTAAGGCCCACGCAGTGAATGAAGAAATAGAAGCCACATCGGCTCTTGGTGATGGGCAACCTATGTCACAGATCAGTCCCTGCTCCGGACTTTAGATATCAGATAATACAAGATGTACTGGTCGTCCTGACACTGAAGGCCTCTCTTCCAGACTCCCCGACTGCACAAGCAGCCTTCCCCCAGTCACACGTCAATTACACGTCATACTCGAGTTGAGCACAAGTAAGGCAAAGTTCCAGTAAAGTTCCAGCTGATCACGCAACCCCCTCCAGGTATCCACCCACCTATGACACTCACCTATGACTCATCAAGTGGACGCCCACATGGACGCCCACCTTCACGCCTACTTACACGCCCACATGCTCTTATCTCATTCTCTCTTGCTCTGCCTGAAGCGCTCCTGCTTACGTATAATATTGAATGTATATATACTGTACTCTGTGAATAAAGTGGCAGAAGACCCTTCCTGATCCCTTGTGGTGATGGAACCATTCTCCCTATAACTCGAGTTATTGGAATAAAGCCCTTTTGAACCTGATAGCACAGACTCAGCCTCTTGCTTTATGCATGATCATATTGATACATATAGAAATTATGAGTGCGTAATACTTTATTTACGACAATGATCTGAGTCCAGGGGACTGGGTCAGGATTAAGGTGCACAGAAGAAGAAATTGCTTGTTTCCAAGGTGGGGAAGGCCAAGACAAGTTATTCTGACTACGACAACTGCAGTGAAGTGTGCTGGTGTGAAAAACTGGGTGCATGCAAGTCACACTCTGAGAGTTCCAAATCCAAAAGATGGAACTGATAAAGAGTATTTTGAAGAGTCAGATTCCAGTGATGATGCAGAAACTGAACCAGTGAGAAGAAAAAAGAATCCTGAAAGGGGTGAAGGAGAAAGAGAGTCAGGTGATTCTTTTTTCTTTCCGAGAGAGGCTTCAAGAGAAACATTGAGAGTCTCAGAGGAGAGATCGGATTCTGTAAGAGTGCCTGAAGTTCTAACAAGCAGTGGAGAAGAAAGAAGAGAAAAGAGCAATTCCACAGAGACTACACCTGAATCAGATAAAGAGGTTGAAAATCCACTTTAGATTACACCTGAAGAAGCAGGGTCAGAAGAAGATAGAGAGGGACAGATTGCGGAAGACCCCCGAGGAGGTGTAGGGAACATTCCTGATAAGCTAGGTGAAGGGACAAGCAGACAGCTAGAAGATTGCGTGTCGGAGACCCGAGGAGGGACAGAAATAGGGAAATCTCAATCGGTGGTGGAAAAGACTGTGGAGCAAAAGAAAATTGTTGAAGAACAAGAGGCAAATGAGACAGAATCAGATGAGAGTGAAAATGAGAAATCAGAGGGTCGAGTTCTGAGAAAAAGAACTTGGATCGGAGAAAGAAATAATAAAGAAGTGAGATCAAAAAGGGTTGTAAGAGGAGATCTTTGGCATAACAGGATAAAGAGGCTGAGGTACAGACTGACGCGAGCAAGCACAAGTGCAAATTCATCGAAAGCTGAACAAGTGAACGAGGTGTCTAGTCAGAAAAAAGCAAAGAGTGATAAACAAAAGGTCTCAAAAGAACCGGAAGAGATCAAGAGAATCAGAAAACCTAACCAGAAGTATAGGTCACCGGAATGGACGTACGTGGCACTGTCTGAAGGTGAAGAGGCAGAAAGTCAAGGAAATCCAGAGGGGACCGTACGAGAAGTGGTTGAGGAGAAAACTGTTGGAATCCTGAAAGTTATCTTGACTGACATTGGAGAGGAGTCGGATGCTCAGGATGTTGTTGAAGATCTGATACAATTCGATGTTGCTGAAGAAGAAGTGAAAAGTGATGAAAATCCAAATTGAGTGAACTAAAGGAGTCACTTGGAGAAAAGTGAAAGAAGAAAGTCTGAAATTAGCTGTGTGAAATAATCCAGTGTTCTAGTTTCCCAGTAGTGGAGTAGAAGAGGCTAAGTCAAAAGACACTGCCAAAGTAGTAAAATGGCTAATACAGAAAATAATCAAAGTAGATGTGCCTTCTTGAAAAGATGGTGTAGAATGTGCTGCTGCTGTACTGGATTATTAATGCTATTATGGGGTGTACTAGCTTTACTAGTTACTTTTAGAGTTACGATAGACACTTTTGGAATACATACTGAAAATGTGACTAACATAGAGAAGAATTCACAGAAAGTAGTTCCAACTAGAATTAGTAATATTTACATACATAAAGATAGGTCAATTAATGATTTTTCTAGCAATGTTTTTTCAAAGTTGTTGTATGAATATGTAAAGACAATGGAAGTTAGGGATTGCTACGTCTGTATGCAATTACCTGCATCTGTTTCAGAAGGTGTTACTTATCACCATTTACCAGCTACGTATGGAATTTCATGTAGTGTGCTAAGTAGTGTTTTTTTATTTGTTAGGGAAAATAGATTATGAAATGTCTAACAAGGATAACATTTTGGGGCAATTGCCTATGAATAAAAAGCTGAATCCAGCTAAAGAAGCTAACATTTTTGGTGAGATTTTTATTGAGAAAGAAGAATTAACATTAGATTACATTTCTAGAAACAATTTAACTTGCAGTTTGAAAGAAGAAGAGAAGGCTTTCCTAAACATGGTAGAGGAAAGGAGAATGAGCATGCATGAAAAGGCAGGGAAATATAAAGTGAGTGAGACAATTTGGGATATTGAGATGGGAAAGGAATTGAGGAATGGGGCCAGTCCAACTTTGGCTTTGGATGCACCACAGAAGGGTAAACTATGCATTACCAGAAGGAAATCCCAATATGATAATTACTTTGTTGGGACTAGTGAGTGTCATGATACATACTTCATTGCAACAGGTTGGGGTTTTAAAGGTGGAGAAGATCCAGTTTTCCAGGGAGTGTATTACGTTTGTGGGAACAAGGCTTATTACAAGTTGCCTGACCATTGGTATGGCACGTGTTATGTGGGCCTGGTCTTTCCAAAGATTTTCCATATAGATAGGATAGAAGATGTAGAACACATTAATTTACTAACACGTTTTAAGAGAGAAACTTGGTCAGAAATTGTGGGTGATATTTTTGGAGCTTTACTTCCAGCAGTGGGAATTTCTTTAAATGCATATGGAATTCGGAAACTGTCAACAGTGGTGGATCGCTTATCGACAAGTACCGCTGGAGGGTTTCTTTTGGTAAATACGGAGATGATTGCCGTACGTGCCATGTCTATGCAAAATCGACTTGCCCTTGATATCCTATTGGCCAAGGAGGGTGGAGTCTGTGGAATGCTGAAAGTTCAACATTGTTGCACTTACATTCCTGACGAAAGTAAAGATCTAAAGGTCTATATCAAAAATATTACTGATTTGCATGAGGAATTAGTACCACTGGAAGCTGAAAGTATCTGGACTAAAATAGCTAATAAGATAGTTGCTGTTAAGAGTTTTATAGCTAAGATAGGTAGAACCATTATTGGTAGAATATTATTTCCATTGACATGTGTAATTGTTGCTTTATTGATACTAAGATTGGGGTGTTTGTGTTGTAAAAACAGGGGAGAGAAAAAGAGAATAATTAGAGGAAATGCTGAAAAGAAACAAAAGGGGTCAAAGAGAGACCCACAAGAAATAGAATTAGAAGAATTGAGGGAGAGTGTTTATTTGGAGTCGAAGAGGGATGATGTGAGAGAGTCTGGTGTTTAATGTTGTGACATAAAAGACATTTTCAATTTCTCCTAAAAATTGGGACAACATTTTTTTTTTTTTTGGGTTGGTTTTTGTGGTGATAATATATCACCAAAGGGGGGATTGCTGGAGCAGAGTTTTCTGTTGAAAATTTATTGAGTTTTAAGCTCCAGTTTTGTTTATATGTTATGATTAAAATTACTAATTTATAATCACTAATTATTAGTTTTGTTAAAAGTCTTGATTAACCAACATTACTAATGAGAGAAACTACACGTGGGAATGCATATATGTTGCTTAATAATATGCGCAGTTTAATAAAATGAGTGTCGCAAAAGTGCTATTTGTTTCGAGTTTGCGCTTTTAAATAACGTGTGCTAATGCTTCTTTGTGTTGCAGACGGCTAGGTAATTACATACACATAAGGGTATTAGTGGGGATTAACACTGTATAATCATTATGATGTGGTAACGTTGTTTTGTGTTTCTTTTAATTAAGATGGTCCGTTTTGGCCTAAACCAAGATGGCTGCTATTTACAGCCTGCGCTCGAGTGATTGAATTTTGACGAGAGGCCCTGCTGAACATGGTTGAAAGTCACCTGACCACAGCCTCTGTCTGATTTAAAAGTTTCCGTGAGGACAGCAACTCCGGGCGTGCTTCAAATTGCCCTTGGAAAAGAATTAAGCCACAATGAACTGTGATAACTTGCGGTGGCTTCGCTATAATACCAAGGAAGAGCATTCATGAATGTATCGCTTGCAAACTCGAGTTTCCTTCTTCCGTGTTTTTATTTTTGTGATTTTTCCTGAGCTGAGGTTTTTTAAATGTTGCCAAACAACATCCTTTCCTGCTCGCTCTGCTCAGCGGCTCAACGGACATTCAGAATTTGTTTGTAACTTTTATTTCGCTAGTTTTATTATAAATAATGTTAGACTAGGGAGGGTCTAAGGCCACTTCTTCCTGAACCCATGTTCGTGAGGATCGATGCTGATTGAGAGGACGGCGACTCGGGAGACTTTACTGAGAGACCTGTCCTGACCCATTTAGCTAGAATAGGTAATTATGAAAATAATGAACTTGCTATTGATTAACTTTCATTGAACTAATTTAGATTAAAAAAATGATCTTTGTTTGAATATCAGTGTTGGGTGGTTATTTCTTTGTCATTTATTGAGTTTCAATTTTTTTTCCCTTGTTTTAAATCATGACTCAGGACAATAACTTTATGGTCGCATTGACCTCGTTTAGATGCAGATTTGGCCAGTAATCAGCGGACTCACCTCACAGGCACGGCGACTTGCACACGGGGCACCCACGCTGTGTGTCTCCCCCGCCGCCACTCACCTTCGTTGGCCGCAGTTGGGGGAGACTACAGCTCCCGTCATCCCTTGCTCCTGGCTTCCGCATTACTTCCTGTCACGAGCGCGCCAGGAGGCGCTTCATAAACGAGCAGCTCCCTCCGCGTCGCGGGACGTGCGCGGGCGGCGCCGGGCTGAGCCCGGGCAGAGGGCGGGCCGTCTGTGGCCGTCCGGGGCCGGAAGAGGCCGGGCTGGGCCATATCCCCATCGCCCTGAGACTGTGAGTCACTACGGTGTTTTATGTTATTGATTTGTACTTGATTAGTATTAGACACAGGCTCATGGATAAGCTTATTACCCACTGAAGCACAAGACCCCCCATTTACGGACTAGAGACTATTAACTGTTTGGATTGTTATTTCCACCTACTGTCTACTAGTGGCAGATTTATCTTTATATTGTATTTATTAGCTCTACGTGATAAAATTAGGAAATGATGAAACGGGGAAGGAAAACAAATGCCAAAACCCCTGCAACACGGTCACATACTAAGTCTTTAGCTGCAGGTCCCCAGCCACTACCAACGTTGACTGCTATTGATAAGATGCTGCAGCAGACCATTGGGGTTGTGGCCAATGCTATAGAGAATACCGAGAGACGGCTCTCCATTACACCATCACTGTACATCCCAAGTCAGGAAAGAGACACTTCGGTCACTATGACTGAAGCGCTGGAGGCTAGCTCCTTTATGACATCATCCTATATAGATCTACCTTCCAGCCAGGTGCCAATAGAAAATTCTAAAGATCCCCGAGATAGATCTATTATACTGGCTTCTCCCCCTGTTGTAAAGAAAAGGGTGGATACATGTAAGCCGTGTCCGAGGAATAAAAATAAAAATAAAAATAACATTGCCCCAACTAAATTAAACAAAAATATCCATACCAATCATGACCTGGTGACTCCATCTGAAAATCTGTGTGACGCAGCGCCAGGAATACCGTGTTGGGTTGCTAATATGGTCACGGACCTACAAACTTCCTTGGAACGTACAATTCTCACTCAGCTTAAGCCACTGGTATCAAAACTTGATAAATTGATTTCCATGTTGAACACCAGAGGTGGGGGGAAAACTGAGGCAGCTAATCCCCAAAGATCGTTGGCCCCTCTTGGTATGGAAGCCCAACAAAATAAAGCTCCCTGTACTTTAGTACCTGGCACTACTAGCCAACCGGCACAGATTGTCAATACGGGAGTGACTTTGGACACCCAAAAATGTACATCCTCTCCACCCCAAGACACTCTTAGTGTTGGTTCTCAGCAAAGAAATAGCCAACCTACAAAAACTCTGGCAAGTAAACCTGATAAAGTCCCGACTAAATTAAAGCAAGGCCAGCTGAGTAACAAAACTAGCATCCCCGCGAAAGTTAATATGATACCAGAAATTAATGCCCAGCACTTACCCACAATAAACTTACCACCCGAAGCACAAACCTTTGTCGTTGCACTGGTGGGTGTTCCACCTTTAAGTGAGGGCAAAAGAGAAAACGAGGGTGGGCTAAAAAATAAGTGTATTCAGTGGCTCACAGTAAACAGGCCCCTACCAAGAGACATTTCAGGAGAAATTTTGCTGGCTAGAAGAGTGGGCTGGATTGGGAGGAACCCAAAGACTGTAGCAGGAGATGTAATAATCCTAAATTTTAGGGATGCCACTGCTGTACAATATATATGTAGTAGTGATACTTATAAACAAAACACCCAAATATCTGCTCTACATCTCTCCTATTTCTATCCTACTCCTAGCTGGGAACCACACTGTCCTAGAGCCAGGATCTTTAATAGGGGGCATCACCTCCCACCCTGCAATTCGGAAAGTAGAGGAATACATAGAGAAGGTTGGCCTATCCGTACTCCTCTCTACCCGTTACAGTCACATTGGAACAGATTCAGTGTACTGGAAGAGGTGGATTGACTTAGCTTAGGTGGAAAATTAGATCAACAACCCACTAGTAAAACTGCCAGCTGGACAAGGGCCATAGAGGAAGAAGTACCGCTAGCAGATTGTACAAGCAGCTCACAAACTGATCAGACGAGCGTGAGCAGGGAAACTAATATAAATAGCTTGGACACTGAGAGTCCTGATGATCTGACACAAGGTTGCATAAAATTGGTCTCTTGGAATATAGCTGGCCTAAAAAACAAGTTGGGCACCCCAGATTGGACTGCATTTATGACTAAATTCGATATTTGCCTAATGCAGGAGACCTGGGCATTGGAGGATAGCAGAAGCCCGACTTTTGCTACCTATAATATCCTCGCAACATCACTAGGTAAAGGCCGCCCGTCTGGGGGATTATCGATATGGGTAGCCACACATTTGGGAACCCAGGCTGTACAAATACCAACAAAATCGCTGGATTTCCAATGTGTTTTATTACAACTGCCAAATAACCCCCCAGTAGCACTAATCAATGTTTATTCGAGGCCAATCAGAAACGGTAAAGAATCAACCACACTGAGTGAGCTGACATCATTTATCTCAGGGCTAGATCCTTGTATTTCTATAGTCCTTGGCGGGGACTTTAACTGCCAGTTTGAACCATTGGGTGGGGTGGATCAGGGTGAGCAGGATGAGGTAGATGCGCTATGGCACATTCCAGACCCTGATATTTCCCCAGTCAGAGCTTGGACACCTTTGGTATTACAAGTAAAATCCTTCTGCCTTACAACGTCTCTGCGGGCGTGTAATGGGAGAATGGACTCTGACCGCCCAGCAGCAGGAACGTTTAACCGGACAGACAGGGTCTCCATCATTGATTATATAATGATAGAAGCTAAAAATTGGAGTAAGATAAAGAACTTCAAAGTTGAAAAAAGGCAGGATAGTGACCACAATGCTCTGACTTTAATTCTGAAGCCAGGGTCCTTCGGGCTAAAAAACCCTGAGACTACATTAAATGTGGCAATTCCTCCTCTTGTACTATCTAACAATCGCAGAAGGGTGAAATGGCCTCGTCTGGCAACGTCACCTTTACAACTTGCGAAAATTTATCAAACTGCGATACCCTGGATAACTCGGATGGCTGCTGAAATAGGGCCTACGCAGGTAGTGGAAATACACAAACAGTTAGTGATGGAATTGGGGGATGTTTTCTATCCAATAGCTAGAGCAAAGAGGTATGTGCCCAAAGCTTTTCCTTGGTTTAATACTAGGTGCAGGGAACTAAAAAAGAACCTTCTCGCAGCAATTAAATCAAAAAATAAACCCAACATTCGAGATGCTAGACAAGCGTATAAGAAGGAACTGTCTAGGAGTAGGTTGGAATGGGAAGAAGAGAGGTGGGAAGCGCTGAGGGATGCCTTGGTGACAAAGGACGCTAAACTCTTCTGGGAGCTAGTGAGTTCTTCTGTAGGAGGCAGTGGGGAATCTTTTCTGCCAAACATTGCTCCCTCAGTATGGGAAACGCACTTTGCCACATTGTATTCTTCCCCCTCGGTCACCTTGGAGCCACTGAATAGGGCTCGGATAATGCAACCAAAAGACCAACTCTGTGTTCCATTGGATTTAAATCCTACACACGAGCATTGTCTTCAGGAGCTGTCAGATCGTGGAAACCACTCTGGCCACCTAAGAACTAGGAAGCAGATGACTACTGAAAGTACTGAGGTTATCTCAATCAAAGAAGTAGAATCTGCTATTGCCAGGCTACCCTCTAACAAAGCCCCAGGGCTTGATAAAGTGCCAGGCGATCTCTTTCGTTCACAACCTAAAATCTGGGGACCTTATCTAGTTGTACTATTCAATGCAGTTCTATCAGGAGCTAATTTACCAGATACCTGGGCAGGGGCTGAAATTGTTCCTATTTACAAGAAAGGTTGCCCTTTAGCTCCCTCGAATTACAGGCCTATAAGTCTCTTGGATACTACACAGAAAACTCATACTAGATAGAATACTTGGGTGGGCAGAGGAGAACAAGATATTAAGTACCTACCAGGCAGGGTTCAGAGCAGGGATCTCGACCTTGGATCAGCTCTTTAGATTACAGGTCTTGTTTTGGAAAACCGTAATTCTGGGAGGGGGTAGTCTCTACCTGGTCTTCGTAGACTTACGGGCTGCTTTTGACCTCGTGCCCAGAGAAAGTCTATGGAAGGTCCTGAAAGATCTAAACCTCCCGCCTTACCTTCTAGAAGTTTTGAAGCATTTCCACAAAGAGAACTATGCTCAGGTACGCTGTGGGAAAAATGGAGAGCTTTCAGAACGTTTTCCAGTTACCAGAGGAGTGCGCCAGGGCTGTGCCCTGGCCCCCACTCTCTTTAGCCTCTACATCAATGGTTTGGTGGGTGAGTTGGATAAGGTTAAGAATAGCGATGTTCCTCGGTTGGCATCTGGACGGGTGCCTGCATTGATGTTCGCAGACGACACCTTACTGTTGTCTCGAACCTCTACAGGCATCCAGAGGGTATTGGATGGCTTTGTAATATTCTGCGCTTCGCGGGGGCTTGAGATCAACCTAGAAAAGACAAAGTTCATGATCTTTGGCCCCCCGAAGCGCACTCGCACCTGCCCAGTCCTAAATGGCATCCCATTAGAAAGGGTTGGTACCTTTGTCTATCTGGGTGTTACCCTGACCGAAGATTTTGGCTGGGGCCCACAGGTGGTCAAATCTGCCCTGAGGCTCACACAGATAGCGGGGGGTATAAATACATTTCAAAGGAAAACGCTATTTAAACCAGTCTCCCCTGGTCTTGAAATATATAAAGCCCAAGCTAGACCTGCTGCAATGTACGGTGCAGAACTCTGGGGCCATACCCGTGTATCGCCCCTTTCCAAGGTCGAACATACATTCATTAGAAATTTGATAGGGCTCCCTCAGAGCACCCCGCTGATACCCCTGAGACTAGATTTAGATCTAGAGCCTATCTTTGAACTTCTGGCGAGCAGACCCCTCTTGTACTGGAGAAGGTTGTGGACAGCATCAGAGCTCGGCGATTACAGAGCTGAGTTTCTTGCAATTTGGGATCAGTTGAAGAGTAGAAACATACCTTGGCTATCCCATATAAAGGCCACATTATACCAGATTGGCCTTCCCCAACTATGGGAGACCCCAGAGGAAGGCTGTTTGGCGGTAAAAAGAACGGAGTTGTTAGCTCTAGTTAGACAGCACAATCTGGACCAACTATACCGCCTGCCATCTATGGGTAGGCTGACAATGGAATTCCTGCAAGTAAAATTGACCCCTAGCAGGGAGGAGTTCCTAGACTTGATTCAGCCGCCCAGAGCAAAGAAGTTATATATCCAACTAAGGTATGGTTGTCTCCCGATTGGGGAACTGACTTGCAAGTGGACGGGAAGAGGTGCGGGGGTTTGTCCCGTCTGTAATAAAACCAAAGAAGACCTTGCTCATGTTTTATTTTTCTGCTCCGCTTATAATAAAATACGCAGAGCCTGGCTTGTGCCATTGTGCCGAAATTTGGGATTAAAGCATTGTGCACAAGCCTGCAGGATTTTACGCTATGACACTTCCCCCCCAATTGTGTTCTCTGTTTCCCGTTTTTTATATGGTATGTGGAGAAGAAGGTCAGCCCTGATAAACTAATCAACTATTTACTTTTAATACAAATGGAATTTTATTGTTCTTTGCTGCTACTTTGATAACTGTTGTTTAATAACTTTTTATCTAAAATACTGAATTATTTATGTATTTTATGTATATGTATATATTTTATCTGTGCTTTTATGGTCACCGACCGAAATAAAGCTATCAAAGTGAAGTGAAGTGATTCATTTTTAGGTCACACGGTCACAAATATATTGCTGAGGAATAGTGTGGTGGCACACTGCCATCTACAGACACCACATTTCCCATTCCAATGACAACTAAATTTGCAACAGACATACATACAGTTCTACTGATGAAACTATATAGCACACAAAAGACAATGTGAGGAAATTGGGTTCCAGCAATATTTGTTAGTTGCCCATTGCCAAATAAAGTGTTTTGATTTGTTTTCATCTTATTAACATCTTTATTGTGTGCTTGAAGAAAATGATATCTTACAGCCTGTACTTTGACACCAGCAAAATTGTCACATAGTTCACTTTACAAAATCCACACACTTTGCAGTAAGAGAAAGAAAAGTAAACACCAGTCTCCCTGTTAAAAGAATAAGCAGCAATTTTTCAGAGGACTAGACTGACATTTGACCTCTGTCCTTGAACGCACTGACATTTGACCTCTGTCCTTGAACGCACTGACATTTGACCTTTGTCCTTGAACGCACTGACATTTGACCTCTGTCCTTGAACGCACTGACATTTGACCTCTGTCCTTGAACGCACTGACATTTGACCTCTGTCCTTGAACGCACTGACATTTGACCTCTGTGCTTGAACGCACTGACATTTGACCTCTGTCCTTGAACGCACTGACATTTGACCTCTGTCCTTGAACGCACTGACATTTGACCTCTGTCCTTCAACGCACTGACATTTGTCCTCTGTCCTTGAACGCACTGACATTTGACCTCTGTCCTTGAACGCACTGACATTTGACCTCTGTCCTTGAACGCACTGACATTTGACCTCTGTTCTTAAACGCACAGCCAATGTGACAAAGTAAAACCACAATTTAAAGTAATATTTAATGCTCAAAGGAGGAGTTGCAAAGTACTCTGAAATAACTGTTAAATGGGAGAGGGTCACGGTATAATACGATAGAAGCTTTGTAATGTGTTGCATGGCTTCAGAGTTGCAATGCATGCCGTAATTCTATAGGGAAGTTGTACCCAGTGTTACAAGTTCATAAACATTAGTATCCTTGTGGTCATGCCTGTCCACTATTGACAAACCTCACCATGAAGCCTTCTGAGACTGGAGTGGGTAAAAAACATACTGTTTGTGACAATGGCATTTCATTGGGAGACCCTAGTTTGACCCAGCTATAGCGACTGTAAATCTAGTACTAATACCAGTGTTGGAAGGCGTAACGTTTAAATGCTGAGACTACAGTACTACTACTACAGGAGGCGGATAACCGGGAAGTCCAGTGTGCATTTACTCAGTTATAAAGGTATTTGGTTTGATGGGTCGTAAGAGCTACAAATACTTGCACACAGTCTCTGTAAGGAGAGGGTTGTGGTCGTGAGAGATCTGTACTCAGCAATTCCTTTGACCTCCCTCTGCCTACGTCTGTATGTTTGTGGGATTCCACACCTGTGTCAATATGTAACTGCATATTATTATACCTGCTTAATGTCTCTATGCACAACGTGTGTTTCCACAAATATATCTGTGTGTGCTTTTGTGTGCTTGCGTGTTCCTATGCACAGCATCTGTGTGTGAGATAGGGACTCTGCATGCTTTGCTGTATATCTGCAAATCAATATCTGTGTGCAAATGCCAATCTGTACATATGTGTGTCTATGCAAGCTACATTAAAGGCTCCCTTGCTACACCTTCACCCTTTACTGCCCTCCCTCCCTGCAGGACGGCGTGGTTCTGGGAGCAGATACAAGGGCCACAGATGACATGGTTGTCGCTGACAAGAACTGTGACAAGATACACTTCATCACCCCCAACATCTAGTGAGTATCCATGCCTCACTTCCCTTACTGCTCAAAACAAAACCACCATCATTGAGTGAGTATCCAAGCCTCACTTCCCTTACTGCTCAAAACAAAACCACCATCATTGAGTGAGTATCCAAGCCTCACTTCCCTTACAACTTAAAACATAACCCTAGTAAGCATCCAAGCCTTACTTCCATCACTAGTCAAAACACAACCCCGCCATCTAGTGACTGTCAAAGCCTTACTTCCATCACTAGTCAAAACACAACCCTGACATCTAGTGACTGTTCAATCCTCACTTCCATCACTAGTCAAAACATATCCCCAACGTCTAGAGAGTATCCACGCCTCACTACCATTACCAATCAAAACATATCCCCAAAATCTAGTGAGCATTCGTGCCTCACTACTTTTACTACTCAAAACATAAACCCAGCATCTTATGACTATCAAATCCTCACTTCTATTACAACTCAAATTACAACACTGACATCTATTGAGTATCCAAGCTTCACTTCCACTATGATTCAAAACTTAACCCTGACATCTAGGGAGTATCCAAAGCTTCACTTCAGTTACTCCTCAAAACATAACCCCGACATCTAGTGAGCATCACCGGCCACACTTCTTGTCAATGAAGCCTCCAATGACAAAGGTTGCTGCCACTTGTTTTGTTCTGAAATGGTTGCGGAAGATCATCTGGCTACTTCTATTTTCAGCGCAACAGACAGTGGTGCAGGGTCTTATCATGTTGAGATTGGACTACAGAAGCATGCTCTATTTGGGGACTGACAAATCCCCCATTAGAAGGCTGCAGGTGGTCCAGAATTCTGTGGCAAGAATGCTGTTAAGGCTTCCAGGGGGGACCTTCGTGGAAGGTAGGCTAACTGCACTGGCTCCCAATTGAAAAACAAATGTAGTTTAAGACCCTGTGCTATGTGTCCAGAGCAAAAGCTGGGGTTGGTCTGTGCTATTTGCAGGATTTTGTTGAACCATATCATCCGAGCCGGTCGCTGCGCTCTAGTGGCATATCCCTATGTGTGGTCCTACTCTCAGGCCCTCTTCATATCCTCAAACATGTAACAAGTTTCCTGGGCCGACTTTTAGACACATCCACTTATTAACCTCCAACCTCCAGTGAATAGCGAAGCCCTCACCCTTACGCAAGACACACTTCGTAACCCTGTGATCTACTAAGAATATAACTCTTATCTTTACACCAGACCAGTGCTTAATTTTTTAAAATATAAGAGCCGGGGCCCTTGTCAGGAGGCCACTGCAGCTTGCACCACCTATTGCCCCGCGAGTGTTGTAATGATAGGACCAAAAAGTATCAGCACAACTTCTAACCATCACACTCCTGCAAATGTGACACTTCAGACTATTCCAGGACCCCAAAGCTTTAAGAATGGCTGGGGCGGCAGTTGTTAGTAATTTTTAATATATATTGAATTAATAAACAACTGTTGCTGTGCTCATCATTAAGTTAGATAGACAGGGCTACCATGTTGCAGACTATTATAGGGGCCAGTGTTGACAATTAAGTGCCTCTGCCGAGCACCGGAAACCACCGACTCAAAATAAGCTTTGCACCTGCCCACTTCGTAACCGAAAACATGTTCAGGTATCCAGAAATGACTCTTAGAAACGATCCACTTATTAACCTCCAACCTCCAGTGAATAGTGAAGCCATCACCCTTACACAAGACACTTCAAAACCCCCAAACTCTAGTGAGTATTAGAGCCCTCACCCTTAAGACGCACTACATAACCGCCATCCTCTAGCGAGTATTGAAGCCTTCACTCTTACACAAGACACGGTTCATCACCTCCAACATCTAGCGGGCATTGAGGCCATCGCCATTACACAAGACACTGTTCATCCCCTCCCCTCCAACATCTAGCGGGCATTGAGGCCATCGCCATTACACAAGACACTGTTCATCCCCTCCCCTCCAACATCTAGCGGGCATTGAGGCCATCGCCATTACACAAGACACTGTTCATCCCCTCCCCTCCAACATCTAGCGGGCATTGAGGCCATCGCCATTACACAAGACACTGTTCATAACCTCCAACATCTAGCGGGCATTGAGGCCATCACCATTACACAAGACACTGTTCATACTCTGTAAAATCCTGTGAATAGAGGAGCCATCGCCAGATGTACTTCATATCCTCCAACATCTAGTAAGTATTGAACCTTCACCCTTACAGAAGACGCTCTTGATAGCCTCTCCACCACTTTGCAAGAACCCACACCAAGAACCTCAGAACAATCATCAACAGCAAACTAGACAGGACTGCACAAGTCAGCGCCGTCCGGGCGTCCTGTTTCCACACCCTGAAAATACTGAGGAAGATCTTCAAATGGCTCCCACGCAACACAAGAAGAATTGCCGCTCACACCCTGGTCACCAGCAGGCTGGACTATGAGAGCAGGCCCTATGCCCAGACCACCAAGCAACTCACTAAAAGACCACAGACCACCCCGAACTCATCCTCAACCTCACATTACACCACACCTCAGAGACCTACTCTGGCTTCCAATACAGACACACGCTCAATTCAGACTTCTCACACACATTCAAGGCACTCCCAACTCATGCCCCACCTACCTGAACAGTCGCATCTCCTTCCACCAACCATCCAGACACGCCTGCTCCGCAGGACTTCTGCAACATCCCACGCGTACACAGAACCAGCTAAGGTGGATGGGAGTTCTCTTACATAGCTCCTAAAGCGTGGAACGGCCTCCCACTCCCACTAGAACCTCCTCCGCTCTTCTTGAATTCTGCAAGAAGCTGAAAATCTGGCTTTTCAATTCACCAACGTAGCATAGGCAGCGTTGGGCACACACACCTGCTCAGCACCAGGAAATCTGTGCGGGTGATGGCACAGGGCACAGTTTCTACCCACTAACATCTAGTGTGTACTGAATCCCTCACCATTACACAAGACCCGTCATAACTTCTAATGTTTAGGGAGTATCCAAGCCATCACCCTTACACAAAGACGCACTTTATACACTGCCATATCTAGTAAGTCGCATCTCCTCTCACCAACCACTGGCTGCTGTATCTCTCCATATCAAGCTACCATTTAATGTTGAGCTTTACTTTATTATTTCAGTGCATTCTGACATTTGTAGTCTCGGTTTCCTTCACTTGAACCAACTAGGCTAACTTGGTGCAGATCGGAGCTTCCCAATCCTCTCTACTTCCACGGAAGGAATGATTTCACAGTCACACACGCATACACACATCACACGCTGGTGGGGCCCATTACACCAACATTCACTTCTTAATCAAACTATCCGTGCCTGTAAAAGGGAATAGAAACACACTACTTGATGTCCCCTAACCAATCTGCATTTCTCTGAAGGAAGAACAACTTACTTTAGAATCACCCTAACAGTTTCTCCCTCAGATAGGTCGCCTGGATCAAACTAGTTGCTGGTTTGACAATTAAATATAAACATTCAAATATGCTGAAATAAATCATTTACTAAAATAATCACCCGACACATTTATTAAACATAAATTTCTCTTTATCTAAATTATTTGCAGGTTAAAACTTAGCAAAAATGCAGCATCATCTCTGTCATATTTACCTATTCTGGCTATTAGTCGTTTTCTATGTCACAGCTGGTCCTCAGGAAATTTGTCAAAGTTTCTGGCTCAATCATAGGCGTCACCGTCCTCTCTGTCAGCGTCAGGACCTCTGATCATCGATTCAGGATGTGGCACTAATCCTCTCTAAGCTAGTAATATTTATACTGAAATTTACAATATTAAAGTAACATTTCCAAATTCTTGTGTCTCTGATTGGTTCTCACAAATTAATGTCCGGATTCTACTGCAACATTTACATCCTTTCCCATGTGCTTTCTCCTGCAAAGTCTTGATGAATACAGTAATTGTATCGACGATTGTTGCAAGTAAAAGGGGCACGACCCCAGCAAAATGTTTCATTATGCGACACAGGTCCGGTTTTTACACCTCTAAATGTCTGATATCTTTGTCATTTCTGCATGTTCAGGGTCGTCTTGGCATTTCTCCCAGACAGTCACCATGACATCTCTTCCGAGTTCATGAAGAGGACAGGGTTGCAGTCAGTGCAGAACGCTTTTCTCTGCAGAATCATCTACTCGAGAGCAGGCTGCGGATGGTGGCCATTTTATAGCAGGCCACAATGGTCAACTTAAGTAAAAAGAGCATAAAACGTAATTAATACATGGAAATAATTAGAACAGTGTTATTCCCCAACTAATACCCATATGTATACGTATTTATCTAGCCATTTGAAACACTTAAAGCCATTAGTGCATGTTTATTTTAAGCACAAATCACAATAACATCACATAAGCAACACATATTTATTTAGTACGCGTACAAATTTAGTTTCACTTATTATTTTAGCCATGCAGATGCATTCCCACGTGTATTCTTTCTGTTAATACGGTTGGTTAATAAAAACGAATTCACATAATTAGTAGTTACCATTATTTTCTAGTCATCTTAATATGGTGAACAACCTTTACAACGCAACTTTTACAACGCAATGCTATTACAACGCATTTTTTACAACGCATAATCTTTTACAACGCATGTTTTTACAACGCATGCTATTACAACGCAAAAGCTTTTACAACGCATGCCTTTACAACGCAAGTTATTAGTTTTATTAGTAAAGTTAAAGATTAAAAGTATTAATACTTGAGTTTTTTTTTTTAATGTAATTAATTAAATTAAAAAATAAATTTTAAAAATTATTTTTATTATTTATAATAATAGGAAAGAAATATTAAACAGTTATTAATACTTGAGTATTTATAAAGACTAGAGTATTTATGCAAATTTTTAATTAATAGTAATTAATAGGAAAGTAATATTAAACAGTTATTAATACTTGAGTATTTATAAAGACTAGAGTATTTATGCAAATGTTTAATTAATATTAAAATTAATATTAATTAATAGGAAAGTAATATTAAACAGTTATTAATACTTGAGTATTTATAAAGACTAGAGTATTAATGCAAATTTGTAATTAATATTTTAATTTAATTAAATAGTAAAGTAAAAGCATAAAAGTATTAATATTTGATTATTTAATAATTAAATAATTGAATTTTTGAAAATGTTTAATAAAAAATATATTTAAATTATAATAATAGGAAAGTAATAGTAAACAGCTATTAATAATTGAGTATTTATAAAGAGTCGAGTATTTATTTTTGACAACAAAATTTAGTAAACATATTATTAAAAATATGTATAACTTAAATAATAATATTATTTATTAAAATAAATATTAAGTAATATTTACAAAAGATATAAGAGTAAAGTATTAGCATACAGCTATTAATACTTGAGTATATATAAATAAAATCGATATTATATTTGAGATATAAATTAAGTTAAATTAAAAAAATATATATTAATATAAATTAGTATGTATTAATTTATAAATATTAATGAGTAAATAATTTAAAAATAATTTAGGTATTAAAAAAGGAAATGTAAATATATTTTAGAAAAATTCCCACGGTTTTGAATTGATGTCTATGTGAGTAATTGTCCTTCATTTATTTTGGCAGCGCAAGCACATACAAGAAACGGAACAACAAAGAAAGGAGTGAAAAACGAAGAAAGGGAAAGAAAAGAAAAAAAAAAGAAGTAGAGTCGAGGTAAGTATATTTTTTGACTAATTTACAAGCTAAAATAAGAATATAAGAGGATATATTTTTAAACCTTAATTTTAAAAATAAGAACAAACAACAAAATCTTTGTAAAATTTTTATTAGAAAATGCATAGAAAATATATTAATTTTTTAATACATTTTTAATTACATGTACATATTTATAACATAACTAAAAATTATTGAAATATTTAATACATATAATTCAAAAAAATAGTCCCTTTTTCTTCATTGCAGGACGCGATGACGTCAAGACGTGAACGTAAACGTAAGCCGCCATTTTGGATAGCATCGATGGAGGAAGCAGCTGGAAGCTGATCTGCGTCCAGGTAGGAAACTTTTATACATATTTTGTTTGTTTTACATTTGTAATAGAATACATATATAGTAAAGAAACAATAAGGAGAGGTTGCGGTATAACTAATAGATGTTTAAAATGTAAAACAAGATGTCCACGTCCATGTAATTAGTGTATGACTATGTCGGGTCGATGAAAGTTAGTTTTACCAAAAAACATTATTGTTTTGAAGATTTAATAAAGTATGTAAAAAATTTGTTTTGCCAAATATTTCGTTTATGAAGTATTCCTTTAAAAAAGTTAAAAGAAAAAATATGCAATTTTTGTCTTTGCCGATTATTTGCGAAAACGATTGTTTGTTTAACATTGAAATACAATCAGTGGGTATTTTCTTTGCAGATTTTAGATACGGATATTTGAGGAAGATTAGAAATGGTGGTTTTTTTGGTCGAAAACATTTTAACTTTGTTTTGGAAAGTTGAATATTTGAAAAATAGTATAAGGACTTCATTTTTGAAACTTTGGTGGTTTGTTAAAGAGATAGATTTTTCAAAGATAATTAAAAAAAAAATATTTACAAAAAAATAGACCCGACTAAGGATTTAGTAAAATTTTTTAGAAAAAATGATATGTCAATTGTAATTAATGGAAAAAAGAATTTAATGCAAAGCAGGAAAGTATGCATATATGTTTATTTAAAAAGAAAGAATGTTAGCGAGATTTTCCAGGAAGTCTAAAGCCACACACAACGAAAACTGTTGTAAAATAGCCAATAGTCTTTCAGACATTTCCTTTATTTTTAGAGTCACTCGTGGATTTAGACTACCAGCTAGTGTTTGGGCTATATTCATTTCTTGAAAACTTTGCTCCTTCTTCAAAGTTTCCAAAAAAGAGTAGAAATTAGGATGTGATTTCCCAATTGTATGATTGAAGGAGTTATGCCATCCCTCAATGGCATTGTTTGTTTTTGCTTCTCCCTCTAAACAGCTCGTGTAGCAGTTCCACCACTCCACATGGAATCGTGGCTTCCTCCTGCGACCCGATCTGCTTAGGTGTCCAATCCATGTGTCTTCGAAATAATTAAAAATTGGTGCCAATTTCTCTCCATTACTTGTATAAAATTCTGATTCTGTAATTGCAGTGTAGTACTCGTCCACACTTTCGGGAGGAACAAAACAAAGTGCTGTTAATTTTTTAAGTTCAAACTGTAGTTTGCTATCTCGACAATATTCTGCAACTAGGGATGTCTTCTGTATCTTACGCCAGAATGCCTGGGAAAAATGGAAAAAACACCCCTGAATTTGGGTATCCATGTACGTTTTACTGATCACATTGATCATGCCCAATTCAAAATCAACTATTATTTTCCTAGGACTTTGGGAAGTTTTACTTTTAATCACTGATAAAAGTTCAGTGTATGTTGCAGAAGTCTTATCAGGTAGCAAACTATATACTAAGGGTATTACATTATTGTTAATTTTTGCATGTATAGTGTAAATTTGTGTGAAAGGGTGGGGTGTACTTTTAAACGTCCCATCCATCATCCAAATTTCACTACTTTCTAATTTAGCAAGGTTACGTGGGGTACTAAAAATAATAATACGTTTTTGAGGGTTTTCGTTATCATGCAACAGGAAAGGTTCATCAGCATAAGAAATAGAAAGATCATGTGGAATTCTAATGTCTGAAAATGTTTGAGGTGTACTCATTTGGGTGTTACTTGCCTGCTTTTGTCTTTGAATAATGCGTCTCAAATTAGGAATTATAGGCATACTACTAGCCACATGACTGGGGACATGCTGTGCAACCTCTCTTAAAATAGATCCAGTAGAATCATTGGAGGTGCTTGCAATAGCTTTCATTTCGTTTACAGTTTCTCTTATTTCAACCTCCATTGCAGAGGCAGAGTGGTTATGTTCTGTTGTTTTAACAACAAAATTATCAAGTGTAACCGCTCTGCCACTGCAATGGGAGGAGTAGTATTGCACACACCTCCAATGATTTCTAGGAAAACGTATTCTTTCTTTACTATATATGTATCCTTCATGGTTCAATACATTTTTCCCTTTCCGTGATTTTATGTACTTGGCAGCTTGAAGAGAAGACATTATCTGTGAAGAGAAGTGGAGATAAAAAAATTAGACTTTTTCTAGACATTATGAAAGTGATGTTAGTTTTTTAAATTTATTGTAATTGTTTTTTCTCACACATTTTCTATATTGATGCACCTTTCTGGAGTTTCAATAGTAATTGTAACCCCTACACTATCCCACACTTTCCCTACTGCTGCACTTTCCTGGAGTTAGAATAGTCATTGTCACCCCTACACCATCCAACACTTTCCCTAGTGAGACACCTTCCTGGAGTTAGAATAGACATTGTTACCCCTACACTATCCAACACTTTCCCTACTGTTGCACCTTCCTGGAGTTAGAATAGTAATTGTTACCCCTGCACTATCTCACACTTTCCCTACTGATGCACCTACCTGGAGTTAGAATAGTAATTGTTACCCGTACACTATCTTTCACTTTCCCTACTGATGCATCCACCTGGAGTTAGAATAGTAATTGTTACTCCACCACTATCCCACACTTGTCCTACTGGTAGACCCACCTGGAGTTTGAATAAAAAATGCAACTTACTACATCCAACATTTTCTGTTCTGTTACAACTTTGAAAAATATGTTATTGAAATGTTTAAGTTTGAATTTAAAATACCTTTTGCTTTTGGGGTGTTTTCTTTGGTTTGGCTCCTCTTATGGTTGTTGGCTGCTGGTTGGAGATTTTGGGTCTCTGCTATTGTGGTTATCTTGCTCTTTATTTAAGTTTGAAAGATTTAGGTGAGTATCTGAAAGTTTTAAAATTTTGAAAGTGAAAATCATTGTCAACGTTTGTAAAAAATGCAAAATGTGAAGACTATTTTGTATGTTTCACATTTTATTTTACACTATCTATATCAGATCCTACACTTTCCCTCCAGCTGAACCTTCAAGGAGATAGAAAAATATTGGATACCCCTACACTATCCCACAGTTTCCTTACTGCTGCACCCACCTGGAGTTAGAATAGTAATTGTTACCCCACCACTATCCCAAACTTTCCCTACTGCTGCACCCACCTGGAGTTAGAATAGTAATTGTTACCCCACCACTATCCCACACTTTCCCTACTGCTGCACCCACCTGGTGTTAGAATAGTAATTGTTACCCCACCACTATCCCACACTTTCCCTACTGCTGCACCCACCTGGAGTTAGAATAGTAATTGTTACCCCACCACTATCCCACACTTTCCCTACTGCTGCACCCACCTGGAGTTAGAATAGTAATTGTTACC